>NW_026848999.1:0-600000 GCF_030867785.1 Colletotrichum acutatum | reverse complement strand
AGCTCAGGGCCCATCGCACTCACGTCGCCCCAGGCCTGTCAAATCAGCGATATAACAATCCTCAAGAGGAAACGAGAGAAGGCTAGTGAACAAACTAGGTCAGCCCGACACGTCGATTCTAGAAGGTATGCTCGATATGCCTCGGGCTCGGCTCCAGCCCCAGGTAGATCATCGAAGTCCACTGCCGTGATAGCTACCTACGATTGGACCGTTGACGCGACGTCGGCTTCCAAGTGCTTACGGCAGATGTAACCCGTCTAGGATCTCACATGCAGCAAATAGTTTGCTTCCCCTTTTGATCCTTTATTCACTATGGCTTTCTTTTCTGTGATTTGTAGCGGCACTCACGATTTCCAAAGGAGCTTCTTGAATTCTCTGGGAGAACTTGGAGGCTGAGCCGTTTCCTCGTCTGTTTTCGCCTCAATCGAGTTAGCTGGGCATTTGTTGGCATTGCAGGATCCCCCATTGAACATGTTTGTGACTAAGAATATTAGAGAAGGAGGAGGATGTGTTCTCTTGGCTTAACGTGTGTCTCTGTCGAACAGAAGAGAATGGTGCCTTGTCGTCGATCAGCGGTGTGGGATATAAGCCGGTAGCCGAAAGCATAACGCAGACCCAAGAGAAAAGGGGAGAGAGACAGACGATGGTACTCTACTGGTGTCTGGTCCACGATTCTCCTCTTCAACCATATTCCTTTTTCCCAGTCCTTTCCTAATACTCACCTACCTAGACTATGCTCATCTGTCATTTCTAACGTTCATCCCCTCGTCCCCTTTTCCCCTCCCACCTTACAACGTACCTCTCCAACCATGGTCCTAGAGAGCCATGACGCCCAGGAGCCGACGGGGTCCGCCGATGTCAAAGCTCTTGCCGCCGCCACCGTCTCCTCCTGCGCCGTCGTCGAGGACGCAGGGACGGGTACTTATACGGATGAGAATGCCGTCCTGGCACGGTACGGACTCGAGAGGCGCGCCGACGGCTTCGTCAACTGGCAGCGGGACTGTGTTACGCACCCTCGGAACTGGACTACCAGGCGGAAGGCATTTGATACCACGGTCATCATTCTGTTTGAGCTGTACACGTGAGAGAGCCTTTTGCTTCTTCTTTGTATCTGTTTTCCGTAGCTGACAGGTTGAAAAGTACAATTATAAGTACAACTGGAGTATGTGATCCCACCACCTTACCTTGTCTTATATTGCCTACTCCCCATCCCCATCGAACCCTACCGAGATGATCTATATTGCGGCAGGAACCGAGCAGCGTGGGGGGTGGTCGTTGATACACCAAAGTCCCCTATACCTATCTTGCACAACGCTGTCAACCTACCCATCAGGTATAGAATCAAAAACCGGAGATATGCTAACAAGGCCCTTCCCCTACATAGGCTGTCGCTGCAACCGAGGCGGCTCCAGACTACGGTCTCAGTCGACAGGTATCCCTGGTTGGCTTCACCCTAATGTAAGCTTTCTCTTGCTCCCCAAGAATCCTTTCCCCTCCCCTGGAAATATCGATCCTCACGACATGGTCACAAAGGTACCAACTTGGCCAAGCAATAGGCGGCTTCCTCATCCCCCCCTTTTCCGAGCTCTTTGGCCGCCGCCTCCCCTACCTCATCTCCTGCGCCGCCTTCTGCCTCGCGAGCCTCCTCACCGGCCTAGTCCGCGATCCCGCAGCCGTCTACGCAGGCCGTTTCGCGGCGGGACTCGCGTCGGCCGTGCCGTCCGTCGTTATCGCCGGCAGCGTGGAGGACATGTTCAACACGAAGCGCCGGGTCTGGATCATTGTCCTCTGGAACGCGGGGACGACGGTCGGGCTGTGCTTCGGCCCCGTTTACGCCGCGTATATCTCGCAAGCGGTCGGGTGGCGGTGGATCTTTCATAGCGCGGCCGTCGTGACGGCGGTGCTCTTTCTGGCCATGTTTGGGATTAGGGAGAGCCGGCCCAGTATCCTGCTGGGGGCCATTATCAAGAAGATCCAGAGGGAGACGACGGTAAGGAGACTGGCGTGGCATAACCCGGACGAGGCGCGCGACTGGCGGGCCCTGGTCCGCATCAGCGTTCTTCGACCGGGCAAGATCTTGCTCACGGAGCCGTTGGTCATTATGGTCGCGCTCATCTCGGCGTCGTCGTGGGGCATGATTTACCTTTTTACGGAGTCGCTCATCGTGGTCTACGTCTCGCTTGGGTTCTCCAAGACGCAGGCGTCGCTACCGTTCTTAGCCATCGCCGTCGGCGTCATTTTCACGTTTCTCCCTCGTCTGTGGGATATGAAGGTGGTCCGAGACCGCCAACGGAAGCAGATTCCCATTCAGCCGTGAGTTACTCAATCATGCCTCCCTCCGGTTTATCGAGATCTCTCAAGGCTAACCAGTCCCTATTCCCTTGACCAGAGAGGACAAAATCATCGGCTTCGCGTTCGCCGCCCCGGCACTCGCCATCGGGCTGGCGTGGTTCGCGTGGACGGTGCCACCGCTGGTGCCGAGCGTTCACTGGGCTATTCCCACGGCGTCGCTCGTGCTCGTCGGCTTCGCGGTCAACGAGACGGCGCACACGCTGAGCGGCTACCTGGCGGACTCGTACCTGCTCTACTCGGCGTCGGCGTTCTCGGGTCTCGCGCTCGTGCGGGCCGTCGCGTCGGGGCTGATGCCGCTCGTGGCGCACGAGATGTACGCCGGGATGAACGCCAACTACGCGGGCACGATACTGGCGGGGCTGGCAGCCGCGTTCTGCGTGACGCCGTGGGTGTTTTTCCGGTTCAGCAAGAGATTGAGGCAGAGGAGCCCGTTTGCGCGGTTTAGTCTGGAGACGCACTACTTGACCAACGTGGAAGAGAATTAGTAGATCGGAGGTGGTGTTCAAAAGCAACGATGAGAAGGTAAAGCGTCGCTTTGATGTCTGGCAAAATCATAGTTTGGGCTTAGTCAACCGGCGTTGACGTGACCATCGAGGAGGGAAGATCGTCGTCGGCCGAGTTTCGACAGGGTTGGCTGCGGTGGATGGCGTACCTTATTCGGTGGGAACCAGTGGGGAAGGCGTTCGTGGTTGCTGCGACGAACATGTGTTGGCGGTGTTTTGGTTGATTCCAGAAATTGAGGTTGATCATACAGCCCACAAACTATACGCCTCCTGACAGGAAATCATTAATGTCAATAACCAGTTGCTTAACGTTCAAGTGACACTTGGATATCTCCTTGGGTATCCGGAATAAGGTACCTATAGTCAGCCAGACAATCTCAACTCAAAGTGAGACAGAATGCTCGGGCCAGTGTAGCATGCATTCCGCATAACCCGGTAAAGCCACATGAGTCTCGATCTTGTCCGAGACATGCCACAGAGATGAGAGACTAGAGTTATAATCTCCCCTGGTCAATCCTCTGACGTGGACTCTTTGTTACGGACGGGAGCTTCATGCCAGTTGGCATTCCTGAGATGCATTTCCTGCGGATGTTCCAATGTTGTTGTGTGCCCTTTTCCCTTTCAAGTTTCCGTGTTCTCCCTTGGGACCTTTGGGAGAGATTCTAGCCTGGGCGCTTGGGTTGCGCAAAGATCAGCTTGCGGGTTGAGAGAGTGAGTGAGAGTGAGACCGTGAGACGGGTCTGGCGCATAAAAATAGCAAATTTGAGGAATATTAGCGAAGAGGCGGCGTTACTATGTGCGTGTTTGATGAGGTAGCGAAAGAGGCCGGTGTCAGACCACTTTATGAGGTTCCAATTACTAAGGTAAGGTACTCCGTACCTTGGGCTCTCGGTACTTTGTATTTTTGGGCTCTGCCGCCCTCCATATCTGGTGACATTTGGTGGACGTCATAAGGCAGTCAATTAGCCATCCTTGGACCTGGATTCGCTTCTTTCTTTAATTTCGTGGTCTGGAGACCAGTGAAGTTGGGACCGAGAAGGATCGCTCTGCTTCCTCCGTCGATAGTCGGACACACGCCGGCAGCTTCTTAACTGCGACAGCATGTGGAATTGGGGAAAGAAAAGAACACTGTTGTTCGCTGTTGCTTCCAAGTTTGATTGTTGGTGGAATTCCGACTGCGACTGGGAAGAACGATGAATATCCGGATGGTACCTTCCCGCTCCGCTAACACCGCCGACCAGATTCGGTAATACATAATAGAATACCACGCTGATCCCCGCTGCTAACCGGCGACAATACGGAAAGGGAAGGCTTCGAAAGGGACGCCAGACATGTCTTTCAGCCCAGTGTTGCATACCTGTCCGGCATGAAGCTGCATCAAATACAGTGGCCAGGGCAGGCAAAGGAGATACCTTACCCGCAGCCGACCTAACAAATTGGGAATGCCGTGACAATCCAGTGTCAAGGAAATGGGGACAGGCCACTGAAGGAGAGTCAGAAAATGCAAAGGGAAAAATCAGAAGACCCAGGCAATTTGGGCTGAGTTGGAACGAGGCAAGCAATGCCCATCAGGTTACAGGCTTACAGCCCCTGCGCCTGCCCAATGATAGCACCCGAAAAGGCCCCAGCGCGGGTGCCCGAATTTTTGGCTTCCGCTTTGCCAATCCCACCAGTGGACCGCTAGATCCACACTTTCCCCCTCGCACCTCCCCCTCCAAAGTGCGGTGCTTTTGGTCACTTTGGGTCATTTTGGCGTTGTTTTTGGGTGGGCAGGAAGTGGGAAGTGGGACGGTGGGAGGGAAAAAAAGTGTCCGCTGCCCACAGCCATGTGAACGAAAAGTCACTCAGGTTGCTGGCTGACATGGCTTGGCCCTCTGGTTGGTCCGCTCACCTTGGGACCGCCACTGTCTTACTATGGTACTTGTCATTTGTACCTACCACTTGTACCTACCTTACGCCGAAACCCCCTGTACCCAGCCTGTGGGTGGCCTGTCCCGAGCGAAGGAGGGAACGGCTTGAGCGGGCTGAATTTTCTTGAATTCGTTAAACCTTGGAGCCGGCCTGTTTCCATTTGATCCTTTCTCCTTTCCCTTTCTTCAACAACACCATTTTGGTGAATGCAACCACTCCTCCCTCTGAAAATGCCTTGTTGACTGACCGACTACTCAAGAAACCCGATCAAACACCAATGCCTAGTAAAAACGACAATTACGACATCACTTCTTGCTCATTCTTCCGCCGCCAGATGCGCCGAAACCCGAGCCACCAAAACCTCGAGAGAAACTACGAATCTGACCCGCGCGACGACCCCGAGCGACGACGAGGCACGATCTCCGTGCTTCACTCTTATCCATAACCCTCCTACCAAAGTGACGGCCACTACTGGTATAGGGCGCGACCGGGACACCGACGCGCGCCCCTCGTTCACGAGCAATCCATACTTCTATACGGAGCGGCCACCTTAAAGCCCCCCCCCGTGAATCACCACCACCACCTTCCCAACCATGATTGCCAAGGCGACGCCCGCACTGAACACGGTGCGCGGCTTTCAAAACACCCCCGTCACCTCCGGCGATGAGGATTCCGACTACGGCGTCTGCGCTACCCCGCCTCTCTCCGCGAAGCGCTCCGGCCGCGCCGCCCTCATCGACGATGTCGTCAGCGCCAACTGTAGCCCCAATATGCGCGGGGCTTCCTCCCCTGCTGTCTCGGGCATCGCCAAGTTGCGCTTGCAGATGGAGCCTCTCAGCCTGGACAACTCTTCCCGGACGAGCACCTTGACCCTGAACGGCAGCAACGGCCACGGCGGCCTCTCCAAGGGCCTGGGCATTAGCAGCGCTGTCATGAGCCGCTGCGGGAGCCAGGACGGCAGCCAGAGTGAGGCTGGCAGCGAGCGTTCCGAGACCGGGTCTACGAGCTATGAGGTCAACCTGGAGCATGACTATGTCGATGAGAGCGTTCGCGAGCGAAACGGCCACATTGTGCCCATTGAGGGTAGCAAGGACGTCCAGCGTAAGATGACGGCCGACGACTTTGACCCCCTCCGATGCCTAGGAAAGGGAACCTACGGTACTGTGCTTCTCGTCAAGCAGCGCAACACCGGTCGGCTTTACGCCCAGAAGCAGTTCAAGAAGGCTTCCCTTACTGTCCACAAGAAGCTCATCGAACAGACCAAGACGGAGCGTCAGATCCTTGAATCGGTCAACCGTCACCCGTTTGTCGTCAAGCTGTACTACGCCTTCCAGGACCACGAGAAGCTGTATCTGATTCTCGAGTACGGCCAGGGTGGAGAGCTGTTCACTCACCTGAGCACCGAAAAGATGTTTGCCGAGCCTGTTGCTGCCTTTTATATGGCAGAGATGCTTCTGGCCATCTCGCACCTGCATAGCACCCTGGGTGTCGTGTACCGTGATTTGAAGCCTGAAAACTGCTTGCTGGATGCCGAGGGCCATCTGTTGCTCACCGATTTTGGCCTATCCAAAGTCGCTGTCGATACCTCAGAGGACCACTGCAACTCGATGCTTGGAACTGTCGAGTACATGGCCCCCGAGGTCATTCAGGGACAGAAGTACGGAAAGGCAGTCGACTGGTGGTCTTTCGGCGCGCTGGGCTACGACTTGATGACTGGCAACCCGCCCTTCCGCGGCGGCAACCATGCCAAGATTCAACAAAACATCGTCAAGCAGAAGCTCGTCATGCCGTACTTCCTGAGCCCCGACGCCAAGGATCTCCTGACGCGCTTGCTCAAGAAGGACCCCAAGAAGCGCCTGGGGGCCAATATGCCCAAGGACCTGCAGACCATGAAGGGCCACCGCTTCTTCAGAAAGATTGACTGGAAGAAGCTCGAGGCCAGAGAGGTCGAGCCGCCCATCCAGCCCATGATCACCGACCCCGAGCTCGCCGAGAACTTTGCGCCCGAGTTCACCGACTTGTCTCTCAGCCCCGTCATCACGGCCAAGGAACCCTGGAGCGCCATGTCGGCCAAGGAAGACGACCCCTTTGGCGGCTTCAGCTTTGTTGCGTCGAGCAGCATGTTGGAGAGCCACGCGTTTCGATTCACCACGGAAGTCTAGATTGTATTGTTCGTATACATCATCAGCAGTTCTAGACGAAAGAGTATAGAGAGATTTGGGAGTGCTGGGCGAACGGCATGGGAAAAAGTCTGGGAGCCTCATTGCGAATTGGCGCGGCTATTGGACGCGCGCAGCACGGAGTTATTGAAGTGAAGCAAAGTCCGTTTAGCCCTGGGGACTGAGAGTCCCCAGGCCTTCACTGCCTCGTTCGGTACACGAGCGACGGAATAGTGAACCATCGAGATTCCTCCTGTTGTTGTTTTTTTTTTTTCTGGCGCACATCGCTAGTCCGTAGTTATACTTTTCCCCCCCTTGTTCGGTAGTCAGTGGGCGAAGCATCGTCACGATAATATATATGAGTTTTTTCTTGCTGGACTTTTTCGTTGCGTTGTCCGCCTACTTTCCTTGCTCCCCTTGCTTCAAGTTTTTTTCAGCGACAGGCGCATATCGCGCCAAGCTTTGGTTTGCTTTGCAATCCAGTGGCTGGGATTTGGTCCTGGCACTTTCGTATACTCCGTAGTCAACCGCGCGCGCGCGCGTGCGAGCGCTTGCTTGGCAAATTCACGGATCTCAAGGGGGTGAGTACTGCGTATTTTCCTCACGCCCGGGTCCCAGAGCCTTGGAACCTTCTTGGCGGTAATCTGGACGTTGGGGGGGGGGGGGGGAAGCCATGACTAGCTGCCAAGATTTCCGAGACCAAGACACCGGGGGGGTTTCGTAAACGGTGAAGGCAAGGAGTATCAGTCGGGATATTGACTAAAAGGCACAATAAAATCTGTTCATCCTTTCCCTGCTATACGAATAAACACCAAGAAAAAAGATACCAACAAAGGTAAAAAAGATGGGATTACGCCAGGCTCGCTGGTGATGTCCTCTATCTTGCTTTGAAGCTAGAAGCTAGTCTGTGGCAGAGGCCGATCTTGGTATATTGTAAATCAGTGATATGTGTTATTAGCTTGTAGCGTTCACTGCATCCCGATTCCGAAGTCATCATATGTTAGGTCGCGTTACCTTGCTTACCTTGCCCCGAGCGGTTTTTTCCCCCTCAAGGTCGAGAGGTTTCGGTAAATGGTAGGTTTTCATCCTCCAGGATCGATCTGCGCAGACGATAAGTAACAAATAACGAAAACCCGAATGCTCCGGCGTACACACCGGTGCTCCACGTGGAGGGAGGGGTGCATATGGTGATTATCAGGACTTCGGATTGCTGGCCTTGAGGATCTGGAGCATGCTGTCGATGCGATTCGGGGCATTTTTCCGACTGCTGGGCTGCATAATGAAGGATCTCGTTACTTTGGCAACGAATGAGTAGTGCGAATTGTTTCATGAGGGAGAGGGGCGAGGGTCATGTCCTGAGCGATGCTGACGATATCAATATCGGATGGTTGCGATGTCGTCGATGCTGGAAGTCTCTTTTGCAATGTTTTTGTCAATCCTCGTCCCTTTCTTGCTTGTCGCGCGACGACCGAGGAAAGGTCAATAGAGTATAGCGCAAACCAGGTCCATGATTACACTTGTTGGCAATCCGTTTGAACCAGACGGACAAAAAATCTTACCAGGGCAGGGCAGTATTGGCCACATTGGATTTGGAAGAACAGGGCGAGACTAGATAGAACTTGGCGTCATTTGCGCAAAACTCGTACCCGCTTCACTCCTGACTGACAGCAGTCAACGGGAAATGTCTTGCGCCCAACGAAGCTTAGACCAAGCTGACAGCGATCCTGGGCAATACGCTCGCTGCTGGAAAACCTAGCGGTGTAATCTGGTGGTGACAAGCCTTCGTGATCGAGCTGTGAAAGCTACGCGGTTTATAGCGTATGAAAATAGCAAACGAGCGGTCGACAGTACCAGCACATTTGACGGAGCTGTCGGACCCCGGGGCGCCATATTGAACAGAATCTTAGTCCGAATAGAGACTGAGGTAACCGGGGTATCGGGACCGTGATGTTACATTGTCTTGAGAACTTTTGACCCAACGCAGAAATAAGGTAGTCGGCTAGCCTGCTCTTGGTTCATTGGAGTCGAAACTGATTTTGAAGTTGACTCAGCCTCCACAAGCTCTGCCCTAAACAATGGGCTAGAGTCCCAGACGGCATGTCGTGGGATTATGAGCAAATTGCGGCCGTGGTGGTTGCGGAGGTGGAGGTCGCCCCGGACCAACTCATATACGGGGCGGGATGATAGTTGCACCATCGCCTAAACTCAGCGTTGCAGTGGACCTTCTCCCGACTCGCGGGCGGCCCATTTAGTGTAATTGCTGTGTAAGACTGCTGGTCAACCTGGGGAACGGGAGCAAAAACCTCCCATCGGCAAGGTGAAGCCCCGCACCCGGCCCCACACCAGTAACGGCTGCCGGATTGGGTCATCGAGATCGTCGCGAGGAGCCCAATTTCGATGTATTCGCTGTGAGCTTGCCAACTTGAGCCTTGAGTACATTGTGATAGTAAAATAGAGATCATCGGGGATTTGAGTTTCGCTGGCGGCGTCGCGACAGGCTGGTGTTACTTTTGCAGCATGGCGAAGCTGGCCGCCGTTACTCTTGGAAAAACTTTGCAAGTCGTAACGAATTGCCTTCATGGTTTCGCGGTCTTGTCGCATCATCATCTGACGCTATCCGTACCGGGCGCATCAACCATGCCGTTGTTGCATCGAACCCTATTCGAGCTAGAGTGACTAGGAAGTCCCTGGGCCTTTCGGTTTTTGCGAAGGTCTGCGTTCAGTTGATGTTAGGAATACACTGGCAGTGCATTGCGATGGTGCAAACGCAGCCGATGGGTGTAAGTCCGACTCTGTGATACTTAGATTCCTGCCAAGTCAGGTCTGTGGCCCACCTCACTGGCTATTGCAGACCGAGCCCGTGAACATACTGGATATGACGAGTGCTGTCAAGCAGAAGCCATTGGGATGCTTTTGGCTTGGCGACGTGGTTGAAGCGTGGGGTAGATCCTTGAGCCACACCCAGTGACGCAACCTTGAAGCTGCTTTCGGTGTATTCACCGGCAACGCCTATGTACGTTTCAATATTTCTGAATTTGTTCACCTCAGGGTTTTGTGTGTTGTCTACAATCCACCAAGAAACACTCGGCCATCGCTGGCCGTAGGCGGAGTTCAGACTTGCAGCTTTGACACAAACAGACCGGTAAGTCGGCCGGTATCCGTATTTCAACTTGTCTGTGTTGCAAATGTTGAATGGCTGCGCCGCATCCGAATGACACGACTTCCAGTCGTCCAAAGTAGACAACAGTCATCTTGAGCATGCAAATTTCGGATTGAAAGGCACCATTACCTAAGCCAAGGAACAGAAGGAACCGGCAAATGCCTGCGCAATGTCAGACGAATAGACAGAACTGTATTGTTGTGAGCTCATACCTTGCAGTAGCAAAGTTTCATCTTCTGGACATGGCGTCAAGAGCGGGCGGATCGGAAGGCTCAAGATCAAATCCTTCCGACTTTGGCAAGGAGCTTGGTAGCTGTAGCCATCCTAGTAGCATTTAGCAAGGTCTAGACTGATGATATCGACCATTGTCGGCGATCTGCTATCCTTCCGGCCCGTTCTTCAGCAGTCTGTTTGCTTTCTCTAGCGGGCAAGAATGGAACAAAACATGGAAGCATTGCGCGTCCTGCGTCGGTGCTGATCTTTCTTGTGCCACTGGTGCCGTCTTAGTGACAAGATTTGGCAAATCGGGACGGGTGTGCGGATGCTTAGTTGGACGGTTTGATCGTCTTTGCTTCCCTAAATCTGGTGTGCAGGCTTCACCAGTCCGTGAGTCTTTCTCCCACCCACATGGTCCATTGGGGACCGGCTTACACGTGTTTGGACATCGGAAGGGTCGCAATCCTCGGCCAGCGGGAGATGGGCCTTGACCGACGATAGGAGCTCGAAGCATTTCAAGGATGAGGCCTCACGGGAACGAAAATAGGAATGCCCATCCTTTCGGTGACAGTGAAGGCATCGGGCTGAGACGCAAGAGCAGGGGGATGTTGGGAAATGCCGAAAGCTGCGGCTGCCGTCAGATAAGCCCCTTCCTTGGCGACAACGTACATCGTCAGCAAGCCTGCTGGAATTACTTGGCGAGAATGCTACAGGCGCATGTTGTGAGTCGTCAGAGTGATCAGCCATCATGTTGGGAGATTGTAGATGAGCACAGATCTCGAATCGCCGCGTACCTCAGTGGTGCCGACTGAGCACAGGTCTCGCTGCGTGTTCTAGGCACTTTCCCTTTTGTTACACCGGATTTTCTTAGCAGGTGGACGTCATGAGAATGGAAGCAAAGACGTGAGTTGATCTTGCCGTGAGTAAAAGGTACTTGGAAGTTCGTCAGTACGTATCTACCTGGGTACAAAAGATGCTATCCGTGTAAGGTACGTACACAACATCTCAGCCAACATGCAGGTGCATCTTGGGCTGTCTTTACGGTAGTGACGGTCTACCAAGTGCATCATGCGCTTTCCAACAGCTGTCACAGTATTGGACAAGGTGCATGGTGACGATGGATGCGACCTGAAGGCGCGGCTTGGTGCGCTTATCCTAGTGATCGGTGCTCCGTTCCACATCTTTTGTCTTTCCTCTGGTTCAATTCGCCCTCCACAGTCCAAGCCAAGAAGAACAACCTGACATGCTTGCGTATGCTTTTCTCACGCTCCAATGTCCGATATTTCTGCCCGCTACTGTGTAATACGGACAATCCCAAGAAACACTGTTTCTGACCAAGGCTTATGGCAGCAGACACCTCAAGCACCCGCGCGGCATCTTTTTGCCTCCGGGAGGCTGAGCCCGCCAAGCACATCCATTGGTCTGTTCACCTTGACCTATGCTCTTTTGGATTTTCCCAACTTCCCAGCAAGGTCGTTGCCTTTTCAGCAAACTACGCACGCGCATATGCAGGGTGTCGAGAGCCATCAACAACAGGCGTTTCGTTTGCAGTTTCTCTTCGCCTGCCAGGGCTACAGGTACTCCCCTACCCTCTTCGCTCATCTTGTTAGAGTTTGTGCCGGACAACTGCTGCCCACGGCCCCAAGAAAGACCAGCATAAACACCCTGCCAACCCGCTAGTCCCATCTGCGTAGAACACTGGTGTTTCCCGCCAGGATGGTCCCGGCCCGGACCCTTCGACGGCCATGCTTTAGATGGCATCTGATTGTTCACACAAGTTTGCGACTCCCTTACTGGGCCAGCAAGCGGAATTCTCTCTGGCCTACTCGTCACTAGCTACCTTGTAGGTGTCAACTTTTCATGCCACTGTGTCACAGCAGGTTCGGTCAAGGACTCAATGGGAACCAAATGCTCTCTTCCAGCAGCCTCGGACGGACCAGGACTTCCCCTTCGGCATTGCAGGGGCTGGACTAATCTCTTTACCCAATCATATCCATTCCAATTGTGTCTGACACCCTAAAAGAGAGTAGACCGCATCCAAGACACGCTGCAAGGAGTCAAATTTACGACTAGGGGAGCCTGTGCCTGATTAGTCCATCTTCCCATTTTTTAGGCTTTACTGGCCCGGGGAACGTGTTGAACCGACCGGGTCCGTCGACGTGGGCCCAACTCTCAGTTTCCTCCCATGGCCGACCACCTTTCTCTACACTACGACACGAAGCTACCAAGCTACTAGCTGTGCTATCAAGCCGACAGCAGCTCCTCATCTGCGTGGCTGTGTTAGCCAAGATGTGCCGCCAGACACATGCTGATCTCTAGCCTTCTCTAGAGCGCCTCCAACAAAAATCACCGATAGTACAGAGTGTTCCGATACAGCCTGCAGCCGGCCATCTTATGCGTCGGTTACAAGTGCCCCAGGGGTCATCCCCTGCGTGGCTGGACCTGTCAGAGAAAGTCGACTCTCACTGCCCGCACTCCCCCAAGCAGAGATCCAGCAACGAGTGGGTGGGCGTGAAGAATAGAGAGGCATGGGCCAGGGCCTGACTCTCGGAACAGACTCGAGAAGTAAAAACGGGATGACTTTGTGCTAGTGTATGAAGACGTCGCCAAGATCTCATGGAAAACGACGTGGGGAAAGAAGAGCAAGTGCCAATAAACGCAAATCATAGCAAAACGGTTGGCAAAGGGAGCAAAGCCACGGTGAAAGCTCCGGCCCTTCTCTGTTCGCCGCTTTGAACCTGGCATCCGCACTGCACATCTCCGCCATCGACTACCACGGAGCTGGATTGCCGTCGCGCATCCGTCACATCTTCATAAGAACCCCCGGAGCTCCCACCATTCTACACCCCATCCAGACTCCAACTGCCGTGTCACTCCAACCTTCAGTCCGGAGCCTCCCTGCACATCACACAACACACCAAGTATGTACGTTACATCCCGACCCCCACTCCATCCCACTGTCTTTGATTTAAGATCCTCTGAGGCCTCCATGATAGTTCTCATATAGATGTGAACTAACACAACCAACAGTAACGACCTCGATAAACACGCCTTATCAGCGGACACGATGAAGGCCTTCGCAGCTTCCTCTCTCGCGGCCGCGCTCTGTATGTCTTGAGGCATCTCTCCCAGACCACTGATACTAACAGTGTCGACAGATGCGGCGACAGCCTCCGCCGACGCTATTCAGGCTTGCCCGAACACTGATGTTTGCTTCCGCGTTGCTGTCCCGGCGGCTTCGTCCAGTTCCGGCAGCGGCAACATGTACTTCCAGATGTCTGCCCCCACCAGCTACCAGTGGATTTCCCTCGGCACGGGTTCGTCCATGTCGAACGCCAACATGTTCCTGATGTATGCCGACGGAAACGGCAATGTTACCATCAGCCCTCGCACTGCGCGTGGCCACAACATGCCTACCCTCTCGTCAAGCACCACCCTCGAGCTTCTCAGCGGCTCCGGTATCGTGAACGGCAACATGGTCGCCAACGTCCGCTGCACCAACTGCGCGTCCTGGAGCAGTGGTTCCATGTCCTTGAACTCGGCTTCCAGCTCCTGGATCGCTGCCTGGAAGTCAGGCAGCGCCATAAACTCTGCCAGTACCAGCCAGAGCATCCAGCAGCACGACGAGCATACCAACTTCAACCTCGACCTGACCCAGGCAACGGTCCAGACCGACAGCAACCCTTTTACGACTAACTCGGGTAATAGTGGCAATGGAAGCGGCAGCGGCAGCGGCAGTGGAAGCGGGAATGGCGGCTCCACCAGCGGCGGCGGCGGTGTTGTATTTAATGGAGGCGGCGGTGTTTCGTCCAAGGTCCTCCTCGCCCACGGGATCATAATGACGATCGTATTCGTTGCCCTTTACCCCATCGGAGCCATTCTCATGCCCCTCGTGGGTAAGTGGATGGCTCACGCTGCTTGGCAGTCGGTTGCTTTCTTGCTCATGTGGGCCGGCTTCGGCACTGGCTACGCTTATGCTCGCGACAACGGTTATGTGAGTTGCTTTTTTTCATTTTTTTCGTGAACCGGGAGACTGTACTCCATCGGGTCGTTTCCAAGACCCTCCAAGTCCAGATCGCAGTGCTGATACCGCGTAGCTCTTTGCGCAAACCCATACCCTCTTGGGTACCGTAGTTGTTGCCCTCTTGGCCGTGCAACCATTCCTCGGATACGCCCACCACGCCTACTACAAGAAGTTCCAGACCCGCGGTGTCATTAGCCACGTCCACGTCTGGTTCGGCAGAATTGTGATGGTTCTCGGCATTATCAACGGTGGTCTCGGTCTCGAGCTCGCTAGCTCATCTCGGGCCTATGTCATTGCGTACTCCGTGGTTGCTGCTATTCTCGGAGTTGCGTGGATTGGATCCGCCGTCTGGGGCGAGATGCGCAAGTCCAAGCGCAACACCGTCAAGCGCGAGCAGAGCCACGAGTCACCAGATTCTCAGCAACGCATCCCCTACCGCCAAAAGAAATAAGCGCTCGGCCTAGCTTGGTTGGGGGTTTGTTATTTACGATAGCAAGAATACAGAGGATAAGACCATATGGGATACAGAGATTAGCCTCTAATTTGTTTTGTATGAATGATATACCACAGATGGCAGGTTGCTAACCTTGCCACGCCTACGAAAGATCCGGGGCCGCAGTATGAAAAGACGGCAGCTTGGGTAGAACACGGAGTTTGTGGCGTTTTTGGTGATGGGTTTCTTGAATGATAGCTTATACAATAACGATCACTTGATCTAAGCTACCGGCATCCGCATGTGTGACCAATAGTCTTGCAGACTCCGAACACGAGCTCTCGAGCATGTTTACGCATCCTTGTATGTTTCCATTTCTACTGACACTAGTCATATATCAAGGTGAGCAACGATGATGAAGTTATCAAGATGCCCAAAGTAAGAGAGATCTCTAAACCTGCACACTTCTGCAATATCCTTTCGCTTGTCTATGAAACGAAACCAACTGTATCAATCGCAACAGGTATCTAGTAAAGTAGATGAATGAAGGGCGACCTAGCTCGACTTCGAGCTCAGCGAACAACAGCAGAGACACTCTGGTGGTGACGAAAATGACGGGAGTATGAGCGAGACATGGATGTATGAGGTCATGCACCAAAAAACCGATTGTTGCAGCTGTGAGAGAACTAGCCCGGATCGCCAAAGGAGCTTAGGCCAAGCTTGGTCCGAACAAAGTGTGGCAGTTTGAACTCTCTTGGTGTGTACTGGTAGGTGTGCCCGGCGTTAAGTGCCAGCCTATGATGTCGGCGGTGGTGGTTTTGGTGGAGGGGAAAGTTGACGAAACCGTTCCTTCTTGGCTGTCAATTACTCCCAATGACCACCTCTCACCAGCTAACAGTCACCTTTCAGATCAGATCTATGCCAGAAAGAAGATGGGCAGCGACGGTAGAGTGTCATCGGTTGTTCCTCACGTGATTTTAGTCCACCCGCCTCCGCTTGTTGTTTCCCCGACCCGCTACAGCAATGCGTGAGGTAGAAAGACGTGGGAAAGTGGGGAAAAGCAGCAAAAGGCAGGCAGGTTCTACGCCTGGAGACCTGAGGCATCGAAATCGCAGCGGTCGGCTGGGAATCATTGCGTCCAACCAGAACTGAACCGGCTCACTCCAGCTTTTTACTGTCCCATCCCGTACAAAACCCTCAACCACCCGTCGTCCGCCTCCCTCCCCCCATCCCCCCGGTGTCCCCAATTGAGCCAGCCACCACCCACATATCAAGATGCTCGTCCAATTGTCCAGAGCCACTGTACGTCTCTCTCTCTCTTCTCTTCTCTTCCCGTTATCGTGATGATGATGTTGTTGTTGTGTTGTCGCTGTTGGCATCGGCCTCCGTTCGGACGCGCGGACCGTCGGTCGGAAATCAAGGAAAAAAACTGACGACTTTTTGCCCAAACAGCGCGCCGCTTCGGCTGTCTCCCGGCTGGCGAGGCCCAGCGCCGTCCAGATGAGGGGATTCATTGCTCCCACCGTCTCCCGCAGAGGTTCGTCAATATTTCTCCCGTCTTCGATTTCAATTGCCCCGGAGGAGGAGCGAGTATGCGTTCGATGCGAAGCGTTGGCCATTTCGGGTTGCCGGTGCGGCTAAAGGGAGGCCAAGCTCCGAAGCTGGGGAGTGCGCCTCGCTGCCGGATAACGATATCTATCGGTCACGCAAATCACTTGAACACACTCGCCGTCCATCACATTCGCATCGACAATCCTACGCCGATTAACGGCCTTCCATCTCTCCGATCCGCCCGTTGCTCCTCCTTCCCTCTTCTGCCCATGCCGTCGCTGTCGTCATCGCCCCAAAACTCTTGCTCCGAACCCATTTCACTAACCTGCAATCCCCGATACAGCCGACTTCGTCCAGGAGCTCTACCTCAAGGAGCTCAAGGCCTACAAGCCCACCCCCATCAAGGAGTCCGACTCCCAGGGCCAGGTCCAGACCTTCTCCATCCCCGCCACCCCCAAGTCTCCCGAGGAGGCCGACCTCGCCGCCAGCCTGAAGGAGTACGAGAGCATGGCCGTCGAGGTCGAGGGCCAGGACGCCACTGCTGCCGCCAACGGCGAGCCCGTCAAGCACGACTGGCTCATGATTGAGGAGGACGAGGAGGAGCCTCACCACTAGAGCGCTTCGGCGACGTGCAAAACCGTTATTGGAAAAGAAAACAAAAAAGTTTCAAAACGAACCACACCGTCCCGGATTACCCCGCCGAAAAGATAAAAACGTCCATCAATCCTGAAGTGATGGGAGGGAAAAGTGCTTTTCCAACCTTGGCTTCTGGGTTTGTAACCTTTGCCGCTTGCTCCGAACCGACCAAAAAGGAGTGGGAAACGTGTTTTTGTGATTGAGAGGAAAGGAGAGAAGGAGAAAGAGAGAGAGGAACCCTAGAAACGAGGGGAAAGGTGTGCTGGGAGGTGGTAATCCCGTGTATATTGTCCAACTAAACCTCGCTGGCTAGGAATGCTATTCGCATGCGCTTCAACTATCGGTTCCTCTTGTGTATATGTGGCTCATGCCACTCATATGTGTGATTTTACCTGGACATCCTCGACCAATAATCACCATACTCCGGCAGCTCCCATGCCGAATCGATTGAGACGACTCTATCGCTTCTGTTTTCCCAATCGACACTCTACGCCGCAACGCTATACCTGACTCTGGAGCTTGAGTGAAGACATTGTGGAGATCCCGGGATCTCCCGAACAGAACCAAAACCACCACCACCACCACCACCACAACACAGAATCGTCAGGCAGAGGCTCTTTTTTTCCAAGAGACAACTGATACTCGAGAAATGGTGTTTCTTCAACACGCAGTATTGGACAGAACTCCCCATCATGTCTGCCAAGATTCCCTGGACGAAAGAACAGAGTCATCTACGTCATGCTTACGGGTCTTGTTTTCAATGCACACTGAAGGTGGGTTTGCGTAGTTCCTGGGACAACAAACGATGTGTGATCCACAACGATTATGCTAGGTCACGCCTTTCGAAGTCGAGGGTGACGGCGTGCGTGGCTGCTTGTTACAACTCACTTCGCCTCCCTTGCCTTTTGCACGCTTCTTACCTAGTCGATATATCTCGTCACCATGTCTCTCGCCGATCATTTCTTATCGTGAGACAGGTACCCGATCACTTTCTGCTCCGCAGATGAGATACTCGATACCGAACGGTCTTCATACCGATGCTCTCAGTCCACGTTGTTCACTAGAGGTTCTGTCTGGGGTAATCTCTAGGAGCTGTTTCTTGGTTGAGCGTGTGTGTGTGTCTATGGCGTCTTTAGATGCTGCCAATAACGAGCCTGACGTGTCCCACGTCTTGGTGATGGTTGGTGGCTGGTGATCCATTTTTATTGCTATTGGTATTCGTATCCTTGTCATGTTCATACTTCTTGAAGAAAGCACCTTGAGAAATACAATAAAGGCAGTAGTGATCTTGAGAAGTATCCTTTTATATCAGATACGGATCTTGGTTTTCCACAAATCCAACTTTGCTGGAACTTGGTGCAAGTCACCATCACACATCACAATGACTTTTACAGGAAGGAGATATGTCAAGAGAACCTAGTGTCATTTCTGTTTTTTCAAATGTAGCTAAAGCTAATTAAGCAGTATTACAGACGGCTTTGTGTAGAGCTAATCGCGTTCCTCTCTCACTTCTTTCCGTTGACGACCCCTCCTTTCTTCATTGGTCCCATTCACTACCCTCTTCGCCCCATATACTGCATAGCTCTAGATAACCTTTGGGAGGGATTCTTTGTTGGATGTCTGGGCACCCATCAAAAGGCCCCTCTCGCAAGACCATGGACCACGAGATTGCCCTAAACGCTAAACGTCTGTCGCAGAATTGCAGTATGTCATTAGAAAAGGCCAGTCTTTCCGCCATTGGTACCACTCCTTTCCATGAAAAATGCCCTCCAAAAATGCAACGATGCCTGTGTAGCAGCCTCATGTCTGATGTGCGGATGTTTCCTATGGTAATGACTCATGGGGGTATAAAACATCCACATTATCCGATGAAGGCATCGAGGTCATCAGCATCAGCATCAGCGAGCGGTATGCAGAGCCTTATCATCAAGGCCCATCGTCGTTGTTGTAGTTATTGTTTGTGTCGCGTGTAAGCAAAGCTCTTCGATTAGCTTGAAAAGCAGCATTCTGAGGGGCCGATCAGGAATCCGAATGTTCATCGCTTCAGCCCAAAAAACGCCATGTACCGATTACACCCCCGGGCCCAATGATCACATGCAAGGTTTGACCGCCCTTATGCACTGAAATCCATGAATGTTCGTTTTTTTGACTTCGTAATGATGATGACCGTGTTTTGCTTCTGCAAGAGAGAAAAGGCTGTGTGTGATGAACTTTTCTTTGTCCTCAAAATAGAACCCAAAAACAAATGAGCCAGAAGTACCTAGGAAAAAAAAACCAGAATGCACAAAGTCATCAAACGTCAAAGTGACCACCACCAATCATCTGCTCTTCGTTGGTGGTTGTGCGCACAATGCCGCTCATGCGATTGCCTCTCTGGTTCATATCCTCCAGGTCATCCCAGTCATCGTCCTGGTGGTGAGAATCACGCATCTCTTCGTCATCGTAACGGCCCTTATCTCTCATGTGATCGTCGAGAGCGCTCTCGTCCACAAAGGTGAAGCCCTGGAAGTTGGCCTGCACAGAGGGCGAAAGGGGCGTCGATGTAGCGAATCCCTTGGACAAAGCAGCGGCCCGTTCATTAAGTGAGCCGTTGTTATCGAGCGCGTTGGTGAACTCGGGGTCAAAGTACGACACATCTGTGGCAGAGGTCAACTTGGGCTTGAAGGGAGGTGTGATGAGCTTCTTTGCCAGAATGTCCCAGTCAATGTCGGCAAAGAATGGGTGGCGCTTCAACTCCTCCGCATCGTCCGTCGCACCAAGTCTGTGCTTGGGGTTTCTGTTGAGCAGGCCCTTCACGAAGTTGCGACCCTCCTGTGACAAGGTGTCCCGAGGAAATCTGACCTTGCCAAAGGCGATGTTCTTGTACATCTGTTGGGTGTCCTCCGCATAGAAGGGGCTCCAACCGCAGCACATCTCGAAGACTAGAACTCCCAACGACCAGAAGTCCACCATCTTGGTGTATCCTGACTCGTCAAGAAGAACTTCGGGAGCGAGGTACTCGGTTGTGCCGCAGAACGTGTTGGTAGTATCGTTCTTTGTCAAGTTAGCCTTTGACAGGCCAAAGTCACACAGGGCAATGTGACCATTTGCGTCGAGCAGTATGTTCTCTGGCTTCAGGTCACGATAAACGATATCGTTGTTGTGAAGGTGCTGGATGGCCAAGATAAGTTCTGCGATATAGAACTTGGCTCTTCGCTCATCGAACCGTCCCTCCTTCTGGAGATGCCAGAAAAGCTCACCACCAGACATGTAATCAGTAACCAAGTAGAGGTCTGATGGCGTCTGGAATGAGAACTTGAGGCCCACAATGAATGGCGAGTCGGACATGGCTGTCCGAACCAGGATGTTACGCTCACCAACAGTATGGGCAACTTCCTTCTTCTGAACGATGACCTTCTTGGACAGGACCTTCATGGCGTAAATACGTTCGGTATCCTTCTTCCGGACCTGGTAAACTTGTCCAAAGGTACCCTTGCCGATCAACTTAAGAATCTGGAAGTCTTCCGGACCAAAGTGCTTTCTCTCCGTTCGCTGGTAGACGGCTTCCACGTAAATCTCTCCTGTAGGAGCGTTCTCCGCCATCGTGTCGGCATGGCCCTTGAGCTGGTACCAGCCACGTACTGGGTTGCTGGAGTCTCTGTTGGCCTGGAAATCGACTTGACCCAAAAACTCCTCTCCCTTATCGGTATGGTCATATACGGAAATATCGACCAGCATGTTCGAATCAACAACATCACTGCAGAAAAATCAGCCAAGAACCCAAGTGCTTTAAGCGGTGCGCCAACTTACAATTCTGCCTCGGCGTCCCACTTTGGACTGGTAAAGGATCGACGGGAACGGTTGCGGAATGTGTTGTAATCGGAAATGCTGGTGTTGCTGCTCTGGCGGCTCCGCATAGGGATAGACATGACCGGGCGACCTGAGTCGCTGCCTTGTCTTTGAATCGGGATGCCTCCGAAGGAGGGGGCCGGGAGGTTCACGTCATCCTCCTCTTCAACGGAGCGCGGGCCTCCTGAGATGAGCTCGCTTCTCTGGAAAACGGCCACGACGTAAGGGTCCTTGGCACGCCGCAAGCCCTTGGCCTCAACGATCTTGATCGTCAGTTTGCCGCGAGCAGCGGGAACTTGAGCACCGGTGGTACCGCGCCGGATGGGTGTCTGAACGCCACTAGGAGGGACCGTCTCGTTGCTGCTTCTCTTGGAGGTCGACTTCTCCTCAGCCTGAGAGGGCTGCGCCGTTGAAAGCGCCCTTGTAGGAGTTGGTGGACCGCTCTTGAATCCCGCAAACTGTGTTAGCTTCTTGAGCTGATCAACTGACGAAGAGCTGTGAAGGGAAGCGGCTTTCTGCGCTGAACCAACGTGAAAAGTAATGGGGGATGTTGGTGTGATGGGCTTGTGAAGACTGGGATTTGATATGTGATGAGCATGCACAACTGAAGTTGTCACGATGCTTGAAGGTTGGGACATGAGGGTGAGGCTGTGGCATTTTTGCGGGTAATCTGTGACGCCTCTTTGGAGCTTCGGTCGCGCAGATGAGGATGCCGCGGACCGTGATTCTCCATATCGCAACGACAGACTTCTTTTCAAAAGTCCCGCCGACGACCGTCTGGATATCGGCGGTGTCGGGTACTGATGTGTTTGAACCAGTGCCATGGATGAAGTGTGTGGTGATGATGGCCGCTCTTCGGGGTGGGGGAGTGATGGGGATGTTGGTTCAGGATCGCCACCGGGCACAGCATCCACTGAGCTGACCTGAGAAGCCTTCCCGTCCGTCTCGACTTGTTTCGTTGAGGGACCAGGAAGCGATTGTCCTCGATTGCGATCCGACGCGACAGGGGCAGATACAGAATTGTGAGAAGAATCTGTACGAACCTGGCCGAAGTAGCTCATAATGCCCGGCAGGCGTTTGTCATGGAGGTCGGGTTGAGGGGTCGCCACCCCGGAGCGGGGCGTATCAAAGCCGATCTGATCCGCGCCATCTTCGTCAGGTGCGGCCGCGGGAGTCCTGCTGGGGTGGTTAACAGTGAGATTCATCTTTAATTGTGGCGGATACTGCGCGGAGGAGGGGAATTCGTGGGTTGGACAACAGAAACAGAGGGATGACACGCTGAGCAACACAGCGAAAAGCGGAGGCAAAATTTAGAGTCAAGAGCTAGCTCATGACGGCTGCCAAGACCATGACCACACTTGGGTACTTGTGGTGAGGACGAAGAATTGAAGCGAGGCGGAGTAGGGAGGAGTTCTGCCTTGTGTGCGTCCCTCCGTGTGTGCCTCTGACGGAAAAGAACGGGTAAATTTTTTTTCTCTCTCTTCTCTTCTTCCTCTATTGGGCTTGGGGGTGGAAGCAAGGATGCCGTCGCAATAGCTAGCCGGGTAGGTAGGTAGCGCAGTTCGGGGATGAGGAGGAGGGATGATGCAAAGGACCAAAAGGGAAGAACCGTCAAATAGAAAACATGAGTAAAGTGGACTTTTTTGTTCCGAAGACGCCCCGTCTTCATAGGTCCTCGAACACTAGTCAAGGCCTTGGATCGGAGGTTTTTAGTAAATGTAATGGCGGGGCAAGGACGCTGGGCGGGCGGAGGGGGAAGGGGAAGAGGGGGAAACCATTCAGACGATGCGAGGTGCAGGGAGAGCTTCAATGCTGACTTGACTAGAGCAAGAATGACTGGTTATTCCTCCTTTGGTTGTTGGACCATTGTTGGACGAGTCAGGCTTCTCAACTTTGATAAGCCTCTTGCAGCATTGGCTCTTGGACTGGCTCTGGCGTCCTGGTCATGGCGGCCCCCGCGTCTCTACACCTCTTTTTGCCATCTTCTAGTCTTGTCGCCGCATTGGCGACCGAACGAAGGGTTCAGGTAAGGTAGGTAGGTGAACATGGGTAGGGGAAGGGATGGGACGAGGGGTACGCGGTGATTTGCATGTGCAAGCGAGTGCTGGATGAGGGGTGTAACAGGACCTTGGACTGATGCGTCGTATATCACACTCACCCACGACGTGGTCCACGGAGCAAAGGTCAGCTTCAGGTATGCCTGCCACCGGCGCCTACTCGCAGCGAACGTGTGCCGGTGGTGGAGAAACCAGTCAAGTGAACAAGCTCTTAGACCACGGTAGGATAGGGCGGGAATGGGAATGGGCTCAGTTTGCTTGCAGCCTCGGACACTCGTCCGGGATCGTCTGGGGTCCCTCAGCAGTAGGCTGAAAGGGCCGTTGACGGCATCGGCCTCTGGCACTAGCCAAATGAGGAACATCCTGACCCGAACCCATCGAGTGCAGGAGTGAACAGGCGACAGGAAAAGCCCCTCGTTCGCCAGCCACCCCTCCATCGCCACGCTTTTGGGTAGTATGTGTCTATGTCCGACGATGACATGCCGCATGGAACGGGCAACCTTCAAGAAGAGAGGCTCCTTCCAGGGTCCAATGCGCCGCGGGGAAGATCGGGGGTACCTATGGAAACGACAAGGTAATGTGACGGGGTGGTGAAAGGTAATGAAAAGCGTCGATGACATATGAGGAGATAGGGTCTCGAACGCCCACCAAGCCTAGCTAGTGACGGAGACAGGAAACGGTACTTTGCATGGTTACGCAACTCTAGCTTTGAAGAAGCAACCAGGCGAGAGGCAGGCACGCCAGGGTGAAGTACCATGTGTAGAGGGAAATAAAGGACGGGTATCAAGCGAATAGGAAAGGCGTCACAACGCAAGCCGAACAGAGTGAGCAAGCAAGCTAGCGCCACAGCTTTGACCGAGCACGCGGTGAAGCAGTTCGACCAACTGGCCGGTGCAGGATTCAAAAGAAAGGCATTGAGAGAGACAATATAAAATGGGTGCAAAAAGGGGTCGGAATTGGAGCAAAAGGTAGCAGGCAGAGAGGGTGCAAAGGGTGTACTCCATAGAGCAGGGCAGAGAGGCATAACGAAAAATTGCACATACCTAGAAGTCGAGCCTGACATCATCATGGCCTGTGTCGCGCGCTTCAACAGGTCGAAGCCGCCTGTGTTTGTGTTTGCATGTGCACCCTCGGAGCCGGACATGGTTGCTAGCTGGCGTCTTTGTGTGACGGACGGTGAAGGTGAAGGCCTAGTCGAGGCAGAGGCCTGGATCCTTGGTTGACGTCAAAACAGGCCCGTGATATCACCGCGATGCCGAGGGATTGGTGGGCACAAGAGACGGGCGGCAGATGGGGGTGAGGTCTCGCGCAGGTGTGTGCGTGCGAGAGAGAGAGAGAGAGAGAGAGAGAGAGAGTGTGTGTGTGTGTGTGTGTGTGTGAGAATGCGGTGTGAGAGTTGTGAGTTTAGTTTGTGAGAGGAAGTGGCGGCGAGTAAGACGCGGCTGCCGTTGCGGTTGCGGTTTCGGTTGCGGGTGATGTGATTTTTCGGAGGTGAAATTGGAGACTTGGTTTTTTTTTTCTCGCTCTCTCTCGCTGGAGGGGGTTGAGAAGTTGAGAGTGTGAGAGTGGGATGGAGAGTGAGAGAGAGCCGGACCACGCTATGAGATCGGGTTGCCTTCAGGTTGTGTGCGTGGGAGTGGAGGCGGGAGGGTGGAGGCGGTAGGGGAGGGGGCGGACAGGAGCCACAAGAGGGGAAGGCGTGACTGGGTCCAGTTGAGACTGGAGGTTTGTTGCTTCCTGCCTTTTTTGCCGTCCTTCTTTTTTGTAGGTACCTTTCCAGGTTGGTGTCGAGTGTCTGTACACAGCGCCCCAGCTGTGGAGGTGAATATAGGTATGCTGTGCAAGCTGAACTGAGGTACGCACTTCCAGTCAGTCACCAGTGGAGGGGGAAAGAAAGGAAAGGTTTAATACCAGGCCGGATGGAACGCAGGAGGGCAGAGCGGCTGCGAGCAGTGAGGTGTCTTGTCTCCCGTTGGGTACGGATCACTGGACGGTACTCTTGTAAGGTAAGGTTGGTGTAGGTAGGTACCTTGGGTGCTTGGGTATCGTGAGGTGTGAAAGTGGGTCGGCAGTGACAGCGTAAGGTCGCAGCCCAGTCAGTGTCGAATGGACTGAGGTTACCCAAGCTAAGGCCCGAATGGAAGCCAGGGAGTCCGTGATGATGGCGATGACAACATCCAGTGATAGCGAGAGGCTGGCCAGAGGGGTGGATCGTGAAGTGGCACCCGTACTGTGGTAGAATGTGCTGTAGTTCTCGACTCTCGAGGATACTACTACGTACTCCGTCGAGGGTTCCGGTTCGTGAGGGGAGAAAACGACCCGATTCTGGGAACCTGGAAAAATTGGGTTTGAGCCTTCAAGGGTGGAGACGGACGAGTCGAAATAAGGTCAAGCGTGGAGAGTTGACCTTTGAGGTGAGGTGAGGTGAAGTGAGGTGGAAAGTTGGCCAGTGAGGCGCCCCGCGAGTATTTCGTGGGGTAAATAATAAAGCTGACCTGAGGGAGTAGGTAGGTGGTCGTCGGATCGGTGAGATGAGGTGAGGTAAAGAGGATGTGAGCATAAGCATGAGCGTGGGAGCCGGAACTCTGCGAGTGGCAGCTTGCAGGCGAGGAGAGGAGGAGGTGAGGCGGAGTGAGGTAAGAGGCGTGAGAGGAAAGCGGCGACCCGGATTCAAGAACCAAAGCCTGCCCTTTCTCTTTGAAAGTGGGGTCTTTGTGTGGAAGGAAGGTGCCTGTCACAGATCACAGAGGCTGCGTCCTACCTTACTCGGTACCCGTTGGACGCCTGGATATCATTCCCAATGGTGACGGGAGTTGTTATATGGGAAAGCCTAGCCCTTTCTACTTCGAGTGCCAGGTCTAAGGTACGGAGTAAGGTAGAGGTAAAGAAGAAAGGTCAGGAATTCCGGGCCAGCTCTCACTTGTACCGGACGGTCGACGGTGTCAGGGAGAAGAGTCACAATCTACCTAAGGTGCCGGTGGAAGGCGCGATGCAGGTGCAAGGTAAAGGTAAGGTAAGGTATTAGCCCGCCGGCCAAAAGATAACTCCACATACGGTCTGAAGGGTATCTAAGGTAGTCAACGGTAACATCGACATACTTTGACAATACCTCACAGAGTAAATGTGAGAGAAAGCTGGAGAGAGAATGAGTGAGGCAGCACCAAGACACCAAGACAATCTAGATACCGCCACCCTATGTGTGTGTGTTCACATACATGAGTAGGTATGAAGAAAAAGTTCAAGAGACTCTAAAGTACGGGCACTCCGTACAGAGCTCGGAATGCCGTTTTAGGGAGTTTGAGACTTTCCAAAGGGTTCTGGATTGCCTCCACAGCATTCCACAAATCAACGGCCAATCCGCCTGTGCTTACCGCGCTCTGTTTGTCCAATTTGCGCCCCGGGAATAATCAGATGGCGACTGGCTGGATGACTGCATCTTGAGGTATCTGGTGTTTGCCCCGGTGAGACTGCCCTGGTGCATGCTCACATACTGTCAACGGAAGATATCTCGCGACATGTACAGGGCATGTTAAGGTACAACTTACAGCCCCCCAAGCCGATGCAGGCGCAGGTGCAGGTGCAGAGCAGATGCAGCAGGTGTACCTCAATCCGCCTACCTTACGCAGTGCCTCATGCCTCTTGCATCTGCTTCCACTTGCACCTGCACTCTTTTCACGGATTCCCTTTTTGGACTCGCCTCTCCTTCTGCCTTACCTTACGTCTGCGCCTTACTGTACGTACTTGACTGCAGTAGTCGTCCCCGCCTGTCTCTCGGTGCCCTCCCCAGAAGCAACCATGAGACAAGCTTTGATACCTTCCTCAGTTCCTTAAGGAAGAACCTCCGAACCTCGAGGTGTCTGATTCATTCTCCTCCTCAATATCTGACATTGTAAGTCATTCCGAAAAGAAACGCCACGCCTTCCAAGTTATACTTAGGGTGCCATCGCGCCACACTTCGGCTAGGCTTGCTCCGTTGCAGGGGAGCATTGTTCCAGACGACCTTCTAGAACAGACCCAAGATCCAGAGGGGAATGACCAACTGCCAACCAGAGCAGACTGACCAGCCGCACCAGGCTAGGTATCTGGATACCAATATCAAACATCATCTCCGGGCTGAGCGACACAAGTCATTGCAAGGAAAGCGCCGCATTACCGCGCTACGAATGAAAGGCTTTGGCCATGGATCTCTTCGGCGGGCCCCAGGCCAGGCTGGTGGGGGGGGCTTCGCCGGCTTCCCTCCGAGACCGCCGACCCAAGGGATCCTCCTCGGGAAACCAAAACGTCGACCCGCCGGCGGGCCATTCCCCTCCATTCGACAAGGGCAACCCGCGAGCGAACCGCCGGGGTGGGTGCGCTGGTGGGTGGGCTTGACGGACAATGCGATTGACAAGGTGGATGAGTCAATAAAGTCTCGACGAACCAACATCCACAGCGCCTCTTCCAGCGAAGGATTGGCTGCAACATAACACCATGCCAAAGTACGGATACCTAGATTCTCTCGTGGTCTCGCCCTCTCTACGTATGCTTGTCCCCATCCACGCGATTGGAATGTACAGCTATCAACACGGACGAATGACCCCCAAACACCACACCAATCAACCTAACTATCTTATCACTTATCGATTTACCTCCCCCGGTGATACCTGCACCTCAGTTGTGATCCATTAATTACCTCGTTGAGCCAAGAAGGGGGCTCTGCTTCGGCCTGTCCACAACCACTCAGCAGCTTCCATCGCCTTTGACGCCTCTCCATCTGCAACAACTCGAATAGGTACCTACACGCACTAGCGCAATAAGACATAACCCACGCCTGGATTATCTCTCGGGACAATCCCAGCTTTAGCCTTCAGGATATCCGCCACTGTCTACAGGCTTTCATATTGTCAGCTTTTGACGCTATACCACAGTACAGGGCATAGAACCCCCGGTCCATTGCTCAAGTTCACCTTCACAGCTCCCACAGCTCTCGATAAAATTGAAACTTCAATCGCCCGATGTGGGGTGGTATTTGGCACAAAAGAACCTTCGTGGCAATCCGGCGGTCAGATAGCCTATTGACCGATGAGTTGCCAGTGACTCCTGTGTAAGCGCTGACCGGCATGCCAGTGTAGGCCATTGCTTCTCTTAGTGTGCTTAGGAGCTCAGCTTCATCAATACTGAACCAAGACAGTCTCTCTCGATGGGGAACGCTCATGGCGTGGCAGATAAGGTGCAAGACTTACAGCCATCCAGTGAGGAGCGCCGTTGCAAGCTATGCCGACTCGCCTAAAGACAGGACATCATCAGCTGTTGGGGTATTCGAGATCACCAAGCGCATACAATCGTCATAATGGCGAACACTTTCTACTTTGCGCTTCCCTCCTGACCTCTATACTAGGCTAGTCAGTCAATCATTCACCTGATGTATCCGTCCTACCACACCGACATGTCTTCAACTATCGGTCAATTCCAAACGTACTCTAGGCCTTGTCTTAGAAGGACCGGCTTCGTGGCAACGACTCGCAATTCCGCTTGGCCTGGCAGCCTGGCATGGCATAGCACAGTCCTCTATACCTGTCAACCCCCATCCAAGATCAATGTATCGGTACCGGAGCACCACTCGCTGCAACCGTGTGCTTACGTCGCGGGATGTCCTCTGAATCCTGCTTTACACTACATCCCAAGTGGCTATTATGCGGAATTCCTGCGCCACAATTCAGTTGGCAGCACCACATTGTCATGTCGAGACTCTAACCCCGACATTCCCCCACGCTTGGTACAAGATGATGGACGTCAAACGACAACCGCCAATCTTCCCCGCTGTTCACTTCTGGTGGAGAAGCCGTCCCGCCGCTACATTACACAAACCGGTCAACTCCACTACGTCAATTGCCTCCTCTTCGTCCTCCTTGACGTGGGCGTGGGGCCTCTAACTTTGCTCCCGTCTGATCCGACGTTGCCCAGCGTTCGAGGCATGGCGGGTTTGCGGGCTTGCGGGTTTTGGTCAACGAGTCATTAGGCTCGCTCCGCTTCATTGCCGCGCCATGCAGCCGCTACAATGCCAACCTCATGCCTTGCATCGCTGCTACAGTGTTCCCTAATCGCTATACGAGAGACGGCGGCGACACGAGCATGCTTCACCGAAACAACGTAGCGCATGTCTGAGCATTCGATGGGAAGTTGGCTAATCAGGTAACGATTCCTCGGCACAGAATGTCCCGTCTGATAGCCATCTACGGAGAAAAGGTCGACATGTTCCCAACAAGAATTGCTCAACCTATGCAAGAGTCACCAGTACATGGACCAATGTCAGGCACGACCAACGAACATGTCCAATCTCCTCTTCGTACTACTGTACACCCAAACTCTCCTTCAAGTCTCTTCTACCGCGCGACCGCGCGTCTTTCACCAACGTTTCGCAACCACACAACGTCCTGAGCGATACCTAGACTCGTCCGAAGAGACACTCGACCCGACCCGCCGGATCTGCACCTCGCCCATCCCGGTTTGTCAACCCAGCAAAGTAAAGGTTTCGTCCAAGCTATGGCCCGAGTTCCTCATTGACTGGCATTTCCCCCTCATCTCGGAACCCACATGCCGATGAACCTACGTGCTTCTTTGTACGACCCTTCGTGCATGAGAACAACTTTCGAACTTGTGAGACTCGCCATTCGGCATCAGCTTGCAATGGTCCACGTTCTTGGCAGCTCAAGCAAGATCCCGTCGGCCTCGAATAGATCTCTGATGCTTTCATTCTTTATAGGTTAGGTGAACTTAGGTCTGACGGACCCTCGCGTGCCGTTGGGCAGCTTCATGCGTAAAGATGCAAGCTCGACGTCAATGCTCTCCGTGTTCTGCCGATGAGGGGTCGATGCCCTTTTTTTCGGATTGCCATGTGCCAAAGCCGGACGATCTAGATCAATCTGGGAATATGAGAGAGAATGAGAGAACGAGAGCCAAGTTCAAGGTTTGGACCGATACAGTTTCGATATGTCCCACCTTTCTACCAATGATGATGGGTCAACGGCGGCTCCCATACTGGAACGAGCCGCAAGCCTACCGCTTCTGGGCTGCTTTCTTGGCATTTGTTTGACTGTGGAGGACCTCAGTAAGAAGACCAGACGCAATCATGATTTCCTTTAGTTGTTCAACTATCACCACGGTAGATTCGGCAGTCACAGTAAGTCGCATCAAGTAATATATCGTTCGAGCAAGCCCACCACAGTTCACCCTGCTTGACAGGTACTCTCATCTCCGTCGCCGAGGTAGCGGAGCGTACATCCAACTCAAGGTCACTCTTGTAAAAAAGCGGGAGATTAGAACCTAACAGTCTCGCAGTCTCATTATTATCGTAATTGCCGGAGCATCTATCATCTATGATATACCCTCTCGCGAAAGAGTTTCTAATCATGCCTCTGTCTCTTTTCTGTCCATATCCGATACAGATATACCGCTGAGCAAGTAATTATCGGTATAGCAGTCAAAGAAGGGAAGCTCCATGAAACGAAAGGACCCTCCCCATCCCCCCTTTCCCCATGTGAGACGTCCAGGATTCTGTCTATGTGGGAACCCGTTCTGTAGTCGTTTCTGATGCCGTAACGCCCCATGGGTGTGGTATACCGTATGCTTCCGATAAGACAAGACATTGTTCCTCGTGCCTTTTCTTCTTCTTCTTCTCCTGTATCTAATGAAATCCAACGATGGAGAAGGGGTATCTCTCTAAACGAACGCTCGCTCTGATGCTTTGATCCAAGTTCGTAATTCGTAAGTGGGACGTCTTTTGTTCCCGGCTGGCAGTATACATCGGTGCCCACATGTACGATGCTCTGCTCTCTCTCTCTCTCTCTCTCTCTTCCTCTGCGCGCCTGTGTATGTGTATGTGTATGTGTGTGTATGTCTCACACACTCACTCACTGACTCCAACTCGGACTCAACACAATCTTGGTAATAGGCCTCATCTGCTTCTCCTTCCAACTCGTAAGCGGGACCTTCACCCAGACGCCATTACCCGCTCTCATCCACGCGAGATTCCGCGTCGAGATGAGGATCCTCGGCTTCTTCTTGGGGTTGGCAATCGCCGCCGCCGCAGAGAAGGCGGAGAAGGGGGATACGCGGGCCGCGTGAAGTGCGACTTGCTGGTTGAGCCAGTGGTCGACGCGGGCGTTGGTGGTGTAGAGGGAGGTGAAGGGTGAGGCGTAGGTTGTGAGTGGTGCTGTTGCTGGTGCCTCTGGGGTCGGCGTCTCTGAGACTGTTGACTCTGTTACCTCTGTGCCTGTTGATGCTAGGCTTGCTGCTACGGCTGGGCATACCGGAGTACCAGGCTCAGAGGAACGACGGGAGCCCGCGACGTTTTCGTGGCGGTGGAGTTTCCGGCGGCGACTGGCGGCGGAGGCTGAAGACGAGGAAGACGAGGCCTTGAGCTTGAGCTTGATAGCCTTGGGCTTGGTGCCGGGCTTCGGGGTGGTTGTGCCTGTTGTTGTGGGCGGGGTGAGGATGGGCTTGGAGGGCAGGAGTCTGATTTTGGTGATGGGCTTGAGGTTGGAGGCGTTGGTGTTGGGTGTGAGGATGTCGGCGCCGGCGCCGGCACCGGTGGATGGGGTTTGGGGGTTGGCCATTATGAAGTCTTGTAGTTGAGATGTTTGATGTAGTGTAAGTGCTCCCCTTGACCTGGTTCAACCCCTTCGATATGGTGAATTTTGGTTTTGTTGGACTTTGAGACCTAGGCGGGAAGTGTGATCATGCTTCGCGTGAAGTCGCAAGACGAGAGTAGAGTAGGTTGAGATTGATGAAGATGATTGCCTTGATTCTTGATCAAGTTGAACTGGAAACAATGTTGCTATCGAAGGCCTGGTCGTTGTTCAAGTCTTCGTTGTTGTTGCAATATGTTTGCGTTTCTTCTTCAGACCCGCGAAAGTGTACGAAGGATGTATGAAGAACCAGAGAAATATTCTACACTGGTAGGCGTCAAGCACGCCTTTGTATGTCATTCAAAGGACGAAAAGGGCGATTCCTCGAATATGGGCGGTGGCCGAAGAGGTGAATGAGTGAACAATCGGAGATGGGCTATATGCCTGATTAGGGTAATTACACGACCAAAATGGGACTTTTTCAGATGAAGAAAGTCGAGAGGGCTTTTATTCACTGCTTTTTCCGGTCTGACTTTGCTGAGCTGGGCTGAGCCCATCTCCGTTACAATTTCGAGGGCGAGGCAAGAAAAGGGAATAAGGTCGGGTGGGTGGTTGGTCGGTGGTTGAAAGAGGTGAATGACCCGCGAACCTGTCTGGTCCGCGTGACTACCTCACCCTACCAACCTATCTCCGTATACACCTCAAGACTCAAGAAGCCCCACAAGGCTCTGGTAGTCACTCGGCCTCTCTATGATTCAGATAATTGCCTTGCCTTGTCTTTTTTCTCGCTTTTACCAAGGTTCGGGGTTTCCATGGGGTTTGACAATGGAGAAAGAAAAGTTGAATGAAAAGTTCTCTTTCACGTAAAAACGTGTGTTGAAACTGCCCTCTATTTCGGGCATCAAACAATCGAAACAAAGAGTCAATGTAGACGACATACTCTCACACACATAATGAAGAGGTCGCAATCCTTCCAAATGTTCTTTTGTTCTGTCGTCCTTTCCCACCGCAATTGCAGATTTAAGGATGGATCAACGAATATCTTCAGCCCCTCCGCTCCCCTCGAAGCAACCAAAGAATCTCATAACACAAAAACAAATGACGGCTATGCGCAAATTGCTTCCTCAACTTCTAGCCTTGTACTCGGCGATGATCTTGTCGATCCGTCGCTCAGCCTCCGGCGTCGTCTTTGGGTTATTTCGGGGATCAGAGCCGCTTCTTGGAAGCAACGGGTCTGGGAAATGTTCTGTTCAAGTAAAACAAATTCTGTAAGCTGAGCCCTCTCATATCTTCCTCTCAACTCGTTTCAACAATGTCGTTGAGTTGGGTGCCATCACGGCCTTTCATTCACCAGTAGAGAGGGGAGGATGAAAAGAAAGAAAAAAAAAACAATAAGGTTCACTTACTTGGGTCGAATCTCTGGTCCAGAAGTTTCGCCTTGAAAGACTCGTACTCTTCTCTGAACTTCTTATTGTTCCAGCTGGGTGCGGCCGCTATTGCCGCCGAAGAAGCCTTGGGGTCGTCTCGGATGCTTCCCCCGGCCTCGGAGCTGGGCGTCTGGAGTTTTGCGCCGCCTGCTGCCATTGTGTTTGCTGTTGAATTGATTTCCTTCAACGTTGTGTAATTGCGGGTTCCTGAAAAGTGATGAGTTATTTGTCCATGTATATCCTGGGGTTGGGTTGTTTGTGTCACCGCTCGGCGGTAACTTCTGAACTCACCTTGAATCCCAACTGGGTTGTAGGAGGATGTGCCAAGAGCTGGTGAGGGGGTCTCGGGGGATTTTTTGAATAAAGGCCTCGAGGGCTTGAAAGGAAGTATTGAAATGTGGGCTTTTTTGCCAAATCCTGTTGACGAAGCCAAAGTTGAGGTTACTCCGTCGCAGATTTGCCTAAGCACCGCACCGGGTGATGGAGTAGTTGGGTATGAGGTGAAATGGACATCGCTCACCTGCCTGTCACTCGGGCCCAGCCGACCCCACCATTCCAAGGGTGTTTCCAAGATCCGATGCGCCTGCTGACCCCTGGGTGCCCCTCCACACAAGTCCGGAGAGGATACTTGTTCAATACACAATTTTCCTTCCAGGCAGAGGCGAATGTCAAAGTAACTGTCATGTCCATAGACCAGCTGAGGGGAGCTTTTAGAAAAGAAAAAAAATAGCCGTAGCCGCCTCGGACGCCTCTGACCAAGGCACAACCGACAAGGGGTCCGTTAACCTCACTCATCTCATCCCACCTTTTTTTCCCCTCTACCTTTAACTTCATCGTGAGCATCGACTTCACCACCCTTTGGACAACCTGCCATTTTTGGTTCTTGTGTGTTCACATTCATCCTATCCACTCATCCAATGCTCCCACATTAGCCCGAGATCACCGCTCGCCCCGTCACGGTCACAGCACACACCTCTCCCCTCCCTTTCAGGTCTCAGCTTCCTCAACCGATCGATCGCCCACCACCTTTTGGCAGGCAGGCTTCAACACCCCAGTGAGGCTTCACCCACCCCCACCATTACGGTCACGTTATCACAGAGCTGGGTCGCTTCACCGGAAACATCACCCGAGAAGTAGCCGAAAAGATGGTCAAGAAGGGCGGCGCTTCTCTCGTCCCTGATGCCTGGGAGGATGATGACTGGGAGTCCGCAGCCGACAAGCTTGACGCCCAACCCACAGAGGTGCAGCCTGAACCGCAAGTACCAATGACCAAGGCAGAGCGGCTCGCCCAGCATGCCGAGCAGAATCGAAAGCTTTGGGAATCAGCGTATGTCTTCCACCCGGCTTTTTTTTTCATGCCCAGCCTACGGTCTTTTCCATTGCCTGTTCCATGTCCTCCCAATGGCTATGGTCATAGAAAACGGGCAAAGTAGCTAACACGAAATTTGACCTTCCCTAGTGACTCCCCCACACCCACACCAATGACCTTCCTCGAAACCCAACCCTCAGTCCCCCTTGCCACGGGCTTCAAACCCCAGGTCAAAGTCCTGAGCCGAAAACCCGCGCCCCGAACAATCGCCCGGCGCGACCCCGTCACCGGCCTCCTCTCCCACCTCTCCCTCGCCGACGACGACGCCGACGACCAGCACGCCGAGAAGAAGCCGCAGCTCACGCCCGAGGAGATTCGCGCCAAGCAGCAGCGCGAGCTCGAGGAGAAGCAGCGGCGGTACGAGGAGGCGCGCGCAAAGATCTTTGGCGAATCGAACCCTTCCTCTGGCGCCTCGAGCCCGAGTGGGACAGTCACTCCACCTAGAGGGGGAGGAGGAGGCGCCGAGAACGAAAGAGGTGGAGGGCGCGGCCGTGGACGAGGACGCGGTCGCGGCGGCGGCGGTGGTGGATACCGAGGGAACTCGAATCGACAAGATGACCTACGACGACCTGGCAGTAGCAGATCCGACGCCGTTCGCGCCGAGAGCGGTCGTGAGCTCTACGACCCCGGATACGCACCCCGAGGCGGCTTCGGGATGCAGAAGCGTGGGGGCGGCGACGGCCCACACACGTACAACACATACAACCCGCATTCTTCTGGGCGTTCGACCCCGAGAGACGTCGAGGACCAGCCCAAGCAGGCCATTCGAGCTCCACGCGGACCGGATGGGACTGGACGAGGTGGATTCGGCTTCGCCAAGCGAGGCACAAAGGAAGGATGAAATTATTACTATGCTAATTTTGCCTCTTCCCTGTCAAACGAGGGAAAGAAGAAATAAGCAAAAAAAGACTACCAGCCTCCGCCAATCTTGCCCGCCAGCTGAACGACGCGCTCCGTGTCGCTAGCCTTGTCCTTGCCCACGTCGCTGACCACCTCGCGATACGTGGTGAGGGCCAGTCTACCCAAGTCTATGCCAGTGCAATCCGCCCAATGCGCTAGGGTATCTCGAATGTAAGAAGGCGAAATTCCGTCAACAACGTCGTCTGCTTCTTGCAGACCGTTACCATTTTGAGCAATACCATTGCTCTCCTCGCCGTCAGAGTCCTCTGCTGAAAAGTAGGCCTCGTCGACCTCGGCCAGGAAATCCTTCTGCTCGAGCGGGCCCGGCTTGCTCTCGTAGCCCTTGCGCTCGACGACGATCGGGTCGTCGACCTTGATTTGCCCGCCGCCGTTGGTGCAGCCGCCGGGGCACGCCATGACCTCGACGTAGGCATACTCGAGCCCGGCGGACTTTCCCGTGGGCCTCCTGGCGGCGCCGAACGCCTTGCCTCCGGGCATACGGGACGGTCGCGCTGGCTTCAGCTTGCGAACCAGGTTCTGGATGTTGCGGAAGCCGTAGTACCGCGCGGCCTTGAAGATGGGGTCGCCGGTGGCGGAAGCGACGATGAACTCGACGACGTCGGCGTTACGGCCGCGGATGATTTGGATCTGGGAGTTGGGGTGCTTGGAGGCCACGGTCTGTAGAGTGAAGTAGAGGTTGCCGCCGGAGGAGCCGGCGGCCACAGACGAGCGGTGGGCTCCGTGGGCCGGGAAGAGGAACTTGTCTAGCCTCGTGTCCGGGAACGGCGTCCGTTGGACACCGGCGGCGGATGGCTTAGCCCGCGGTAGATTAAAGAAATTGAACCCCCTTGACTCGGCCAGCATGAGGACCTCTTTGCTCGTGATAACGCAGTCCACGTCGCGGACCCCTCTGCCGGGTTTCCCGTCTCCGTCGGGACCCCACACCGAATCCGTGAGCTCCTCGCGACTGGCCTCGAGCTTCTTGTCGAAGCACGGCATGACGGCCAGGTGCCAGATCCTGCTGGGCGGGATCCCGAGCTTCTTACTCAGCGTCGTCTTGAGGAGGGTGCCCATGAGCGCCTGGGGCGATTTCACGCGCGACAGGTGCGGGAGGACGTAGGGGTGCGTCTTTTCGGCGTAGCACACCCACCCGGGACACGATGATGTGAGGATCGGCTTTGTCGCGGGGGTTGACGGTGACGGTGACGGTGAAGCGCCTGCTGCTGCTGAGCTACCGCCACCGCCCAGAACCTCATCAGCCCCGAGAACAAGACACGCCTCGCGCGCAACGTTGGTATCCAGCACCCACGTGAACCCGTTCCCATGCTTCCCGCCGCTCGCGAGCCCCGCGTCGCTGCTGAAGAGCGCGTCCAGCATATACCCAGCCTGCCGTTCCGTCGTGCCGTCGCCAGCAGCAGCAGCCAGACTCGCCCTCGTCTGTGGCGAGACGCTCGCCACAAAAAGCATTCTGCTCTCGTCTTCGAGCCCCTGGACGTGGAACTCGCCCGTGGTCGGGTCCGGGCCGACGATGCGGAGGGACGGGCCGAAGTCGAGGGTGTTGAGGACTTCGGTGTGGGATTGCATGCTCACGAGGACGGCTTCGGCGGAGGTGACGCAGCCCGAGCAGGCGAGGCAGTCTGTGAGGGAGATTTCGGCGGGGGGCGCATTGCTTGCTGCGGTGGAATTTGGTTGGCCGTCGAGGATGACTTCGTGTTCGAGGGAGGCGTCGAGGGGTGGTGGAGGGGGGGCGGAGGGGAGGGTTTCGATTGGTTTTATGCAGGCGACGCCTGGACTTATGAAGTCGTTGAGGTCGTCTGCGGAGAGTATTGCGCTCATCTTGGAGGATTTCTGTTCAGAGTGTCGAGAGCGTAGAGAGATTGAAGGAGAGAGGAAGAGTGGGAGGGAAAGGAGGGGAGGTGGGATATCGAAGATGGCGGGGCAATGCGTGGATACGTCGCGATATGCAACAAGTTGACGATAAGAAGTATGAGTCGCAACGCAGCGGGGTGCGAGAGAGATGCGAGGACACAAGCCGTTCGTCTAGGTATGAGTGCGGAAACGATACGAGAGGCCTTGTCTTGTTTGTGGACGAGTTATGCTTCCTCCTTGTACTCCGCGAGGCCGGAGATGCGCAAACGAGTGGTGGATGGGAATTAATCGTTGATTGCAAATCCATCCCCCACCACTGGGTTTTTTTTTCGCTCTTCGCAGAGTCAACAGTCAAAGTGCCCCGTCGCTGACAGTGCATGCGCGCCTAGGCTTTGCGAAATCGGCATCCACTCAGTGGCGGGATGGGAAAAGTGGACGCCCCTCGCGGCATCGGCCCCTGGGAACCTAACCTAAGCCGACAGGATTACAGGGGGAGGCTCATTGCTGTCTGTTGTGCAGCTGGCCGACGCAGGCCGTCGAGTGGGAATCGGGAGCCATGGCGGGCAAGGGACGCGGTGCCGGGGGCCCGTCCAATGACGTCGGCTCGTCGTAGCTCTCTCTTCCCTGAGCTCAACCTTGAAGTCATCCCACGCGCGAGGCAAAGTTCTACGAAGCTTCATTAATACAGTAACGCAGGCTCTCAAGCAGTAATCCGTAACTTCAAAACTCTTCAATTCCACCTAAATCACTCGTCATAGGAAAACGAACTCGACCACCGCTCACCAAATCACCTCAATGGACGTAAGCCATTTCCCATACATCGTCCCCGTCTCTCGGGAATCCTCGTTGACACATAGCTCTACCACGAACCAACAGGCGATATCAACCTTCAGCTTCGGCAACCTGGGTTGGCTCGCGACCCAGGCCGTCCCGCTCATTATATGGCCGCGCTTCATCACCAACCTCCTGCGTCCTGATGACTACCAGTACGCCGCAGGCTGTAAGTCTCTCCCTCACCCCCCTTCCATCCACCTCATGTGAGCCCCCAAGGGTTGACTGACTGACACATCAACCTTCCAGCTCTCGAGGGCTACTTTGCCCGCTCCCTAGGCTTCGCCCTCCTAACCCTGGGCCTCCTCGTCGTAACCCTTTCAGGAGCAGTACCCCTCGCATCAGAGGACCTAAGTAAGATTCCACCACGTCCCCCCCCTTCTTGCCTACACATCTCTCAGCACAGTAGCTCACACAATAACCCCCACCAAACAGCCCCAGCAGGAACAGTCTCCCCCTACGCAAACGCAGCCCTCATCCTCTCCTCCATCCACCACGCCTCGGCCGGCTTCTACTGCTACAGCAGGTGGCTCCGCACCGGCCAGACGGCCTTTGCCCTCGGCTGCCTCGGCAGCGCCGTCTTCGCCGTCTCGGGGCTCTGGTGCCTCATGTTCGCCGGCGACAAGTCGCGACGCAGCAAGAAGCACGGCTACGACAAGGACACGAGCTCGTTCCCCTTTAAGAATACCGAGTCGTACAGATCCAAGAAGAAGGGTTTGTAAAGGGGAAACGGGAAACGAAAAGAGAGACAGAGAAAGAATGTAGCTGTTGTAGACCGAGAGGATTGGCAACCAACTGAATGCTGGCGAACATAGATGGCTTGCAAAACAGCAATGTTGCTTGTCCTTGACAAATTTCAATGGGCCTTGGCTGTCATCCTATGAATAAGGCAATACAAGAAAAAAGTCACCCTTCACGCTTTGCGCTGCCAAAAATGCCTTGATGAGATGGCATGTTCGGAGTCTTATCCAAAGGTAAAGAGGCAAAGAATTGATACTGAGAAAAGCAGCCGTAAGCTGCTTCTTTAAGTGCAAATCGAAACACACTCCCTAGTGTACATATACTCCATGCGCCTATTTCCCTGATCGCCTTCCTCATGACTCCCGCGATGCACCAAGAGACGTCAATTTGCGCTCTCCATACTCTCTGCTTCTTCGTGGGATGCTGTAGTAAGTATCGTTTTACATCCTCTTGCCAGACGCCTGCCTCCGTTTCCTGCTTCCTTTGATCTCATGACGGCCTTGACGAGGGTGCGCATCGCTCTGCTTCTTCTTCCACCCTCTGTTGTTTTTGGGAAGTCGGAGTTTTGTCGTTTCCTGTAAATGCCTCGGCTGTCTCAACGGCTTCAAACCCACGCACACCTGTACAGTCCTTTCGGTGCGTTGTGATAAGGTAATAAAACGGCATCAATCAGCCGCAATAGATGCATGGAACCGGGGAGTCGCCCGTTCCCTAGGAGACTCCTCGATTTTGACAAGGTCGCCGGCCTAGGTCAATTCGTCCAACTAAAACTGGACGCCTGGGTTCCAGGATACCAAACGCTGACCCTAACTAGCTGCCGCTACTTCGGTGGATTTAGCTCCATTTACGAGAGTCTCTTCGGCCTTGGAGGTTTCCTGGGAGTCTGCGCCTTCTCCGTTGGCGGCTGTTTGGTTACCTTCTTGGCTCTCCAGCACGCCCGAAAGCTGGACATCTGCTGCGCCAGAAAGGACTGCCTGCCTACGTTCGTGCCAGTCGACCTCACTCTTGACAACCTGGGAGAAGAGAACCTCCTTCTCTCGCCAAAGGTCCTTATACTGCTTCTCCCAGTACTTGACCTCTTCCGCCAGCTTGACCGACTCCTCTTGCGCCCACTTGACTTGGAATCTGCAGAGTTTGTACAGCCTCTCAAGCGGTATCTTGAGCTCCTCCCGAGTGAAGCCTTGATCTTCAGTCAAGGGAGTAAACAGGTCGGCAGAGAGCTCGTCGTCGTCAGCTCCGTCATCGATGGCATCATCGTGTCCCGCAGCGTGTGACTGAGGGGTCTTGATGATAATCTTGAGTTTCCCCTTTCCTGTAGGACCCGCTTGCATGGACTTGGGGACAGGATCGGAGGGACGCAAGGCCTCTGTCTCGTGGACGGTTCGCATGTGCTTAGCGAGAGCATCTGATCTCGTAAATGATCTATCGCATTCTGTCTGCGAGTTAGCCGGTATGCCCTGAGGTTCTGCAAAGGATGGTCACAAGCCTGGTAGATAACAGTAGAAAGGTTTCTCCCTGGTATGGCTTCGCATGTGGGCTTTCAAGGCGTAACCGCTGGCGTGCCCCATGCTCTTTCTACTGCATCCAGTCCATTCGCACGTGTATTTCTTCTGCCGGCTTTCGATGTGATCGCTGTGAATATGCTCCACCAACTTATCCATGTTGCCAAAATCGCCCGCATCGCAGCCTTCCCAGGCACAGGAAGTCACCTGTTCTTGGAAGTCTTCCTCGTCGAGTTTGGCGTTAATGGGAGAGCTGGGAATGTCGCCAGACGTGTCCGAAGACACGTCCGACATGCCCTCCAAAGGGTCCGGCTCAGGCACAGCTTCTGGTTCGGGTTCCGCGACCACCGCGGGAGACGTTGTTGAGGCTGCGCCTAGCTTCTGGCGCTTCGAGGGACGAAGGAGCGATTCATCCTCGTAATCGTGGACCTCCTCCTCCTCGGAGGTGTTGTTGTTGTCCGAGGTGAGGGGTGAGTCGGGCGGTGTTGAGTCTCCGCGAGCCATGTTGCGCCGTTGAATGATGGAAATCTAGCACTTTGAAAGATGCAGCAATGAATGGCTGTGGATTGTTCAGTGATGAAGCGTAAGAATTATCGTTACGAGAGGAAAAGAGATGGGAGGTCGATATGATGAAAAACGAGCAATGCGCTGCTGTCGTAGATTTGATGATGAATCAATTGGTAGGAGCCAGCGGGATGCAGGTCAATCGCTAGAAAAATCACATCGGTCTCGTTCCTGACAACTTTAATGATGTTTGCGCCTGGGCTCAATCCGCAGGGTGTCGCGACGAGCAGCGCGGCTCACGGAGCTCATCTTGTGGGTCCACTTACCTACCAAGCCAACTCTGCCAGGTGTCAGGGGCACCCTCGAAGAGCAGCCAGTGGAAGCCAGCTGTCAGCGTCAAATGACGGCAATCGCCCCCTGGTCAGTCGGTGCCTGGCACCCTGTGACTACAACCAGGCACACAGAGGCAAGCCGCACACAGGCACCCACCCGGGCTCACCCCCTGCAAATGTGACTCGGGGGTCTTGTGGAAAACAAAATAAAGTGACTTTGTTTAACCCCTCCCCCACCATAAACATCCCCGACATACACTCATTTTGCGCTTTCGCTGCCACCTTTCTCCCAGCTTTTCCAACACTCCTTGCTTATCAATAAATCCATCATGGCGACCACGCGCAAGGTGTTCTCTCTTGAGGGAAAGGGTCTCAAGCTCGATACTGGTGCCGACCTTGAGCCCCACATCGCTGAGTTGCGCTCGACTGACGTCGAGGAGGTCAGGTTCCTGGGAAACACCCTGGGAGTCGGTGCTTGCAAGCTCCTTGGTGAGGTCCTGGCCACCAAGAAGAACCTCCAGGTAGGCGAACGAGAGTTTCCAAAACACGTATAACCATTCACTGACCAAAAGTGACTAGTCCGCCGACCTCTCCGACATCTTTACCGGCCGTCTCCTGAGCGAAATCCCTGAGGCCCTCTCCTCCCTCCTCACTTCTATTCTCAACCTCCCCAAGCTCACGACGATCAACCTGAACGACAATGCTTTCGGTATCAACACCCAGGCCCCGGTCGTCGCTTTCCTGGCTGCCCACGTGCCCCTCCAGCACCTTTACCTGAACAACAATGGCCTCGGCCCCCACGCTGGTATTCTGGTGGCCGATGCGCTCTCTGAGTTGCACGCCAAGAAGGAGGCGGCAAGAAAGGAGGGCAAGGAGGTCCCGTATCTCGAGACGGTCATTTGCGGTCGCAACCGTCTGGAGAACGGCAGCATGCAAGCCTGGGCCAAGGCCTACAGCCTTCACAACAAGATCAAGGAGATCAGGATGATCCAGAACGGTATTCGCCAGGAGGGAATCAGCCACCTCATTAGCGAGGGCTTGAAAACTGCGACCGAACTGCGCATCCTCGATCTCCAGGACAACACCTTCACCATCAACGGTGCCAAGGCTCTTGCTGGTGTCCTTCCCAACTTGACAAGCCTGCAGGAGCTCGGCCTCAACGATGCCTACCTCACACCCAAGGGTACCAAGGTTGTAGCCAAGTCTCTTGCTAGAGGCAAGCAGAACAAGTTGGAGACACTTCGCCTGGCTTTCAACGACATCACCCCCAAGGCACTGGAGAGCATCGCCAGCGTCGTCACCGAGTCTCTGCCCGCGTTGAAGAAGGTTGAGCTCAACGGCAACAAGGTTGAGGAGGAGGACCCCTCCATCATCGCCATCCGCGAGTTCCTCGAGGAGCGCAAGGAAAAGATTGGCGGCGACGTTGTTGACGAGGACGCCTGGGGACTCGACAGCCTCAGCGACCTCGAGGGAGAGGACTCTGATGAGGAGGAGGAAGAGGAATCCGAGGAGGAAGAGGAGCTGGACGCCGAGAAGGAGGCCGAGATCCTCACCAAGGAGGCTGAGGAGGCTCAGGAGGAGCCCACTGTCCAGCTCAAGGACAAGGAGGTGGACGATCTGGCTAAGAAGCTGGCCAAGACGGAGATTTAAGAGATGTATGGAAACATTTTCTTTGGTTTACAGGTTTAGATGATGGAACGCAAGAGGAATGACCCCCGCATTATACAGGAGTGAGGAGACAGAGACGATACCCCCCAAAATTACACTTCATCCCAAACAGTCTTGACTGTGACTATTACATACAGATTGTCATCTGACCGGCAGGAGTCTGATTATGCCCATGCAGCAATCTTTACATCATTCTCCTGGGTATCAAGACCTGTCGCAGTAATGGTGGTATGTCCGGGGTAGCCCCAATTCCAAACGTCACTCCACGATCACCCCACGAAGCCGACATCCATGGCGATGCCAGGTCACAAGATCAACGAGATGGAATCGCGTGAGCTTGAATCGTAGTATATAGTACACAAAAGACTGAGCCATTTTAGATTGATAGTTGCAACGACGGAACAAATTCACGAATAAATCTAGTAAACAGAAACCTTGAACGAATAAATACATCACACAAACCAACTGGACCTACCTACCCACCTGAGGCCGGCAATCATGGACTACCTCTTCGAAACCACAGACTCGGTCTTTGAGATCCTATGGGACGTCGCGCTCGCCTTCTTCATCGTCCGCATCGCGCTATCGTACTTCTTCTTCACCTTTACCACAACAACGCTGCTCTCATGGATCATTTATACATATCGCCGATACTTACGACTGCCCCTTATCTCCGATCAGCAGCAGCAGCAGCAGCAGCAGCAGCAGCACCTCACAGTCTCACAAACCGAGCTTTTCTTCTTAGCAGTGCTGTTTCTACAAACCATCATAGGCCTCGTCGTTGCGCGGTACGTCGTGGCAGTCTACGACGTGCCGCGCGTGGCCTCGTTCCGGCTTGCGATCGGAGGTCTGGCGACGGCGTTCCTGGCCGGCGCGGAGGGGCTACTCGGGTTGATCATATCTGCGTTTTCAGACGAAGGAGGAGAGCACGGAAGGGACTGCTGGATTTGGCAGAGTGTGAATGGATGGATGATGGTCGCAGCGATGCTTGGCGGATCGGTTGCCTTTGCGGCGATGCCTGTGGTATTGATGTGGTTTGAGAGGTCCGAGAAGGCTCCGGTTTCTGCTGGAAGGGCTGAGGGGAAGGGGGGAGATGGGGATGCAAGGGCTTGATGGCAAGAGAGTTTGAGGACGATGATTTTCGAGCCAGGGAGTCAAAGTCGGAGAAGCTCTGGCTATGAGGAATATCGAAACCGGGATGCCGGCGATGTAATGAATTGGTGTTCACAATGTCAAAAAGGGAGTCTTATTGTCTAACGTTTTGGAAAGCGAGACATGGCTGAATGAGAATCGTCAGGGGAAAAGGGTCTTTGTTGGAGTCTTTGGTGGCCCTGCATATACGTTTGAGTCTTGAGTCTCGAAGATATTCGCCATGGGGCTACTGTGGTTGGCTCGTCCGATGTTGGAGTTGAAATCACAATGTATCCCAAGTTGATTACCTTTGCTTCAGCCTTGAGGTCGTCGTCACTGAGACTGTAGGACCAGACTATTGAATACGTGATTCTCCTGGATCGATTGGAACCTCGCAGACAAGAAGAGCCTCCAAGAATTGGGAGAAGGTCGGGCATGTCAGCCGAGACATTGTGTTCAGGGGCGGCGCAGCGTTTGTGGGCCTTCAGCCATGTATTGGCGTGTAAGCCAGGGCGGGTTGGTTTTTCTAATCTCTGGAATGTTTACGGCCTTTCTACCTAAGCTACGGTACCCTTTGGAAAAGTTTTACACCCTCGTGGCACTGGCTTGCCCTTGAATCCTGCTTGGGTCTCTAGAAAACTACCAAGGTGCTCTGGAAATATGCAATGCGTGGATGAAAGAGAAAGAAGAAGAAGAAGAAAAAAAAAAAGAGAAAAAAAAAAGGCATTCGATCTCGTCACAGGTAAGCTGGGAATGGGATGACAGCTGTCAGGGGGCAAGGTACACCGGGCGCTCCCGCTGCTGCTGCGCTGTGCTGCTGGAAAGTGGCAGGGTTTCCATTCTTCAGCGTGGCCACCTCCCCGGGAAAAGCGGGGCATATCGCGGAACCCCCAGGTTGCGGATACATCTGCCGTCTGCACCTGTCCGACTACCACCGTACCATATTCTCGACCCAACCTTGCATACGGTACTCACTCATCTTTTCTAGCAGCACTTGAACAGCCTCCAATCTCTCAGTGACAGAGTCATCTTTTCCTATTCAAAGGCATCATAAGTGACTAGCGCTAATCAACGGGGTTCACACGAAGAGGATTCTGTCCAATGCTTGGGATGTAATCTATTGGACTGGGCAAATTTCTCACAAACTCCAATCAAGCGCTTCTGCTGCCAATTGTGTTCGGTTTGAAGTCTCATCGAAACATCAATAACACGATCAAAGTTGATTTGGGAAAGGAAAAAAACTTTGCTCCAGTCATATTCTCCCCTTTCCTGTCTCTAGCCAGACGAGTGAACCAGAGTTGGTAAACTTTTGATGGGTGTCTTTCCGGGAAACGTGTGCCGGAAGTCTCATATTCCCTTTGCCTTGTTTTCTTTTCCAGCCCATGTTGCAGATGTTCCCTGACTAGGACCCTGTGGCCATGGAGAGGGATCCAGAACTCCGGGGTGGAGGTTTCTCATTCCTACTCGTGGTAGTCGACTACGATGTCAAAGGGGGGGCTGTTCACAAGGCCACTCCACCACCTCCACCACCTCCTCCACCTCCTCCTCCCATTCCAATGCCTCCAATACTGCTTTCTAGCATCACTTGGAAAGGTCTTGGAGGTTGGTAAAACTCACACCACCAGACTCTACCCATTCCTCATCATGAAGCCTCCACGCTATACCCCTCCATCGTCGGGGACCCCCCTCCCCCCTCTGAACAGTCTATGGGGCCTTTTACAGAAGAAAAAGGGAGGCTCAGGTATCACGACGAAGACCCAGAAACAATAAGAAGAGCCGCCCATCTTCGCACCAACCCGTCCTGGCTTTGCTCCTCCCTTTTCCCCTGTCGATCAAGCAAGGTAAATCCAGCCTTCTCCATTCACTGAAAGCTGTAATCCCCGTTGCCCACCATGGTCGGATCATCCCTCCTCCTACCTCTCCTCGCCGCCCTGGCTTCCATAGCCGGCGCGGTACCAGTAAACGAGCGCCGCTCCGTCCGCCCGACGTGCGGGAAGCCGGGGACTGTGGTGTCTACCACACAAGTCACGATACCCACCTCCCAGGCGGCGACAGCAGCGCCCACGAGCCCGCCCGCGGTGTCGCTTCCTTCACCCATCACTGTCTCCTCCTCCTTTGTCACTTCTTCTCGTCTCGCCTCGTCGACTTCGGCGGGAGGAAACCCCGTCGTTTCCTCATCGTCGGTGAGAACGTCGGCGGCGGCCTCTTCAGCTTCTGCTGCGCCGTCGTCTCTATCAACTGTGCGAGCGTCCAGCACGGGCACAGCCTCTCCGCCTGCTACCGGCACAGGAACCCCGGCATCGGGATACAGGAATGTCTTGTACTTCACAAATTGGTACGTGAAAACTTCCCTACATCTGCAAAGAAACCCAGGTGTCCTCCATGCTAACACTTCTGCTTCAGGGGCGTCTATGGGGCGAACTACCAACCGGCAGACATTCCCGCAGACAAGGTGACGCACTTGCTCTACTCCTTTGCAGATATCCAGACAGACGGCACGGTGTAAGTTGATCCCCGGTCACCAAACTTAAAAAGTTTGCAAGAAGCAAAAAATGGCTGACACAAAGAAAAACAGAGTCTCGTCAGACCCCTATTCAGACACGCAACGCCAGTACTCTGGTGACGACAACCAAGCAGGCAACGCCTACGGCTGCGTCAAGCAGCTCTACGCCCTCAAGAAGCAGAACCGCCAGCTCAAGCTCGTCCTCTCCATCGGCGGCTGGACCTGGTCTAGCAAGTTCCCCGCCGTCGCCGCCTCGGACACGGCTCGAAAGCAGTTTGCTTCCTCTGCGATCAAGCTCATGATCGACTGGGGATTCGACGGGTAAGAAGAACCACATTTACAAACATATATACACACTTGTGCATGCCTTATGCTAACGAAACCCCTTCTTCCGCAGTCTCGACATCGACTGGGAATACCCAGCCAGCGACACGGAAGCAACAAACTTCGTCGCCCTCCTCAAGGAAGTCCGCTCCCAGCTCGACGCCTACGCCGCGGCCAACGCACCGGGCTACCACTTCGCCCTCACAATCGCCTGCCCCGCGGGCCCCTCGCACTACAAGCAGATGAACCTGGCCGGCATGGATCCCTACGTCGACGCCTGGCACCTCATGGCCTACGACTACGCCGGCTCCTGGGACACCACGACGGGCCACCAGGCCAACCTCTACCAGAACCCGTCCAACCCGACGGCGACCAAATTCGACACCCAGACCGCGCTGGCGTACTACCTCTCCCAGGGCATCGCCTCCAACAAGGTCGTCCTCGGCCTGCCCCTGTACGGCCGCTCCTTTGAGAACACGGCCAACGGCGTCGGGCTGCCGTACTCGGGCGTCGGGACGGGCTCCATCGAGCCGGGCGTGTGGCACTACAAGGTCCTCCCCAAGGCCGGCGCCGTCGAGGTCTACGACTCGACGGCGGGCGCGCTGTACAGCTACGATAGTTCGACAAAGGAGCTCATCAGCTACGACAACCCGGCAAGCGCGGGCGTCAAGGCCCAGTATCTGCTCGACAATAGGCTCGGCGGCGCCGTCTTCTGGGAAGCCGCTGGTGATCGCAAGGGCGAGGGAAGTCTGGTGGGTGTGTTGGCGAGCAAGATGGGCAAGCTGGATTCGAATCAGAATCTGTTGAGCTACCCCAACAGTCAGTATGCCAACATTAAGAGCAACCTGGCGTGAAGGGGCCTCGAGGAAGTGGATGGTATTTGTGCTTTCTTTCAAATTTGTTTTGGGGCAGGTTACTAGAGGCGTTGTTTTACGCTATGCTGCATTTCTTGATGGGATATGACTTATAACGAAGTCTTGGGACACGGGCTCTTAGCGATGCATATGATATACGGCCGAATGAAGCCAATGAATTAGACGGCAGAATTCAAGTTTCACCGAACTACCAGGAGAATACTTTGATAGCGATTGACCGAGTAGTCAGTGGACTGTTCTGCGTTGGTAACTGGCCAAAGTCACCGTTAGGTAGGTAGCCATAGCATCCACGTGGAAACCAACCTACCTTTTGATCAGTTCGACTACTCCCAAGGAACATGGGCGACAGCTGAGTTGCTGAAACTAGTCGAGGACTTGGTGGAACTTTTGTGCTGCAGCTCAACGGGCGCACAAAAGAAGAAACAAAAACGGAAGTATGCCGAACGGTCGAGCACTGCGGGACGGGAGAGTATTGTCATCGGACCCGAACGCTCTGTCCACAACTGCCGACAGCCCTGGCTCAAGGCTCCAGTGCAAAGGTCGAGTGGACTACCAACGCCATACGTTTTACGACGACTGCATAGCGATCGCCCACGAGGAGCTTCCAGGGGCTTGGCTCAGCGCTTCGGCAGGAGCCGAGGACTGTATGAGTTTAGTGCTGACGGGAGGGGGCGAATAATCGGTGATTTGGGGCTCGACGGGGTCGCTGTAAAGGGGTTAGTTGGGCCCCAAGGCCCGCCTACTGGCTCGATCCAATGGCCTAGACTTTGTTGTTGGTTCTCCGTTCGAGCCTCGTAGGGTGCGGTAGAAGTTTGAATAGACTTCTGTGCTCAGTTGGTTTGTCGGACCGAGTTGCTGGCCTTGTCGTCCAACCAATTATCAACGTCTTGGTACAATATGAGGTTCCCAAAGGAAAGGCTTGTCCCACCGAGCAAAGACTCCAGAGTGGAAGCGACCCCTTACCGATGGAGGCCGGGGAGGCTGCCGAAGCTGGCCGATGGATGGGCCGTCAATCCCAGAACAGTCTGCGGGAAACTGCCGACCTGGAGATGGGATGGTGATGGGTGTGGTCGTCGTCACGATGGAACTCGACTTCAGATGGATTTGCGTTCTTCGGCGATGAATCGCTGACAAATCGAGGGAGATACGATAATTTGGGAGTCGGAATACGACTGGTACTCGGCGATAGAGTCTCAGGTTCTCCTCATGGTAATGGTTCATGGAGTGATTATAGCTTGGGCACATGTGCCGTTTCGTCGACTAGATGAGTCACACGGCCAGCGACCGAGAAAAAGCGCACAAGAGTACCAATGGCACCCTTGTCGGCGTACGAGGAGGGGCAATTGGCGGTTGCGGAGGCAGCGGAGCACCCGAGGTGATCGGCAGAGGAGTTGGTTACCATGTTTAGGCTACCGTGTATTCGTACGTATTTGGATGCGTGTGTAACTGGTGCAGGTCATATTGGCTGCTGGGCGTAAGCGTTCGACATGAGGTTGATGTTGTCTGGATTGTTGGTGTTGTTCGAAGCCCAGAGCAGCAGCCAGTATTGGATCGGAGCGATAAGCCTGGGGAATTGGGGGGACTTGAGGTTGACGTCAAAAGGAAAGGATTCCTATTGGAGGGTTACATTGATAGACGGGCTATTCATCAAGTGGGGTGTTCTTTCTTTGGCTCCAAGCCTCCAAGCCACCCCGCTTTCGTCATCAGCTCAGCTCGCGGACTGTGAGCCATGTATCCGTACCTTACCTTACCTTTCCATGCTTGTCTTTTTCTCCGTCAGTCCCAGCTCTTGGTTGAGAGCAATATTGCAATGATTTTCGCCCAGACTTGCTTCCAATTTTGTGCGCGGGGTGATGGAGACAATGATGCTGCTTAGTGACTGTCCATCTCTTCATGACTCGAACCTTTTGCAGATAAACTGCACAGAGGTGCAGTACTCGGTACTGCGTACAAGGTAAGTACCTAATCTGTTGTCTCATGTCTTTTGCGTGTAAGCCGTTTATTCGCAACAAGGATAAGACCGATGATGATCCGGCCTTCGCCCAAGTCACTGGGCCATGGTTAGCCGGTTAGAAGCATCGTGCATGAGTTTGCACCATTCCGCATACCTCATAAGCTTTCGCAGAATGACTCTTGCGCCGTGCTGAATCTCTAACATGGCAACGTCAACCAAGGTTTCCAGACCAAAGACTGGATGGTCGTCGCTGACAGCGGTCCACTCTTAATTCCGTTAAGTCCGTCGCAGGTCCAGAATGCGGTTTTGAGCCGCTAGCACTCTAAGCTATTCAGGGTTCCATCCCAGCCAAGAAATTGCTGGAGACTTCCGACACCGAGCCTGGGGACTGGGTTGATCTTTTTTACCTTGATACTGAAGTGCGCTTCGGGTTCCCTCCTTGCTTACGGAGTACGGCTATACACAGTATGGTGCCTGTATGCAGGCACACAACGCAGCTCGGATAGAAGCATGTAAGAGGCATGTACCTAACGTCTTTAGACCTAGAACGTGTGGGCAGCAGGGAGGGGTATGCACGCTACCCGAATTATCCATCGCCCAATCCAATTTGGATGAGCGTGTATCCGAATAAACTGTGAGATATGCGAGTGTCGGCAACCCACCACAACTCGAGAGTTCAGGACTTGCCAGGTGTGCTATGCCACCCTTGTCTACGTTGCATCTTAGCGCCATCTGGACAGGGTTAGCTGTGAGTAGGCATCAACACACGCGTATGTAAGCCGTCCTGATCAGCAGAACCTCCAATGCGGCTACATTGCGGGACGAGAGGAGGGGAGCAGGTAGGAAGTGGAAGGAAAGAGGAGGGAGACGAAGGAACATTGCGGTGGTGGCGGGTCTTTCTCAGGTCTTCCCTTCACCCCCTTACGTACCTATCCACCCCTGCCGGTCGTTCGCTGATCATGCTGATGGTGGCCTGCGGGTGCTGTTCATGATTTTGTCGAGTCTTTCGACTGCGATAGTATCCGTAGCAATCTCAACTCTTCCCCTCCATCCTCTCTCCTGCTTGACCTTTGCTCGCCCACCCCGCAAGTCGCGCAGCTGCTGCAGACGTTACACGGCAATCTCTCGACTTGGACTATTCTCAATTCGTGGCTTGGTCATCATTCCATTTTCTTCCTTCGCGCGGAGTCTAGTACAGGGCAAAAGTACCCCCAAAGTGGTGAGTCTTGACTTGCTTGGGCGTTCAGGTTGTGTGGTCGCGGACCACTCGAATCCTTCCCTTGCCCCAACCCGAACCACCAAAAGCTGACGCCGCCGCCAAAGACGCGATCGCAACCTTCCGACACTTCGCCTTTCTTTCGCCATCTTGTCGTTGCGCTGACTTGCGCTACCGCTTTCCGACACTTGCCACAAACAGCTGCGGCATATCGAGTTCTACCTTGCATTGCGCCCGCATGCTAAGTTTGGTGCCTCGACACCGACCCTATCTTGAGACCCCTGCGCATTGCGGAACCTCCCACCGACTACCATCTCCAATTGCTCCCTACCTTGTATCCGTACACGGGTCGACCGATCCGACCTACGATTGCCATTACCTGTCAGAACCTGTGGCAAGATTGCGCTTTTACTGTGGCGTCTTATCACACTACGACATCGTCAGCAGCCTCGACGTCTAGCTGCCTTGCACCCTTCGCCCTCTGCAAAGTAACGAGCTTCCCAAGCAGTCGCTGACCTTTGAGGCGAAACCACGGTCATTGGTCTTATTCCAAGCCTTCGGACGGCGACCAACGAACTTCGAGTAGTGCATCTTTGAAGGCCGGACGGTCACATTACTTGCGCTTCATACACTTGGCCGGGCCTTGTTGAAGTACTCGGCCACTGCACCAACCTGCCGAGACTGCTCCTCCAGGTTTAGGCTGCCGACGGTCTGGCCGTTGTCGACGTTTCAGTGGCTAAATTTGTACACTCATCCTGAGTGTCTGACAACCAACTTGTCGAGCCCTTTACTCTTGCCTCGCCGTATAAGGGATCTTTGTCGGCCGGTGCCATCACTGGTTCCGAAGCGAAGAGTATACACCTGCGTGTGTTGTGCTAGATAGGACTTCGAGTCCGGAGCACGTTTTCATATCCGTGGAAGCTATTACTAGACGTCTTTTACGACGCATCTACCTGTTCCACGGATTCTGTTGCCATCATGACTCCCACACCACCGTCTACGACACCCTCCTCGGGATCAGGTCGGTCACCCGAGGAGCAGTTTCGAGTCGTGAGGAAGAGGAATAGAGTACCTCTCAGCTGCTATCCGTGTCGGACTAGGAAGTGAGTACTCTATCAAAGGCCCATATCGACTCAACTCGCTAACTTGCTTCACAGACTGTGAGAAAAGCTCCACGGCCCATCATCCCAACGCAAACTGATCGTCTTGTAGGAAATGTGACAGAGGTCACCCGTGCAGTAATTGTGTGAAGCGTGAGGGTGGTGATGCGTCCTCATGTTCATACGCAACTCCTGCCACTCGTAAAAAGAACCAAAGTCAAGGCTCTTCGAGCCCCGATGACATGCAGAACCGTATTGACCGTTTAGAAGGCCTAGTTTTGTCTTTGATGCACGGAGGTGCTACTATTGACCCTTCTACCGCAGCAGCAGCGGCCGCCGTGACAGGCGCTTCGACAACCAAATCGAATACTGACAGCACACCCACTTCGGCCAAGATTGACCCCGACGACGAGACGCAAATGCGAGATGACGACGAAGACAGTGATCCTGACGGCGAGCTGGCGACATCTTTGGGCGTATTGAAGGTCGACTCAGATAAGGGCAAGTCAATGTACATTGGCCAGGAGCATTGGCATACGATATTGGCGGATATATCCGAAGTCAAGACATATTTTGCGAATCACAAGAAGGATTTGGAAAAGAGCTATGAAAAGGTCATGATGTCGAAACCGCCCAGCGCCAGAGAAGGACCTACGTTTTTGCTTGGAGCTGCGCCAGCCACTGAGATCGAATTGCGAGCGGAATTACCGCCCAAATCGGCTGTCCTTGCGCTCTGTTCCAGATACTTCAACTCCATGGACAATGCGGTTAACATCATCCACGCGCCGACTTTCCAGCAGCAACTTCGAGCCCACTGGCAAGATCCATCAAAAACACCCATCATGTGGCTTGGGTTGCTCTATTCGATCTTGTGTCTCGCCATGCTGAGCTATCACAAGGTAGGGGACGAGCCGCCAGAGTGGAAGGGGCGGACGCTGGATCTGGCGTCTGAATATCGATTACGCACTGTCCAATGTCTGATTGCGGCCGATTACACCAAGCCGGTGGAGTACACCGTGGAGACGATGCTTCTATATGTGTTTGGAGAATACTCTTCAAGATGGGATGCCGATCTGGGGCTGTGGCTGATCGTGTCCTTGCTCACAAGAGTTGCGTTCAGGATGGGGTACCACCGCGACGCAAAGTGGTTCCCGACGATTACACCATTTCAAGCAGTGAGTTGCAGTATTCTAGATTTCTCTGGGCAAGCAAGTGCTAACAAGGTCTTTTAGGAAATGAGGCGACGTACGTGGGCATTGGTGAGAATGGCCGATGTGGTGTTCTCACACCAAGTTTCGCTGCCTTCCATGATCTACGGTCATGATTGTGACACTCAGTTGCCGAACAATATCTTCGACGAGGAATTCGGTCCCAACACCAAAGTTTTGCCTCCTTCACGGCCGAAAACGGAGCCCACTCCGATTGCGTATATGATTGCCAAATCCAAGCTGTGCAACGAGATGGGCGACATCTTGCAGGCTACCAACCGTGTGGGCAGGCAACTACCGTACGACGAAATTCTGCGGTTCGATGCCCGGCTTCGAGAAATCAACGACGAGATTCCGCCTCATCTCAAGGTTGCAGCCTTGGAAGGCTCACACGACCCCGTCACTTTGATCATCGCGAGGTTCAACATCAACGTGCTCTACCTTAAGATCCTCTGCCTGTTGCACAAGAAGTACGTACCGCGGGCTCGGACAAACCCGCGATATGCCTACTCGCGCAGAAGTGCAGTAGAAGCGGCTCTAGAGACGTTGCGGCATTTGGTTACCCTCGACAGAGAATCACAGCCTAGTGGCAGACTTCGATCTCTGAGGTGGTTCGTGAACTCGATAGCAACCAAGGACTTCCTTCTGCCTGCCATGCTGGTTGCGCTTGACCTCCACCACGACCGGGTTGCAGAGACGAGCGATGACCGCAGGGCGTCAGAGTCGGCCATGTTCTGGACCCCAGAGCAGCGAATGGAGATGCTTAGCAACCTGGAGCGGACGAAGGAGATCTGGCAAGGGCTTGCGGATGGGTCGATGGAGGCTTTCAAGGCATCCAAGGTCTTGGACATTATTCTGGAGAAGATCAAGGGCCCCAATCCTGAACCAGAGATGTTCAAGAACGAAAGCTTCCCGGGTTTTGAGACAAACCCGGAAATGCAATCGGACCACAATGCGGCAATGACTCTGGGCATGCTCTCTGGTGGCATGACGCCAAACACGGCAGCCGCGCTTGAAAGCAGTATGCAGAGTACGAATTCGTTTAGCGGCATGGACTTTGGAGTTTCGTTGCCCATGACGGGCCCAGGCATGACGCCAAACTTCCAGGGCGACATTGGCATGAACAACGCGGGGTCTCCGTTCTCGATGTTTACAAACTTTGAGTCTGGCGGAGATTTCCCCGCCAACTTCGACTGGGTATGTTGCGAATTCCGCCAATAGCATAATGACAAGGTGACTGACAATGGACTAGAATGCATTTGAGACGTACACGCAGAACGCGAACTGGGCAGCCGACACAGGATTTGGGCAGATCTATCCAGGTCAATCCTCGCCAGAAACGGACGGCAACGGGATGCCGTTTGGCAACGCCAACGGCGGCATGGCGGGCTAAGGACGTGTTAAAGGCCCGAAGCGGGGGAGAGCAGTGCAATGATGAGGGAGGTAATGTGACGATGAGATCAATGACAGAATCAGGAAGGCCTGAGCAATTGGTTCGTTCAGGTGGACAAAATGGGGAACTAGGCATACTCACCTCCGCGTTAGGCTCGGCATGGTTGGATAGAAAGATGATTCCAGATTTTTAGGACATTTGGAAAATGCAATACCCTGCTCCCTTTTTTACACGTGCTTCTTGTTCTACCTTTACCAAGTTACACGTGCCAGAGAGACGGGAAGGTAAATCGTGGAGACTCCGCCTTGAGGTGACATTGGATGAACCGCAAGTGTGGTGGTTGGCCACATGGACGGGATGACAGGTCCCAAAGCGGGCGTGGAGAGGTGGCCGTCCGGCGTGGCATTCGGCGCCCATGCCGGCGGTATGCACAGGATTCGGTCCGTCCCTGACACCATGTGCGACGGCTGAGGTGGGCGGGCGGAGGTTCGGCGGAGGTGATGGTGGTGGTGGTGGTGGTGGTGGTGAGTGAGTGAGTTATGTCCTGCAGATGCCAGTAGCAACTCTCTTTTCCTTAGGTTTCCTCGCGCCGTGTGCCTTGCGTCAGGCCCAACACGTCAACGTGAAATGTGAATCCTGTGCCTGCAGCGTGGTGAAGGAATAATGCGGGGAGGGGGGATCTTGGCTTGCGCGTATTGGTGGGGGTATAGGCAGGAACAGGAACAGGAAGTTGGGAACACTCTCGCGGCGTTAGGAACATGGCACGCCGCACCACGACCACGGGATCTTTGAGTCGTTGGTTGATGGTTCCCCCCTCAAGCACCCGTGGACGCGGCGACGCGCGAGCACTGTCCACTTGACGTTGCCGAGTCATGTCGCCGGGCAGGTAATCTGTCCACTGTGTCCAGTACCTATTACTTTTTTTTTCATCTGTAATTAATGAAAGCATGGACAAGTGATGGGCTCGCGTTCTAGTTACCCGTTTGAGTTGCCAATACGCGCCGGGCGAAAGCGAGGTACGAATAGTAGTGAGCAATAGCGCGCAGTAGGTACGAAAATACAGAATGAGAGGGTGAGATAGAGCAAAAGTAAAGTTTGCTGTTTGGTATCAAGATCAGCAACGGCATCACTTATTCGGTCTTGGCAACGGCCCCCTAAGCTTTCCAAGTTTCCATCTCATTTCTCGGCCATTGCTTAACTTTTTTCTTTCTCTCAACCATCTCGCCCAAGCAAAACTCAACTCCGCCCTTTCTCCTGTTTCCCATTTCGGACCTCTGACCCCCCCCCCCCCTTCGCTTAAAGCCTTACAACCACAACGAGCAGAAAGAAGAAGAAGACCCTGGCAGTGGTTGTTGACTTGGCCTTTCCGGACCTTGGCAACACCGATACCCATCGCTTTACCAGTCTCTAGGAAAGTCCCCAAATACCCCCCGTTGGTAGCGGCATCCCGGAGCGGTGAGTGATGGGATAACCCCGCTGATAGGGCCGATCATGTCTACCTACCCCAGTTAATACGACCCCCCCTTTCACAGCCGCCTTCTTGAAGAAAAATCGAAAGAAGGAGGTGGGGGCGGGCGTCCGCTCAAGAAGTTCTCCACGGGACCTTGCCCTGTTGACCTTCTCCCGTCCCCGGTCCCGGGTCTGGAAGCTGCAACAACGAGAAAAGGCAGAGGGAAGGGGAACTCGTATTCTTTCTCTTTTTTTCCTTTAGTTCAAAAGTCGAGTTGGTTCCTGGTTCCTGGCAAGTTTTCTTTTTTGGGGCAGGGAACTGGGACTCGACTTCAACCTCCTCAAGGCTTCCACCATCCATCTCTTCATAGTCCACCAACGACTCTTCGATCATCATTATCCAATCCTTACCGCCATCAACTGACTGGCAGCGAAAGAGTCAGAGACCGAGGGTATCACTATCCTTTCGGATACAATACAGCCTGCTTGGCTTACCTGACATCGCGCCCCGGCCCCTGAGGACCCCGAACAGGAGCCAGACGTCGCCTGTTCCGTTGACTACGGCTTCGAGGGTAAGTCACCTTACTCAATCTCCGCTGTAGCTCATCTCTTATAATCTGTTAAGCTTTCGCAAAGCCGGCCCAGCGCCCCGGTTTCCTTTTCCTTCGACGCACATCAGCAAGCCTCCCAACGGGCGGCTGAACCGCAAGTCTCGCCTACGCTATCTCAAAGCATCGCACTCTTGCCGCCGCGCCCTACTCCGTATTCCGCCGCCTTATTCGGCTCTGGGGGGCTCCCCTGCTCCAGATCCTGCGAGAAAAGGCTCGAGAGCGCAGACCTGGCATGGGGCCAACCGTCTAATCTTGTCAAAAAAAAGTTCAGACTGAAGGTCCGCCAAGAAGTCTATCCGATTACTCGTTGTTGTCCTAAGCCCGTTTCGGGTTTAAGGTTGAAGGGGAGAAAAGGAACATATAAGTCACGACTTGGACGCTATTCACGAAGTTTCACGCTTTTCTTTTGCTGTTTAGACTTGTTCTGTACACTCTTTTTTTGTTTGTTGTTTCGTCACTTTTCTTTACTTTCTTTTCCTGTTTAGTCTGTTTTCTTTCTTTCTTCGAATATCGGTAACTCTCACTCTCACTCTCGGAAGCCCGAAAGCCCGCGGAACGATGAAGGCTCCTACGACGTGGTCGATCCTGGCGGCCGCCGCCGCTCTGCACCAAAGCGCCGTCTCGGCACTGAGCGCGGCGGAATGGCGGTCCCAGACGATTTACCAGGTCATGACGGACCGATTCGCGCGGACGGACGGGTCGACGACGGCGAGGTGCGAGATGTCGGATCAGACGTACTGTGGTGGTTCGTGGTTGGGCATTGCGCAGCAGTTGGATTACATTCAGGGTCTCGGTGCGACGGCTATCTGGATTTCGCCCTTTGTGAAGAATGTCCAGGGCAAATCCCGTGACGGGTGAGTTGATGCCTTTTATTTGCAGTCATTTGGAGTTGAGGTACAAGAAGTTGTGCTCTCACGAGAGTTGATAAACAGCTCAGAAGCGAATACTCAACCCAGCTCAGCATATATGAAACTCTAACTAACACAACATCAGCGAATCGTACCATGGCTACTGGGCGCAGGACATCTGGGAGGTCAACCCTCGCTTCGGCACCGCCGAGGATCTCATCTTCCTCGCCGATGCCATCCACGCCCGCGGTATGTACCTCATGGCCGACGTTGTCACGAACCACATGGCCTGGCTCGGTCCCGGTAACACGGTCGACTACTCCATCTACCGCCCCTTTTCCAACGCCTCGGCCTACCACACGCCGCCCTGCGTCATCGACTATTCCAACCAGGACTCGGTCGAGAGATGCTGGCAGGGTACCGACGCCGCTTCGTTGCCGGATCTTCGCACCGAGGACCCTCGCGTGCGCCAGGTCTTCAACGCCTGGATCAAGCGTGAGGTCCGCCGCTTCGGCTTCGATGGCCTGCGACTCGACAGCGCAAAGCACGTCGAGCCGTCCTTTTGGCCAGCGTTCGAGGCCTCGGCCGGTGTCGCCGCCTTTGGCGAGGTCTTTCACGGCGACCCAGTCTACGTGGCCCCGTACCAGGACGTCATGAGCGGTGTTATGAACTATCCCGTGTACTACTGGCTTACCCAGGCTTTCCAGTCGACGACGGGCAGCATCTGGAACCTTTCCAATGGCATCAAGACGCTCATCGCAACGGCGCGTGACCTGACGCTGTACGGGGGCTTCCTCGAGAACCACGACCAGCCTCGCTTCCTGAACCATACCTCGGATCGCACTCTCCTCAAGAACGCGCTGACCTTCAGTCTCCTCATGGATGGTATTCCCATCATCTACCAGGGTCTGGAGCAGGGGTTCAACGGCGGCGAGACACCGTACAACCGCGAGGCGCTGTGGCAGACGGGGTTCAACACTCAATCGGAGCTCTATCGCTGGATCTCCAAGTTCGTGTCCCTGCGCTCGACGCTGGCGGCGCTGGATGGCGGGTACCTCTTTTACAAGTCCCAACCCATCCACACGGACGACCACACCATTGCCATGCGCAAGGGCTTCGACGACGGGCAGGTTGTGAGCGTCTACTCCAACGTCGGCACCAACCGCACCTACAGCGTGTCTCTGGCCCAGGAAGACACGGGTTTCCGGCCGTGCAAGCTGATTCTCGAGGTCGTTCAGTGCCGACCCTACGTGACGGATGCGACAGGCGTGCTCAAGGCGACGAGCGGGAGCGGGGAGCCGCTCGTGTTCGTTCCGGCAGACAAGGTCATGGGGACGGGTATCTGCGCAGGTGGCATAGGCAAGCGTCCTCCTCCTCCCCCTCCCCCTCGTCGTCACAAGCCTTCACCTCCACCTCCACCTCCCTCTGGGACATCCACCGCATCTGCTGCCCGCTTCTCTACCACGCGCCTTGCTGTTGAGAGTACCGATTATAACTTAGATTCTATAGGACGTTTTAATAACATCACTTTGTCGCCTTGCCTGACATCCCAGCTTTGATACGTGTTCCGAATATTCGAACTAAAAGAAACAGCAGACTTTACATGCGAAAAAGAAAAAAAAAACCAAAGACGAAAACATCAAAATCAAACTCCCGACCAAACAGCAACAAGTCTTTTTTTTTCACAACGCTCATTCGACAGCTTACTTTCTTAGATATTAGTGTGTAGTCATTTTGTGTATTCCTTTTCGACCTCTCTTCACCTTTGGTGTTGGACTTGTTTTCTGGTGGACGAGCGACCGGGCGGGGAGCCCAGGTGGAAACTATTCACTTCTTTGCTCTAATGGTTGGTAATCCAGGATGGCCGAGGACACACACTCGAGGCATCCGTATACCCGCAAGACCACCTTTAGGCGTACATAGTTTGTGTGTCGTTTTTTTGCGACCCCGAACATAACTTTACAGAAATGAACATATGGGGGGCTCTACACTTGTAGAAACCACGGTTTTCACTCTCAAAGCTTCGTTGCGCCAGGATGGTCACTGAGACTGGTGATATATTCGTGTGATTCATATCCCTATCCGATGCTGCCACCCAAATTGTAATGATATATATACAAGAAGTTGAAAAAGTTGAAGGTAGGGAACAATTCACAGAGTCCAGCTCCGGAGTATCGATCTCATATTCATGCCAGCCCGAAAGCCCCCTTGGCCCTAGCCCAGTACGCGACACGGTCTTCGGTGCCCGAGGTGCCGATACAGTCCATGTAGAGGGTAAACCCCTTCACCGTGCCGGCCGCGAGGTTCTCCCTGACGTCGGCGTCGCACTGCGTGGTAAGGAACCAGGCGGCCGAGCCCCAGGTGTAGTCGTCGGGCATGACGAGCTCGAGGATCTGGTTCTTCTTGTCGTCGGTCAAGCTGTTTCCGTCCGTGACGCCGCCCGCGATCTCGGTCGCCTTGTCTTTCAGTTCCGGGATCGAGAGGGCGTACATGAGATTGTACTTCGCCATCTGGAGGTTGCGGGTTCCTTGCCCCGGGCGGCCCGGTTCGGGGAAGTGGTTGCGATTGTAGCGGAAGTCGCCCGTCTCGAAGGCCATTAGGGAGAGGAGGGCGGCCATTTCGCCTTTTGTTGTGACGTTGTATTTTTGGAAGGCTTGCGGGAGGTAGGATGCTACGTGGGATGCTGTTGCGCATTCGTCTGCGAAGGTGGTTACGCCTTCGCAGGAGGTTGATTTGGGGGCTGTTGTGGCGATGATGGATGTTGCGTTGAGGGGGGCGTCTTCGTTGGCGCGGCGGGTTAAGGTTATCGGTTTGGCGAGGGAGGAGGCGAGGAGGAGGGAGAGGGGGAGGAGGGTTGTGAGGAGCATTTTGTGTGGGTTGTGGATGTGGTGTTGTTGGTGTTGTGATGTGATGGTGTTGGTGTGAGGTGGGCTGTAAGTGGTATAAGAGGAGGATGGATCTTGTGCGAGGTCAAGAAGAGAAAGCGTTGGATGGCGATGATGCTGATCGTGAACCGTGATATAAGAAGCGAAAGGTTACACTCGTTATAAGAGAAAGGTTTAAGAACGAAACAAAGAACAGAGTGCAGGTAACAGAGCCGCAGCAGGTGAGGGAACGATTGTATGGTGGCAGAGTGAGTGACACAGTCAGATCAGAAGGAAGAAGCGAAGGACTGACGAGAGACAGAGAGAGAGAAGACGAGAAGACGCAAGGAAGAGCGAGGTGTTTGTCTTTTTTTGGGAACCCCCGGGAAAGGAACCAAAGGATCAAATGAACCGGGCTGGGATCTGTGGGTTTTGAACAGTCCCGCCCCTGGGCACAGTATCTTTTGACGCGGCTCACTAAAGCCCTGAGGTGAGGTGAGGTGAGGTGGTCATGCGCGCGTGCCGTGTAGACAGACTTCTTCTTAGTACGAAAATGCAGGAACGAGAGCCAGTGCCTCGCTCCGTTCGGAGTTCCCTTGAGGAGTTCCATTCCCTTGGTGGAGGTCTAGTGTAGAAGAGAGGTGATCTTCCCGTCGCCTCCGCGCGCTTGCGCCAGTAAGATTTGCAGCTGTCCTCTCCACATGGGTGACCCTATTCAGAATCATTGCCGCTGTCCGCATATTCGGCAGAAAAGAAATCTAAAGAAGTACAGTCTTTGAACAGGTTTGTGAGGGGGGTTTCCCAGGATAGGGGTCAAAGAAGGGATGGATGGGATGGTTCTTGGGATATGCAGCGTGCTCGTTAGCCAGAGATCTTCGGCGAGGCCTCTGCGAGGTGGCCGTGGTGAAACGAAACAGGGGCCAAGCCTACCCCCGTCGACATGTCAAAAGGATGCAGCTGCGCGGTAGTGATTGGCTGAGGGGCTGCGGCTGATGGTGCGGAGCTTCATGATGTTGCCTCCCTCCCACCCCAGCTCGGGGGGGAATTTGGAGGGGCAATTGGGTGATGCCGTTGCTGCCGAAAGGGCGGCAGAGTGAAATGCCTGAAGGAGGCTGGCTGGTTGGCTGGTGTATGTTTTCCCTCTCCCATCATCTGTTGTGTAAGTCTTGTGGGGTGAATTTGGCAAAAAGGACGGACTGGCGAAGGCAAGTGGCAGCGGCAGCTTGCACGCATTTCGAAACCCACATAGCATCGCAGACTTTTTGCTTCTCGGGCGGCAAGACTTGCTGTCATCCTGTCTTTCGTAGCAAGAGTCAGGGGCAGTCCCAGAAAGGCCCTCGTGTTCTCTGCACTGTTGCAGATAAACTGGCGCGAGAGATGATGATCCGTCTTGGTTCATGCGCCTCGGGCGGCCAGCCTTACTAAGAACTGGGGTGTGTTACTGTAGTATGTATACTGCGTGTACTGGCGGCCTTGAGATATACCAGGAATCAAGGTTAATTTTGGCAGAGAGCATGACAAAGACGCTGTGGAGTCATTGTCCGTGTTCAAGACGTTTGATTGTGGAGGAAAATGCACATAATGGCAACAGGGAATCATTGAACTCTTGTGAAAATGGGCGCTGAGTGAGATGTTGAAGCGAAGGATTTGGAGTCCGATGAACTGCCCTGTTCAAAGCCCCTTCCTTGTCAACTGCAGCCCTTGGCTGCTTGACTAAGCAATTCCCCGGTCTCCACTCAGCCCAAAGCACATGGACCAATGAGATTGTGTGCCTGGCCTGGTGACCATCAGCGTCAAAGTGGTCGGCTGCTCAGCCCGTTGAAGCTCGGCGACCGCGACAAATCAATCATTCAATCCTCCCCTGTTGCGACCAAATTCAGCCTCGACTCAACCGCGCCGCATCGAGTCAAATCACACAATCCGAAACCCACACACGCTTCCGCGCAAAGAATAACCACACACACACCCCCACCTTTGACGAACGAAAAAATCATGGGCGAGAACCAAGCGAATGCCGCCAACACGGCGCAAGGGCCGGCTCCGACAATGCAAATGTACAGAGAGGAACAAGTCCGCCTGCGCCAGATGCTGGATAAGAGAGCAGTGATAGCTAGGAAGCTTGCCACCATCGAGGCCGACATTGAGCAAAAGGAGACGGCCTACCTCGACAGCACGCCAAACGGTAACATCATTGCCGGCTTCGACAACTACATCAAGGGCTCCGGCGCGGCCGCCCAGCGGCGCAAGGCTGGCGCCACGGAGCAGAACCGTGTTTTTTCTCGCAGTTCGGTGTCGTATCGTCCTGGCAGTGTACGTCTCTCTCTCTCTCTCTCTCTTTCCCCCCTCTTAGCCGATAGGCACTCTACCTTGAGGAACGGCAGCTGACAGTGAAACTTGGTAGGAAGCCACGACGCCTGGCTCAACTCCCGCTTCGCATGCGCCGACTCCCTTGTCGACGTCCTTCAAGGACGGTGGCGGCTCGAACCACGCGACGCCAACCTCTGCGACGGCATCGAAATCCGGCAAGAAGAATAAGAAGCAGACCGAAGAGGACAGCGATCACGACTCTCAAGCGCCGAACAAGAAGCGCATCAACTTTGGCGCTGGACGCAAGTGAGGACAGCAGGCTCCATCCCCATATGTTGGATGAATTGGCACAGAATGATGTTACGAAACTTTTCTGGGTTTAAGGCAATTTTGTTTCGCGTATTGCTGAGGCGACTTCTTTCTGCGTCACAGCGGTTGCAATCTTCGTAGGCTCTCGAGGACCTCTTGCGATTGTGACGTTGAGACCAAGGAAGCTACTTACCCAGCACCGCTTACTTTCAGACTTATATGTATATAGTTCATGCCTAGGCGACAAGTGTAGAAAGCTTGGCCTTGAAGGCAAAATTGTTGGTGGGAGTTGAGGAGTTCCGGAACCACGATACCCCAAAGGGCTTTCCAGTAGGAAACCTTATCCCAATCACAAAGTGTTGGGCAATACATTGTGGCCCATTGGCTCTTTTTTCATCCAATTCGTCTGTCCTAATGACATAGTAGAGATGAGAGGCGAATTAGCCAAAAGAGTATGTGTTTGGCCGAGGCTAAGGTCCTGTTGCGGGCACTTTTGCACCGAGACGTTGCAAAAGTTCGTCTCCACTCGGTACTTTTGCGCCGTTGGACCCTTGATACTTCGACGGAAGGAGAATCTGCTCATATCTTCGTATTTGGGCATTCAGACCACCTGCCAACCTGAGAGCACCTCTCTGTCCAAGCATTTCCAAAGTCCTCTCTTTGGGCCAGTATAGTACCGCGTGGGAGACAATTGAATAATCGAACACATAAGGGTGGATTACGGGTTGAGAGGACAAATATGTAAGCAGGAGTAAGATACTTACCTCTGTAACACTGAAAGTCGACCTATATTGAGTACATTTAACAAAGTAGACAGACACTCTACTCAAATGTTCTCACTTTTCCAGGCTTGCAAGCTTCTCCTATTGCTAGCGATATCTCAAACAACGGTCGTTTTCCCCAGGCAGCTCCCTACCAAGCACCCTTTCATCCCACCCATCATCGACCTTCTCACTCAACGCCCGCCGCTGCCGCCGCCGCCTCAATACGTCTATGGGAAAGATATTTGTTTAATGTTATCACCAAGGCCCATGGCGTGGCGGGTAATGACCTCGTTTGTATGGCCCCGCTCCCATGGGTCACGAGTTCGCGTCTCGTGAAAAATCACTAGCATCGTTATAACTGAGAAAAAGTGCGTGAAGAGTGAACCTGGTGCTTTTCGTAGGCCCCCCGTGAGAGGGCTTGAGCTTTTGTACTTTTTGACACAGTCATTGCCTGAAGTTTGTGTGTCGTTATCATGGCGATTGATGATCAGAGGAAAAGAGCAAGATGCAGGTGGTTATCCCCGCTGGTGTCTATACATGATATATAATCCGTCATCTGACGAAGTTTCTCTGAAGAGTACTGGCTAGGTACCAAGTTGCCTTCTCCACGAACAGCTCTAAGCAAGTTAGCAACACCATACCAATCGCTTCGGAGCCGACGGGCGGCGGCGGCAGCGGGCCTGAGGGGCCAGAGTCTGTGCAGCGCCTGCGCAGGGACTGAGAACCTTGTCGGCCCCAGTGTCTCTAACAGCCGTTGCTAGCCTGTCCATAGCTAGTGCGGGGCTCTTCAACCGAGCTTCCATGCCAGTGGAGGTCGGATAGTCGATCCCCCGTCGTCATGTCGCAATTGACAATGCAAGTTGACCGACATACATGTACGACACCTCTCCCAGGCCTTCTGTGTGCCGTCTGCCTCTGATTTCCCTTTGAATCGTAACTTATTCCATGAACCACCAGCACAGCGTGGTCCTCTAGCTCCTCATGATGACGATTCAAGCCTCCAAGTTTACCCCAGAGGTTCTGCTCTCTGCCCCGCGCAGGTCCCCGGGCATTCCCAACCCGTCTGGCACGAAAGTGCTCTATACTGTGAGTTGGCTGTAACATCGAGGAGTCCCAGTCGTCGCTACATTGCCATGGGATCTCGCGCTTCTCAATTGAAGCGGTGAGCGCAAACTAACATAGCTCAGGTCTCGACCTACTCGTTCGAAAGCCACAGCAAGACCTCTCAAACGCGTGTTCTTGACGTTGAGAGCGGTCATTCAAGCCTCCTATATGAGGAATCTTCCTACAGTGACGTAACATGGATTTCAGACGAGGAGGTTCTGATTCTGCGAAGCGGTGACAAGGGGGCTACGACCATTCTTCTAGGAGATGTCACGAAGCCGTCAACGTAGGTCGCCTCTGTCACCAAGCATGTCGGCTCTTCATTGACGTTAACCATTACAGAGTTACCGAGATCCGCCACTTCGAGGGCAGCTTGTCGAGCCTGAAGGCCAAGCGACTATCCGAAGATGAAGTTGCCATTGCCGTCGCCGTATTGACAACCCCAGAGGGTGCCATGTACAACCCGGCAGCCGAGAAGAAACAGTTGACAACGGGCAAGGTGTACTCAAGCCTGTTTGTAAGGCACTGGGATGCCTGGGTGTCTGAAAACCAGAATTCCATCTGGTATGGTCTCCTGAAGAAGAGCGACAAGTCGTACAAGTTCGAGGGTCAGGGTCTGACCAATGCCCTCGAGGTCACACGGCTGGTGTCCCCAGTCCCCCCCTTTGGTGGCAGCGGCGATTTTGACATTGGAAAGCACGGCATCGTCTTTGTTGCGCGCGACCCTAATATCTCCCCGGCCATTTACACGAAAACAGACCTGTACTTCCTGCCTTTGAAGACCTTTGCCGAGGACAAGCCGCCATTGCCTCAAATTGTCAAGACTAGCAAGCTCCGTGGATACTCGGCAGCACCCGTCTTCTCCAGGGACGGAAAGAAGGTCGCCTTCACCCGGATGAAGAGCGACCAGTACGAGACTGACAAGCCAAGGCTCCTGCTTGTTCCCGACGTCTTCGACCTGGCAAGCGTACAAGAGTTCTACCAGACAGACGACGGCGCCGGCGGCTGGGACGCGCGGCCCGAATGGATCACCTGGAGCAAGGACGACTCGGAGCTGTACGTATCGGCGGAAGAGCACGGCCGAGCTAAGCTCTGGAAACTACCGGCGACCCCGCACGAGGCGAAAGACCTTCCCGCAGCAATCTACGAGGAGGGCTCTGTCGTCGAGGCGAAGCTGTTGGGAGATGATGGAGAGAAGCTCTTCATCAGCACGTCATCCAGGGTCGAGAATTCGGCCTACTCCGTTCTGGATCCCGTCAGTCAGAAGACTGATCTTGTGTCCTCGAGCTCCAAGCACGGAAAGTCATTCGGTCTGTCCAAGTCTCAGTGTGACGAGTTCTGGTACAAGGGAGCCGAGGGATACGACGTTCACGCCCTCGTGGTGAAGCCATCGAACTTTGACGAGAACAAGAAGTACCCGCTTGCGTTCCTCATTCACGGAGGCCCTCAAGCCGCGTGGATGGATAGTTGGAGCACGCGATGGAACCCTGCCATCTTTGCGGAACAGGGTTATATCGCAGTCATGCCCAACCCGACAGGAAGCACCGGTTACGGACAGCAGCACACCGACAACATCCAGAACGAGTGGGGTGGTCGCCCGTACGTGGACTTGGTGAAGTGTTTCGATCACATCGAGAAGAACATTTCCTACATTGATTGTGGTAACGCTGTTGCTTTGGGTGCTTCGTACGGAGGATACATGATCAGTGAGTCAGGGCAGCCGTGTACGACGTAGCGATAGATGCTAATCCCTCGCAGACTGGACCCAGGGTCATGAGCTCGGAAGAAAGTTTAAGGCGTTGGTCTGCCACGACGGTGTATTCTCAACGCTGAACCAGTGGTCTACGGAAGAACTCTTCTTCCCTCTGCATGACTTTGGCGGTCCCCTTTGGGAGAACCGAGAGGGCTACGAGAAGTGGGATCCCGCCCATCATCTCGACCAGTGGTCGACACCGCAACTGGTCATTCACAACGAGTTGGATTACAGACTCCCCATTTCCGAGGGTCTCGCAATGTTCAATGTTCTACAGGCGCGCGGCGTGCCTAGTAAGTTGTTGATGTTCCCGGACGAGAACCATGTAAGTGCTTAGCTCCAGACGATGTTTGATGGGTACTTTGAATACTGACGTGTGTGAACAGTGGGTTTTGAAGCCTGAAAACTCTCTTGTCTGGCACAGAGAGGTGTTGGGCTGGATCAACAAGTACACGGGCCTCGACAAGTCTGAGGATGTGGCTATTAGGCAGTAATATGGAGTAGTAAGGTCTGAGAAGCAATGGTGAAAGTAGCAATATGTTGTCATTCGTGGGTCGTGGCGGTCCTCAAAAAGTTGAAATGCCATTCCTGCTTGAAAATGATAAAGAACGTCTGTCTACCTTGTGTCGCCAAGGCAAGGTATCCAAGTATAAGGTACTAGAGGAGTGCTGTGCAATTGTGAGTGACTGCCGCCCTGAAGGTTGTTCGAGAGCATTCGTAATAAGGTAGTAAGTGCCTCGAGGGCAAGTACAAGGTAAAGTATCCACACTGTCGGGGAAGCTCTCCCCAGCGGTTCCCCATCCTGCAGGAGCTACCACCTCACCTCCTTCCGTTACCTTTAGGTTCTGTCCACTGCTGGTCCGAGCTCCTTCCATTTCACCAAGGCTGAAATTTCGCGAACTTGCACCTTCTTCACCCACTCTTCAACCAACGAACGACTTGCACATGGGGATTGACGTGACCGACGGCTTTCCTCTACCCTATATATCCATCCAGCGACGACTTGCGACCCGAGAATTACGCGTCACAACATCATGCGAAGCTTCCTGAACCGACCTCAGAACCGAAGGTGACAGACGAAATCGCAAACCCACGAACGAGCCCAGTCACAGCAAACCCGCGATTTCCTCCCGAGCCGCTTCCTACCCTTAATTCTTGGCCTCGACAGAATCTTTGAGCTCTACGGTACTCCCAAGGGCGGAAAGAAGCAACAACCTTAATTCAACTTGGATAGACCCAAATACACGAAACGACAAACGGAGGAAGAAAAATGACACCCCCACCAGTCCTCTTCCACGCCCTCCTCCGCCCTGCGGTCCTCCAGATCCTGCGCGCGACAGGCTACCACGCCGCGCGGCCCGTGGTTCTCGATGCCGTTACGGAGCTCGCGGCGCGCTACATGTTCGCCCTCTGCCAGGCGACGGCGCGGCACGCGGGCGACAACGACCCGCAGGGTGACGTTGGCCCTGGTATGGTGGATGTTCGCATGGCGCTGCAGGAGTTGGGTGCCGTGCCCCCGGACGATGTTCTCGCCGAGGGAAGAGGCGCAATATTGGGCGAGATTCTAGACTCGCTGGACGAGGAAGGAAGGAGCGAGGCAGGTGCAGAGCTTGCTGCGGCGGCGGCGGCTGCTGCTGCTGCTGCGCCGGACGGCGAGGGAGACTTGACAATGGCAACACCGACGGCGGTTGCTGAGAGGGGACGCGAGAGAGAGAAGATCGTTGAGGATACGAGAGGCGTGGACGAGTTCATCAAGTGGTTCTCCGGACCGCGGAACAAGGCCATTCGCGAGGCGGCGGTTGGTGATGGGGAGCTGGAGTTGGGCGACTACTTGAACGGTTCGTTGTCTCGGTCCCCCGCAATCTACGGAATGGAGAGGAAAGAGAGATTTGCGATCAAGACTGACATAATGAGACAGTCCTGAAGAAGAAGCACAGCAAGACGGGCGAGGACTCCAAGTACCACGGCACGATCATCGGCAAGGGCAACGACGTGGGCGAGGTCCAGGTCGAGGGCGGCGACCTCCCGAGCATCCACACCTGGCGATCCAAGATGCAAGGCCCGCCGCCGGGCAGCGCACCGTCGGCGACCTCGCCGCGGATCAAGGAGGAGTCGAGACCGCCGAGCTCGGGGCTGAGCTCCGTGGGCGACAGGCTGGGCGACGACCGCGACAGCATGGACTTGTCATAGGGGGCAAACATGCGGAGACGGAATCGCACCGGCAGCACGGCCAGCCAGGCGAGCGTTGTCAGCGTCGCCAGCGTCAGTACGAGTAAGACCGAGGGTCGCGAGGGTTGCGCGGTCCGTCCGAGAGGAGGCCGGGGACGAGGCGGCTCGATGGCGGGTAGAGGCAGGGGCAATAAGACTAGCGGTGGCAGAGTCACCAAAAACAAGACGACGACGATTACGGCCAAGGCCAAGACCAGAACCAGGTCCAACACGAAGACGAAGCAGAAGCAGAAGAAGAAGGACAATGACGAAGAGGATGGTGATTTCACGGCATAGCGCGGCGTTCTTATTCATAAGGGGAGGGGAAGGTATCATTACTTTTTTTTCTTCTCTCTTTTGGGTCTGGCACTTGAGCGAGAGAGGCGATTTCCCCCCCTGAGAGCCAAACCAAAAGTTTACTCGTCGTTTCGGAGGCGGGAAAGGCAGGCATGGATGGATATGCATGAATATGGGAAGGAGTGTGTTCCCCCTCCCTTCACTTAGGAGAGAACGAGAGTGAAGGAGGGAACGGGACTCGGATGGCAACAGCATTTATCACCCAAACTTCTCCAGCCAATAGGCAGGCTGAGGAACTGGGTCTGCTTTTTTGGGCAAAGCATTGTGTAGGTGGCCCTTATCTCTAGGCTGATACTCTCTACTTCATCTCAGGCTCGTTATCATATTGAAGTATGAGTTGCTATTGAAGCGTACACTCCATCACCTGCGTGATGTTGCATGAATCTGACGAGGTGACATATACACCAACATACTCGATAGATGCAAAGTCAAAATGTCAAGGCGTGAAAGTATGGTCGGTACGCTTTCTGATTTCTCTCTGTGTCTAACCTCTCCAAGGGGGCATTACACTACTACCACGATAGCCCTTTAATCATCTCTCGCCAATTGGTATATCCACCTCTTCTTCCCTTCAGGAGGGGAGTTCTCTCTCCTCCTTGTACCCTCACGGGGGATAAACAAAACCCCAAGAACAGTTATGTACCATCTTTTTTTGCCAATTTCGTCCTGGGTGAGGTGAACCCTTTCCCGGATATGTTTCGCTTTGAAAATAAAACTCCTAGGCCTGCCCTTTGTCTAGCCAAAAAAACCGGCGAGATATGCTTGTATGCCCCTTCCAAAAATGTACACAGTTTGTGGTTCTTTCTCTTTCTTCCCTTCTCTTTCGTCTGGATATATATAAAAATGAGAAACAGAATGAGACACGAATGTCTAGTTGTCGCGGTGGGCCTGGGCTGTCCTTGACTCGTGCGCGGTGTGTCCTGGGTTAGGCAGAATATCGCCGTCGGCAGTGACGAGGTTGTCCTCATAATCGGTGCTATTTCTCAGCAGGCCCGCCTCCTCGCCGCTGGCGTCGTCGTTATCACTGCCGCTCGAGGAGGCGCCCGAGGCGTGCGCAACCTCCATGTGGCCGCGCTGAACCTCCTTCTGGGCGTCCTCGCGCATCTGAGTGATCTTGATGTAGTTGTACGCGACGATGGCGCCCATGGTGGTGACGAGACCGACAAAGTTAACGGGCGTGAGGCGGTCGTTGAAGACGATGGCGGCGGCGGAGATTGTCACGACCTCCTTGAAGATACCGGCGATGGAAAGCGTCACGACAGAGGTACGCTGCAGCAGAGCGAATTCCGAGGCTGTCATGAGGAAGGCGATGCATCCGGGGAAGAGCAGGAACAGCGGCGTTGTGACGGCGCCCCATTCGGCGACGAGGACCTTCAGGCCCTCGATGAGAGCGGGGAAACCCTCGACGGGGATGGCGATAACGATCAACGTTAGGAACATGACGGGCGCCAGGAAGAAGATGCTGGAGAAGGGGTTCGACGTTGCCGGGTTGCGAAGGAGCAGGATTTGTGTCAGGCCCCATCGGAATCCTGAGAAGAAGGCCGCAGAGATGACGAGGATGAACCCGCTGACTTTGAACTCGACTTCTCCTGACACCATCAAAACGACACCCGCAGTCATTGTTGCAATGATAGCCACAAGGCGCCATGTGGGCTTCTCGAGTCTGAACAAGAAGGCGAAGATCAAAACGAACGCTAGGGAAGACGATTTACACATGGCTGGAGAGTGGTTAGTTCTTTGTGGTGAGCATTGGTCGGCGCATGTCACTTACTGTAGAACGTGAGGGTGATGAACTTGAGCGAGGTGTTTCCGAGTCCAATATCGAGACCGGTAGCGGCGCCACACGGCCCAATGCGTGTCAGATAGAACATCTTGGTCATGAGAGGTCGATCGGGCTCGGATTCGTGCCGCGAGCGCCCCAAATCTGAGTTGCGCACTCCATTGGACGGGCGCAGGGAGGGTATTAAGAATAGCACTAATGATGCGAGGCCGAACTGTACCAACATGTGGCAGGCCGTCGTGAAAAGAGGGAAAGCAAAGTTGAGGCGGTTCTCGTCAAACATCCACTTGTTATACTGCGGGCCTGAGTGTCAGCTCGTGATTCTGCGGACCATAACGACGAAGAGGAGCGTATGGGAAAATGGGCTCACCAGTGAGATGCTTAGAGAAAAAAAGTACCAGAGCAAGATCAGGGCGACGTTGACGGCGGATTTCCTAAAGACGTTTTGATCTGCTTCCTTCTTCTCCTCGGCCGAGATTTCGCCGCGGACGAAGCGCTGATCTAACCGGGTGTTGTTCCTCTTCTTTTGCTTCTTCCTCCTCTTATCCTTTTTGGTCAGACCCGTCTCCTCGTCATCATGGAGATCCTCGTCGGAAAAGCTGTCGTCGTCGATATTCTTGGATGCTGATGGTGTTGCTCCAAGGTCCTCCTCTGATATCTTTGGCTCTTCCAGCATGTTCCCCTGATTCCTTGACGGGACTCTTTGGTGGTTGCTGGCGCCGGCACTTTGCATGAGCGAGCTGCGGCGCCGGCGGTGACCGGTTCCTTTCAATGGCTCCATTTCGATCTCGTCGTCGTCGGCGGTGACGGGAGGAGAGTGCTCTCGAGCGGCGGTGTTGAGGGAGGAAGAAGAAGGGCCCTGGCGCAACGATGCGTGGGCAGTAGGAGCGGTAACGACGTCTCGTGGCCGTGGACCATCCGGGTTCGAAGGTGTGTTATCCGTGGTGATCGCGTGTCCAGGCGAGGGTGCGGTGGGTGGTGGGAGGAGCAGAGGTGACGGGCTCAGGAGGCGACGGTTGGTGGTATCAGTAGTGTGGTGGTCGTGGTCGTGGTCGTGTGAGGAGAAGGATGAGGAGGGGAGGGCGTCGTTGTGGTCAATGGGGTCGGGGGAGGATGACACGGCACTGGCAGCACCCGAGACGGAAACAGAGGCAGATTGAGATTGAAGTTGAGAGTGAGATTGAGATTGAGATTGGCTAGGGTCGGGAGGCAGCAGGACATGCACAAGTGAAGAGGAAGTCGAGTCGGAGGGCGAGGAGGAGGATTGGGGCATGATTTAATCTGGGAATCCACAGCGGGATTCACAAGCACGACCTAAGCTGCCGGGGCTGGTAGGCTTGGGTGTATCCGTAGGTACGGTGTGTAAGGTCAGATCCAGTTTACCGGCCGTTGTTCTCTCTGGGCGCCGCAATACCTTCGCAGTAAAAGGCAAGGTAGATCGGCCTAGGTCGATGGGGTCGGGACGAGAGAACTGGGCGCAGTTGATTTGCTGTCGGGGTCTGGGCTTGTGGTGCTTTGGTGCAATGTTTGGTGCATTTGGAAGCACATTTGGAGTTAGGCTGGCGAGAGGACAGACTGCGCGTGAGAAAGGTCCTAATCCTGGTTCACGGCCACGGCGGCGGTGCGGATCATTTCTCCAGTCACATTGGAAGTGTCGCGCGGGCGCCCACACGCGGACGAGGTGGGTACCAGACACGCTGAGTCTCTGAGATGGTCCACTGCTAGGGAGAAGGAGAGGGACGGGGCAGGCGGGCTGGGAGGGGAAAAAGGGGACCGGGGACTGCGGTGAGGTGGGACAGGCACAACCCAACAGGGTACCTCTGGAAGTCGCTGCAGGTACGTACCGCTGTCCACCGTCTGGCCCTGCAGCCCCTGCCCATGATCTCGGTGGCTTATGCTTACCGCCAATTACCGCTACCACCCGCCTTCCACTCAACTTCTCTAAAGTCTGAACCTCTCCTGAGGACAGGTGCTTCAATCTCTGCAAAATGTCCAGCTTCCTGCTCCCAAGATGAAATGTGGGAATGGCCTTGGCACGCCTCACGGTGGATACGTCTCGTGGGCTTTTGCTGCAGCACTGGCACAACTGGACTTCGCTTCCAGGCTTTCTCCCACGGCGGTCAGGGTCGTCATCAGGGATGACCTTTCCTGATGCTCCCTGTGACATGCCAGCTCAGAAGGACACTCACCAAGGCACGCGAGGAGAAGGAGGCGACTTCTAGGTGGGAATCCTATGCAGAGCGGCCTGGCGAGAACAACTGTCAACAAAACAGTGCATCCCACCTCGGGCTGGACGAGGATCAATGGGCCTGGAAGAACTGACGGAAGGAAGAATTGGGTCTGCCTGCAATAGCACCGCTACTATGAGAGATTTCCTCGCCCAAGACTCACCACGGTCACCACCCGGGACGAATGAGGTAGTAGCAATACGCGTGTTTTTTGAGTCACCATGCTTCTTCGTTCGTGGTCCCCGTCTTCAGCTGGACAATGTTCGTTTGTCTTTTATGCTTTCCCGCGGCCCGTCACTAGTGTGTCCTTCTACTAAAGTATCTGAGATTACCTCGAGGTACGCGAAGTTAGCTGCAATGTGTTAGCCCCTTTATCCGTACTGATCCCCCCATCAACCTCCCCTACACGGTAAGATACCGGTGTTAGGTGAGGTCACAGACCGAGAAGTAAAGCAATAGCATAACGCAAGAGTGGCCCAGATCGTCAGTAACTGAGGGTCGTCCGAAGATGTGATGCTTCAAGTTTCACGGGCGGTAAATGGACCCGTTCGTCCTACTAAAGAGCTATCCGACACACACAAACCCAACACCTCCGGAAATGCAACCTCCCATTTAAGCTTGGCCCAGCCGTCTCTCACATCCAGAGTCACAGGATCTCTCATCCACTTATTGGGGGCCCTGTTCGACGCAACCTTACCACAACCCCCTCTCCTCCTCTCCGCCCCTCACCGCGGTTCCGTACAGTAGTCGAGCTGCAGGGAGGTCATTCATCGTGGGCAGCACAAGTTTCTCGGTTATGTTGCTAGCCATGTGGTAAGGTGTCCACCGTCGTCGTCGTCGGTAGAGCTCGTACAGTCTAACTACCTACCTCCCTAGGCACAGGAGTCTAGTGGTCGGGACTATTCCAACCTCGCGATGAAGGTGCTCGGGTGACCAACTGCCCAGAGCGGTCCAACCCACCTTTGAGTGAGAGTCTCACACTGAACTCAGTCTCACACACCAGCCCGTGACTTTCTCAACCCCCAGCCAGATTTCACCATGGTTCCGCACCCGGATCCTCGGGCTTGCGCCGCGACCCGCTGCCGAGTAAAAGAAAAGCCCGTCCAGCATCCGAGTTGTTTGAATCATTCTGTTAGCCACCCATCCATCTCGGTCTCGATGCTGCTGATTAAGTGATCAACCTCATCCTAAACACCGATCGCATTGTTTTCGTTTCCGGGCCCGTTTCTTTCTGAGACCTTTTGCCTCGCAGCTATACGTACAATGGTAACAGCAAAAACATACTTGTTGACCTCGGTCCGTATCCGGTCACAGGGAGGTTGTTGTTTACCCCAGCTCTCCCGTCGCCTTATACGCACGCTCTTACTCGCGCATGGACCTAATATCCGTACGGTTGAATTCATCCCAAAAGAGGCATCGAAGCTCACAGACGGCTGGGCAGGAGAGAGTCCGAGTCCGAATCGGAACTATCGACTGACAGATGCAACAGTGTACCTTCCACCGCGCCAACCTCCCACACAAGTCTCCCTATTGCTTTCTTCCCCCGCAGACCGCAGACGCGGAGGAAAAAGAAACAAGACGGCGTCACAAGCTACCACAGGTCCCACAGCCGTGAAGCTTCCTTAGCTTTCGAGGCCGTTGAATGTCTTGTCTTACCCAGCCAACCAGCCCAGACGTGCTGTTTATGCGTGAGAAATCAACCCGGCGCCAAAGGCTCAAAAAAGAAATGTAAGGAGTGAAAACACAAGGCGGTTGAGTGAGACACCTTACCCGCCTCGTTCAGCCTTCCTGATTACCTACCTGATTAACTACCCGCCGCTGCCCCTACGCCGTTGATTTGTTTCTTTCCCTTTTTCCGTTCCCCAGCGCGTAACTGTCTCACCTCTCATGTAGGACGTTTGGATGGGAGCTTCTGGGCGAGCGAGCTAGACGTTCCAAGGGAGGAAATAGGTCCAGACCCTTTTTCCATGATGTCAGCCACCGTCATTCAAACACCGTACGGAGTAGATCGTCCCCCGCGTACGATGTTCGAGTCCCTGCGATCGATCTCTCCATTCAGATGAGTGGTGGGTTCTTGGGCAGAATAGCTTCAGAGAATCCCCACCATAGCCCGTATTCTTTTTCATGAGAGTATCTTCTAGTATTGGGTTCTATTTGATTTTTGTCACATTGTCTAAGCTCCAACAGGGTAGCTGCTGCGCGTGTTGTGCCTGGGTCTAGGCCTGGGGTTTTGCCGATCTGGCAGCTCAACTTCATTAGGTATCCATATGAGCTGAGCTGAGCTCCCAAAGTGGGTTCTCACTAGCGGCGCGATGCGATATCGAGCAGCGTCATCAGACTTTCGGGTGCTTGACATCACGCACTTTGGGTCCAAGTCACGCCCCCTCTCTCTCGGAAGCTGTCTGCCTTGGGAAGAACAACACAGCTTTTCATCCGAATTATAGCCTCTTATCTGAGAGCTGCTGTAGTTGGTGCTCTGTGGATTTGGTGGTATGTAGTCTCGCAGCGGCAGCGAGCGGCGCATCCGTTTCTGTTCATGTTGCAGCACGTCGGCTGCAAGTCGGCTGCAAGTCGAGAGAACTTGAGCGCTAGGTGTTAGTCGGCGATTATCATCGAGAGACGACTATGACAAAAGCGTCCGCTGACATGTGCTTTGTTGACTTCTCCCCGCAGCCACAGTCGAGTAGCCGCAGATCGTGGCTTCCGCTCTACCCGTTCTCTCAGTAATCGCCGGGGTTTGTCCCCATTGCTTAGACCTCAATCTTGACTTCATAGCTTACATTCAGTTGGTTCCACGACAGTTCAGCAGAAGCCATTATACTGAATATACTCTGTTATTTGATTGAATATCCCTATCATATTACTTTCGCTCAAGGAGATCTCATTTAACGCATATAATCTACGGCAATATTTGATTACTCTTTGGCATCTCACCAAAAGCCCTTCTCCAACGATCCGGGAAACGACGTCATGGCTCAACAGTGCTCGACGAGACATGTCGCCGGCAGCCGCGCCGGGTACCTGCCGATCGAGGACTATGGCATGATTGGCAACATGCATACATGCGCGCTTGTGGGAACGAACGGTTCAGTTGATTTTATGTGCTGGTATGAGATCGGTTTTCGTTCTCACTTGTCCTTATGCTACTTACACATTTCCCCCGGCCCGACGTTACACTCGGCCGAGTGGTGAACCCCCCAATGCTCTCTCCCCATCTCTTCCCATAGTAGCCGATGCAATGGAGGGCGATGTAAGATGCTACATGAGGATTACCCCAACGTATCGAGATCTTGGGACCAAAAAACATTGAGATCAAAGCGGTCGAAGGGCCTATCGTCCGGAATATCCGGCCCTCATGGGCTCGACTGCTGCTTCAATGAGACTCTGCCACTCACATCTCACCCATGTAACTTGACATCTGACAGACCATTCCCCAGGCCGGACTTCGATTCACCCAGTATCTTCTGTCGGTTACTAGACCAGGAAAAGGGCGGCTTCTTCAGCATCTGTCCTCCGCCGTCCAAGCTGTGTACAACCAAGTGAGCAATCTGAGTACTCATCCCCGTCGTGATGCCCCTGACCAGTTTCCAAAAGGCAACAATACCTACCATCCTCCAATATCTTGCAAACCAGATACATCCACGATGACGGTGTCGTCGACGTCGTGGACTTTTTCCCGCGCCCCAAGACCGCGACGGTCATATCGAAGAGCACTCGCCAAGGCGCGTTCCGTGAGACGACCAAGATCCAGGAGGAGCTGAAGAAGTGGCTCGTCCGTCGAGTCGAGTGTATCCGCGGCCGTCTCCAGCTTGGTGGGTTATGCTACTTGTCTAATTTTCATCAAGGTTCAGTCAATGCTAAGCTGACATTCCCAGACATTGAGATCTTCCCGGCCTTCCAATACGCCAGCGAGTCCCACGTCACCACCATCATCGAGCCGACTCACACGGCGAACAGCCCAAGCAAGGCCGTCACCTTTCACAGCGAGCACTACAAGATGCAGCTCGACGTCACCATCGACGACGTCGTCCCCGAGTCCGAGGCGGACGCACCGACAGCCCCGGCGGCGCCGGCGCCGGCACCCTCCATCACCTTCAGAAAGGAGAAGCGCGACGGCATGCTAGGCGAGGGCGTCGTCGCGCACCTGGAAATCACAGAGGGCCAGGCCGTCTCGTTTGTTCTCCGGAACGACAAGCCGGACCACGTCACGGAGAACGTCACGACGGCGGTGCTCGACGGACAGCAGCACGACACGCAGTCGTTTTGGTATAACTGGATCTCCAAGAGCAAGTACAAGGGCCGGTGGCGCGAGGTCGTCAATCGGAGCCTGATGCTGCTCAAGATGCTGACGTATGAGCCTACCGGCGCCATCGTGGCTGCGCCGACGTTTTCTATTCCTGAGGATATTGGTGGTGTTCGGTGAGGCCTTTCCATGATTCCATTTCGCTTCCTCCCTTGTTGCCCACCCTCCTCCTTCTCCTTATTCATTAGAAAAGGCTCACTAATTCACAATAGAAACTGGGACTACCGCTTCTGCTGGGTCCGCGACTCAAGCTTCACAATCTACATCCTCCTCCGCCTGGGCTTCTCCGCCGAGGCAGACGCCTACATGGACTTCATCAGCGAGCGCTTCGTCAAGTCGCGCGGGCCCAGCGGGGAGCTGCCCATCATGTTCACCATCCGTGGCGAGACCGAGATCCCCGAGATGGAGCTTGACCACCTCGAGGGCTACCGCGGCAGCAAGCCCGTGCGGATCGGCAACGGCGCGGCGTTCCATCAGCAGTTTGATATCTACGGCGAGCTCATGGATGGTATTTATCTGTATAACAAGTACGGGAAGCCTATCAGCTGGGATCAGTGGTGTTCTGTAAGGGAGATGCTGGGTATGTGTTGTATCTTTGGACGTTGATGATGCTTTCTTTCTTCAGCTGGACACTGGAGCTGACTTGCCGCATAGACTTTGTCCTGACTTTGACGGATCGTAAGTTGTCAACTTCTTTCCTACTGATGAAGGGGGCATGAGTATTGATTTTGAGTAGAACCCGACATGTCCATCTGGGAGGTCCGCAACAAGAAGCAAAACTTCACCTACTCAAAAGTCATGCTCTGGGTCGCCTTCGACCGCGGCCTCCGGCTCGCAGACAAACGCAACTTCCCCTGTCCCAACCGCAGCAAATGGCTCGAGGCCCGCGATAACCTAATGGAGGAGATCATGGAGAAGGGTACGTTTTTCTTGCCCCCTCTATTTTGTTCTACCCAACCTTTCGCCGCCCTCTACTCCTCGTTGATTCCCCGGCGTATACACACCACCTACCATGCGTAAAAGCCGACTGAAAGTAGAGACGAAACCACTGACAACCACCGCACCGGCGGGACAACAGGTTACAACAAGGAGATGAAGTGTTTCGTCCAGAGCTACGAGAACAACACCATGCTCGACTCCTCCATCCTCATCGCCCCGCTCGTCTTCTTCATCGCCCCCAACGACCCGCGCTTCCTAAACACAATGGACCGCATCCTCATGCCACCCGAGAAGGGCGGCCTTACCAGCACAGGTCTCGTCTCCCGTTACGATACCGAGCTATCAGACGATGGTAAGGGCCCCCTGTGCACCCCCCTGATTACCTTCTACTTTCATGTGCATGTCTGAGCTGATCTCGCTTTTCCCAGGCGTTGGCGGAAGAGAAGGCGCCTTCAGTATGTGCACCTTTTGGCTCGTCGAAGCAATGACGCGTGCCTCCGTCTACGAGCCCAAATACCTCGTCCGCGCCGTCAACCTATTCGAGAACATGCTCAGCTTCTCCAACCACCTCTCCATGTTCTCCGAGGAGATTGCACGCAGCGGCGAGCAGCTCGGCAACACGCCCCAGGCTTTCAGTCATCTGGCCCTCATCAGCGCCGCTTTCAATCTGGATCGTGTTACCGGTTTCCAGCGGTGATTTTCGGTCTGGTTTTCATTCGCGAGGTTTACCGGGTTGGATGAAGTAAGGATTTGACTTTGGATGAGGGTCATGTCATGTCATCTCATCTCATGTACTTTTGTTGTGTTACCAACTGCTATGCTGTCAGGCGTTGAAAGGAGGATAAATCGAGATATGGGGGTCTAGAGAATTGCTTGGGAATTCTTAAGGGCACTGTCTGGCTTCACATCTTTCTCGCCGCGTCAGGCTGTATGGCAAATAGTAGCACAGCACGGTACGAGAGAGGGTCCCGTAAGAGAGGGTCCTGCGAGGAGTAGCGGTTCATCACATCATACAATTGGCATATTCACTGCAAAGTCTGACTGAGAAAGTGCTTCTTCTATTGATGTAATTCTTTGATTATGATGGGTATGGGTGACCTCCAACTCCAGAACGCCAGTCTAGCCGAAGAGATTATTCTTAAACCAAGAAACATTCATCCAAGCAACTTGAGACCGTTCTTGGTCTTCTGTCCAGGCTTGGTGACACCGTGACTATGCACAGGGCCGAGGTGGGGTTCATACCCAGTACCGTCTGCATTCTTGTTTCCTCCGCCACCACCGCCGCCACCGCCGTTGCCAGAGTGCTTCTTATTCTTGTTGTTGCGGTTGTTGCGGTGGTCCTTGCCCTTGACGTTGGTGATCTTGATCTCCGTGTTCGCCTTGCGCACGGTAACGGGATGACTCTGGATGTACTTGCCATTCATCTCCTTGGCGGCCTGGAAAAAGTCGTCGGCGTCGCTGAAGGAGACGAAGCCGTACCCCTTGGACTTGGCGGTGCGCTTGTCGCGGATCACGCGCGCCTTCTGCACCGACTGCCATCGCGAAAAGGCCTTGAGGAGAGACTCATCTGTGACTTCGCCGGCGAGGTTACCGACAAACAGGCGCAGGTGACTCGGGTCCCACTCGGCGAGGGTGTCGTCGGTCCACTTCTTGCCGCCACCCTCGCGGACGACGGTCTTCTTGCGCTCGGGGGGTTGGTTCGCTGCTGCTGCCGCTGCGGCCGCGGCTGCGGGGTCGATGATGGGAGGGGTCGCGACATTGCTGCCTGTTCCGGGGAAGCCCCCACGACCGCTGGGGACGACCGGATCTTTACCGCTGGGGTCCTTAGTGCCGTTCGAGCTGTATGCGCTCTGCCACTGTGCTATCTGCATCGCCATGTCCGGGTCGTAGTCGGAGGCCGAGGCGGCGGATGCGCCGGCGGTAGGGGCGCCGGTGCCGGGAATCGGGAACGGGTTGCGAATCTGCGGCGCTGCGCCGTAGGTTGAAGGCGGCGCATTGTAGCTCGAGGCCTGGCCGTAACGAGAGCCGGCGCCGGGTTGTGTGTATGAATCGTATGCGGGCATTGGTGCTCCATAGCGGCCGGCGCCGCCTACCGAGGGTGACGGCGACGGTTGTTGCGAGTACGATGCGTAGGAGGAGCCATAATGGGCGGCGGGCGCGCTGGCATAGGTCGGTGCGCTCGAGTAGGAGGTAGGCGCGGATGAGGCTGCAGCTCCGTAGGCGGGTTTGAAGGCGGGCTTGAAGCCTCCGGATGACTTGCTCGGAGGGGGCCTCGCGGGCAGGGAGGGATGAGAAGGTGGATTGCCGGTAGAGGGGCCGCTTGAGATACCTGGAGGGGGCGGGTAGGCCATGATGAATGAACTGCGGGTATGATACGATTTTTTTTGTGCAAGCAAGGCGCGTGTGGCTTTGCTTGAGCTTTTTTGTGGTAACGTACCTCTGAGCCCGGGATGTTCCTGCTCAAAGAAGTCAAATCTCCTTTGCTGTTTGCTATAGCCGACGGTGGGCGTGCTGTTGTCGGGGCTGTCGCAAATGCAGAGATGGGTTTGCTGGTGATGTATTCGGAGAAATTGTGACGATGTCGTCTCAGCCTCGGCGATGGTGTGTGGCCAATGTGGCTGGTGGCTAAGTTCAATCTGTCATGTGCCAATTGTGGCTTGTGCGTGGAAGAAGCTCGGACAAGAAAGTGTCCATTCTTCAACCTTCCAGGAGGGTGGACACCAACTGCCGCTCATTGCATCCCGCGCACCTAAATCGTTGCTTCTCGAATCCCGAGGTTCACAACGCAGCCCATGCCGCCGATTAAACGCCCAGAGAAGTCTAAACTCGGAAAACAGGAATTCCAGTTCCGTCTTGAGCCATTTGATTATTTGGCACCGGCCGTGCTGGCCAGACTCACGCTCCGTTCGGCTGGGATTGTCACCATCCCATTTAACCATGCTGTTCCTGCATCAGCTGCATTTTATCCGTCGGACATCTTCAGACGGACATAACGGATAATCAGTAGTGCAGCTATCGGTGTTTGCTGACTGACATCATGGCCTCCGTCGCCCTCCGACACGACGCTGCGTTTTCCCTCGGTCAGGGCCATGCCAATCAGTAATGCGCGTGGATTCTAAGCGGAGCATTAGCGGAGTTCTCAACCGACGACTCCGGGTCGTGCGACCGATCCAAGGCCCGAAGGCGGCGGTAACCCCCACTGAGGTTGCCCCTCGTTTTCCCTTTGTGAGGACCATATTTCTCGATTTGTGAGCAGCGAGGGACGGATTCACCGTCGGCGGTCGCGCTGCGGCTACGCTGCCTCCATCCACACCTTGAGGTACCTTGGGAGATGGAGGTGCGATATTTTCTGTCCCTTCTGCTGAGGGCGTGGGTCTCAACGAACCCAATAGATTGAGGCTGCTTCGGCCAAGCAGTCCAACTGGAGGAATTGGAGGGGTTCATTACGGCCAGCTTCGGTTTGGTTGGGGCCGACTTCCTCTGCACACCATTGGAAGCGCATCGTGATTTGTCGCGTATATCGAGCAAGGCCCGCTATCCGCTGTCCAGGGATAGGAAACGCGAGGCGCATGCGCATCGGCCGCTGCCTTTTCCCCATCCAATGCCTGATTATAATCGCAATCGTCTTGGTGGTTGGTAGTGGTGGTGGTAAGGCTGCATCTTTCACGGCGTTCTCTCCGACTGAAGGCGGAGTGCCGAGCGCGCGCTCATGGATGAATAGCGACAACGCGACGTCCCAATATCTCTCTGCACTGCAGGCCCTTCCAGGGTTTGGACGTTCTCGAAGCTTTGCTGGAACGGCCCGGGAGCATGGGGGTCTCTTCTATGCTGAAGAAACGGAATTTCCTCCAATGCAGTCCGGAGCGAGAGACAGTTGCTGCACGTGCAGGGCGGCTCTCAACTCAAAGTCGAGGGACGTCTGGGGCATGGCCATAGGCAAGACAACGATGGACCAGACAAATCAAATTCCTTGTGGTCCCTCATCCCCTACCACCCAAGACGGTCCAGGAGCATACGAAGCGAACGAGCGAGCGAGTACCGGAGCTCCGTTGGGAGGGCAATAATATTATATGCCGCCAGCAGACAGGCCGCAACGCTGCAGTGCGTCGCGCAAGATTAGCATTGGTGATTAGGCAGAGCCCCCGCGGCCTGTTAGACCGAGCGTAGAGTGTTCCTCCGCGGCCGTGGGTTGCGAAACGTCAGGGTCTGACGCATCGAGTTTGAATACCGGAGTCGCAAATCCCTCCCCTGGAACACGCAGAGTGTGAGACATGCTCGCGACGGCCAATGGGAACGGGTGCCTATCGCCGAATCGGACCACAACAGGACGGATCCAGAAGCGCCTTTTTGCACGACGGGCTTCGTCAGGCTGGCGCGCTGCTTGACTAAAACACCACCGGCATGGAGCAGGCATAATGGTCGTTGCTGGGCCGCCCTCCGCCGCGCGGGCCGGTTCTCTTGCACAATGCGGTAACCGTGGTACATCGGAGTCGCAGTGGAGAGAAGGTCGGGTACATTTCATGCTCTCTGAGAGCATAAGTCAACCCGGTTGGCATAGGTGGTGTTTGGTGTCAATCTGCTTTGCCAGACACAGCCAAACGAGAAAAAAAGCTTTTAATTTATTTGCTCAACAACAAGAATGGCGGATGGCAGAGAAACGCGGGAAAGACGAGGTGACAGAGGAGAGCATCGTCATAAGTGCCCCTCCATGACAGGCCGTCCAATTGGAGCTGGCTGGAGGAGGGTCTGGTCCTCTGAATGGAGCTCCACGTCCTGAGCGGTGATGTATGTGTCCCTCTTCTTTCTGTATGCGTGTACATACTCCGTAATCCGTACGGAAGTGCTGGAAGTGGAAGTGGGATTGGATTGCCAAAGCATGGAAGATACAAGCAGCCTAGAGTAAGGTACTTACATACTGCGTATGTACCTCTTTGTCCATGAGTAAGCTCGTCCCGCCAACAGGAAAAAGCCAATCATCTCGAGTTAGTCCAGGAGAGTCCAGGAGGGGTGACCACTGACCAGCCAAGTCAAAGCAGCAAAGCAGCCCTGTCGATGGTCGAACAAGCCGTCTAGTCCCGCTTTTCTGCCCAGTCTTTGAGAGATATCCCACCCCCAAAGAAAGAATGGGAAGCGATGGAAAAGAGAAAAAAGTTGTATCCGTACCATAGGTAGGTAGAAGGCCAGGCTGCGAAAGCACCGGGAGGTACTTGTCGACTTCCATTGGGAACTTGGAGGAGTGGGAGTGTGCACATCTGCGCTTGTCATGGGTGGCCCCTGCACTAAGACAAACCACCCCCCCTCCCCTCCTACCCCTCCGTCGACCCTCCCCCTACAAACTTCGTCCGGGTTGACGAAAGCTCCAGCTTCTCGTCTCCTTCTTGACACATTCCCTAGAGATAAATAACTCGACGCTCCCGCATATCATCAAAGATTCGCGCGTCTGAACCTCTCCTCCATCAAACAACACCCCCCACCTAAACCACCGACACATCATTCATCATGTCTGGACCTGTGTAAGTAATACCTCGCTCTGCTCTCTAAACCCCTCTTCGCTCTCAAGCCAAAAGAAAAATTACCCCACCACCCCGCTCCCGACCTCCGATGCCTCACGACAATGACCACGGCTGCGAATTTCCCGCATGTCGACGTCCGTCGTGATGGCTTCGGTGCCGGTGCGGTCTCGTGAGGTGCCAATGCACATGTAACATTGGCCTCAAGTCATCGCCCTTCTCCTTTCTCGACGCAATAACATACTCATGCTCGTAATGCAGCGCTCGTCTTGCCAACCTTGTGGCAGGCGTTGTGCCTGCTCCGAGGTCCCGCTCCGCTCTCCTTCTCCTCACATCTGAATAAGCAACGTCCGACTAGTGAATACTCAAGCTGACCATCGTCACAGCGCTGATATGGGCCTCATCGGCCTGGCCGTTATGGGTCAAAAGTAAGTTCTACCAGCTTTCCATGTGTATGAATTGATTCACTAACTCTCTCATAGCATTATCCTCAACGCCGCCGGTAATTCCGACAATCACATTCCATAACCAAATTCAGTTGGCTAATATCCTTTTCCAGACCACGGTTTCACCGTTGCCGCCTTCAACCGTACCGTCTCCAAGGTCGACCGATTCCTGGCCAACGAGGCCAAGGGCAAGTCCATCGTGGGCGCTCACTCTCTGGAGGAGTTCGTTTCAAAACTTAAGAGCCCCAAGCGAGTCATGCTTCTCGTCCAGGCCGGTAAGGCCGTCGACGACTACATTGACACCCTCATCCCCCTCCTTGAGAAGGGTGACATCATCATTGACGGTGGTAACTCTCACTTCCCCGACTCCAACCGCCGCACCAAGTACTGCGCTTCCAAGGGCATCCGCTTTGTCGGCTCCGGTGTCTCTGGTGGTGAGGAGGGTGCCCGCTACGGTCCCTCTATGATGCCCGGTGGTAACGAGGAGGCCTGGCCCCACATCAAGGACCTTTTCCAGAGCATCTCCGCTAAGAGCGACAACGAGCCCTGCTGCGACTGGGTCGGTGATGAGGGCGCCGGTCACTACGTCAAGATGGTCCACAACGGTATTGAGTACGGTGACATGCAGCTTATCTGCGAGGTATGCAGCCCCACCCGAGCTCCTCTTAGCTATATGATGATAGCTAACACCACATGCAGGCCTACGATATCCTCAAGCGCGGTCTCGGCCTCTCCTGCAAGGAGATTGGTGATGTCTTCGCCAAGTGGAACAAGGGCGTCTTGGATTCTTTCCTGATCGAGATTACCCGTGACATCCTCTACTACAACGATGACGATGGAACTCCCCTCGTCGAGAAGATCCTCGACCAGGCTGGTCAGAAGGGTACCGGCAAGTGGACCGCTATCAACGCCCTTGACCTCGGTATGCCCGTCACCCTCATCGCCGAGGCTGTCCTTGCCCGCTGCCTGTCCTCCATCAAGGAGGAGCGTGTTAAGGCTTCCAGCAAGCTTCAGTACGTTGGCCGCACCAACAAGTTCGAGGGCAACAAGGAGCAGTTCATCGACGACCTCGAGCAGGCTCTGTACGCTTCCAAGATCGTCTCCTACGCTCAGGGTTTCCAATTGATGAACGAGGCCGCCAAGGAGTACGGCTGGAAGCTTAACAAGCCCTCCATCGCCCTCATGTGGCGCGGTGGCTGCATTATCCGCTCCGTCTTCCTCAAGGACATCACCAACGCTTTCCGCAGCAACCCCGACCTCGAGAACCTTCTCTTCGACGACTTCTTTAACAAGGCCATCCACACTGCTCAGCCTGGCTGGAGAGACGTCGTCGCCAAGGCCGCCCTCCTCGGTATCCCGACCCCGGCCTTCTCCACCGCTCTGTCTTGGTTCGACGGTTACCGCACCAAGGACCTCCCCGCCAACCTCCTCCAGGCTCAGCGCGACTACTTCGGTAAGCTCTTTGATACCTCAACTTACTTTGACATTTTGCTAATCATAACGTTTCTGCAGGTGCCCACACCTTCCTCGTCAAGCCCGAGTCAGCTAACGACAAGTACCCCGCTGGCCAGTACCACCACGTCAACTGGACCGGCCGCGGAGGTAACGTCTCTGCTTCTACATACAACGCTTAATGGTTTTCTGGATAGGTTAAATAGAGGGCTCACTATAAGAACTGGTATAAGGATGCCAGGAGAATGAAATGAAATGATTACACGTAATTGAAACCAAAAGTTCCACCACTTCTCATTCCCAAACTTTCCAACGTGAGCTATGCCGAATATTATGAGGTGAAGCTGTTGAGTAGAAGCTTGTCTTAGCTATGACCATAGGCGGACGACTATCTAGAGAAAAGTTGAAACGCACACATTAACACAGTGTGTCATGATGCAAGTCTCATGAGCAAGAATGTGTGGCAACGTGTCGTACCTTGACTATACGCCAAGTCCTTCCACATTTTACCTTCTAGGAGTATCTTGCGATGCGAAAGGAATTTGACAAACGCTTGACTTCTCATTTACCGGCGAAGAACCGGCTGAAGGTCGGGACTGGTAGCGAACACGGATCTGCTTGCACAGTGTGTTCGGAGGCTGAATTTACGGCACCCGAAGAATTGTACCCACATGCACGGACCCTAACTAGTACCTCTATGATTGGCCAACTGTCTACAAGGGTCACTTGTGGTGCCGCAGCCTCGTCGCGACAAATTTGGGGACCGCGAACCAAGCTGCAAGTCAATCAATCCATCAACCAACCGTAGCTTCCCCAATTGTCGCGCCATCTCGATCCTTCCCACTTCTTTGTCGACTGCCCTCCTCACAGACAATCACGGCCTGAAGAGACAATCGCTTGCTCTGCGCGACAAAAGCTGTGCATCAGCATCCGCCCCAACCCCATCGCATCGAAAATCCCACGTCGCGATCCACCATGGCGCAAGACCCAAGCGACGGTATCGATCAGGAGCTGGTAGGTCACCGCAGCCAGCATTATATTCGGTATCGGAAAAAAAAAAATCAACTCATCGCTAACCATCTTTTAGCTGAGCCATGCTCATCTCATCTCCGCCAACCACTATGCCGACCAGGCACGCGTCGACCTGAACCAAGTAACGAAATGGTTAATGGCGGCGCCCCAAGTCGCGAAAGACAAAGCTCCCTTCTTCTGGACCTACCTCGATCGACCCCGCGACGGCCAGGTCTACCTTACATGGCAACCTCTCAAAAGGCTCGGAACCAACTTCGCCAGCGACGGAATGATCTGTGGACCCGAGCAGTACCACAGACAGGATGTTGGAAATGGATTGGTAGGCATCTTGTCGCATTGTTGAAGGAATAATCTGACTTTATCATCAGTCTCTCGAAATCCACTTTGTCAAGTCGGCATTCATTCCTGGCGAACAGGTCGCCATGCACGCTCGTCGCAGATTCCGCCTCGTACCCTCGCAGACCGGAGTGATGAACGCACCCCAGCCAGACATCAGTCTCTGGATCGTTCACTATGGCCCTTCTGACCCTTCCGACCGCGTCCCTGTCAACCTGATCCCCGTGTCACAAGAGACCCAGCACATCATGGGGACCCGCAACCACCTCCAGAAATGTGGTCAGATCGCACGAAAGGACTTCATGCTTTCGGATCGCGCGAGTTGGCCCTCGATCCAGTTCCCGCGTAATGGCGGACGGCCTCAGATGTACAACCCGCCAGCGCAGTCGCGGCGCGTACCGCAGCAGATGGCCTATCCCCCGGCGGGTCCCCAGGGACGTCGTGGCCGTCAACAAGCACAGGCGCAGGCGCAAGCCCAGCAGCAACAACAGGCCTTGGCTCACGCCGAGGCTCTGCATGACGACGAAGAACTCGAGAAGGATCTCTTTGACCATCTTACCCCTAGAGACATTTCCTTCGCACGGTACCAGCAAAACCACGAATGGATGGAGGAGATTGTGTCTTCGCCCTACGGCCTCAGTCAGATTGCGCCCCCTGATCTCGGACTAGGCCTCAAGGGAGAGCTGGCACCTTTGACTGATGGCATCTTCTCAGCGCAGAGCGCAAACGCACTTACTGAGCCGCCCCAGAAGCCATACATTGGACGGCTAGAGCCTGGCCTGGCTGATGAGTTCAGAAAACGGGTCCAGGAGCACCTCGATGCCACTAAGGCTGAAATGGAGAAGATGAAGGCGGAGCATGCAAAGAACCTGGCAAGCCTCAAGGCGAGCTCGGTGTTCGTTGATGCGGAGAAGGACGTGAAAAAGTCCGTTCAGGAGCGTGGACCAGAGCTGTGGCGTCTGGAGGGTTACTCTACCGATGCGGATGATAACTCCGGCTCGTGGTCACAGAAGCACAACAAGAAGGTGGACGAGATTGTGGCTCAGGTTGAGGCCAACCTAGGCCGGCACATTGAGGTCCTCCACAATGTGCACCGCATACAAGACGGCGGTTTCCAGGAGCCCGCTCCTGAACCTGTCAAGGAGCCTTCACCAGTCCCGCCGCCGGCGAGCTCACCTCCCGCCCCGGCGGCTGGTGCCGATGCGAATGCCTCGGGATCACGGCGGCCGTCTCAGGCTGGTTCTAACCACAGTGGCGTGATGGTGGGCGATTCGGATATTGATATGGGAGGCACGGCAGCAGGACTACTCGACGAGATGCACACTGGGTTCTCAGCCAACTCGACTCCTCTGAACAACTTCCCTACACCGCAAACACACATGTCCGCGTTGAACTCAAACGCAGGTACGCCAGCCAACGCGAATGTGCAGTCGCCCGCACCGGTCCCTCCCACTATTCAGGAGGAGACCGAGGCGCAGACTTCCACCGTTGCTACTGCTGCCACGGGCGAGGATGTCACAATGGGCAACACAGAGTCCTCCAAGGATGCCTCTGCCACCGCGCCTGATCAAGGAACCGGAAGCGGTGAATGGGTCGTCGTGCCTAAGGGAGGCGCAACGCCCGATCCCTCCGCCGGAGTTGCCGCCACTACCGCCACTGCAACTGAGGCCGACGCTGCCAAGCCTGCCGTCAAGCCTCCGTCTGCTGCCGGAACGCCAGCAGATACTCAGACTCCCGGCGGCTTCAGTTCGCTGGGTGACCTGGACTCGGCCGGAGACGCCATGGCTGGCTACGGCGGGTCTCTGGGCGATGGTCTGGATATGAACATGGAGATGGAGGACTCTGCGTTTGGCGATGCCTTCCACGGTGTGTCGAACACCAACACGCCTGGGAACCAGTCTGAGGGCGGGGCTTAGGGGCCTGTTGACCCGCATTTCGACTGGGATACCAAGTATTAGTGAGAGACTGGTGACTCGAAAGGAGGGCAGTGTATGTTTAATGCGGCAAGGCGGCTCAGTCAGGCTGGTTGGGACCACCTGTTAGGTTTGTTTTTGAGATGGAGACGACAGGGCCTAAGGCATGTATGGTATTACAATTTACACGGATGGTTAAAGAATGGAATGAATCAGTCTAGCTCAGACTTCACGCTCTACCACGTTCTGTAGTCAAAGGCTACTACATATTATCAGCCTAGCGCCTACTGTGAGGTAACACTTGGGAGGCGGGGTGCGAAGAAGGCCGCAAGGGAGAGTATTGGGTAAATATTAAGTAAACTGCGAGGTGGACTGACATCGTCACGTAATGAACTGTATGATCTTTCCACCCGGAAACCCCCAGCGCCGTTGGGTGTTCTCATGGTTCAAGATCTACAATACCGAACTAAAAGTTTGCTTAAACGAGCCTTGCCACTACCAACATGACTGCAAACCGGCATTGAGTAATGGGCTGAATGGTGAGAATGAATCCACATTGCTGAAGGCTTTGAGAGTATCCTTAGGGAGCTGGGATATGCTTGCGGAAACAACAGGGCCTTATCATCCCAAGGCAGGAGATCATTGGTTGGGCCCAATGGTGTAACCAGACTTTTGGCGATGTACTGGTGTTGCAGGTAACCGATGGCTAATGGCCAAGACCTCATGCCTTTTACTCTTGGAATCCACAGGCTGAACAGCGTCAAACACGGAGAAAGAATGGTGATACATGGCGGTTCATCCCACAGCAAGCCCGGATTACGTTGACAGGGGCCGTGACCAGTGCGCTTCTGTTAGGGAGTCAGCGGAGACAGTAGGCAAGAGAACTAACATGGCCCCACCATCTCCGCGTCGCACCGGGCGGGAGGTTTTAGGTTTGATCGGCGCCAGGTACAGACGTCTCAGCCGCAGGCTTTACACGAGCCCCTTCCCATGTCATCCCGACTTTTTTCAACCTCCCTCTTCCCTCGAAGGTTCGAATGAAATGGCCCTTGTGTCTTCCCGGCCGCTCATCACTATGGGGAGATTGGATGAAAACAGACAACAAGGTGCTTGCTGCCCATGGCTTGGGCTTACTGGCTCAACATGGGGCATAGTAGGGAGGTGTTGTCTGAAGTTATGCTGGGCCTGCCCCCTGTATCCTTCCCTTCACACGAGCTTAACTGCCTATCGTTAAGACGAAAGCTTTCTCAGGAGCTATGAAGAATTCGACGAAGCTTGGTTCCCGTCATGTTGATGGCCAAACTATGGGGTCTACGCTTGAATCTCTGCGTAATGCGCCACGCTCTAGCAAGCGACTAGTTGGGGAAAAGAAAGAGAGATGCCCAGCTGGAAACCGGCAGAAAGATGAAGCAAGGCCCAGGATCGCGAAACGACCCTGGGCCACTTACGAGATCCTCTCCCGCCGTCCCGCCATCACCGCCCCTCCTTCCACCACACTTTACCGCCGAGATCCTTACCAAGTGGCTTAGTGTCGCTCTCGCAAATGTTTCTTGTGCCAACTGGGCAGCCATTGTAGTTCTTGGCCAAAGCCCGCTCCATCGAATGGGACTAGGGGGTTTTCAACTTTCTGGTTCCGCTCTCTCCCCCGTCGTCGTACCGAGTCTCGGCCGATGAGACGTGGGCCATGGTCGAAAACCCCCCCCTGCCGAGCTTTTTTCTCCTTGAGCTTAGGATGACGTTCTGGGGAACTGGTACAGTTTGCCCACGAGGCCCCCGGTCCAAGGAGTTGTTGGACTTACACGCGCCGCCACGAGAAAGAGGTCCATCCCATCAAAACTCATCCCCTAACCCGGGAAGCGAGGATCTCGAAGTGGCTCCCCCCTCTTCTCTTGCTCTCTTTCGCTTCTTGCTTCTTACACTTGATCTTCGTTTCTTCATTCACTTCTTGTTACGCTGTTTTCGAGTTGCGTTTCTTCGATTCTGCTTGCTAACTCTTGTTCACTTTTTTCTTTGAACGCCCTTCTTTTTTTTCAAACCTATTCTGCAGGTCAGCTTCACTTCAAAGCATTCCGTTCGTTTTACACACGCCCGCCCCTTCGACTTCTTTCGATACCCGAGCCCCAGTTGGCCGACGTTTTTCTCTAATTCAAAAAAATTTACGAAGTTCTCAGTACGTGGTTGCTTATCTTGGGTGAAACTTGGTACGACTTTTATACTCGACACAAAACATCTGAAGGAAACAACAAGAAAACAAGATGCGTTTTACCACGTCGTTTAGGCTTTGGGTCGGTGCTGCTGCCGTGTCTGTATGCAACGCGCAGATCTCGAAGCCGAGAGCCGGGGATGTGTTGATGCCAAACCATCAGTTCGAGGTTGAGTGGCAGACGGCGGGCTTACAGGCCCCCGTCAACATTGATCTGGTTCCCAGTGGAAAGACAGACTTGTCAGTCATTGCAGAAAAGATTGCAGGTAAAGATATCTAAAGTCAACTATCAAGTGGAATCTTGATTTGTTAACCAAAAAATGTCTTGCAGTGCAAGTCGACAACGTCGGCCGTCTGAACTGGAACCCTAGCGCCTCCATCACGGCCTTTGAGAGCTTCGCCATCGTTATCACGGATTCCGCCCAGGCCGTCGTCGTCTCCGAATCGTTCCAGATCACCCAGCTTACGCAGCAGCCCGTCATCCAGACGATTCTCGGGGCGGACCCGGCGCAGGTGGAGATCCTCACCGCGGCTGCTGGCCCCCCTAAGGTTGTGTACTCTGGCGTCTTGCCCGCTGATGCTATTCCCGCCGGCGTCGCGGTCGCGGAGGCTAGCCCCACGGAGCCCGCTCTCATCCAGCCTGATGAGTCCAAGAACGCTATCTTGAACGGCACTGCGCCTGGAGTCTCCTCCCCTTCTAGACAGGGGAGCGGCAGGTCCAAGAAGGAGCCCGCGACCCCGAATGAGGAAGCCGTACCTCGTAACTCCTCGAAACCGCTCACAAGCATCGCCGAGAAGAACCAAGCCCCCGAGGCTACTCCCACGCCGATATATTCGACTATCCAGTCTGCCCCCTCCGCCCCCTCCGCGCCCGCGTCGTTCCCGACATTGTCGGCGACCAAAAACCAGACGGGGCCCCCAGGAGGTGGCGCTGAGGTCACTCCCACGCCGATATACTCTACCATCCCGGACTCGGGCCCGGCTTTCCCAAGCCTCTCGGTCACCAAGAACCAGACGGCGCCCGCGAACGCCGAGGTCACTCCTACCCCTATTTACTCCACGTTGCCCGATACACCCTCGAAGTTCCCATCTCTCGCGCCCACCCACAACCAGACAGCTCCAAGCGACGAGGTGAGTTTCCCCTGACTTAGTTTTCCCGATATAGCAAACACTAAGAACGGATCCAGCAGCCGGCCGAGAGTAAGGCGCCCGCCGCCACTCAACCAGCAGTAGAAGTCCCAGCCAACCGCACCAGCATCACGTCAGAAGCGCCAACCACGCCCTCCCTACCGATCGTGACTATCCCAGTCCCCAAGAACAGCACCACGCCCGTCTCGCCCCCAGCCGCAAGCGAGCCCCCCGTCCTCCCGAGCGCCGCGAACCCAGCAGCAAACAGCAGCGCCACCCCTACGGGCCTACCCGCCCTCCCCGTCACCGAGCCCGCCGCCGTAGCTCCCGTACCAATTGCTGCCCCGTCGCCTTCGAACCCGCCGAGCAACGGCACGGGCACGGCTGTGACGAAGCCTGAGCCTCAGACTTCTAACCCGGCGGCGGCGGCGCCGTCTGCCGTCAGTTCGAGCGCTGCGTTGCCTTATAAAGGGACTCTGCCTACAGACGGCGGCGCGGCCAAACCCGATGTTCCTGTGTCGACTACTGATGGCCCTACTGGCACGGCTAGCGGGGTTTCGGTGACCCCTGTGCCTAGTACCACCGCTGGTGGCGGCAAGGAAAGCGAAAAGGGGGGCGACAAGAGCGGAGACGAGAGCGGTGGTTCCGGCAGTGGTTCAGGAAAGGGGTCAGGTGAAGACTCCGACACCGAGTCCGATAGTGAGACCGGCTCCGGTTCTGGCTCCGGCTCCGGTTCCAGCAGCAGCGGTAGTGGCAGCAACACGGGGGTCAAGCAACCCAGCACCTCCGTCTCCTCCACGGTAGCCATCGTCCCTACGCCCCAGCCGCAACTTGGCGTCGGCATCGGCGCGACGCCCGTCGTCCAGATTGGCCCCAGCATCACGTTGCCGTCGTCCCTCTGGACGTCCATGATCCTCGAGACGGCGGCCGGTTTCGCGGCGCCGAGTGGCGGGTCGTTTGCTGTGGCGACGTCTCCTGCTTTGCTTACGGTGCCTAATGCGGGGTGTAGGACGATGCAAGGGGGTGGGCATGCTGCTGCTGTTTTGGGCGCTGTGACTGCGTTTTTGGTTGTTGTGATGTAAGAGATGGGGGGGACGTCGATTGGAAGAATAGGGGATGGGGCGAGGGGGGTGAATTTGAAGAGGTAGGATTGGGTATTTGTCAATAGATGAACTCGTTGTTATACCTTCAATGATGATATTGTCAGAGAGGGAGGACATGAGATCTCATGTAGACAGTATGAACATATCGACTTTCAGGATTCCTCGTTATAGATTGTTTATATGACATAGTTTCAGACGAATCCAGGAGTTAGTACAGGTTCTAGCCAGTCTGGCCTGATTCTCAACTTAAGCCCATGATCATGCCAAAGGATCTCAATTTCATGGAAGCTATATCCATTTTGTTGCCTGTATGAGACATCACTAGACATGTTCAGTGTGCTGGATGACCGCGAAACGGAGCCATTCTCTCATGGAATTGAAAAGAGCCTAGGTTAGCAATGAACTTGCGCAACATATCACTACTCTCTCTCACCTTTCCTTAACGCAGTGCTGCAGAGTTGACGACTCTACGGCTTTTTCTAAAGATGATGTTGACTGGGTGGGTTGTAGATATCTGTTCTCAGAGAAAATTGCAAAGGCAGGTACTAAGGTCCGACATTTAGTTCGATACTTGGCCTTATATGAGCACAATTGCTAGCTAATATGTGGAGAAGAGGGCTATACAAAGCACCAAGAGCCAATTGAGACCAGTATCTCAGAGATTTCGGACCAATTGGATGAAGCAATCAGATATCTTCCTTCTTCCCATTAAGGCACACAGACTACATATGAGGCCCGGAAGTAAAGGGTTAGAGGAACAACTCCTGTTGGCTCTTTCCTTCCCGCTGAGAAGGAATAGATTGACATATATCTAAAGTACATGAACCAAAAAGAGTTCACCCCCCCGGTGCTGGACTGGGGGCTACATCTCTGGCGCTCATGCTGGGATTCGAACTCGGGTACTTCGCTAAGCCTGTCGTCGAGTAGGCTGGTTGGCATTTTTAATTGTTGACCATAAACCACTCCACCACCCAGCCAGTTTGACCTGACCCGTCGACCTAGACGGGCGCCTCCTGGCTGGTGACGGGGATGGATTTGAGGGGGGGTATAAAGGCTTCCTCTCTGGATGGTACCTGTGTCACGTGTGGGTAGGCACCTCTTTCATCTGACCTCACAGTAAACAAGGCTGGCGAGGGAGGTGGCTGCGGAAATCCACTGAAGGTGAATCACCCACGGCCATCAAGGTGCCCAGCCTTGTATGGTGTCGTTGCTCAGCACGGGACCTAGGATAAGGTAGAGTGTAATGCTATCATGGCTCTTTGTGGATCGTATCTATGGGAGTAATGGGAACTGAAGTTAGCGATATTTGAATGATTATATTACCACCGTAATTGGCTCCTACCTTGATCCTCGACCAGGGGGTAAGACAAGCCTACCTGCTGCAACAGACAAAGATTATTCTGGGCCGCACCCTGTTCTGGGTGAAGACATGACTATGACGGTTGTATCGCGTATAGGAGTGAATACAGAGTAGTAAACAAAGTCTTTAACACAGGGAAATGAGGCGCTGTAATTAGAAGGTACATCACAAGGAATTATACTGTCCACCTTGAATGATTCCATTGTCATTGACGATTACGTAAAGACGAACGAGCCTTAACTAAGGTACCTGAAAGTATCCGTTTCGTTGAAATCGCCTCCGTATCTCATGTTCTCATGCCTTGAAATGCGTCAACTTTTGTATGCCGGGCCAGTGTCTTGCAGACGATGATTACTCTGACCATGCCGAATCTCTGAGCCCGGAGCCGCAGTATCTTAGATCAAAGATATTTTGATCGGTTTCCCAAGTGCCTCCTCCCAGTCATGTTTCTCAGATAGGGGACATCGTGGAGCCCTTAAAACGATGGCTGGCTGGCGGGTGATAGGATCATACCAAGGTCTGTACCGCCGCCCAATCCAAAAGCCAGATACGATTTGGAATTTGAGTGGCCAGGCGAGGATATAAGTCAAATGTGAATGGGTATGTAAAGACGACGAGAATCGTCACGTCTTACACGGTGAGAACCGGGCAGGCGTGAATATGCAGGATGTTGTTGATGACTAGACGGTTTAAGCAGCGGCCTCACCACTGGCCTTGATGCTGTAAGGGCCAAAGAATTCGGGATCGTTGGAGAGTTCCTCCTTGACCTAAGGAAGGGATAATGTTAGTATTTGTGAGTCGGCCACCGTGCTGAGACTTTTTGACTTACGATATCAAGACCACCAACCAGCTCGCCATCAACCCAGAGCTGAGGATAGGTTGGCCACTCAGCATACTCCTTCAGGCCCTGTCGTACCTCATCGTCTGCCAAGATGTTGAAGAAGCCGTACTTGACCGAGTGCTCTCTCAAGATGGCAACAAGCTGTCTTGAAAAGCCACACTGAGGCGAGCTAGGGGTGCCCTTCATGAAGAGCATGACTGGCGCAGCCTTGACAAGCTCCGCCAGGCGCTTGAACAACTCCTCCTTGGCCTTGGCCGGGTCGACAGGCTCGTCGACCTGCATCGCGCCGGGGCCATTCTCGACGCCCTGGTTGCCATTTACCGTGGCAGCGGCACCGGCGGGCTTCTTGGCGTGTGTCTCGATCGCGTTGCGGACCTTGACAGCGCTGCTACCGCTGACGGTCTCGAGGACTTGACCATTGCGCAGGAGAACGAGGAAGGGGACGGCGGTGACGTTGTATGTCTCGCTAATGTCGCTGAGCTCTTCGGCGTTTATGGAAACCCAGGATGTCTGCGGGGGGCTGGTGACGGGGTATTCGGAGGCAAGGGTCGAGAGGACGGTAGCCATCTGGGCGCATGGGGCGGCCCATGGTGCATGGAAGGAGATGATGTGGAGGGTGGAAGGCGGGGTGGAGGCAATGTGCTTCTCCCAGTCGGCAAGGCTGGTGATCTCCGTGATCGTCGACATTGTGCTTTTTTGGCGGATCGCGAACTCTTGGGATAGTTGGTCGTTGTAGGTGATGCGTCGAGGGTTACCGATTTCGGGGTCAATGGAAGAGAAGAGACCGCAAGAAGGGATCGCGTGGAGTCGTAAAGTCTTGTGGAACGCACTCGAGAGGAAGAACGGGCTTGGTCGGACGTTGAATCGCGGAATGACAAGTCCAACGGCTGATAAACCACGGGTCTCCGATACGTCGGGTGGAGGGGTATTATTTGGAGGGGCAAGTCGTGATTTTTCGGGGTGGCTGCGATTGTGTCGGGTATAGCGATCTCCGCGGGCAGGAGATGGGATTGCTGCATGGGTTGATGGCTGTAGGGAGGAAAGCCTCGAGTTGCGTCATCTGTCGCGATATTTACGTGGCATAATTACATATGTGAAGAATCCCACTCGGCGGGGACCACACGGGGGCATGCCCAAGCTGCCCCACTAGAGCAGCGCAGAGGCCCGAAGCGGAGAGCGAAAGCGGCAAGCACCTTCGGAGCACAGTGTGTCACTGTACTCCCCTCCCGTCCCCCCCTCCCAGGCTCCTAGTCACTGCCAGTCAGTTACTGCATAATTAGGTAGCTGCCCAGCCTGCCCCGCCTCGACACCTGGCCAGCGCTGAACAACGCTGAGCTGCGTAACCGACCGTCCGCGTATTGGATACTGGCGGGACCGTGCTTCACCTCCAAGTTCTAGTTCCACCTGTGCTGCGCCTCTCCAACTCTCGGCTGTCCACGACTTTCTGCAATAGAATAGAGGGCTGGTTTGCTACGTCAGCTTCTTGCCCGTCAGACATAGGCGACACTCCGACGGAGACCTTTACGACCAAACATCTTCCACCCTACTATTAGACCTCTTTCCCCTCTCACCAATCCCCCTCACCTACTGACGACTCAACGATCGACGACCACTGCTAGTCGAGCTTACTGCCCAAACTCGCAATGGCGTCACTCAATCTGTCCATCAACGGACCCTCGATCAAGAGCAGCTACCAGGGAGTCATCAACGGCCCGCCCCCAAACTCGAGCTCCCCAACATACGCTCAATGGGCCTTGTTCTCAGTTCAGGCTCCTTTGGCCAATGCTTTCCAGGACAGCGGCAACAAGGAGAGTGTGCTGAAGGTACAGAGCACTGGTGGTAAGTTCCCCCGCTCTTTCGCCCGAGCTCCCGACCCTCGCTCGGGGAAGACAATGCGCTGACATGTGTCCTTTCCCATGTAGACGGCGAGCTCTCCGAGCTCATCGAAGACTTCAATGAGGGCCGCATCCAGTTCGCTTTTGTCAAAGTCAAGGACCCCAACTCTGGCCTTCCCAAGCACGCCCTGATTGCTTGGTGCGGAGGCGGTGTCCCCGAGAGAACCAAGGGCTACTTCACCACCCATACCGCCGCCGTTTCCAAGATCCTCCACGGCTACCACGTCCAGATCACCGCTCGTTCAGACAGCGACCTCGAGCCGGAGAGCGTTATGCGCAAGATTGCCGATGCCTCCGGTGCCAAGTACTCAGCAGGCGGCTCCACGTCTTCCGCTGCCCCACCTCCGGTTGCTTCCAAGCCCGTCTTCACACCCACCACATCATCAAGCGGCGTCAACCCCATCGTCGCCGCGCGAAACCGCAAGCCCGCAGGCGTCGACGAGGATGGCTGGGGAGACGATGCGCCTCAGGTGACTCGCTCCCAGCTGGAGAAGGTCGAATCTGCGTACAAGCCCACCAAGGTCAACATGGCAGAGCTCACGAAGCAACGGCAAGAACCCTCCGGCTTCAACGGAAACGGTTCCCAAGACAGGCCTGATGTCGTGAAGGGCGCATACCAACCCGTTGGAAAGGTGGATATTGCTGCGATTCGCGCCGCAGCGAAGAACCAGCAGGACGACAGGCCTGCCCCGGTCAAGGGTGCGTACGAACCCATCGGCAAGGTCGACATTGCAGCTATTCGCGCCAAGGCACAGAAGCCCTCAGAGGCTGCGGCACAGGAGCCCGAGGAAGACGAGCGGCCCAAGTCGCTGGCCGAGCGAAGTGCCGCATTCAACCAGTCAGAACGCTTGACATCACTGCCGAAGCCCAAGGTCGCCAACAAATTTGGCGGTGCGGCAGCTTTCACCGGCACCAAGGCCCCCGCACCCGGTGGTCTTGGATTCGGCGCACCCTCCACCCCCGCGCCCCCACCGGTAGGTGCCGCAAGCCGTACATTTGCCGACCAAGGTGGCAAGACGCCAGCTCAGCTTTGGGCCGAGAAGAAGGGAAAGCAGGGCGGATCCGTATCCAACGTTGTCTCGCCTCCGGTCACTTCTCCGATTGGTGTTCAGTCGACCGGAGAGTGGAAGAGCGGCTACTCTGGAAAGTCCTGGGGACCCGTCAAGATGCCCGAGTACGGCAAGGGCTCTATCAGCCAGGAGAACACCGGCGAGGATGCCCAGCGAAGTGTCGAGACGCCTGCCTCTCCCAGTGGCGGCATTGGTGCCCTCAAGGAGCGCTTCACCGGTGGAGCGCCGCCCATTCCCCGCGAGCCCCAGCAGCAAGAATACGATGAGCCGTCTCCTCCTCCCCCGCCCAGCGGTTCCCGGCCTCCCCCGGCCGGTGGGTTCGCTCTGCCCGGTCTGCCTTCTAGGCCAGCCCCTGAAGAGGAAGAGGAGGAGGAGGAGCCCCAGTCTCCCATCAGAGTTGCGCAGCCCGTATCTCGCGGACCCCAGGTCGAGATGGAGGCGCCCGAGGAGAGGGAGCCTCCCCGCCCTATCCCTACTCAGCAAGAGCTGCCTAGGGAGGAGGACCTCCCGGAAGACAACGATGCCGGCCGTGGCGCTGCCGCAGCTGTCGCAGAGCAGCAATTTGGTCAGGAGCAGGTAGCGGCAGGCCAAGCAGACACTGGCGGCAAACGCGCCGTGATTCAATACGACTACGAGAAGGCGGAAGACAACGAGCTTGAGCTTCGCGAGGGCGAGTATGTCACAAACATCGAGATGGTGGACGAGGACTGGTGGATGGGAACCAACTCCCGCGGCGAGAGCGGCTTGTTCCCCAGCAACTACGTCGAGCTTGTCGAGGATGAGCCTGAACCGGCGCCGGCGGCACGAAGCTCCCCTCCTCCCGCACCGGCTCAAGCGGAGCCGGAACCGGCAGCTGCCGCTGACGGCCGAACAGCCACCGCGCAGTTCGACTACGAGGCTGCTGAGGACAATGGTAAGAGCGCACCCCCATGATCTTTTGACGTAACCATGCTAACTCTCTTTCTCTAGAACTTTCGTTCCCCGAGAATGCAACGATCAAGGACCTCGAGTTCCCTGACGAGGATTGGTGGTTCGGTTCCTACGGTGGCAAGCAGGGTCTCTTCCCTGCCAACTATGTCCAGCTGGACAACTAGGGATGAGTTGATGGATAGCGGTTAGAAAAAGTCTCCATGATGGCCAGCGATGAATCACGCCCTGGGCTTCCCGACCAAGAACAGTCTTGAGTTGTGAGGCGCTTAGCTGCGTTTGATAGGAATAAAAATATCGGTGTTATTATCCTAAATTTGTATGTCAAAAATTGCAAGAGCGTGATTTCGCCACTGCCATTCGTACGCTGAGTAAAGTAGATACACACTCAAGCCGTACACGATACTGTTGACTGAACGTTGGTGTGTCTGTCCATATAGCTTACCTCATGTCACGTTGGTCACAAGTTTCTTCAAGGCTCATGTTTAGTGAGGTATATATCTTCATTTTCCAAAAAAGACGACTACGAAAAGGAAGTCATTACGGCGCATGAACAATGCGCCCACCGACACAATAACTTCAACCAGATTTGACAGGTAGATGGAGAGAAGAAGAAAAATGCGCCATGAACGCCCGTGGGAAAAAGTAATCAACGAGGTCGCTGAACCCATCGTGAACCCGCCTCTCCCAAAGTTTCCCTTTTCCTCCAATCGATCCGTCCATATAACCATCCCAACTTCATTTCGTCGTCGTCGTAGGTTTCGTTTCTGCTGCAAGTCTGCTCGCCAGATTTGGCCGTGCGAGAGGTCGCATAAGTAAAGGCGTCGATTTCCATCAATTTCCTCCGCTTGCTTGGTTGCCGTTGTCGTCGTCAAGAAAAAGCTTGGGCGCCTGGAGTCGGTTTGTTGGGAGCCAATTACAGTTTTTTCTTCGAGGTAAGGCATTTGCCGTGATCCCGTCGGGTTCCCCACTTTCTTTGAACGGAAACCACAGACCGTACATTTGACACACCGAGGATGTCAGGTTTTCGCCGAATCCCTCAAGTGAAAAAAGAGAAAAATATCTCTCACTCAGCTCTCATTTTGTTGAGATGAGCTGAAGTGTGTGTGAGAGAAAGCTCTTCTCAATTCATTTAGCAAACGTCGAAACAGCACTCGCAACTAGAGGGTATCGTTAGCCACCGTATTTGATGATTGATAGTGAGATAAGGACAAAGAAAACTCACCATTCTGCGCAGCATTCGCACGTCTCGTCAATGACGCAGCAACAGCACAGGGCGGCGAGACAGGCCGTCAAGCAGTTTCCGCCGCCCTGCTTCTTCTGCCGGGGCGCCTGCATGGGAGGCTGTTGCTGGTACTGCATGGGCGGCTGGCCGCCTTGGGGGTAGTAGCCGCCCTGCTGCTGGTAGCCACCTTGAGGGGGACCGTAGGCCTGGTTGAGCTGTTAGTGATTGTTTGGGCATTTCGAATTCGTGATTGTGCGTAAGGTAGAGGTCCGGCGCATGTGATCGATGTGAGGCATTGGAATGCGTCAACAGTGAAGGATTGTCTGGGCGTGGGGAATAGGGAGGACGAGATGAGGTGAGTGCTTACAGCTTGGGGGTGCTGAGGGTAACCGCCTTGAGGAGGGCCATAGTTTTGGTTGTTGTAGTTGCCACCCTGGTTGTAGTAGTCGTTGCTGGCCATCTTGTATATATGTGTGTGTGTGCTGTTTTATGTGTTTTGATATGTGAAACAATGAAGCTATTCAGAGAGCCGACTGATGGGGAGAATCTGATGGGAAAGACAGGGAGAGAGGCGAACCGGTGGATAAGAGTGAGTGTGTGAGATGAAAGAATTCCGAGACGGCAGCGGTAGAAGAAGGGCGGAAACGTGTGTCGATAAAAAGGGCCCCCCATCTATCTGTACCTTATGGAGTAAGGCATGGTAATAAGGCAGTGAAAGAAGTGAGTGGCCCAGTGACAGGTTCGAGGAGATCCCTGCTCTGCATCGAAAGTGACGGGCTGGGCGATGCTGCCCGGTGGCTCCCCCTCCCCTCCCCCGTCCCACCTGGCAGTCGCAGTGGAGGTGGAAGGTAGGTACGACGCATCAGCCCAGTACTTTTCAGTCTAAGCATTTTAGTTTCCATAGGCACGTAGGCACGTAGGGTAGTGTACCTAGGTATCCCGTCGTCGGATGGGTACTTTGGTACCCTTACCCAGCTGCCACTCACTGCCAGCATGCAGATTGAGGTGCCCTGCGCGCCTCAGTGTGTAAAGGTAGTTTCTTTTTGCTGTGCTGAGGTCACAGGTGCGCCATTCGGAGAGAGCGATGAGCTGCGGGGCCGAGGAATCGAAGCTTTTTTTCTTCCCCAATCCCAATTCCCAAGACAGTGCCCCCCGAGACAGCTGCGCATGCCGTAAAGTAGCACTCCACTGGGACCCAATGAGCGAAAGAACCCCGATTGAACACCACCGCGGCACGTTTTCAGGCGGGGCGGGGACACGAAATACAATCGGCCAAGGCCCGATGAGCGCGATAGATTGAGGTACCCGCGAGTAATCCCGGACCCAACTAACCACTAGCTACGGGGCCCCCGTGTCCAATAATGGAACTTTGCAGTGCTTTGCACAGCACTCTTCCACAGTAAAGACTCGGTTCAGGCCTGGGATGGCTGAAGGTGATGACTGTTCCTTGCAGACCTGACCCAAAGCGCAGCGCAGCAGGCCACAGCCGACACCGCCAGCGCCCAGCCACAACTTGGGGAAAGGTGGATACCGCCTGATTGGCCGGATGCGTGTCCCCGGTGGCGGGATGGTGATGCGTCCTCTCTCCCGTCTCTTTCTGTCTTTTTTTTTTCTTTTTTTTTCTTTCTTTCCCGGTGCCATTGATGATGTTGCAAGCTTTTGAGGTCGATTTGTTCCCATGACCACACGGTCTTTTTTGAGGGAGCAGCTCGTAGGAGGTGGGCCATCAGTCATTACCTAACTTTACCGTGCCTTGCCTTAACCTACATACCTACCTTACCCAAATGCGGTCCGTCCCAACTTCTAGGCATAGCTTTCGCCTTGGGCGCGGTGCATAGATGGACCGTCACTCGGTATATGCCGCAGCATTGAACGCCATGATGACAGATTCTCTCTCTCCCCCCAACACAATTTGTATTCCGATGTTCGGTTCGTTGTGTGCTAACACGAATGAGGCACCTTGATTCGGGCCAGAGTTAGTCTAGGTGTCTAGGTAGGTCGTTAGGTCATTAGTTGCCGCCAAAGTGGTTAGGACAGCTGGACTCGTCTTCGCCCTTGACTGTCGCTGCTCCCACCTGCGAGATGCATCTCCGTGGGCGCTTGCCTCGCATGGGAGGAAAGAAAACGAGAGATTCGGGAAGAAAAAGAAGTGACGTTCTGGGAAAGGAGAGTCTCGCAACTTCCAAGGGTAGTCGCACACGAATGCAGTCATGCGACTGAGGCCTCCTTCCCTAGCGAGACATTTCCAACGTATTGCCTATGTCGCTCGTCCCGGCTGACCTGCCCTTCTCACGCGGACCGTAGAGACATTTCCTTCCTACTACTGCAGACTACCGGCAGGAATAGGTACTCGAATACCTAAGAAGACAGCCCAACATGAACAATACCTACGCAAGCACTGCAAGCTGACGGACCAGGAGCACCATAAATGACGTCCCAAATCCAAAACGTCAGGTGTCACTGTTTGAGGTTCTCTTCACATTGATGGGAACCTGCTAGAAAACCTCCACTTTGGTCAAAGCCATCGAGATGCCAGATGGATCCGGTACCCGCATGAACGTGCCGAACCCACCAGCCAACATTGGCGCGATTTTGGGTCCCTATCCCACTTCCGCAGCCGCGACCATCAGAACGAGAAGAGAACAGCACACTTTCTGCAGCTAAGCCTCTTTGCTTGCCGCTGCGTCTGCTGTCATCGTATCGTTCATATGCTGTGCAGGAGAATGGAAAACACGCACGAGACTCAGCCACCAAAGCATTCAGTGCTCCCACCATAGAGAACCATGCCGAGCATCCGCCATTTCTCTTCCCATTGGCCAAAGGTAAACCTCCCAAATCTTTGATACTCACGAACGGTTACCACAGACGCACACCAATCAATCAATCACATGAGCTGCCAGATCTTACCTTTGAACCAGCATTACTGGGTAAGTAGGTACCGGTAGGTTCACACGTTTTGGCTGCCACAGCCACCTATCAGACACGATGCCAGCAAAACCTTGGGCTCCAGCATTACCTACCACGCCTACCCAACTACCACAGCAGAAACGACCTGACAATCAATGCCAAGCAAAGGGGTCCAGCCGCCCGGGCGCGCCCCCTCGAAGGAACGGTACCGTACCGTTCCTACCGTTCGAACCGCCAAGCTTTGCGGCGACGGCAGTCTCGACGGGTTGGCGTCTCAAACTCTCCAGTGCCACCACCCCCCATTCCCGCTCCTTGGCTGGGCCTTGGTTCCCTTTGGAAACGCACTCCATACGGCCTGTCACCAACTACACCTCGACTTCCGTCAGCTTTTTTTTCTCTCGTCGGCGTTGGCGTTGGTTATTTAGCCTACTTGTCCGTAGCGTCATACTAGATGTCGAACCACATGTGGATGCCTACGTAACGCATATCCAGGTCACAAATTCCTAGGTAGATGGATAATTTGATTGCCTAGCGTAAGGTAAGAAGGCAGCAAGAGTTTGAAATGTTTGATCTCCAGAAATCTGCTCGCGCCGCCCTCGGGGCCGAAATGGTCATACCCGCCCCAACCTTCAGCGTGACATTCTCGTTCGCCCAGAGACTCCGTGAAAAAAGGAAATACCGGAAAATCCGCCAATGGCGGAACCGGGGGGGTATCGACAATCTGTAACAAAACAAAAGGGAAAGAGGACAAGACATGGGCAGCAGCGTTTGATCGCCAAAATCAAGCCTTCGACAAGCACTTTTTCCTCGTCGCAGCGGTGGATCACCCGTTCCCCCTTCTCGTGTTCCATGTAACAAGTTCCAACAAGCAAACACGCGTGAGGTCAGTAAGGTAGGCAACACAAAGCTACCTCAGCATACGGTATGCCTACCTTAGCTACCTAGCCACTCACCCGACCGTCCACTTCGTTCCCCCCCCCCCCTCCCCCACGACCCGGTGCTCCCTGAGGGCCTCGCCCCCTCCTTCCTATCCAACCCATCTCTTCTGTCTTGGCTCTCGAACTACCTCCCACAGTAACGAGAACAGAAGTTGAGATGGTTCGCAGCCAAGAGGTTGTGGGGGGGGGGGGCAGCCGCCCAAGGCTGTGTTGCTGTGGTGGTACCAAACACTCGGGACCAAAATTGATAATTTACATATGCAAACACTTCCTGCCAAGATGGGTGGCTGCCGAGTGCATCGCATGTCAAAATCGGCTCGCCGAGCGCCAAATCTGCATATGCCATGCAGCTGGGGCTGAACAAGCTTACATTCGCCAAGACTTTGGTTCTCGACTTTTGACCATCCATGCTAAACACGTATATGGGAGACACATGTGATATCACTTGTACTCAAGTTTGAACCTGAAAATATATGTCATATTGCTTGCTGTATTTTTCGCTCTCGAAATTTCGTTTCACACGTTCGTGTCTCTATAGGTACTTTGTAGATGACGCACTACGCAAATGCTCACAACAACCACACTTATTATACACTATTCAACCATTGTTCTTTCATGCCTCGTGCTCCAACTCGGCCCCTTTCCATTGTATCATCATCGCTCATACCTCGGCAGCGGTTCTGAGCCTGCTGCGTGGTGTTGGTGGCTGGACTGTCCAGTACCTGCTTCTGTGCTGTAACTGTACTGCTGGCCGTAGTCGTCCTCATCCGCTAATACCGGTGCCGACGGCTCGGCGACATCCGCTGGTGGTGCTGATGCCGACGCACTGGGTCCCGCGTCGTAGTCGTCTGGGAATTCTGGCGGCGCGCTGGCTTCGACCATGAGCCGTTGCCGCTCGAGCTCCTGTTTGTCTTCCGTCCGCGCTTCTTGGTGTGTCGAAATGTCATTCAGCGTTGGCGCAGATGGCTCTTCCTCCACCCCATTCGCTCCACGATGATGTGATTGCGGTTCGGGCTCAGGTTCGTCCTCGGCGTCGTAGATATTCGGCTCTGGTGCCGATGCCCCTGACGGACCCGCTTCTGACATCTGGGGCGGTCGGCTCGGTAATAGTCTCTCCTCTTGACGCCGTGCTCGCTCTTTCTCCGTCATGCTACCTTCGTCCGGAACTTGTGGGGGAGGTACGTAAGCTGGTGCTTGCATCTCCTCTGGAGGACTCGTGGGGTGTATCGTGATCGTAGGCTGCCGGCTGAGAGGAGCTGGCATCTCAGGAGGCTGCGGCCAGTAGCTCTCACCGTCGTCCGCGTGATTGTCGTCGATTGGCCAGGGGCTAGAAACCTCTTCCCTGCTGAGCGACCCTTCTCGCATTTGGTATGTTCGTAACGTATTACTCCGCCCACGCAACCTCGAGCTATCCGTGGAACCTAGAATGACTTCAAAAACGACCGAGATGACTCCTTTTTCGCGTCGTAACCGATCCGTGTCTATCACATTTCCTCCCCACGAGTTGAGCGCCGCGTTGTTGCCATCGGTGGCCCCTGACCCGGGTGCAAACTGAGCTACCCTAGACTGGCCTCCACCTTGAAGTTGGCTCGCGAGCCTGCCACCCAAATCAACCAGAACCTCTACTTGGTACTTGAAACTGACCATGTCCCCGGGCACACCTTTGATGGTCGGGAAAACATCTTCGGGCACCTTGAGCGATGCCGTCACCGTCGTTTCCAAAGTGACCGGATCGATGATGAGTGGAGCAACAGACTGGGATAAATCTTTCCGGAAGACGCTCAGTGACGAAGTCGAGGTCAGTGATAGGCCGCCCAACCCGGTCCGTGATCGCGGGTAGTAGTCTTCTTTCGCCAGCTTGCGGGTTTCTTCTTTCGACATGATATCGGCGAACATGGAGGCAGGCGGTGCCGTGTCAACCCTGCCTTGCCTGTACATGGTGACAATAACACCATGCATGCTCTTTATCCGTTTAATATGCTGCACCGAGACCTTGACTGACACTGTATCGCCTGGCAACGCGCCGCCCTTTAGCATCTCAATCGTTGCCGTGATCGTCTTTTCGTCGACAGCTTGCATTTTGGAATTTGTCAGCGAGCTGCTGGCCAGCTGAGGCTCAGCTCTTGCTAGACTAATACCCGTGCTTGAGCTGACGGTACTATCACCACTGACTTCGCTCTGAATATCCGTATGCGTTGGGCTTCGAGGGTATTCGAGCGGATCGTGAGGGTGATCTTCTGTTGGCGCTGGTGACTCTACCGTACGCTCGGCATCATGTGGCTCGACATCTGACCCTTGCTCCGTAGTTTCCACTGTGGCTGGATTCTTTTCGTTGCCAGCGGTCCGTTTTCGTCTTGATTTCTTGGAGATGGGCTCGAGATAGATGGTTCGGGGGCGTGGCGGCGCGAGGGACCCAATGTCTATTTGCTCAACCAACTGAATTTTTCGGTCGCAGGAAGATGTCGGAGATATCGAAGTCGGACGCGTCAGAGTTGCTGTTATCATGTAGGAAATCGTGCCTCGTTCAAACTAAACGCACGCGCGTTAGCAAGTATGCCTCGTCACGTTAGTCGCGGAATCCGAACGTACATCAATGCTACTAGGTAAGCCCTTTTCGGGGAACACTAAATCAAACTTGAATTCGTATTTTCCGGCCTCCAACCTGCCCTCACCACTGAGCACCTGCTCGTCCTGAAAGAGCGATGCATAGCCGTTGCCATGGTACTGTGCCGAGGAGCGTCCGGACAAGGCGGGTTTCGCGACGGGAGGCTCGCTGACGGCTGGGCCCTTGTGCACGCGAACGTAGCCATGCAGGGCAACAGTAAGGTGGGTTATGCGGATGGGTTTGACTACGGTCAGGACTACAGCGCCATAGACGTGGTCGCCAGCCGAGTACTGGCGGTGGGGGTCGTCGGGGCGGACGTGGAAGTCGGCGAGGTTACGCGAACGCGATCGGCTGGGCAGAGCGAAACGAGAGAAGAATGAGCGAGCGGACGAGGTTGTTTCTTCGACGGAGCCGTTGGAATGCGAATATGCGCCCATGTATGCAACGACTTGTGGGCCGGGCCTTTGGCGGTGTCGTGAAGTTGTGGGAGTCGTCGGTGGTGGTAGAGGTGATAGTCGTGGCGGGTGGTGACGAGAACGATGATGTCGGCGACGGCGGTGGAGGAGTTGGCTGGGCGGAGAGGGTGGAAAGGCTCAGGCTCAGGCTTAGGTTCAGGCTCGGGGTGGAGATGGGGAAGGGGGCGCAGCAAAGGCGACTTGAGTTGGAGCCTCGACGTCGACATGCAATGAGGGGATTCGCACAGCGACGCCTTGGTGGCTTACAGCTTTAGGCGGGGGGTTTAGTCGAGACTCGACGGTGTTGTTGGAGGTCCCAGTGGGTTTGTCTTGGCTGGAGAACGGGAAACGGTAGGTCGGGCGGGCGGGTTCAGGACCAACTCCACGAGGTCTCGGTGTGTCGGGACGGTCAAGGGACCTGTGCTCTGGTCGTCTGGAGCACCTAGGTGTACGGATACGGAGGACTGCGTAGGGAGTATGGGCCTTGGGGGTGGTTTAGGCGGGCGTGGGCGTGGCGGGCTGGCGGGCTGGTTGGGAGGGGGAATTGATTTGATGATGGAATAGCTAGCAGACAGGCTGGGATCTGAGAGATGCTGGCAGCGGATGTTCTTGGTTGCATATGCCAAGAGCGAAGAGGGAGCCTTGCCAAGAAAGCTTCGCTTTTTCTGGAAATCTCGAGGGTTCACAGTCTCAGATTGCCCGTGGGTGCCGGGGGTTCAGGAGAAAAACAACCTGAGGCAGGAGAAACTTGGGGCGACGGGGTCGGGGCCACGTAGTGTGTATTACTGTACAGATGGTGCGCCGGATGTAGATTGCGCGGACGCGGACTTTGATTTCCCAAACAGCCAGACGCTGGATGGACAGTAGTACTGTGGTACTGCGGTACGGAGTAGGCTGTGACGAGCAATCGGGAGAGACGCCGGCCAAACTAGTCGACGGAGGGGAGGGGGGAGAATAAGTGGACGGACGGACTTTTTGGTTTTGGAGGCAGCCTGTCCTATTGACTATTGTATTGTGAGTGGGAGAGAGAGTATCCGTAGGTATCAGATTCGTACTGAACTATTGGAACGGAGTACGAAGTATCAGAAGTAGGTACTTTGTCTGGAAAAAGAGAGAAAGAGACAGGATCCATCGGCCGACATTAACACCCGCACAAGCGACACCCCGATCCTATGAAGCGGAAGGGCGGCAAGGAAAGGACGGGGAGGGGGACCACTCGTTTTGGGCAGCAGCAGGACATGAACTGGCTGGATTGGACTGTGGGCTGTCTTGATCTCCATTCGGTGAATGAACAGGCCAAGGAAGCAGCCTCAACTTCTCAAGCAGGGTTAGGAGGGAACGGAAGCGGATGGGGACGAGAGAGAGTCAGGACCTGACGCTGCGGGCTGCGGCATCTCACGGTACGGCGGTACGGAGGTACGGGAGTACATCCCCCGGTGCTCCTGCCCTGTCTGCCCCCTGCCCAGAACGTCCCTTCCTTCCAAAGTCCCCCCTTCCCTTCCCGTCTGCTGCTCAGCTCAGCTCAGATTGGAAAGTGCCCTTTCCAATCCTTGTTTTCCAAATCTTCCATGTCTATGGATGGAGTAATTGGCAAGGTACTAATTATGCCCTTGAGCGCGCTTGGTGTTGGTGGCCGTCCTGTACCTTACCTTGTAACGTGTAGTCGCTCGCCTCGCTACTAGGAAGCTACTGCCTGACTAAGGATTCAGAAATCGAGACTCCCGTCGGAAACACGCACTTGCCAACGCGGCCCCAAAAGTCGAGCCACGGGAATGTGGGGAGTTTTGGGACGCCAGAGTCACAACAACACGCGGCTTAGCCGAATGCTTCAACTTCAACCAACTATCTGCCCGTGCCTGGTTCCAACTTCCGAGACGATAATGATTGAATGGGGGAGGAGTGGGATCGGCAATCATGAAAGAAAAAGACAGAAAGAGAGAAAGAGCAGGAGAGACGACCACCGAGACATGCCACTCTAGCTGGCGCCGCCCGAGACACCTTCCCGAATCTTGCCATTCGACAGTTCAAAATCTCTCGAGATGCCCCGTGCCCTTGTTATTGTTGCTTCTCCTCCTCCTGCTGCTGCTGGCTCCTGCTGTGTCTGGGCTGGCGCCTTATCCGAACCCTGTCTTCTGTGCCTGAGGTGATCCAATCTTGTTGGCCCTCTTGCAGCATCGCTTGCCCGTTTCTGCGAGTCGGCGACCACACTGTCCACCCACAACACACACCTCTCGCAGATCCAACCTGTAGGCTGCCCGAAGGGTGGTATCCGTCACTGCCTTTTGGATGCCGACAGCCGACGGGAGACCCTTTCCTGCGAACAGAGGAGGATTGATAACTAATGTCTGCCTGCCTCTGTCTGCATCACTATGAGATCCCAACCGATCAGTCAGCCAATGGCTCAACCCATTCGGCCAAAGGGTGGTGCAATTTTTGACAGATAAACACACGGATGTGAGGATGTGAAGCATTTCGTCCCAGCCCACTCAGGATTCAGGAACAACAAATGTAAAAATAGCGGAACCCGTAAGACGTACGGATAACATCCCATACCAACCTTTGACAACCCCGTTTCCCGAAATCCAACCCCCTGTTTTGCCAAAAATTGCTGTATACGGATACGCCTTCGAGACATAAACCATGCCTCCTCTTTCCACTTCCTCAGACCTTAAGCATGGTCTCAATGGGGAGAGAGGGAGAGGAAACAATACAGAAACCCGCTAGCTTACCTCAGTCTGAGAAGTAAAAAAACCACAACTGTGTGATTCGGCAGCGCTCCATCCTCTGTGCTCCTCTATCTTCCCCCCTGGGATCTAGGTACCCTCGTCGATATTGACATCGGGAAATAGACGCAGGCCAAGACCAACAGCCCAAGATAAGCCTTGAGGTATTGCTGCGTTGAGTGGGATGAGAGCCTCCTCCACTATAGTAGAGTCGTAGACCTGGGCAGAATTCGCCTTTCTTGGCGGTTACACCGTTTCTTTGAAGGCTACGGATCTCCGCCCGATCTGGGACTGCGACGTGGAACCTTTCTTGGCTGGCGGGAAAGAAACAGTTCTGGGCTGACTTGTCAGCAACATACTGTGTATGTAAATAAACGCCGGCGCCTCAAATCAATACCAGTGAAGCGCTGGGAGCACGGCCGTCCGTCTGACCCTTCGACCGCAGCTCCTCATCCTCGTTTCGCCTCATCGTCGCTCACTTCACATTTGGGCGTGCGCCGGACACAAGTGACTCGGGTGATATTTGCCTGCTTCGACAAGCCTTGTTTCGTTTTAACCGTCTGGTATCATGCTATTAATGTCTCGTCTCTCTATTTCTTTTGCACCCCATCGATGCTCTCTGTTCGAGCATATACCATGTTGATGCCCTGGGCTCAGCCTCATGATCCCCAGTCCCTTATTTCCCCAAACTCTCAAGTGACGTCTCGATCAAGATCCAGACAACCTATTCTTTTGACATCCATTGCCCTGCCGATCCATTGATCCGCAACAAATTCCCCCAAAACGCCACGTGCCATGCCTTTCCGGACTCCGATACCATGCAAAATGCCCAATGATCCCGAGTACTTCTACACTTTTATGCTATGCTGTAATGATCAATCCAATGCTTCGCCGCTGAGAATGCTCGACAAAATACCCGCTCCGACACCCTCGGCAATGTTCTCCATCTCTTTCTCGCCAACGCAGCTGGCCACTCGCTTGTCCTCTCCGGTCGGAAGCGCCGCCTTGCGGCCTCTCTTACTGGGTGTCTGTGTCATCACGAGACCACCTGTCTTTCCGTCAACAGGGTTGACCAAACCCAGTGTCTCCAAACTTCCGATGACCTCTCGAAACTCTGAGCTTGACAGCGGGTGCAAAACCGAGTCTCTAGTGCAAAGAATAGAATACGTCTCGTACAGAGTTTTGACTGTGGGTGCCATCGTTTGTGACTTGGTGGGGGTAGACGGGCCAGTGGTCATCCTCAGCGCTCGGTTGCGCTTCTCGAGGGCCACCAATGAGCAGAGCGCCGCCTTCTGTTGAAGGTTGAGTGCTTTCAGCCTCTGATTGGTTCCGTTGCTGAAGGCCGCCTGCGTAACTTGGTTCAAATGCTTGAGGAGCACTCGGGGTGCACTCTCGGCTGTCAGCGACTTGAGGGATGTTGCAGCGACGTGTGAGACGCTCCTCGAGGACCCGCTGGAGCCGGCCATATTCGCATTTTCGCCGAGAGGCTTCCGGGACGGTGTCATCTGCAGAACCTTTTCTCTTGCTTCGTTCTCGTGTTGCCGTCTGGTCTCTGACTCGACCACGTCCAGTGCTCTTCGGCAGATTTCGAAAGCCTTGCGCAAATCCCCGGTCTGACTCGAAACCTTGCGCGAGCAGAGCTCAATCGCCGCAGGATGGAAAAAGGGAAGCGTCTTGTTGCTGCTGTCGGTCGGCAACAACGTCATCAGGCGAGTGCTGATAATGCTTTTGATTTGCGCAGCTGAGTATGGGTGGAAGGGAAGAAGATTCGGCTTGAGGTTTTTGGATTTCAGACGCGGCAGAAATCGGTCGGTCAGGTCAAGGGCGTTCGCAATTCCAATAAGTACCAGTCGCGAAGGCTGCTGCAGAGACCATTCGAACAAGCGATACAGACTTTCCAACCCCATTGTCAGAATGTGGTCGATTTCATCCAAGACGAGCAAGTAGACAGGTGAGCCCTTCTTCTTCGTCACAAAAATCTTTTGCAATTCCTCCATCGCCAATGCTTCCGGCAGATCGCTTTCGTGTCCAAGAAGCTCTAACAAGGTATTGTAGAGGTCCTTTGACGACTTAACACTCATGCAGTTGACATATGCTTGACGCACAACGGTCGGTTCTGTGGACTTCTCCGTAATCTCCTTGACCATTGCGCTTTTCCCAGTTCCAGGGGGGCCGCTGACATAGAGGCATCCGTTGGGGGTTGTGGAGGAGCAGCGTTGAACGAATTGCGTCAATTGCTCTCGTTCTTTCTCGCGTCCAACAAGCTCGCCTGGGTCGGCACCCCGAGCAAAGAGTTGCCGGGCAGAATGGTAGACGGTTTGGAGAGAACCGGGAGTTAGGGGAGATTGGGGCGTCAGCCTCTGGAAAAGCTTGCCAGCAGACTTGACGACCTGGCGAGGGGTCGAGGGAGAGTTCGCGAAGACATCACGGTGTCTTGGGGTCTGAGGCGTGATTGGGATCGACTTCAAGAAGCTTTGGGAAGGGGAACGTCTGAGCTTCTTCGCAGCCGGCTCAACGTAGGTGTCGTCGAGATCGTTGTCGACATCTGGCGTGGTGGCAGTTACTTCGGGATCCGCGTTCTCGTCGTTCTCTGAAGCAGCTCGGGTCCGCCGTCTGGTACGCTTGGCAGGAAGGTCGACCAAGTCTGGGCTGTCTGTGAGAAAGTGCATTTGGGTTATAGGAGTGATAATGCCTACCTTGGTCCTGGACAGACCTAGTCCGCTTGCCGAGTGAGGCACGAGACATTGTTGCTGGGTATTATGATTATAGTAAAGAGGCAATCGTGACTGACAATTCTAAAGTAGACAACGCAGGAAAGCTTGTTCAAGGTACCAACAAATGTGAGGTAGGAAATATCGAGGTGTGGGAAGTTGGAGCTGTAAGTGGAACTGCAGAGTCTTAATTAAGTGGTAGGCGCGCGCCAGCACGATGACCGGGGAACGACGCGATACTAGGGTCGCGGAACGCGCTTTCTCGCGATTCAATTAAACACGGCTCGGTAGAGTGCTTTGATCCGTGCGTACGCGACCGAGAAAGATGGGGTCTTGTGTTCGTGCCTTCGTGCCTTCCCCTCCCCTGCTTCCTGGCTCGTGCGCAACGGTACCTTACATAATGCAATTGGGACACGGTTGGTTTCACAGTGTTGGCTCATATCGCCTACGACCGCACTGTCTACCCCTGTTTCCCCACGACGGCCACAGACGGCTTGTGGCAATCGACGACCGACCTATTGGGGCGGCGGAGGTGCCCGGCATTCTAGCATGAACGGCGGACAAAGCCGCCATCCCACGATACCTGTCTTGGCTCATGGCAATCTTCTATTTCCTCGCAAATGTGTTTTGATTCTCTCCCATAATGACACACAGACAATCACTGATTTCATACACACATTCACTCGGACATGCATGGACGGGCACTTTGTCTCACCTAATCCGGCGCATTCGTTAGACAGAGGGGTCACTAACGTTCCCAACGTTGCTGTTTACCTACTTCCATACCCCTCACTAACAACCCTGACTACCAACTCATATTGTGCCTTTTACCACCTGTGGTATTTGCGGAAACACTTTTCGCCATCATGGTCGACGGGGATATGGGAAGCTATAACTCCCGGGTGGATGAGTTCAGGGACAGGGAGTACCCCATGATCAAAGGTCCATTGGTCCATCAACTACAGTTATTATATCTCAACTTACTAACCAACAACACAGATTCTATATATCTCGACCATGCCGGAACAACGCTATATGCCAAGTCCCTGGTTGACAGATTCTCTGCAGAGTTGACGTCAAACTTATTGGGCAACCCCCACTCCGCTTCGCCTTCTTCTCAGTATAGCACTTCTCGCATTGAAGACATTCGCCTCAGACTTCTCCTTTTTTTCAGCGCTGACCCTGAGGAATTTGACTTGGTCTTCGTTTCCAATACCACAGCTGGGATCAAACTTGTTTCCGACGCCTTCCGAGCCTCACCAGAGGGCTTTTCTTACGTATACCACCAAGCTTGCCACACAAGTATAATAGGGGTTCGCGAAGAGGCGCGCGATAGCAGATGCGTTACGGATGGCGATGTGAGACGTTGGATCGATGGGCAATCCCCTCTGAATGATTCGGAAGCATCGAACTCGCCCACGCTATTTTCATATACGGCCCAGGCTCACATGGATGGGCGGCGTTACCCGTTAACGTGGCCATCTCTACTGCGAGAATCGCCTGCCACCTCACACCGGCAATTTTATACTCTATTGGACGCAGCCTCACTAGTGGCCACTTCCCCTCTAGATCTCAGTAACTCGGAGACGGCACCCGATTTCACGGTTCTGAGTCTTTACAAAATCTTTGGCTTTCCAGATCTTGGTGCTTTGATTGTTAGAAGGCAGGCCGAGCCAATTTTCAACCAAAGGCGCTATTTCGGGGGCGGCACTGTTGACATGGTTGTTTGCGGAAAAGAAAGATGGCATGCCCCAAAATCGACGTTCCTTCATGAGAGGTTAGAGGATGGCACTCTTCCATTCCATAACATCATTGGACTTGATGCTGCTCTAGATATCCACACAGAGCTCTTCGGAAGTATGAGTTGCGTGGCATCGCACACAGCATTCCTCAGAAACCGACTATACGATGGACTTGCCAGCCTCAAACATGGAAATGGGTTGCCCGTTTGCACCATTTACTCAGAACGGCGCAGCGATGTCGATGGCTCAGTAGGAAGCGGGCCACTCATTTCCTTCAATATTCGCGACGCTACCGGAGCCTGGGTCAGTCTATACGAGCTTGAAAAATTGGCCACGTTGAAGAACTTACATATTCGAACCGGCGGCGTCTGCAGTCCTGGAGGCATCGCTTCAGCACTCGGCCTCAGCCCATGGGAGATGAGAAAGAATTTCTCGGCTGGGTTTCGCTGCGGCACTGACCAAGATGTCATCGCTGGAAAGCCGACTGGCGTCATTCGAGCAAGTCTTGGTGCGATGAGCACTATTTCCGACGTTGACTTCTTAATCGACTTTATCGACGAATTTTATCGAGAAGAGGTGTCAATTGATGACTGTCACGCCGAAAACCAAACTTCGTTGATAGGGTTCCAAGTCCAGGGCATCAGCGTCTATCCGATCAAGAGCTGTGGTGGCTTTTCTGTTCCGCTCGGTATGGACTGGGAAGTCATGCCCGAAGGTCTGGCTTGGGATAGAGAGTGGTGTCTTGTTCACCAAGGATCAGGACAAGCACTGAGCCAGAAGAGGTATCCCAAGATGGCCCTCATCAAACCCACTCTTGACTTCGACGGCGGCGTGCTGCGTGTAGCGTACAGAGGGAGGAAACCCTCTCACCTACCCGACGAGATCTCAGTTCCCCTATCTGCGGATCCCACTTACTTCGAAACGAATGGCTGCCCTCGTGAGAGGTCCTCAAGGGTATGCGGCGACAAAATTATGACGCAAGTGTATGCCTCCGATCACGTCAACAGCTTCTTCAGTGATATTCTCGGTGTGCCGTGCGCATTGGCACGATTTCCAGCGGGCGGACAGGGACCAAGTATGCGCCACTCAAAAGCCAAAGTGCAAAAACATCAGCACCCTCAAGTTTGGGTTCCAATGGGGAGTTTTGGAGCATCTCCAGAGTTGCCTTCCCCACCGGACTCGGACTCTGAGCAATCACCAGCAAAGATTTTACTTTCCAATGAGAGCCCAATACTCCTGGTGAACACATCAAGTTTGCGCGCCCTCAACGACGAAATTCAGGCGACTGGCGGGGAAGCAGTCCCCTCCGAAGCATTTCGAGGCAACATATTGGTCGGGCCAACTCAGGATTCTGACCATCTCCCATGGGCAGAGGATGGATGGAGAAAACTCACAATCGGTGGTGAGGATTTCACTATGCTGGGATCCTGCCGCAGATGCCAGATGGTATGCGTCGACCAGGAGAGCGGCGAAAGGCACCAGGAACCTTTCGTGACGCTGACCAAGGTTAGAAGGTTCGATGGCAAAGTGTATTTTGGCACGCACATGAGCCATGATTCCACTACGGCACTGCTCAGAGAAGGAACGCGCCGTCCAGTGATACGAGTTGGCGACATGGTCAGCGTAGGAGCATGATGTAGAGTACTTCAGGAAGGCTTGGCTGGCATTGGTCAAGACAAACGGCATTTGCCAGTATAGGTCCTTAATGGTTTACAGACGTCACAGCGGCTGCTCCGTTCCAATAAGCCATGGTTGCCCTCTCACCCTGTCTGTGAAGTTCACCTGTCCAAAGCAACAAGATTCGGTGATTGCTTCCAAAAGAAAGAAAAGGACCTGTTGTAACCAATCAGATCCAACTGCTGAAATAGAATCTCACTTTCTTCATTCTATGGAAGTCAGGGCTGGTTTCTCGTACACAAAACTCGTCAGGTATCAGGTGTTACCAACGAAGAAAAAAAGCCCACGATTAAGGTGAGCGTTTCGCCCACCTCAAATATTACACTTGTGCTTACCTAACCTAATAGTACCTCACCTTTACGAATAGGTACAGTGCGTGCTTTCTTGACTAAAAGTGACTTAGATAAGGTACCTTGCCTTAACAGCGCCCGTGCACTACCTATTCCGTCCCCGGAAAATGTCGCGTCCTGCAGCTGCAGCTTCGAGTCTATCACGTCTGCTTCCCGAGAAAGCAGGCTGTCTCGTTCCCTCGATATGTATTCTTACCGTGAGAGCGTTTTTCAAACCTTCTTGATCAATAACTCGTATTTTTCCAGCATATCGCAGCAACTGAGGGAAACGCGCCCGCTTTCTGGCTTCCTAAGGTTAATTTACCACGCCTGACGCGCGACAGGTCGAGTGCCCTGGCCCATTAAGGTAGTTTCCACCACCCCCTCCACACGTCCCTACAAATACCCCCACCCCTCGCCCTCTCTTCTCCCTCTTCAGTCTTCTCTCAACTCCACATCTTCCACCTCGATCTCCCGACGCCGTCAAGTCAAAGAGGCAACCAACAATCTCCTCGCACTATGGATGGTTGAGCGAATTTTACGTGTTGCGCCTCTGAGCCAACAATTTTCTTTTTTTTTTAATCTCCCCTCCATGATACTTGGTTTCATTTGCAAGCTCGTTGATCCTGCTCTCCCGCCTGGAAGAATTTCGACTCGACAGCTCAGTCTGCGATGACATGCTCCCACGATGACGACCAGACTGTTGCCTGTCGTGGCCAGTCGCAACATGAGGTGCTGCGGTAATCTTGAGTCATTGCTCAAGGGACGCTGTCGCAGCCTTGTTCTACTAGTTGAGCTTTGCCTAACAGCAACAGTCCCAACTCCCAGACATGCTATTGGCCGACAGAGCAAGCGAACGCCTACATGAGCTGCCCTTCCTCTACCCTCACGAATTGATATACCCCCCTGGTTCCGTGCTATACGTACTGATTCGGAGTCTTGGACGTGCACACAGTTCCAGGCTGGCGTCCAGCCTGAGACATCCGATCGGCCTCGCCGGTCTTTATTACCGTCACTTTGTCCTGGGCAGGACGTAAAAAGGCCTTGGAGTTGCATCATGGCAACGAATGAACGACATAGAGAGGCAAATGCAGCCCATGTGTTGAGGTTACGTTTATGATGCTCGTTATGGAGTCACATGTGGTATGTCCTGAAAACTTTGTATGGCCTTAGCAAGACACCTCCCCTGACTAACTTACTTTAGCAACGATCTCTAGATTTGCGACGTTCCCAAGGCTGGGCAACCAAGACGTACGACACCATCTCCTTTCTTCAGCAATTAGACCTCGACATACTCTACCTAATTCTGATGACCCGCCACGTTAATGACATGTTTGTCTGGGACTTTGGCATTCTTGGTTCTTTTCTCTTGCCAAACGGTATGGATAGTAAGAATTTTGCCCCTTGCTTGACGTGCCTTGACCGCACCGCTAACTTGAGCTCCAGGACATTGGATCGGAAAAGGATGGCGCCCTGATCATGATTTGTCCTGGGCAGGACTTTAAAAGGCCCCGATCCTCTGCGTTAAGGATCGGCACGGGTGGGTTTGCAGCTGCAGTTCGGGAACGATGTCTCCCTCTGCGAGCAGGAAAGGTTATCCTGGCAACCCGATTACGCCATTTGGCGCACGAAAATGTCCAGATTACGCTCAGATCCTCGGATTATCGGATCATGAGCGTTGGACGGGTTGGGCGGCTCCGGCCCCCGAAAACGGCCGATTTGGCCCCGGTCTCCGGGTTTCCGGACCGGCTTCCAGGTCCGCTGAAGGCAACCTGGTTGAAACGACGATCGAGATCGACAGTCACGTCAGTATTTCTTGTCACAATCGCCCTCTGGGCATATACAGTGTTTAAAATTCGCGTTATGCGGAAATATCGAGATTTAGCACGTACTCACGTACTGTGTTTGGTGCTCTTCAGCTGCGAAGCTCATGAGCCCGACCCACCGTTGCAGCTTGTGGGCGACTGATGGAAAAGATTGAGCAACACAACCGCTGTCGGAATTCTGACAGACGGGGGTACGCAGGCTGTTATATTGGTTAAACAGTTTGCCTATCCAGTGCCTACAGACGGGGTCCTTTCTGAAGGAGATAAGCGCGATAGTAAGAGCGACATGCCGAGATCGTCACATCAACTCTCACGATTTCTCGCGGCAGAGGCTACTTTGCTCCGGAGCCAGCATCTCGGACTAGGCCGAGGAGGATCTACCCCACGACACACGCCACCACCCATTTGGGTGCCGATACGTGGGGGCAACGTTTGTATTGGGGGCCCGAAAGGGCTCATGAGTTTGGGCTGGTCGCGTCTCTTTGATGTGGTCACATTTGTGGCCATAGAGAAAAGCTCGCGTCTCGATCAACAGTTTTGGGGTTCTGCGGTGGGACCACGTGACAATGGGAAGCAACAGGTGGGGTATTCTGGCTTCAAGCCATGAGAATGCAAGCCTGGCAATGGTTCCCGACCTTCGAGGTTGGTTAAACCTTTGACGACATTGGGGGACAGCAGGTGGGGGATTACTGTTCAGAGTGGGATGGCTTTTGATTCCCTATGATATAGTCCCGGCAGTCGTAATTCAGATCTGACATTTGTCCCCAAATACGTTCCCACGTGGACCTCGTTGCTGTGCTACATAGTATGTTTTCACTGAATGACATGCCGGCTTTGGGGTGCCGTGATGGTTCTAGCATCAACGGACGTAGGTATAATGGGTTGTTTTTTGGTTACTGCGAAAACGTGCTCAATCAATTGCTGAACGATCAGTCGCCTACAAATAAATTGCGACCAATTGACTGGCGCAACTACCTAACTTTACTCCCAGAGCGAATTGTAAGCCAATTCTGAACGTGATAACAAAAATCACTATTGTAAAACTCACAATGTCCAGTTCTTTTCGTAAAAAAGAATTGAAGGTTACTATCCCCCGTTAGGATACTTGTATGCTTCACAGCTTCAAGTTGTGGCGCCGGTCATCAAAGTTTTTGAGATAATCGTCTCAGTCCCTGCAAAGAAGGGGTGGTATTCCATATCTTGAGCGAACTGCGCCAGACTAATATGTGCCGTATATATTACAATGTTGGGGCCTCAAAGGGCTTGTCATCCTTCCATGAACGCCGTAACCCATACAATTTTACAAACTCCAGACTACCAATTGCCGTATCGTGATACTCTTATTTCGGGGGGCTAGCAGGGCCACGAGTCCAGCTGCGAAGTTGTGTTAGTGAAAGGAAACCAGATAGGGTGGATAGCTTACTTGTGCCACATCTGTCCAATGAATCCAGGCGCCGGCTTCGAATCAGTCATTGATTGTCTGCGGGCTGCGTTACCGTCGTGACGCTTTTGGTCCATGAGACCTTGGAAAAGGGTCCCGGAACTCTGGACGATATTGTTAGCGATGTCATACGCGTATAACTAGCTTCCGGTGAATCTTTACACGTCTGCGGCCGGTGGGAGAGACGGGGATATCGACGTTCTTGCTTGAGTCCATGATGAATATTGGTTTTGTTTGATAGGTCTGATTAGGGTGTTGTCGTAAATTTGCTTGTGATTATAGTTGTCAAGTTGTTTGTTTCTATTGTGTGGTAATTAGAATTGGAAGAAGAGGGGAAGAAGAGGAGATATATAAGCAATCCGGCTTCACAGCTGGTCGAAGCACCCACCCCCAGCTCGAGCTTCGACTTACCATAGGGCATGAGTTCAAGGTAGGTAGCTCGACAAGGGCCCATGGTGATCCTGTACCACCCACCCCAAAGAATGACTTCACCAATGAGACCACCGCCCACTCCTCTGACACAAGGGATGCGGGAAAGCTTGTCGATGGGCCGGTCAGAACGATGACGGTGTTTACTCGTCTGTCACCATCACACGCTAGAGAGACTACGCTACTTGGCTACGTGGGGAGCTACCATGCTAGTCTAAGGGGACTTATTACGGGGAACCCGTTCGAAAGAAAAGGGGCCTTGGAGGAATACCGGTGTAGGTCCAGTGCTATGACTTTGTTAAGCCATCGCTTCTGGCTGACTTGGGGCACTAGTCACGAGGTATGGAAAGTAGGTACACTGACATGGCTTGGGTGAATGGGAGCTGTTAGTGTTGGACGTCACGGCAGAAGGTCGAACGGTGATGCTCGTTTCTGCTTCCCCTCCCCTCCCTCCGTCATTTCTGCTGTGGTCTCCCGTCTTCTCTCTGACGGGAAGTGCGTAATAGTTGGGAGACATGGACCCCTAACTGCCCCTCGCTCTCGTTTACCCCGCGCGGGTACATGGTCTGATCACTACGAGTCTGGCACGATTGATAGCTCGCGATGCGATGCAATGGCCCCCCAGCTGGAGAAAGAATGCTGGATTAGTCTGACAACGTGAGCCAGTCAGACGTCGTCGATCCTGAGCAATGGCATGGTCTATCCTCTTCGAGCATTGAGTTTCCCCCTTCCCGAAGTATCTTGGGGTTAGCAAGGGAGACCCCATGGATGGAACGGATGACAATCGAGTGCCAGGCTTCGCTATGAAACCCATAGAAACATCTGAGAGGAGCTCGCTCCTTCTCTGAGGTAACAGGGTAAGTAGTGCTACAGTATGTATGCGGCGGTTCTATGCAAACCCTCGCGAATCATGAGCTGGACACGTGATGATGCGCCCAAACTGGTACGAGATCTACGTCCTGGAGCACATATCATAGTGGCTCTGACGAAACGATTGCAGTGGATAGGTAAGCAGACCTACAGGTCAGAGAGAAAGAGGCAGAAAGGGATCGCCTGCCATTGGACAATCGTCTGCTGTGCTGGTTGTCTGTCACAGCAGTGATGTACAACATAGGGGACGTATGTACGGGTCATCGTTCGTTCGGCTCACGCTCCCCACCCCTCTTTCCACCGCGGAGGGTAACGATCGGCGGGGGAGGAGGAGAGTAAAAGTGTGGGGAAGCCCGCCAAACGGCAACTCAGCCGGCGCGCCGCCCAGCGTCAGCCATCATGCGTCTAGACCGATGCAGCCTGACATCCTGCGTCAGGGTCCTGCTGTTCTCATCGGGGCCCTCGCTTCGTAGGCACTCAAGAACACGCGTAGCGAGCCGTTCTTGTGATACCTACCACCGTGTGTTGGGCTGGACTTGTGGTGGCTAAGAATGTCCACGCTTTTTTGGCAGCTTTGTTCACCACCGACGTTGCAAACCGCATTCGGACACCGTAGGACTCGGGAAGCTCTTCCGCCGTCCCATCCTAGAAAACCAGTCCGATCAAACAATCAGCAGACAGATGAGTCGAGAAAGTGGTTCGAGTCAAGCACAAGGAGTCTCGATCACCGCGTCTCAATGGATGATGCCAGAGGACCCGCCGCGTCCCGCTATTCTAGATTTCAGATAGAGCAGAGATTGACCAGATAGACGCGGCGGCGTGGGGTTCGCGTCAGGCATCGTCTGGTCATCTTTTGGCTTCGATTCTTGGGGTTTCTTGGAAACGACTGGGCCGTCAGGTCCCTGCAGATTCGAGGCTTGCAGGAACCGGGAGAGCCAGAGGGCTGGACCTTGCAGAAACGACAGCGGCAATGCCTTACCCTTGCCCGGCGTGTCCCCGCGATCCCCTGAGGGCAAACGCCCGCCGCTGCCTGTGTGAGAGAGTGGCTGACGTCAGGGAGTTTCGAGGTAAAATAAGAAGCTAGATGCTGGTCAAAGCTGAAAGATAGCGAATTCGGTTCATCGATCGCAGAGGTGGCTTCGATGGATGATGTAGGTGTGTGGGGGAGGGGAGACGGAGAGATCGGGTACCCACTACCTCGCATTGGCTCCCTTGGAGCCCCCGATATGCACTTATGGTAGACAGCCGGATAGTGTGGCTGGCTATTCGATTAGCGAAGAGTATGCATCCAATGCAACGACCAAGGACGGTTCATCTCAACTTCCGCCTATCCATCCCTTCGTTCGCAAATCATTGCCATTTGTAACCCAAACTGCGTTGATCAGCGAATTACATGACTTTGGTTCTCGATAGATAACACGAAACTCGAAGGCAATATTGCCCATCTTCAACACGCCTCTTCTCCGTGTACTGGAGACAATGTCGGTTTGAGCTTGTCTGCTAGTCATGATCCTACCAATTATCAGCTGTTATCGATTCTTGCGCGGCTGTTCGGTACTGTTCACTCAGAAAGAGTATCACTATGAGAGACGATAAGTTGTAAGGATCGACAGTTTTTATTGTGTTGTCCTGGGGGACATGTAGAAGAGAAGCTAGGTTGGTAAGAAATGATTAAAGACAAGAGATTAAGCAAGGCGAAAAGGAGCCGCTAGGACTCGCCAGATGCCCGCAACAAAGTTCAAAGTCCCCGATTGATGTTGAATGATCACCGCTAAATCCCTCGCGTTCCAGTCCTTTCCTCTCAAAGTCTTCGGAAACCTTATGGTGTTATGCAAATCGCATGCTGGAAGTTGTGGGTGGAGTGATTGTGGAAAAAGTGCTTTGCGAGAAGCCCGGTCGACAAGCCGACGGGGCGTTGTCAATTATGCCGAAACTCGTCATGGGTGTGCAGTTCCGTGGCTGCAGAGTACCTGCCCGAATGAGTTACCGGCTTGCGACGATTCTCGAATTTAAGCACGACCACCGAGGAGGCCGCCGCCGAGGCCACCGAGAAGACCACCGAGGAGGGGTCCGAGAAGGCCGGTGATGAGGCTGAGAACGCCGGAGAGACCGCCGAGGCCGGAGGTCAGGCCGCCAAGGTCGGGGAGACCGCCAGTGGGAACGCCTAATTGGAAGTATCAGTAACTGTTCGAAGGTCTTGGTTCAGATGTTACTCACCGGGAAGGGCAGGAAGACCGGTGCCAGAGATGAGAGGGGCAATCTGGGCCTGGATGGTGGCAATGATGGCCTGAATCTGCTGGAGCTGGGCCAAGCTGAGGCCGGCGGGGAGACTGGAGCCAATGGCGGTGGCGTTGGCGACCTGGGCCTGAAGTGCACCGATCAAAGCACTGAGCTGCTCGGCGCTGATCGCACCGGTGGGGATGGCGGGAGCGGAGACGCCGCCAAGCGCGGGGATGGCAGGAAGGCCGGGGATGGCGCTAGTGCCGGGAACACCCTGGCCTTTCGGAGCTGTTAATTGCAATGGCCCGATCTACATTCTCTAGATTCACTTACGGATGTTGCCAACAACGCTGAGGACACTGGCCAAGAGGCCGGTGAGGATGGCAACAACGTTGCTCGGGTTGATGGGAAGGTTAGAGAGGCCAGGAAGGCCCAGACCCGACAAGGCTCCCAAGCCGGGAAGGCTGTCAAGGGAGATGCCACCAAGCTGGCGGGCTTCAATCTCAACGTTGCGCTTGGCAATGGCGTTGGTGTTGTCAACGTTGGCAATGGCAACGGGGTTGGCGACGGCGAAGGCCAGGAGGGTGGTGAGGACGACAGCGGACTTCATTTTGATGATTGGAGTTTCCGAAGAAAAGGGGAATTGGTTTGAAGAAGAAGTGGTAGTGAGTGATCCGAAGACTTGAGAGTTGAGAGAGTTGAAGCGGCTGACTATCCTGTAGTGAAGGCGCGGTGTGATGATGAGAGAGGAGATATTACCATCTGGAAGGCGGACGACGAGGTCTTTTATAATGAAATTGGGCTATCGACGAACCGAGGGATTATGGCGAGCTGTCTCTACATCGTCCTCGTCGGCGTCGTCGTCGAGGAGCAGTCAGTCTGCCTTCCGTCTTCGTCGACTTTGCCCTCGACTGGCCCACATCAGTGCCAAGGTCGCAAGGAATCCTCAACGTGTTGTTCACGTTGATCCCCTGCTGAGCGTGACAGTCTCGTGAAGTCTCCGGCTACATTTCCCGCAGAGGTCCATCACAGAGGTTTCGCTTCGGAACCTGACGCCGAGCCAACCATGAAGAGGGACCCTTGGACGGGCACGAAAGGCTAGGCTCCTTGGCTCCTAGGGCCAAGGCGGTCCAGGGAGGGCGGGAAGTCTGAGGCCAAGCGCCTTTGACAGCTTCCTCCCGTCAGAGTCGACCAATCGCTAACCGTCGCTCCAGTCTGCGCGCTACTAGATCCGTCCTGCCATGTCTCTGATGGATAACTCAAATGTGAGACATATCCACCGGTGGGAGGATCGTGGCATCTTTCCTGCTTGCTTCCTCATTGGTGCCTCTCATCTGCGAACGGCTTGCGGGAATGAGTCCCACGGGGGCTCACAATTTCCGCCCAGACCCGATCTCCGTCACGGAAAGGCGCGAATCCCCATATCCACCCATACCCTCCGATGAGACACGAAAAGGATATTTCGGCCGAAGGCCTAGTGACGTTTGCGGGGGGGAGTTGTCGTGATCAGAGTCAGCTCATTCTTCGCCCGCCGTTGCTCCCGCCGCCGATCACCGGTAGGAACACATACCACACTACCTCTCGGATGATGTGATGTTACGGCGTGGCTCTTCAATATCCGGCAGCGTCGAAGTCAAGTTGCCCCCTCCCAGAACGATCGACAGGAGATGATCAATGGAGCCCGCTTGTCAGGATATCCTCTTGAGAAGATGGCTTTCGAGCCTCTTACTGCAATTGTCTCTCCGCCTGGCCTTTGCTGCAACTTCTGCTTTCGTCCGCAGGACACATAGGTGGATGCAATCGTGATGATTGTCGGAGAAATTCTTACGTAGGAGGTTGTGAGGTGAGAAAAACAATAAGTCTATTTTGTCTCAGCCTCCCAAAGCCTCTTAGCCTCAACTTGCCTCCTTTCCCGCTCTCCCTAACGGGAGCTTGCATTCCCGCCCAACCCCGTTTTAGCCGCCTAGACATAAGCGCTTAGAGCTGAAGTAAAGTTGAGAACTGACAGCTTGTCTAGGGCACGATTTTGCAAAGGTCTCACCAACAAGTCTGTCGAATCACGCTCCAGGCTTCCGCCATCTGACATGCTCAAGAATTCATCCTTGGCAAGAGGCGGTCGCGGGCCGACACGACACATTTCTCACTCTGACCGAGTCAAGTTGTGAATAATAACTCCTCCCGCCTCTCACGCCATAGCTCGCCATCCTAGATGCGAGACATTGAGAACCGTCATGGGCCGCAATAGGTGGTCGTGGGGCTGTGTCGGTTGGCTTGACTTGCCTGAGGTATTTCTCGAGCATATGTCGAATTCGCTCTTTGGAGGAGGGCTCCGCCTTTGTTGGCACCAAGCCATATCCAGCCCGGATAATTAAATGAGGAACATGAGGTACGGGGCGGGCATCTGAGAGGCTGAATCAACCTTCCGTATCGGTCTGTTGCAAGCCACGTCCAAATCCTGCCAAGTTTTTGAGACGGGTGGCTGTTCTCTCACTTGTCTTTCACTCCAAATTCAACATTCAACACCTCTTTGCATGAAGAAGGGATATTCTGATAGGAATGAAGGCTGAACTCGCACGTCATATTAGCACGTCACCAACAAAGGGAATTTTCCACAATCTAAGGACATCCGAAGAGAAGAGACAATTTGCTCATACGTAGGTGGAGGCAGCAACCTCAAATCAACTTACCGCCAGGGAACATGTCTGGCTTGACAGCTGTAACGTCACTTTAGTCGCTGTCACACGGCTGTCAACTTAGAGACAACTAAAAGGAGGTCACCAAGCGGATGTTGCATATCCATATTCATCTATCCCTGCCGCAATAAGCGACAAATAATGTCTTTCACCCTCCTTCACAGTGACCACTATCTAAATTAAGCAAAGTCTACTGCTCTAGACAGATGATGGTTTGGCGGCCGCCCACTCGTGAAGCACGCAGTTTGATAGTGAATGCAGCAAGCAAAATGTCAGCTTCTTCCCTCCAAGGCAGCAAGTGTCTCTTGACGAGCCTCCCATACCGATATTGTCTCCTGTTCATGCAGTAGGCTGCCGGGTCTCCTTTCAGACCGCCGATCTTCGTTGCCGGCATCCGGGCTGGAAGGGCCCAGAGACATTCCGACGACCTGGCCTGGGGCGCCTTTGACGGGGTTCGTGGAAAAGCGATTGCGAGCGGGGACTGCAGCAGATACAAGCTTCTTCCGACTGCCATCTCCGGGAATCCTTCGCCTGCGGGCCATCCCTCCCTCTTCGTGGCGCCGCTGCTCCTGGTCACGCCGGTCTTGGCTGCGTCCCGCATTGCCCAGTCGCGAACCCGCCTTCTCTTTCTTCTCCTCCTCCTCGCCAATTTCAATCCTCCGACGCTGCCCGAGCTTGGGATGTTTCTCCCGCAATTCCTCGTGTTGCTGCCGCACGTGGGTCCGTTTCTTGTCGCTGATGCGCAGCCTGCGATGAGCGCGGCCATGTGCCTCGTGGTCGTTGTGCGCTACGCGGTGCTGGTCCATCTCCTCTCGTGCGAAAGGCGGCCCAGCCCCTTCTGCACCTGATGTTCCCGGATACCAAAAGACTCGAGCAATATTCCCTCGCGCTCCGGGATGCGGTCCCACAACTAACGAAACATCTGGTCGAAGATGGCGTTTGACCAAGCGAAGCCCAGTGAGCACTTGCTCGTCATTCCGGGACGAGGACATCCCATTCCTTGTTGTGATTGTTGAGAGTGAGCAGGGGCTCAATGTGTCGAGCGTACGATTGGTTCGTGAACGACTGAAGAGATCATCTCGATCTGGTGGGGGAGGATGCCGAGCCTTACGTGACTCGCCAGTGTGTCTTGCCGCAGTCACGAACATCTCATCCCTGGCGTCTCCTCCACAAAACTCTGGCTGCTTCTGAGTATCCTTCTCAAGAGTGGGAAACATTGCGAACCTGGCATCATCTACAAGACGAATCAGAGCTTCCATCTCCTCAGCCAAAGGTCTCACCTCGTTGGAATCAGATTTCCTCAGGGAACAAGCCTCGCGATCGAATCGCCAACCAGTCACTGCTCTCTCATAAACGGCATGTCGAACAATATCTCGGCGTGCGTCACAACCCGCCTCGGTGTGCCCAGTGTGATGAGATGATTCAGGCGTTCCGCTTTCTCGTACGATTCTAGGCAGCCGGCGAAGGTTCGAAGGGGTCTTTGGCAGGAACCAAAGGGCCACATGACCTCTCCTGGGCGTATAGCCAAAGAAGATGTGTGACGACGCGGATATCCCTTCTCGCAAGGGCTGAAATATTCTCAAGCTGCCGTCGATCTTCTGATAGATGACGAACCTCGCGGTCTCGTTGATCCACGCGTCTGTATATCTCCCTGCCTTCTGCCACCACACAGGCGCATGGGCGAGAGTGCTTGGCCGCGTGGGCTCTGTTAACTTGTTCTCCCATACTCTCTTCCATTCATCACCCCATATGATCAGCTGTTCATGACGATCCTCAACAGCCCATTTTGCGCCGTTGGGCAACTCATTGGAGATCGCGAAGCGTCGGGGACCTGATGTGGACGCTCTTGGAAGCCGAACTTCCCCTCTCATTCTGTCATAAGTCACCAGGTCTAGAATCCGGGCATCATGTGAGTCGAAGAGTGAATGAGCTTCCATTATGTGTTGGCCGGGTTGATCACGGGCAAAGTTGTGATAGTGGCTGGATATTTCGTCACAGACGGGATCTGAATGGCTCTGCTCCATCTATGCTGCTTCTGAAGTTTGTGCTGGTGGTGGTGTGTCAGCTTCTTGAGAAGTCTTCCAGTTGTCACTCAGTGAGTCATGGTGACAAATGAGATGAAGGTATATGCGGCTAGATTCGACTGATCGGCTGTGACAAAATTGGGGTGTTTTGAGCTGGAAACACATTTAAATCTGCCTGGAAGGCTGTTGTTAAGATAGATTATCATAGAGTGAGAAGGTAAGGGAAACCGCGACCACAGACTACGACCGCCCCCGATAGGATTTTCGAGAAAGACCTCAATATCCTAGACCTTTCTAGGTGTAATCAAAAAAATTTGTGCCCGTAACTATTGAATTATGCAACTATAGAAGGAACGTCGGAAGGACGCAACTAAGAGAGGTAACCTGCCGCCATGCGCATTTTGTATGTCATGACCATTGGTCTTATTCACATCTAGGAAAAAGACTTTTGATTAACAAAAGGGAAAATTCAGACAAGCAACGTTCAAGACAAAGAACTATTGTCATTTTGAATCTTAGTTGATTCAAGAGGCTCGGTTACATAATCTTAAGAGGTCATTATTTCTCGACAAGCATACCTATGTGCATGTCATGTAGTACTAGTGGCGCTTGTTCGTTTCCAAAGTCAGCGACACGTATTATGGTAAAGGTGGTAAGCTGAAGATTTGCCTCGAGCTTGAGACGGAAAGCAAGACTCCAGAAGAACCATGATTGCTTGTCAAGGTCGAGTTGAGTCGGTTGAGACCTTGGTAGTAGGTAAATTTGATATGCAATTGGCTCACTTAATCTAGCTGTGGAAGAAGATCACAGTCGTATGTGAAACTGCCTGCCATTGTCTGCAATTATTACAGTCAGTTAAAATTGTGAAAAATACAGGTTCTCAAAGTCTTTTGTGTGTGTTGTATCGAGAGGTTTCGAATCTCTTATTCAAGGCCACAGAAACAAAGGGATTATGCTAAACAACGACTTTGCGCATTATCATGAATGAGGAGTCAACAACTCTCATGCTCACCCTTTGTTAATGTTCTTTGATTGCGAGTGAGGCCTAGATCGTCATAGAGCTATATAGAAGTGCCTTGAACGAGAGAGAACTCAGAGCCGTAGAAGGCAGACCAAAGCAATCGAATCACTTATATCCTATCAATTGACACCACAGAAGACTCTCGTACGGTAGGTGGACACACTTGGGTATCCAAAGCCAGCATCAGGTTCGCCATCGAAGGCAACTTCATTCAATAGGAGTAACAGCAATGTGCTTCGCCAAAACAATATACACATGCCAGCACCAGGAACGGAAACGCGTAACCTGCCGCAAAACATGGCACCATCGAGCGGGTTGGTGCTTCCGCCCGCTCCTCCTCTTCTTCTTCGGCGACGCCCCCGAAGAGCCCTGCAGCGAGCTCCGCGTCAACGACACCATCTGGCCCAACGTGATCTGCCCCGAGTGCCGCACCGCCGAGGAGACCGGGATCGCCACCAAGGGCATAGTTACTAGTACGACCACGACCAACAAGTACCGCGAGAAGCTCACGCCCGCGGCGCTGGCGGCCTCGCGGCGGCGCAAGGAGGAACAGGATAAGGAGGAGGAAAAGATGCGGACAAACTACTGGTCTATTCAGGAGGACTACCAGGCAGGGCTGAGGAAGCGGGAACTGGAAGAGGCTGCTCGACTTCAGGGTGGTGATGCTTCTCTTGCTGATGGGAGCGAAAACTACGCTGATAGGCCTCTGCCCGCTCTTCCTGCTTTTCCTGCCGCCTCAGTTGGTGACACTCGTGGCGATCCGGGATACCAGGACCCACGGCTCCGTTCCAAGAATATGTTCCCTCCGCCTCCGCCTCCAGCTCCTCCACCGGCGCCTGAGAACAAGAAGACTACCAAGAAGAAGCGCAGAAGAATGGAACCTCCCGTAATACCCGAGAGACGTATGCTCACTGTAACCAGTACCGGCAGCCCGATCAGCAAATCATCTCGACGCTCACAAGAACAAAAGCGACGATGCTCAGAAGACAATTGGAGACAGCACCCGCAAGAGAAAAAGAAACGACGGGTGGAAGAGCAAACAAGACGAAACTCATACGAACTAACGAGCCAAAGTTCAGAAGAGGGCCCATATGAACGACCAACGAAGGAGAACCACTACGGCAGAGCTAGACAAGCCGCCGACGAGGCCATCAGGATCATGAAGGAAGCTGATGAGCCGTCGCCGGCAAGGCAGTCCATCGCCGTGAGAAGGGGCAGGGAGATGAAGCAACTGGCCAACAGCTATCGAGAGGAGCAGGCCGCGCCGTGGCCCGAGGAGCCGAGTATTCAACGGCGTCCCACGCCCCCGCCGGAGCCGGAGCCGGAGAAGGCGGCAAAGAAGAGTGGTAAGCGCAAGGGTGGTTGGAACCCGTTTGGTAACAAGGATCGCCGAGACGATGTGGCCCATTAGGGGAGAGGCACCCGCCGCGAGGTTGTTTCTGACGCTCGTTCTGACGTTCAGTCCTTTGTGTGTTGTGACGCCCGCAAGATAGAGAGAGGGAGAGATCACCGTTCTTAGGTGTGCAATATGACGCAAAGAGACGAGAAGAGGGAGGATGAAGGAGATTTGGTGAGTGAATGCTTCATGTTTGTCGAACTATATGTATGTGTTTTGAGCGGCTTCCTTGTTAATTGACATGGATAAATAGAGGCTTCTTCCCCTTCCCAAAAAAATAAGAAGAACACGATGACCGAAAACAAGCAACACGCAAAAGGGGTCCGAATAGGAAACTCCTTTCCGGCCATACAGTATCGTAACTTGGCCGGTAACAGATCCAACGACTGACAATCTGTATACGCGCAAGCTCAAATTGGTATCTGATGAAAGTACTCCGCCTGTGAAGTGATGGCTCCTGCCCGAATGCTGCCATGCCGTGGGGCCTTAATCCTTCAATATCTCTTCTGTTCGTCCGTAGCCTCCCTGTGATGGCTTCTCAACCTTCTTAAATTCGCTCATCTCTCTCAGTGGTAGGTAAGTAGGCGGAGTAGTAAGCGCTGGGCTAGCGCGTGTAGTCTGGTGTTCGATAGGTGCGTAGGTTTGTTTGAATTTCACATCGCAAGACCGATTAAAAGTATTTTGTCGTCGGCTGGTCTGCGAGATATCTATTGTGCCTTTCCGTTCTTGGCGTCGCCGTTCGCCTTGGAGGCTTTGAACTTGGCAATCTCCTTCTCGACGGCCTTGTCAACCCGGCCCTTGAGTTCCTGGCGGTATCCAAGCTTGAAGAGGAACTCAAGCCAAACGAAAAGGGGGGCGAGGAAGACAGCCTGAACCAGGTTGTCCAACAGCGCCGGCGCGCGTCCCTCAAAGGCGCCGTGACCGATGAACTGGAAGATCCAGCAGGCGATGTGGATGCCGATGGCGGCCTGGTTGGTCAAGGTAGGGTTCTCAACCCTGAAGTGGTTGCCAGCGGCAGTGGCGGCCAAGCAAATAACGGCCAGCAGCGTGCCGGCGACAGGTTCGAGAAGAACATAAAGACCACCCCAAGTCAGGGCTGCCAGTGTTCCCAAATTGAGATCTAGATTAGGGACGGTGAGCCAGCTAGGGAGTGGAACGAGAGTTCCTGTGTTGGTGGCCTGAGGAAGTCTGTATGAGCTCAGATGAAAAGACTCGAGTCACGTCTCATTGACTGCTTACAAGGCAAAATCCGGAAAACAAGATTATGGGCACACAGGCCATGTGAATGCCGATGTTGACGGTATTATGGTGGTATGCACCATACTATGAGCTCATTAGCAAGCATACTGACGACGTACTCCACAAAGCCGAGCAATTCACGAACAAAGGTCAAGTGTTTTTCCAGGTCTAAAGACATGATGGCGGTGAATGAAATGAGATGGTGCTTAGACTTGAGCGAAGGGCGATGTGGTGCGCTGAGAGCCGAGGTTTGTTGCAGGACAGATGCACCAAGACGAGGCTGGCTGCAGGATCGAGGCTCAGCCACGGGCGGATCGGCAACAGCTGGAGCGTGAGGGGACCGAACAGATTGATTGCGGTGCACTTTGGAACGGCCGTGTGGATTCCAAATTGAGATAAGTCGTGGATGCACTATGAGTGACTGGGGAGAGAGCTGGTGATGTTGGTGTCGTTGCGGATGATGGAAATTGAGGGAATGCCGTCGTGTTCCGGACAGGGTTGCAATGGTGTTCATATGTGTCCCACCCAAGCACGTCGAGTTACCTTGCCTTCCGCCGAACCTTTGCGGTGCGAGTACCCGTGGGGCCCGCTGGAAGCGCGTTTTTGCACTTCGCTTCGGGGAGTTCCTAGGGAGTCCGCTGGATTTCCAGCAGTCCTAGAAGCGACAAGGTCCACAACGGCGGCTTCTAACTGGAGATTTTGGGGGGAACGAGTCCACTAAAAATCACTAAACGTGCATGCACCAAACATATGACTGACTTCCTCCACCCAATCTAACGTCGTGCATTTGTCGTGTGAGCGCGTCGGAGGCTGGGGAGGCTTTTGGCCGACTCTTCTAATTGAGCTTGAAGGGCATCCGGATGTCGAAACGTTAGGCTGGCCACTTTCAGAGCCTTTGTTGGATAACTAGAATGACTCCAGACGTAATCTGTGCCGCAAGCACAAATTACGACGCAAGCTCCAACTCGTTAGGGCTGGGCTCTCATATCCGCGGTCCAAATGGCGCCACTTGTCGCATCCTGCTGGCATCTGACAGTGCACTCTCCAGCATCGCAATCCACGAATCGGGCTTGTCGCTCATTTTGTCAGTAGGTATTCAAGTCGCTCCTGCCTTCCATAGGTTCCCGTCCCGAACATCGCGCTTACCCCGGCAGCCCGGCTTCGCTCCGACGACCTTTCCGCCCTGGGGCCTTCCGCGCTAGTGCAGTGCTTTAGCGCAAGCGCGGCAGGATGAAGTGAAAAGTGTGGCTTGCGCTTTTGCCAATTCCACTTTTCCTGCCTGGGGCATATGTAAAGTGTGGCTGCCCGCAGGCCAAAAAATTCAGGAGCCACATCTCGCCGCAACAAGACCATCTCAGCCTTGTCAGGTTCATCTCAGAACAACCTCTCCGTTCACTACCCGTCGAGTCACTACGCTGGCGGCGCATCTCCTACAGCGCATCACAGAGGAAATATTCGTCAAACACCTGATTCCTCGCGCTTCTCCTTTATTCCGTCCTTGTGTATTTCTTTTTCTCGGAGGCGTGTCGCGCGTTGCAACCCTCTAGCTTCAGCTTGCTCGCGACTTCTGACCCTACTCACCGGTCTGCATTTCGAAGCCGCGCATCGATTGCTTCATCCCACGCTACCAATTGTTTCACTGGATCCCGGGACGATTGATACTACGTCGATACGAGCACTAGAGTTAGTCTCATTTAATACGGAGAGCTTGGGTTGATAACGCGCCGACGCGTTGTTAGAGGCAGGACACGGCCGACATCGCTGACGACGACACGACGACAACCCGCTTCTCTCCTCCGAGCACGTTGCGCCTCAAAAATAAATCGCCACGATGTTCTTCCTCTACAACATGGAGCGCAGGGTCACCCTGCATCCCTCCTACTTTGGCCGGAACATGCACGAGCTGGTCACGAGCAAGTTGCTGAAGGACGTGGAAGGCACCTGCGCAGGAAGCTACTACATCATTTCCATCATGGATACCTTCGATATTTCCGAGGGTCGCATTCTCCCAGGCAGTGGCCTGGCCGAGTTCACGGTGGGATACCGAGCCGTGGTTTGGCGACCCTTCAAGGGCGAGACGGTAATTGCTATAAATCTGCCTGGCTTTGTCGGGGAAGCGGCTTCTGACATGAACCCAGGTTGATGCTGTGGTCTACTCAGTCAACCACCAGGGCTTTTTCGCCCAGGCGGGACCTCTGCGGTTATTCGTGTCGGCACATGTAGGTTCTCGCTTCCGCGCTAGCCAGGCAGTACCTTTTCGTCAATAACTAACCGCTGCCCTTTCTTTACCAGCTGATCCCATCCGAGATCAAGTGGGATCCCAATGCGACGCCGCCGCAGTTCACCAACAATGAGGATACCATCATTGAGCCAGGAACCCACGTGCGCGTCAAGGTGATTGGTACACGCACAGAAGTCGGTGAGATGTGGGCGATTGGCAGCATCAAGGAGGACTATCTCGGGTATGTTAATATCTGCGAAGCCATGATTGGATCTCACTTACAAATCCTTGCAAAAGCTGCCTCCAGGACTAAACGTCACCCACGATGGGGAAGAGTAAGGAGACGGGCCACGAACAACCACGCCCAACGCGACCTATTCAGACTTTGGTCGGTGAGAGGTGGGTATTCGACACTCTACGCGAGTGAATCCTTGGCCCTCTTTGGCAACAAGTGTTGCTACCGTGCCAGAGCAATCCTTTTGGACAGGGCCCAGACGAAAATATCGAGAGAGTCGTCTTTGGGCCACAAACGAGACATCGCTACGCTGACCAATCTGCATCCGGGAAGCCAAAGATAGAGAAAAGTTTGGAGAGAGAAAAAAGAGGGCATACGCGTGCCTACATCGTGCATGGCTGGCGCGTTTTTTGCGATCCGCAGCGTCAGATCTGGGTTCCTGAGAATTGTACAATAAGCTGTTGCTTTCCCACATTCAACGAAATAAAAAAGAGCAAAGCTACGAGCAAACGCAATGTCGCTCGGGTAGGCTTCTGGAGCGGTCATTTCTTTGACGGCGAAAGGTTGAAATTCCGAAAGTCTACATTGTGACGAGATTTGTGTTCTTTGTGAAGCTTCCAAGGTCTCAAGCTCGGACTAACTGCACGCACTTATCTAGGTAGGTACCTCTCCTTACATACCTTTGGTGACATAAGGTATACCTGACGGGAGCTTGCTGTGGTGAGGTCGTGTGAGTTAGGAATCCGGCTAGCCCCGCCCGGACACACCTCTTCCCCCACGTTTCCTCCCTGGGTAAGGTACCTAGCTCTGATAGACTAATAACCCCCAATCACATTCAACAATCACCCCGCCGCATGAATATCTCCGTCTCGTGGGTCTTTTCTACCCATGGTACGGATACTGTGGTGGGAATGACCGAGTTCCTGTCCTGGAACCCGCTTTACCTCCTCCCCGGCCCGTCTCTCTATCTATAATCCGCGTGCATGCGTACCTAAAATGGGGTGCCCACGGCCGGCTTTCCCCCCGAAGTAATCAGGAAAGCACCCCCGCACCAGACAGACACCTACGCGTATCTGACATAAGGCGCGAGTGACACATTGGGGGGTTGGTTCACATCATGAGCCGATTCCGGTGCTTGACCATGGTAAACCTATTAGGAAGAAAATAACCAAAAGAGTTGTGTCTGACGTCGCACAAGAACTGTTCCTACCTGCAAATCATATAATCAAATCATTGTAATTCGTCAATTTACCGCTTCATATTCATACTTCCATCCATACACACAATGTCGGCGATGCAAGCGGCCAACAAGCTCCGAACGGCCTTCACCAAGGGCGCCGGCCCCAGTTTCGGGTTGTGGCAGATGATTCCCGGCGCCAACGTCTCGCGGGTGCTTGCCCGGAGCCCCGGCGTGGATTGGATCTTGGTCGATTGCGAGCATGGGAACATTGACGGTGAGTTTCACTGCTTTATCAGAGCAGCTCGACTGACGCTGGAATTCGAGGATTACGATGAGAGAGCTGACTTGTTGGTGCCCTACTCCCAGATGGCGCCATGCACGATGCCGTCCCTGCCATTGCGGCGGCTGGTGTGTCTCCTATTGTGAGGTTGCCGGATATGCAGAGCTGGATGGTGAAGCGTAAGGGCATACCCCTTTTCATGATCCGTTAATACCGTTTGAGGCAAGCCAGACTAACAGCATTCCCAGGTGCTTTGGATTGCGGTGCTCACGGGGTAAGCAGACAAACTCATACGAACAGAGGGACTGTTTCATTTATATGCGGTGTCCTCCAAGAATGAAGCTTGGCTGACGTTTGAAAAGATTCTCGTTCCGCTGCTCCGAACCGCCCAGGAGGCAAAGGACCTGGTGCAGTCGGCCAAGTTCCCCCCGTGGGGACGACGTGGGTTCGGGTCGCCTCTCGCCATGGAGCGCTTCAGCCCGGCGCCCAGCATGACGGAGTACCTGCAGCAGGCCAACGACAGCCTGTTGACGATTGTGCAGATCGAGACCAAGGAGGCTCTCGAGTCCATTGACGAGATCGCGGCGGTGGAGGGCATTGACGCGCTCTTCATTGGGCCTTTTGATCTTGGTCAGTTCATACCATCCCCTGAGCAATGCACTTTGGACTTCTTCTTCACTTGGCGTTGAACAATTTCAGCTGACCGGCATCACAGGAAACAACATTGGCCATCCGGTCATTAACGGCGTCATCGAAAAGGAGTTGAGCGATGCTATTGAGCGCATCCTGGAGGCGACGCACAAGGCGGGTAAAAAGGCCGGCATCTTCTGCACGAGCGGCGAACAGTCCAAGTTCTTCGCGGATAAGGGGTTCGACATGATTAGCGTGGCGACGGATTACACGGCATTGCAGTACACAGTATCGGAGTCATTGAGCATAGCCAGGGGAGGGGCGAAGCCGGCCAAGGGTGGATCATACTGAATGACGCCGTAGGAGATACCTAGAGATTCTCGGGAAGAGAAGGGTATCGAATATGGTAGAGGAGTAGGCTGTGCTGCTTGGTTGATCGAACTCTTGGCTCGCCCGCTGGCTACCTCATATGAGCCAAGCAACGCTGCGGCCGTTCTGGATGAGTCAAAAAAAGACAATCTTGACAGAGTTTTACTTTCCTCCCTCTACTTGATCCATCTTGGCTTCGATCTGATCTGGGTCGAATCGATGCATGAGCTTGACAGCTTTGCCAACGAGTTTGACATCCTCCTCAGGGGCCTCGGCTTTGCTAATGTGGATCTGGGGTAAAGCGGCGCACGTCAACGGATTAGAAAGGGTTAAAGGCTCACTTTTGCAGGAAACTTTTGCGAAGGTGGATGTGCATCATCGGATGGTCTCCTTTTCATCCCACGCGGCAAGGGAAGAAGGATGAACTTACCACAGGCACGTCGAAATCGTAAAGGTCCCTCCACTTCTTGTTCTCTGGCTTCGTGATGACGACCTCCGTGTAAGCAAAAGGCCGGCGATCCCAAACGTTGGAGAGTGCCGATTTGGCCCGGACGCACAAGCCGCACTCATCGCGGGAGAAGAGGGTGATCCGACATGGTTGGACCTTTTGAAATAAACGCCGTGTTGGTGCAAACATGTTTATGATTGCTGCAGATCAAATTGCAAGTCTACTGTGGACGTCTCGCGATTAACTCGAAATCTGACGTTTATCCCACCGTAGTGTGTGGGCACAGCATACACTTGAACTGGGAAAAGGAAGGAGGCTCGGAGGCTGTGAAACAGCCTCGTTCTCGGTCAGCTGGGAAAGGAAGACGAGGGGAGTAGAGAAAGGATGGGAATGTCAAATATGATGACTGGTGCCAGGGATCAGGGTAGGTTGGTGTTGAAGTTGAGTTGGAGGGGCATACAATGTCTGTGGTTGTATTTGATATATGTCTGTGAGATTCAAAGTGAGATGATGTGACCTGCCAATGTCTGCCAGTTGCGAAGGTGTGGAGAGAATCGCCCGTTGATTATCGTTTCGAAATAGTCCGATTGATGAAATGGTTGGATCCGCCACGAGAAAAGCAAAATTGCTGCTCGTCCCAGTCCGTCTTGTGATGATGATGGAATGGGCAAAAAAGGCAAAAGTGTGGGCTGAAGGTGTCTGGTCTTTTTTGGGTCGTAAGTTTGAAGTTTCCGACTGAACTTCCACCCTGGCCGAGTTGCAACTATGAACCTGCAAGGACGAGGCCGGATGTAACCTGTCATTGCCTTCGGTCAATTCTTGCCGAATGTGGTCACATTATGGACGTCTTCTTCGGGAAGGCGGTCAAGACTTTGAAGCAGCCGCACCCCACCCCTTCGTTATTCATTACCGGCGAATCAGCAGGACGATTTGGCGGAGCTTGTGCCCAACATGCATAATTTTGAGCCGCTAAATCGCAGTGACGACCCCTGGGAAATTCTGGAATCCTGGAGAACATAGCAACCCCTCCATCGACGACAACCACCCCTCACTCACCACTTCCACTTACGGGGGCTCCTTTCGACAATTTACATCCTGCCAGACCCGCCGCCTCTTTCATCCACACCAATTCTCAAACGTCACCCGTCGTCAGTCTTGAATCTTGCTCATCCTTAATAATTTTTTCCCTTCTTTCCACGCCAATTCCTTGGAGCATCACTGTGTGTCCAGCAAACTTCGATTGCATCTCGCCTCAGCACGCGAAAACGGTAGCGAAAGCCAAGCAGCATAAGCTCATCCCGCCAGCCCATCATGGCAGAAAAGTGCGTCCATCAGGGCTGCGGCAAGCTCTACTCTGATGCCGAGGAGCCTTGTGTCTACCACCCCGGTCCTCCCGTCTTCCATGAAGGCCAGAAAGGTACTCACTCCTTACCCCCCCCCAATCACCATACAAACTCTACACAAGTGCTACGCCATGCTCCATGGAGAACGCGTCCTTCCCGTTCTTGTCCGTTCTTGTCCCGTGCGGATGTCATGGGATTCCCCCTCTTTCGTCCAATTGCACCTCTCCCATCCCCTTGCCATGAGCCCCGTTCAACCGCAATCAATCGCATTGGAAACATTTCACACGAGACACCGCGGCTAACCTCACTCACCGCTACCAAACAGGCTGGAAGTGCTGCAAACCCCGTGTCCTCACCTTTGAGGAGTTTATGGCCATCCCCCCCTGCACAACCGGCAAGCACTCCACAACCGACCTCCCCCCAAAGATCGAGCAAAAGCCCCAAGCGGACCCCGCGGACGCGCCCTCTCTCCTCGATAAGCTCGCATCGGCAGCGGAACCGGCACGCAAGCCCCTCTCCCAAGCCACAGCCGCTCCCTCCCCTCCGCCTCCACCCCCGGAGTCCGAGTCCGACGACGCTTCCCTCGAGATTCCCGACGGGACCACCTGCCGTCGTAAAGCCTGTTCGGCCACCTACCGCAAGGCCTCATCGCGCGATGGTGAATCCTGCGTCCACCACCCCGGTGTCCCCATCTTCCACGAGGGCTCCAAGGGCTACAGCTGCTGCAAGCGCCGTGTTCTCGAGTTTGACCAGTTTATGAAGATCGAAGGTTGCAAGACCAAGGGCCGTCACCTTTTCATCGGAAGCGGCAAGAAGAAGAACGCTGCGGCAGTTGGCGGCGAGGAGAAGCTCGACACAGTCCGCACCGACTTCTACCAGACCCCTTCTACTGTAATCGCCTCCTTCTTCCTCAAGAAGATCGTCAAGGATTCGGCCAAGATCGAGTTCAAGTCGCAATCCATCGCACTTGACCTGCCCACCTCAGACTCGCCGCCCAAGCGCTACACCACCGAGGTACCTCTGTTTGCGCCAATCGATACGGCAAAGTCCACCTTCAAGGTGCTTGGCACGAAACTTGAGGTGAACCTTGCCAAGGCCGGCGGTGAGTCGTGGCCTGTCCTGCGCAGTGATGACCGTCTTACTGGTGAGATATTACAAATCGGCAAGGCGGGGCGCTTGCAATAGTTCAAGACACCACCACATGTACGGAGTACGGACTTACACTCTCGCGCGCTCGCGTTCCCCGGGAGAGCATTCATGCGGGCTATCGGAGTTAGATGGTTACAAACCCCAGGAGAAACGTCAGCCAAAAGAGATGATGAGATGACGCGAGAGAGAAGCGAATGAGGAAACACGTGTGTGAGACACGGGCGACCTCTAGACGCACAGAGGGGGAGGGAAAAAAAAGAGAGAAAGAAAGACACACCAGATACCTCTAGATGGGTATGTGAGACATTCATGTCCCACCCAAGGATGCGGTAGCTACTGTAATCCAAGAAAAACCGTAAAACAAGAAGAAAAAGTTCAAGACATGCTCCTTGGCCCTGACCCCCCTACCACTCGTAACTTCTAAGTTTCTTTGGCTCTTCTTTTTTTGATGACGCCTCTGACTCTGATGGAATGCGTGCTATCTATCTGCCATCTGCCTAGCCAGCCCCATTACCGTGCGGCGTGTTCAAAGGCCACGCTCTGAGAGGCCCGGAGGATAAGGCCTTTGGGGGATCGACTCGAGCCGTGATCTGGTATGTGCCACGGCATGTGACCAAGGGGCTTGGCAGACAAAACGTGATACGCGGCCCCCTCTCTGTTGACTCGGTGAAGATCCGTGTGAAGTGGTACAATGAGTAGCGAGCTTCTTCTTCTTTCTTCCAAAGATCGGATAGAGGAGAGATTGATCAGCCTCGCAAGAAAAGCGGCCTCCAACTCCAACCAGACCCCCTGAGAGCACGAGCACGAGCACTGATTGTTCATCCGTCCAACCCCAATACAGGATGCAGAAGAAAAATCAGAAACGTTCTCACCGTGTGTCACCTTGGGCCTTCTTTCTGTGCTTGATTACCATGGTAGACTTGCGCTTCAGGATTTGTTCTAAGAATACTCAGCGTGGAAATCCGTGCGCTTTTCCTGCGCTCTTGCGACATGGCCGCCTGCGGCGTTAAGTTCACCACCGGTCAAAGATTGTCCATTCTTTTTTGTTGAGATGGATGACGGAAGATGATGATCCGTGGACCATATCTCGATGTTCTGTTAGCAGGCCGTGAACATGTCTTGGCATTCGAACCGCTGTCCATTGCGTCTTTTGGCGGTCAAAAATTCTTTCCTTCTTCCTTCCCTCTTCGAGAAAAAAGGGTCCATGCTGTTCTGTCTCGACTACCTTAAGCTATTTTGCACTGCCGCCTTCGTTGAACTCCTCTACTGCGTCTACTGCGTAAGGGCTAGAGACTAGAATGTGCCGCGAAATGCTGTCTTGCCAAGCAGTCGGAAACGCTGCTAACGACTCTGGTCGCGCGCGCATGGGGGTGGTGCCTCACCAACAATCACCAGAGACATCACTTTACTTAGTCTGGAAGATAGAGTTGGCGATCATCATGACGGGTTCCTCAAGTGCCGGTGGATGGTGTGTACCTTTAGTCCCCTAGTGGCTGGTGCCAATGCTTGCCTTGTCACGCTTGCAATGTACGGATAGTTGTCCGTGTGTGGGATTTGTGTAATGCTCAATTGGCTTATCTGATTTTCTCAATCTACCTAGTACTCTAGCCAAGGCCAAGCTAGCTAGCTTCATCCGCCCCTTACGGAGAGTTTCCTCAACAGCTCTTTTGTGAAAGGCAAACTCGAAAGCCAAGATAATAGGGGACGTGAGTACCCCCCTCCGGCAAACCGCAAGTGTATGTGTGCATGTGAGAGAACAACACACACACCAAGGCAGTTCCCGGAGTCCCGATGCAGCTCTACCCGCAAACTAATACCGACGCTAGTGACAACACCCCTGGCACGACCGACATATCAGATAATCAGTCAGAACGAAAGGAAAGCCAGGGGGTGGGGAATTTTCGATGACTGAAAAAAATGGAGAAATAAAAAAAAGTCTTGGCTTGTTGCGGCCTGATGCAATTGTAAAGAAAAACAGATTGATAAACCTTTTCCAACTCCGAGCCCAGCTGCCCATACAGCCAAACTTGCCAGGGATAATGGACGCAGGCACACGAAGCACGGATGGTGGTGCGCGCAGCACACACCATCCGTACCTAGTCTCGAGCGAGTCAACCACCCCCCATAAACTGCATCACCCAAAACGCCAAGCCGGTGCTGTGGATACAACAGGCATGAAAACATGTAGATTGGGAATCTGTGAAGAAAAAAGAGAACAAAGAGGCAGGGAGGGGAGATCGAGTGCCGCCGCCGCCACATGAAGGTGGAAATTGTTGGAAATCGCAGAACGCATGCTTGGTAAAGAGAAAACACTGGAGCCCTCGACGAAGCGGACTCCGTCACCCCCGCAGGGCCGGCGTCCGTTGATGGAAACGCCCTTCCACTGCCGCGTCAGGATCGGCCTCGTGCTCCGCTTGGCTATTGCCACGAGCTGGTCCGTAGTGGTAATACGGCCAAGACGGTGAAGGCGGCGCCCGCCCGGTAGTCAGGTGACAGTGGCTTTGCTCTCTAGCGCGGGAAGGGAGGACGTGTGCCAATGTGCCCGTCGGAGCTAGCAATAGACTCTACAGTCGTAGCTCTAGACCAGCCGTCGTGCCGCTCCTTATATGGCAGGGATCTCCCTGATAAGAGGCCGAAAAGGGATAAAGCCAAAATGGATAGAACGCAGGCCAGTGGAGAATAAGGCTTCAGAAGGGCTGTGCCGTGGTTGTAGGCGGTAACGGGCGTTATTGGTCATAGTTGTCCAGGTATGCGTTTCCGTAGTGTAAGCGGAAGAGTGTGGTGTAAGAGTGGTAATGGCAACCCGTTCTGCAGGGACGCTGCTCGTTTGTGCCTGGTGTTATGACGTGGGGTGTAGCTGTAGGCGGCTGATCTGACGGGATCTAGACTTTTGTTTTTGACTTCGCCGCACCAATGCAAGGGTGGAGCCTGCCCGCTGCGGGATGCAACGGAACCGGCGCCCCTCGCCCTCAACCCGTGCTCTTAGTTGCCGGGTTAGGAGAAGGCGCTCTCTCGTCCGTGCCATTGTAAATCAGCTGGAAGCCATCGCGACGGCAGATAACAATGGGCTTGTCGTTGGAGCAGCGCCCGATGATTTCGCTGTTGTTCGGCAAGTTGTAAGGCACGGCGTCCTTGAAGTGAATGATTGGGCCGCCGTCCATCGTGAGCCCGATAATTTCAGCTCCCTGAATGCCATCGTCTTCATCAGAAGACTCGGCTTGAATAGTGTTCCTGTATCTCGTGTTAGCGTACATGTTTTCATCTTGGCGGGGGGAGGTTGGGTAGCAACCAATTTCCCGGGGTGGAAAGGTGCACGTACACTTGGCTCATGGGAAGTGTTCCGGCGTCGCTCATCTTCCTCTTTCTCGCTGACGCCTTCTTGACTCTTCGGACCATGCATGTGTGGAAGTAGTGGAACAAACCCGCGATGACCAAGACGGGTGTGCCGAGAGCAAGAGCCCATGGACTATAATGATACGTTAGCAAAAAGATGAGGCTTGCAAGTATGGCAGGGAGGCTACACACGGGTTCTTGCGTTGTCTCAGCTGGTGGACAAGGGCCAGAATGACTCCGCATACTGCAATGAGAGATCCGACCTGAATCATGGTGAAAGTCGACCAGTACAGCGACATGAGGTCCTCGCCGTCGCAGAACTGCAATGCCATCAAGGTGAAGACCTCCATGATGACCGTCGCTAATGAGACGCAAACGCATCCAAGGTTGAACCAGATGCAATTCTTGATGGCTTTTTTCCTTTTTGCGTCCGTCTCGGGGAGTTCGCTCACAGCGTCCAATGTCCTGAACAGTTGGTCAGTGAGGCTGTTTGAGGAGAGATGACCGTGAGACGCAACGGTTTCTGCCGGGGAGCTCACCGTGTGTAATTCCATGCTGCCAGGAATAGGATGAACAGATTGAAAACGAACAAAAGCCAGTACATGACATCGAACTGCCATCTATCCAAGTGAGATGCGAATCTGGCATAGTGCTCACACCGCACCGGGTCAAAAGGTGTAAAGTCTTCTTCGTTGGCTGACATCGTGACTGTTGTATACGTGTTGATCTGGTTGTTGTGTGTTGTAGAAGATGCTTTCACGTCTTCTTTTGAAAATCGTCTGGTGCTCCGGATGACAGAGCGTTGATGAAATTGACACTTGCCAGATGGTGATGCAAGAGGCTCTGCTTCTTTATAGGTAAAGAGGCTCGTTTTGTAAAGTCACCGATCTGCAGGGTTATAATGAGTCGGTGCGGACTTGTCCAGGCTTGCGTGTGCGAACAGGGAGGCGCTTTCAGTCAGGCTCTGATGGCGGGCAGGGGTCGTCGTGGTGCTAAGTCTGCCGAGGGGCACCCCGGTGTGTTCGTGCAGTGTGTGGACTATGAGGCGAGGGGTGTATACTGAGATAATCTGTACGGTGGAGGTATAGATCAAAGCTCCTATGGCTTGTCAAGCAGAAATGTGAGATTAGCTCAGATTGAGATGGCAGAATGGCTCGTCACTGCCCAGGGGACTACTGCAGTTCTGCAGTCAACTAGAGGCCGTTCGCTCCACTGGGTCTTACACCAACATGTGGATCCAAGGCCAAGTTCAAACTCATCTTGTCACCAATGATGCACCGATGCTGAGTCGAGAGAGGAGGGAGGCCAGGAATAGTGCTTGAAACAAGACGATAGTGACAGCGTCGTCGACATGGCTGGTGTTGATCCGCATGTGGATGGCGATGCTGTCTGGGCGATGTCTGGGCAGTCTCTTGGCAAGATGCGCGGGATAGGACGTAGATTGCCGATCTGTAGGCGGGCCCTTGGTGACGGCGCATGTGGATTTGGATTGGTCGGCCGCCGCATTATTCTCCGGACTAGGGGGGGCTTAGCAACGACGTCCAGACTTTGCAACTCTGTTGCACAGATATTCCATGGTTCCCTAAGCTCCAAAGACGAGCTTCCCTTGTCCAACAATCCAATTCTTTCCCCCCATTACCCCGTCCAATGCCCACTCCGACGCCGTCAGTGGGAGGCCACCCCGCGTGCCCGCAGTGCCCGCACGTCTCATCAACGAACCCTCAACTCGAACATGTGGTTCCTCAACTCATTCCCTCCATCAGCTCAACTCTGTCAAGCATCATTCCCTTCAGACCAAGATACTCCTTTAGCGAGTCCCACTCAATACCGCCCTCCTCACCGTGTCGCCATTTCTCTCTGTAACCCCAGGCGCATGCGATGTCGTCCATGCCCGCCCGTTCTTCTTCGCGTAGCCAGCGCTGGTGCAACGGGATACCGGGCGCCCAAGTGACTCGTCGCATATGATCATTGACAGTGGTTTTGGCAACCATCCCAATTGTCGCTGTGAACCCCAAATAAGCCAGGATGGCGGCGAAGGCGAACTTTGTGGCTGTCACGGGCTCCATTGTGTTCTGGAATGCCGAGAGATTGGAGGCAAGAGTGTAGACTCCAAAGGGGGCCGCTGCCACGGCCGAGACGGGCAGAAGCGCCTTCCGCAGAAGCTTTTGGCGGTAGAATGCTTGTGTTGCGTAGCAGGCCTCAACGATGCCAATCGCAGCGTCCAAATTCTTGGCGTCGATGGCGGCCCCCAGAGCTGTTTCGGCCACACTTGCTTCGATTGCCTTGTCTGCCCTATTTGGGTTCTGCTGAACATAGGAGATTGCACCCTCGACCGCCTTTGGTTTGGGCTTTGACGCATACAATTCGAAAACATGGGGAAGTGTCTCGGGCCTGCCAAGCCTAGCTTGGATGTTTACGTATAAGTCCAAGACCTGGGGACCAATGGAAACGGTGGGGTGGGCGATAATTTCGTACGCTGACTCGGAGATTGTGTCGACTGTATCCTTGACAGAAACTGACGGGATCGACGCGCTACCAGATTTAGCTGCAGTCGAGTTCGAGTCCAAGGATAACAGATTGGAAGCGGTCGATGCTGTGAGTGTCGAGGCCGGACGATTCTCCGACCTGGATAGATAGGGTTGAATTGCATTTGCGGCGCCTTGGCACGTTTTCAAGACTGCAGTGACGAGCTGTGGAGTGGGAATCCCGTCTGTAGAGAGGAAGTGCTTTCTGCTCTGCTGAACCACGGCCGCCAGCTTGCTCAGATCAGGGAGTTCCTTGGACGACGGACTGGCCGTTGCGGGCCTCTCGTGACCATTCTTTTGCAAAGCCGAAGCAGACACCGTGCTCGCCAGGCGACTTTTCTCAAAACCCCGTCTCAATGTGGTATTCTCGTAGAGCTTGGCAGATCGAAGAGGGACGATCGAAGGGACGTTTGGCTTGGCGGTATGTTGGAGACGAGTCTGTTGACCGACGCGTGATAAGCCCACGCATGATTGACAAACGAAGCGAGGCTGGCGAGCCGCTGGCCGGATGAAGGCGGTCCGCATCATCTTCGTAGCGGAGAGGATAGTGCGCGAGGTCGGGTCGAGGAGGAGGAGGATAACGAGCGTACGCGTCTTCGGTGAGTGAGGATTGGACGATCTGAAGCAAACAAAGAGCGAGCGGGCGCGAAGTCGTAGATTGGCCTCTCTGGGCTGCAGCAGTAGAGTGAACAGCGAAGCAGTCGGTGAGGTAGTCCGTTTCGTAGCGAGGCAAGCCAAGAGAATCAAGCAAAAGGGGGCCGTCGGGCGGGTGAGGCAGAAGCCGTGGGAGACAAGCAACCGGGAGAGGCCGTCTTGGGGCTTGGTACTGGTCGTGGAGAGAAGGCCGACAAAGAATCCCGGGTGATGTGAGGCGCTGATACCGTGGGACGGTGGGATGAAGCAAAATTGGAGGACGGGAAAGGACTCTCGGAGCTCTGGACGCGACGGAGGTTCCGGGGAAAGCTGGGAGCTCCTGCAAAATTTCCACCTTGAGCCCCATACCCCCCAATAGCACGTCGTCTAATTACCCGCACCTGCCCCCCTAGCCTTACAGGCGATCATTCACGCGGCAGGGAGGCTCTCGCAGCTCGGGACAACGCGCCGCGCCAATGAGATTAGTAGTTGCCCCTCCTAGGCGGGGTCGTCTTGGGGCAAGTACAGGAGAGTACAGCGCCCAGCCAATACTTGAAGGTGCACTGAAGAAACGTGGCCGGCAGCAGCCACAGCCGTCCACCGGCGTTGCATGCCGAGTGTTCTGAGAGCCTGCGCGCACCTCTTTGGCGCGAACTGTTACACTGCCACTTCACTCACACCGTCTGCTGCGTGTTTCTCAATACCATTTCTTCCAAGACGTTAGAGCTGTAGATCTTGATTGTAGCTCTGCATTAGATACAATTAACAGCTTTAGCAATGAGTTGGTCTCTTGGGCCTATTCCGGTTTTTTCCGCAAGTTCTCTTGGCTGGCGTGAGTGCTCATACCCAGGATCACTATTCTTCCCATGCGCCACATCGCATGCTTACGTACTTCCTAGCCACAGGTACGTGGAGAGACATTTGAGGCTGATGGGCCAGAAGAGACTTACGCCGCCGCGACATCTGCCCACCAGCCGGAAGTACCTCAGGCCAGGCAGGCGCCTCAGCCCACTTGGACTGCAACGGTTGCACTGCCAGCGCCTTTGAGCGAACGACCAAGATACTGCCCGAAGATGACGAAACACCACGCGGCTGAAAAGCGACCCCAGAGTACCATCATCCCATCGACCCTTGAGGACACGCTGATCGAACCCCTCGAGAGCCTCAATCTCCTCCTGCCTTTGAAACAGCACCCTGTCGCTCCATTCTACTGTATCTGAACATCTCTCGCCCATTCTCGCCGTTGTTCCCAACCTATCAAGCCCGACTTGCATGAGCCTCCGTCCAATTCCGGCCGACGACCTAACCACCATCAACCACCTCTCCATCGACGAAAGTCAACCACAACAACCATCATTTACTCGATATTGAAAGCGCAAACACATAAAAGACACAGAAATAAACTTCACCATGCCCCCTCCACCTCCCCCGCCGCCGCCGATGCCTGCGATGGGCGGCCCTCCTCCGCCTCCCCCGCCGCCAGGAGGTCCTCCTGGAGCTGGCAATCTACCTTCGAGACCACCACCAGGAGGCAGAGTACGTTTTTGGAGCCCACAAGTGGATTTGGAAGCTTTGTCACAGCATCATACTGATACGAGTCACAGGGCGCTCTCCTCTCCGACATCACGAAAGGCAAGGCTCTCAAGAAAGCCGTTACGAACGATAGATCTGCGCCGGTAGTTGGGGGTTCGTCTGGTGGCGTTTCCTCCGGAGGACCGCCTCTAGGAGGTGCTCCTCCGGTCCCAGGCTTTGGTGGTGCCCCTAAACCTCCCGGTGGCCTCGCTCCTCCGGTGCCCGGAAATCGAGCTAGAAGCAATAGCGACCAGAGCGGGCGAGAAAGCGCGCCTGCACCACCCACACAGGCAGCACCACAACTAGGGGGACTCTTTGCGGGAGGTATGCCGAAGCTGCGGAAGACTCGTGGCGCCGTTGATACCGGTGCTTCTATGGACTCGTCATATCTGTCGGATCCCGAGAGCAATGTGCGGTCGTCCTCTGCGCCGAAGCCACCCACATTCGGAGCACCGAAACCTCCTGGCGGTGCGGCGCCGGCCCCGCCGGGAAGGCCGCCTTTACCTCCTCCCAACGCCGCACCGGCCCTGCCACCATCCATTGCCAACTTGCGCAAGACGCCCAGCGATCTACCTCGGCCAGGCTCTTCAGCATCGATGAAAGGGCCTCCGCCTCCTATAGGCAAGAAGCCGCCGCCACTGCCAGCATCCCGGAAGCCCTCGACTACGCCCAGCCACCCACCTCCATTACCTGGGTCGCCAGCTCCAGGAGCACCCCCTCCACCACCTCCGTCGTCTGCTCCAGCACTTCCGTCCGCACCCCCTCCGGCGCCGCCACCACCCCCTGCTGCTGCTGCTCCCAGAGCTCCAGCACCATCGCCTCCGTCGAGGTCCCCAGCACCTCCACCTCCTCCACCGGCCTCAAACGGACCTTCGCCGCTGGCAATGCAAGCCGCTTTACGAGCAGCCGGACAGGCATCTCCAAGTGCTGCTCCACCGCCTCCCCCATCGGCGGCTCCCTCGCCACCCGCCTCTGCACCTCCTCCGCCAGCAGCACCCCCTACGAGGGCCCGTGCTGGTTCTGGTCTACGATCTTCTATGCTAGATCCAAGCGCCTTCACTCTGGCTCCCAATGGTGCAAAGAGTCCAAGCCCTACTCGAACGAACACGATGAGCAGTCTCAATGTCGGCGGTGGGGGTCAACGATACATCGTACAAGATCCTCGATGGAAGTTTCAGGATGATGCTATGTTGCCAAAGCCAAGGGACTTTGTAGGCGGTCCCCGACGATACAGAGCCGGCAGAGGTAGCAGTGTTCCTCTTGATCTCAGCGCCCTATAAGGGGGTCGGACTAGATACGGATTATTCTGCAGCCTGATCAGCATCAAGCTCTATCAAAGTTTGGGTCTAGAGTGGCCGACAACCTTGGGCCATCTACATGAATCAAACGATCTGCACTGCTATGGTTCTTGGTGGAAACGCGCCCCTTGTTGCTCCATGGTAGTCATCCGACTGAGATTTTTCGCAGAAGACGGAGACGATTCTATTTCGACGCCTTCTGCCGGTGAGCTATTGTTAGTCGCCAATTGAGGATATTCTGGAGGATTCGGACTCCGCAAAATCTTATACATCGGGACAAGCATTCGCAACACATCCTGAAGGCGGCGTCGTATCGGCACTTCTTGGCCCCGTTACCTTGGCGAAACGATCGACTGAGACGAATCTAGATCTCTCGGATGTACTCGTCATGAGAAATCTCTTGGTTTTCTTGGTATTCTTGGTACCAAGAACCATGGTTGCTTGTCGAATGCTTACACTCAACGTCCTCTCCTTCGGACGGAACGGGGGGTTTCTACATATTCTCTTACAGGGCCGTCAGGGACTTTGAGGGGCAAACGGGCTTGGCATGCAAGCAAGCACTCGCAGCGATCTGGAGAGGGAAAAAAAGATCAAGGGATCACGTCATTCAAGAGAGCCATCACGCTAGCGAAATACTCGGTCTTTCTGTTAGACATTGGTAGTAATCAGATTACTTACGACATCCGGGAAGATTTTAAACCTAATCGTTGCTGGTATATTATTGATTATCAACCGCTCTATCTTGACGAAATGGGTAAAACAAGTGCGGAAGTGGATCCATCGTTGTGTATTAGTCACGTCCGTCCGTCTTCGAGGCGGTCTTCATCTACCTCAATCCCTGAATGCTAGTCACCTCCGTATATGCCCGATGGGAAGAACATTCAGCCCAGCACGATCACGATCCTACATTCCAACAGATTGATAATGATAGCCCCTCATGTTGTCCGGTTGAACCTGGCATGCGTCACAAACAGGGCACGTCAATCGAAGTAATTCGGTTCAACTTTCCAACTCAGGGAGTAAGCCCATCCTTTCTTTACGCTTCAGACGAGGGAGCTCACCTAATTACACAAACGCAACACAGCCTCGTTGACACAATTGGTAATCAGGAATCAGGTCTTTCGTTCGGCTCTTGACTTGTTCGACAGACTCGCGACAAGAGACCGAAAAAGTTGAGACGAGAAAGCCCGGCCCGCGTAAAGTTGACCGGTTGAGCCAAGTGTCAGCATCTGTAACCGAAACTTGCTTCGGCGTGAACTCCAAAAAAAAAAAAAAAGACTTGAAGTTGAAGAGAGAGAAGAGAGAGAAGAGAGAAAGACTATCCGTAGAAACCCCAGTAGACACTCCCAAAGAGGTCGAGTTACGAATAAGGCTCAGGCTTCCAAACGTCCCAAAACAGGCATCATACGAACTCCTCGGGGTCCGGGGGAAACTCACTGCCCAGTCAAGACAACATCTTATCACATGCACAATATACGGAAAGCGGCGTCCCCGGGAGACGAGGAATCTTCATGTGAACCGTGCCCCGTTGATTGATTAAAGCTACCTCTTGTAGGGTGTGTGTTTGGGAGAGGAGAAGAGAAAGAGCCCCGTTGGTGTCCCCTAAATGAGGGTTTCAAATGTGTCCGCCGGCCGATTGCTTGCAGAAAACGAAGAAAAATCACTTTGACCCATGGGGTCAATAGCCCCGCGTTGAGGTTACGATCGATAATCTCACACCTTTGAACAACTCCCCGCCCTGATGCTTCGAGCAAATCGAAAAAGAAAAAAAAAAGGAACTTGTACGCGAACCCCCTCCCCCTGAACTGGACCTAGACAAGAAAGAGAAGCTTTCACGCCATGCCGGCCCAGATCCTTGGCTGGTCTCATCCACTTCCACTCCTACACCCCAGATCATAGATCGTTGATCATTTCAGATGAAAGTTCAAGAACGAAAGACTCAGAAAAGAAAGATTGATAATGTCCCCGCTCCACGTAAGCCACCCCGGTTTGAACCCCCGTTTTCGTTTGCCAGGCATATTCCGCGTTTCTTTCCCCCGTTTAGGAAGAAGAGGTATCCATGAAAAGATGAGAAAAACTTGCAGTCGTCTATATTCGTCAATGTCCGCGCTCATACCCGTTCGTGACGAAAAGAGAAGAAAGCCGACAAGAGGTGTATGAAGAAAAAGGCTTGGAAGCCCCAAAAGGTCCAGTACCCCGGATCCGCCCGTACGTAAATAGCATCCGACGCTTCATGATTCAGACGACATGTTCGACGATCGACGCTGATTCAAAAATCTCAGGCGACGACGCTTCGACCAACCCCTGCACCCCACCTCAGGCGACGAAGACCGCCGCCGGACGATCTAATCACCTCCCGTCCGCACGAAGATGAATCTGCGACTGCCGAGGCGTTGACGCCTACTCCTGCTGACAGAGCTTCCTGCCGTCCTACTTCACGACCGATCACGTAGCCCGCGCCAAATCCTACCACAGACACCAACACCACCACGCCAGCACTGACAACCCATGTCAGCAACGTCGGGCTAATGAGGGCATCCTCGTTGGCCACGACCTTCTTCTTCTTAGTCGCACGCGATGAGCGTATCTGCGAGGAAGAGGTTCGCTTGTGCTTATCGACACCGTCGCTCTTGGGTGATGAAGGGGCAGAAGACACCGCCGTCCGTGACGGACGGGCAGCCGGAGACTTGGAAGGTGAGGCGGTCTGAGGCTGGGTAGGTCTTTCAGCCATGAGCTCAGATTCGGGCATCAGCCGTAACTCAACAGGTTGAGAGCTAGGTCCGACCCCAGCATGCGCGGGTGGAGCGCCTTGTCGCTCAGTAGTATCCTTATACTTGGGCAGACCACGGGCGGCAGCGGCGCACGACAAAAGAGTCGTGAGAGAAGCACGGAGAGCCGCGTCATTATCGGCTTGATATGCGGGGGACATGAAGTTTGGCGGGCCCCGGCTGACTCTAGTTTGAGATCGTTGGGATAATGCGGGCCTTACACCGCTGTGCGGATGCTGGTGGATCGCCGAGCTGGCCGAGTGCCTCCTATCCAAGCCCGAGGGCGGATGAGAAAATGCGTTTGGCTGAGGTCTGAAGACAGGATCATCGGAAACGCGGCCCAGTGCGGTAGCAATCTCGTCGCTGTCGTCAGAGTCCTCCGAGTCCTCCTGCGCCGATGGCTGTTGTTGGAACGACGCCCGCACCGGAGGCCGAACGTTCTCGGTCGAGCTCGTCAGGCATCGGTCCTCCTCGCTTTCACTCTCCTCGTACTCCTCCTGGCTACTTGTACCCGCGTGGATAGCCGTCTGGTCGACGTGGAAAGATCGTGGCACAGGTTGATTTTGGTGATGTAAGCGACGTCGGCGGGCGGCCATAGACCCACCGACTCGGAGACCGGTGGTAACGATCTCGTCGCCGATGGAAGAAAGAGACGACGAAGAAGGTTGCGACGAGACCTCTACCCACGAATCTAAGAGGAAAATGTCAGCATGCCATCGGCCTGGCCAGCTGAGTGGCTGTTATCTAGTGACTGACCGTCATTCCGTCTGCGAGGGCCCGCGGCGGGTTGTGGTCCGTTCGCCGACATTCTGTTGTTCTGGAAGTTGTGTCCTGCGCGGTCGTCGCGCTGCTGTCCATCCATTTTGAGGTTTATATTTATTTTTGACGCCGTTGAATTTCGAAAAGAGTAGCCAGAGATTTAGAGAAAGGTCGTTCGTAATCGTCAGACGTCGTTGTCGTCGTGGTCGTCGAGGGAGGTGGTTGGACGTGTGTGGGGGGTGCGTCCTCCGTCCCAAACCCCGCGTTTTGGAGATAAGATACGCTCGTGAGATCTCCGTAGCAAGGGGTCCGAGTTGTCTGTTCGCTCGACGTTGAAAGTGGTTCGAAAAACGTGCTGGTTCACGACGAGAAAAGGAGTTGAAGTAAGAAGGGGAAAACAAAAAAGTAGGTAAGAAAGGAAGGGTTGCAGCAGACCGCTTCGACTATAGCCGGCTCACCAGGCACGCAGGGTCGGTGAGATGGTGTTGAGGCCCGGCTGGTGGATGGCTGGCTGGGCCTTTGTGCAGCACGTAAAAGTCGGGGAACCTGGACGGAGGGGAGGGGCCTCTCTGTCTCTGTGTCCACCTTGAGCGTGCAATACGGCAGGTGGGATAACGGACGCTAGGAGATGATCTGGAATGTCACTGGATGTATATCTACAGCAGTTAGTCGCGGGGCAGATACCTGCTCCTTCGAGCCGGCGCTTGGAGGTTCCGGTCACCGTACCGTGTCAGGTGCCATCACCTTCGCCTTATCAGACGGGCGTTTGCTAGCTGCAAACAGCGCGATAAGCACAGTACGACTTTTCCTTGAACGAGGGAATGTCCTTGATATGGATGACGCTATCGTTACGGTCAGGGGGGGAGGAGAGACAGCCATACACTGCTCCGTACTCTGTACTGAATGGACGCATCCACGTCCACGTCCCGCCTCAGAACATCCCACTTTGGCACTTACACTACACACCGTCCGGGCCGCCAAGTGCAGGCGCTGCAGGGGGTCAAGTGGGGTCAAGATTCACGGCGTTTTGCAGCGGGAAGCGCGAGCTGCGCCCACCACGAGTCCCTCGACCACTTAACACCGTGACACCGACACCGGCTCTCCAAGTTTGGGTCGCCTATTGCGTGGTCTACCTCTGGACGGCAACATGGGAAATGCGGAGAGGGTTGCCGTCCGGTGCTGTTAGTGGTCTGTCGACGCCGCGACATGCATCCCGCGACAAGGACGATCCCAAGACACGCCGTGATTCTCGTCTTATAATCGTCCCCTAAGTCATGCCAGATTCCACTGACGTGCTGTCGTAGGTAGCACTGGACTGCCCCCCCTCCTTGACCATCTTTTCGCTCCACCGTTTCCCAACAGAATAGCCTCCGTTTGGCGCCTCGGAGGTTCTTTGAAGGGGGCCTACCTAGCTAGGTCAAACGACTGAGCAGGTTTTACAGCAATTTGCTGGCGAACAGGTGTTCTCCCGTGACGTTTGTTGGCTGAGAAGGGCGGGAGTGACCAAAAGACGGGTGTTCTAGTCGGATGGGAGGTTTTAGGTAAAGACACAACTTTACCCGTCATCACGGGGCTGAGTACGCACCTCGTGCCGCCCAATGACGCAGAGTTGCACATTTTAAGCTGGCCACGAGGCTACCGTCGTATAAGACCGAAATCGGGCAGTTCGGGCCCAATGAGAGACATGGAACCACATTCCCGTTTAACAACCCGACGATCTCAGATAAGGTCGCAGGCGACATCAAACATCACGAGGTAGACAAATGTGCAAAGTTGAAGGAGGGCAAATATGTATTCATCGGGGGAATGTATCAAAACTTTTATTACAATTGGAGCCGTTCCTAAACGCCGAGTCCACCTGGCAATATATGCCTTTTTTGAAATGACATTCACGGGGAGAAGTATACTTACTCCACATCCTGCATCGCATTGCATGGTATCGTTCCAAGTTCAAGAGTAACCGAAAGGGAAGAAAAACGCCTGACTAGCCACATCAACAGCCGAAGCCGTCGAAAGCAACCCCCAGAGCCCACAGAAGCCGTCGTCATCTAGAATCATCGAGTCCCCTCCATCGAGGTCTACCGCGCTGGCAGACATCGGGAAGGATCTTCCCCAGTTTCATGATAATAAGCCGTCTGCCCACTGTGAAGATGTTGCGGTGCAACGAATGCCCTCTTGGTCAACCCACAATAGCGTACAGATCCCGCGCCGTCTTCTTCCGTAGAAAGAGAGACTTGCCACAAGCCCACGGTCCAAATGAAAAGCCCTCAGGTCCATCTTGTCTCCCAAGGAGCTGCTCTCAAAGCCCACAATCCCAAAAGAGGGAAGAAACTTGTGTCGAACCGACAGCCCACAGTAGCCCACAGGAATGCCCGCGAAATGCCCTCTGATTAATCATCAATGTGCGGCATACATCGCCGTTTAGAAGGTGACCTTGGAGCCCTTGAAGTCACCGAAACCGCCACGGTTGGTGGAGGAGAAACCACCACGGCCGCCACGACCACCACGTCCACCGCGGTCACCACCGCCACGGCCTCCGAAGCCGCCACGTCCACGGCCGCCACCACGGCCGCCACCGAATCCACCGCGGCCACCACCCTCACGCTGGGGCTTCTGGCCGGCGTAGTCCAGACGGACAGCGCGAGCGCCGCGGCCCTCACCAACGTAGCCACCGTTCAGCTGAGTGAAGGCAGTCTTGGCATCCTCGATGGAGCCGAAGGAGACGTATCCGAATCCCTTGAGGTTACCCGACTCACTACAAAGGCATTAGCATTAATCAAGTTGGCAGAAATTGTCGAAGATACTCACGGGTCAGTGGGCAGACGGACGCTGGTGACCTCAGCAGCCTCAGCGAAGAAAGCGCGGACGGAGTCCTGGTCAACGTCGAAGGGAAGGTTGCCGACGAAGAGGGTGTCGCTCTCGGGGGAGACCTGGTCGCCGTGCTTCTGGGCGCGGTCGAAAGCGCGGGCGGCGGGGTTACCCTCACCCTGGGGCTTCTGGCCAGAGAAGTCAATGTTCATGGCACGGCCAGAGAGCTCACGGCCCTGGGCGGCTTCGAGGGCGGCGGCAGCAGCCTCGGGGGTGGAGAAGTCGACGTAACCGAAACCACGGCTACGGCCAGTGTTCTTGTCGGTGACGACGCGAGCGCCGGTGAGGTCAGCGAACTCCTCGAAGGCGGCGTACAGGGAGTTGTCATCGACAGCCCAGGCAAGGGAGCCGACGAAGAGGGTAGAGCTCTTGTCAGAGACATCAGTGCGGGCCTTCTTGCCGGGGATGACGGGGTCGTCAAGGGCCTTGCGCTTCTTGGAGGGCTCCTCAGCCTTGGTCTCAGTCTCGGATGCTTCCTTAGAGTCGGAGGTCTCCTCCTCATCGGAGTCAGAGTCGGAAGAGTCGGAGTCGGAAGAGTCGGAGCTCTGTGAATAATTTGTTAGAAATTGTCATGGTCCTCAAGACGGTAGTTCAACTCACGGCCTCAGCCTTCTTCTCAACCTTCTTCTCGGTCTTCTCCTCCTCCTCAGACTCGGAGTCGGAGTCAGACTCGCTGTCAGAAGACTCCGCCTTCTTGGCGGCACCGTTGGTCTTGGGGGCAGCCTCAGCCTCGGACTCGGAGGAGTCGGAGTCAGAGTCCGAAGAGTCAGAAGACTCGGCCTTCTTGGCGGCAGCAGCCTTGGGGGCAGCCTTCTTGGCGGGCTTCTCCTCCTCAGACTCGGAGGAAGAGTCATCGCTGGAAGCCTCAGCCTCGGACTCAGAAGAGTCGGAGGACTCGCTCTCGGAAGACTCAGACTCAGGCTCGACGACCTTCTTGGACTTCTTGGAAGCCTTCTTCTCGACCTCCTTGGCGATGGCCTTGGACTTGGCCTTGGGGCTCTCAGAAGCCTTGGTGACGCCAGCGCCCTTCACCTTGGTGAGAGGGTCAGCGGCCTTGGTGGCCTTGGTGGATGACTTGGTCTTGCCCATTGTGATGGTATTGAAAGGGTAAACGGAAGGGGTATCAAAAACAAGAGAGTGGGATTTGGAAATAGGCAAGAGAAAGACTTTTTTCCAGAGAGGTTGCGCAAGAGAAAAGTTGATAGAAGCTTGGGGGTGGGAGCTTGACTTTTAAGGCCAGGGTCTCGGTGGTTGGGGCGAAGGGTCTTGCGACAGAGATTTTTTTTGCGATTTGCCAACTTTTCAGCGGGGCTTCTCCCTCGACCGACGCGGGCGGTGTGCGAGGGGCTGCAAGGTTGCGGGTCCTGCTGGGTACGTACCGAAGAGCCGTAGCCGAGTCGCTCTGGGGGAAAGCAGGAACGACGGCCATGGTCCGTGAGCAATGGGGGCGCGACTGAGCCTGCGAATTAAGGCCGCCGGAATCTGGCTGACCTCTCTAGCTGCCAGGTTCCTCCAATCCCGACAGCCAGCGGTCCCGAAGTCGACCATCACGAATCCACGAAGCTTGACCTCACTCCGTCCGCGACCTCCGACTTCCCGGCCCAATTCGAACTTCAACCCTTCCTCACGAAGACGACTTTTGAATACACAACTCAGTCACGATGCCGACCCCCGAGTCCGCGATGTTCCTGGCACAAAAGCCCAAGGTGCCCCCAACCTTCGACGGCGTCGACTACGACGACACCAAGGCATTCAAGCAGGCACAGGACGCCATCATCCGTGAACAATGGGTCGGCGCCATGATGCTGCGCCTTGTTGGCGAGGAATTGGGCAAGTGCTATAAGAAGGAGGGCGTGAACCACCTGGAGAACTGCGGTCACCTTAGAGGTTAGTAGGCCTTTTCGAGAGGCAAAGAGGGCATATTTGGCCAGGAGTCCGGGGGAAGAGAAGACACTGATTCAGTATACAGAAAAGTACTTGCAACTGTTGAAGGAGAAGAAGGTCAAGGGTACATTGTTTGAGCAGCAGAACTACATCAGCAAGCAATAGATGGGCTGTATGATGGGATGGAGTAGAAGGGACTATTGTGGAGCAAGGTGCGGCGCTCTCGAGAAAACCTCTTTCAGGATTTAGAAATGAGGAACGTAGAGACGAGGCTGTGACGGTACCATGTCGACTGGCCGGCGCGTGATGGGCGATATCCCTCACGATATGTACAAATGAATCAAACAAGGCTTCTGGGGTTATGCATCTATCCGTTTTTCAACCTTTGGTCGCCCAATGACTCTTGAATCAGTCAGCTTTGAAAATTTTCTCGCTGCCAGCTAACAGAGAATTCTAATTATCATATTTTGTTCATCAATTGACCCTAATGAGAGGTGGTAAGTGAGGTTGAGGGTCTGGTAAAGCGCAGTACCCAGAACCTCTCATGCCAAGTTGCGCAACAGGCGCGTCCCGCCCGCCCCAGAATTTTTCCACCCCCGAGCTCCAAGCTCACGCATCCTCCAACACCACCAAAAGCTCAAGGTGATCCTCGTCGACGAACAACCCACAGAGATATCCAGCACCGGAGACACAAATCGACCGCGCTCGATAAAGCCCCAGATACAGAAGCCATGATTTGCAGAACATGCATGCGCCGCGGCGCCTCGGTCCTACCCCGTCTCCAGGCTCCTCGCGCCTCGTCCATCCTCGTCAGACCCTTCTCCCTCTCCGCGCCCTCAAGAAACGCAGCAGAAGCGCCTGCTGCTCCCGCCGCCACCGACGCCAAGGACGCGCCCCCGAAGCTCTCCTCGGCCACCGCAGATGTCCCCGATGCCGCGGCGCCCATCTCCTCCTGCCCGCCCGGCACCGTCCTCAACGGCCTCAACTACTTCAAGAACAAGACGGACCCCGTCGCTCTACCCGATGAGGCGTACCCCGACTGGCTGTGGACGGTCCTCGAGTCCAAGAGTGAGGCTGTAGAGTCTACGGATGACCTCGCCGCCGAGATGTTTTGTACGTTTCCCTTTCCCTCCCAACTTTCCCTGGCCCAAAAAAAACTTTGATGAGTACAACATCTAACATACAAAACTCGCAGCCAAGTCCAAGAAGCAGCGCAAGGCCGCCGCTAAGAAACAAAAGGCCCTCGAGGCCAAGGTCCTGGCCTCTGGCGACCTCGAGGCCCTCGCGCCAAAGGTTCCGCTGCCGCAGCAGTCCATCAACTTGCCCGGAGAGAAGGGTGGCGACGTCGAGCACAACCTCGAGGCGGCGACCAAGAGAGACGAGCTGCGCAAGGCGATGCGCAAGGACCGCAAGGCCAAGATCAAGGAGTCCAACTACCTCAAGTCCATGTAAGCGGGGGGATTCGTGGTGGCACCTTTATTGGGCTTATTGCATCTTGTATGGTTGCTGCATGTGTGGCAGCAAGGGGTCTGGAGTGTGTATCATAGAGAGCTCTCAAGAAAGGGAGCTCCTGTACAATATTTACGGTCGTCATGGCCGGCTTTTTATATCATCACCAAAATATCAGCTGGACGAATAAGAAGAACGAAGTTGTTAGAGCGCTGCGGGCTCTGCTTTCCAATATTAAAAGCTTGTAGGCATGATAACTATACATGGCCGTAGAAAATTGCTTTGAAGTGGATATTCTTGCCCTTCCGTTTGCAATCCTATTTGAACGCTTAAAGCATTCCTGCCTTAATCGTCGTCCTCCTCTTCTTCGTTGATAGACGTTTGCTTGAGCGCCAATTCCGCCCTCAGCTGCTTCAACCTGTCCTCCACACGTTTCCGCAGAATCTTGTTTTGTTGGAGAGCCTTCTCCTGCTCCTTCTTTGCAATTTCCGCCTTGAGATTGACGATATCTTCTCTGACGGCCTTGATTTCGTCCTGAGGCGGCTTGTCCTCGTCGTCATCATCGTCATCGTCGTCGTCGTCGTCATCTTCGTCCTCTTCACTAGCGACAGACTCATCCCCATCACGTGTGTTGGCTGCTGGTGTGCCGGCGTTCATAGTCATTGGCGTGGCTCCCTCAACTTGTGTTGCTGGCGTGCCAACCTCCGTCGTGGCCTGGTTCAACTCCTCTTCGAAAGCAGCCTCGAGCTCGGCCTCCAAATCATGGTCATCGTCGTCAAATAGTTCGCCGTTGGCATAGCCCTCAGAGGGGAAGTAGCCGCTGTCATCTGCCTCGCCATCGGCGTCCTGTTCGTCGTCGGAGTACTCGTCGCCAGACTGCATCTTTCTGTCGTCGATGAACTCATATTTGGAGGACATAGCGGCGGCATCCGCCTGCAAGAGTTTCTTAACCTCGTTCTCCTTCAATTCGATCTCAGAGCGACTAATAATCTTTGCGAATCTTTGATTCGTTGCGTCGTGCATCGGGGGCGTCAGACCGTGCGGCCACTTGAAGCCTGGCTGAATCATCGCGGGTAATGGTGCCTTCTTTGCCTCTTCGTCACTCTTTACGGGCTGGAAGACGAGAAGCATATGGCAGATGTCGGCAGACTTCATGAGCGTCTTCCGGTCCCAGGACTTCATTCCTTCCGTGATCGTTGGTAGCTCAACCATGACCGCTGCGTACGGTTGGTTTTTGACGACAACGACCGCACGCCGGCTTTCGTCGTCGAAAAACTTCATCATGATATCCGCGCCACCATCTTTTCGAGGAAGGCCGACCTTGCCTTCTTCGACGCACTTCCTGACGTATTCGCAATGCTCTCCTGGCATCATGCGCAAAATGAAGTGCTCCTCGATTGTGGGGTCCTTCTCTTGGTCGCTGGCTTCCGAGTCGTAGCCATCACCAGGGGGATGTACTGGTGGTTTGCCTTTCGACTTGACAACGATGTGACCCGATCTAGGTGTCGATACGTTTGGCGTCTTGAGAAGCTTGATCTTTTTCGAAGATGGTTGGTTTGCGCCGTCGTCATCTTCGTCTTGTTCCCTCTTCTTCGACTCGATGAGCTTGCTCGTGGGCTTCGATTGACGCCCAGCTTTTGTCTTGATAGGTGTTGGTGCTGCCGGCCCAGCCGGCGTTGGCGGTTGTGATGATTTGAGTTTGATCTTCATCCCAGAAGGTGTCGAAGCTGTAGGTGTCGCGCCGTTCTGTTCGCTGAATGATGTCTGTCGCGAATTCACGCTGAGCTTCAGCTTCGGCCGTGGCGGCGGCGGTGCACTGGTGTCTGGCATCTTTGAAGGTCGCTCGTCGAAATTATTACGGGTGTTCGCAGGAGTTCTTTTTGTCGCATCCAGGGGTTATAGTCAGAGTTGAGAGAAGGATTTCGTTTGTGTAGATCGGAAAGGCAGGCGCGCCTCGATCTTCGCGGGGAGGTTAAGTGGAGCGCATACGGGGTCCCTTTTTGATTGAAAACGCGGGAGACAATGTTCAAAGATTCGTTGGATCAAGTGCGCCGGAGTGGTCGAATTGGAGAGACTCTTGGCAGATCCGTATGCAATAGAATTCTTGGGTAGAGATTCGAAGGTGGGTGCCTCAAGGCCGGAGGCGCAAAGTTAGAAGCGGAAGTTGAGATCCATGGGTAATACCTTAGGTACCACGCCACGGTACTTACGCAGTAGAAAGGTACCCGCACCCTGGAAGGTAGCTGACCTTGAGCAAGACCAGCCTTGCAGATCGCGTGTCGTGGGTGGAAGCTTTAGCGTGATAAACGCTGGCGGCGTGGCGCACAGACCCGATTGCACCTTTAGGCAATGGAACCAACCGCATTCACCTTCCATCACCTTACTGGAGACGTTGCGGTCTGAACGAATACTCAGATCCATCTTGGTACGGAGTCACAGAGTACGTAAGGTAGTTGGCTGAAAGCAAGTCTTTTCCAGTTCCTACCTAGGATAACTCTGGACATGAGCTCTGTTGCCACGCTGCCTGTTGAGTTCCATCATCGCTATTTTCTCATCAAACATTGCGTCCTCTTCTGCTAGCCTTCTGCTGGCCGAAAACCATTCTATCAATATGCTTCACCCACATATCAAATGTTCTGCACTTTGAGCCTGCGTCTCACTCCAAATCATTCTGTAGCTTCGGGTCGTCCACAACCTGGCTAATATCTTCCCAGCGGAGCTCATTCCCTATGGCAATGAATCGGGATCCCTTGCGGGTCTTGAGTTTCCGAACTGAGCCAGAAAATCGTTTCAGGAGGTTTTCCTGCACAGAATTGGAAATTCCTTCGTCTTCAATGCCCTGAATAAAATCGTTGATGAATTTCCTCAACTCGTTGCCCCTCCTGTGAGAGGTTCGAAAGTACTCATCCATTTTGCCTTGCTTGTATCTCTGGAAGATCTCGAATTGCGTTGGGATGCGCTTGGGAGCATTGGGCTTTGCCGGTTTGGACTTGGGGGCTCTAGACTTGGATTTCTCGGGGAACGATTCAACGCGTCGCTTCGGTTGCTGTTGAGGCTTGGGTGGTGCTGAGACAGGCTCCTCAATGTCGACAGCTCGAGGCCTCTTTCTAACAACAGCCCGAACTAATACATGTCAGCTTCGTTCTCTGTGTTTTGGGGTTTGGATTTCCTACAGTTATCCGGGTCATCCTGCGTCGCTTGCAAGGACTGCTTAGCGACGAGTTGTGCAACCTTGCGGTCCAAAGCCGCCCTCTCTTCATCGCTTTGGAAGAGCCTATCTGCAAAAGCTCTAAGCTCTTCCTCCTGCTTCCGGATCTTTTCCTCTGCTGCTGCATAGTGATTGTTCAGTTCGGCTCCCAGATCATCCAGTCGCTTGGGCATGGGTTGCAGCTCCTGTAGCCTCGTCTCGCTGTTTTTGTTGGTCTCGTCGCTCTTCTCTTGGCGACGAGAAATGTCATCAAGAGTACGACGCATGGTCATGAGTTCTTGATAGATGACAATGTGGCTCATGCCAAAAGCCATCTGGGTTGCGGGAATGGTATTAGTCGCAGCGGCGCCATTGTCCCGGATCTATCGTGGTGTGTCAGAAGCCAAGTGATCCTACATAGAGCTCTACTATTGCTTACAGATGGTCTGTCAGGGGCAACTGCGTGTTCCAGGTTCGATGCCGTAGCTGGCCGTTTCTTCGACGTTCCCGTCGGCATTGTGATGATTCTAGCTTCCCCTGGTTCACGTTAGAGAGTAGGTAGACACAGAGAGAAGCGACGTGATAGGAGAACACACAGAAGTGGGTTTTCAAGGAAAGGGGAGATCAACGTGGAGCAGGCTGATGATATACAGAATAAGGGTCAAAGAACCGCCTGAGTCCCGTCTGGCGATGATTGAAAAGGGGTTGAAAGAAACTGAGGGCTTCGATTTCTCCTACGGAAGGCGGGGATGGCAGTTCAGGTGCCTGGTCCCAGGGTTTGCATGGCGTCAGAGGAAGTCAGGGCAGGTGCGAGGAGGCTCCTACCGTTCCCAGATGTTCATCATAGGAAGGAGAGCCCAAGCCAGTGACTTGTGCACCTTCTATCTTATTCCTTAGAGCGCCATCTAGCAGGAGCTCAAAACATTCGTTCACTTCCAACGATCATGTGTATTAGCTCAGCGTCGGACGGCAACTTAGGTATCGCGTACTGGAAACATGACAAAACCCCATCTCATGCGTGGACCTGGCCATTTGTCCCCGATCCTCCTCCATTCGTACCTCCAGCCACTGGCTCCTTCCCATTCCTTGAAGACACACCCTGCCTCGAAGTGCGACCACCCTGCATCGAAGACTCAGCATCCTCCAAAGTCATAGACGGCTTGCGGTTCGGAACTTCACTCCCGCCACCGTTCCCCTTGACGGCGGTCCACTTCCCAACGCTCGTCCCTTTCTCCCGCTCCTCAGCAATCCAGCCCAAAAACAGCGCAACATCCTTGGCCACAACGCCAATGACAGCCTTTGCCTGAATCCACGCAGGCAACACCCCCTTCGCGTCCGACGCCGTAGCCATAATCCACTCAATAGCTCCCGTCGGCAGCTTTCGAACCCTCTCGACGCTCACGTATGCGCCTACAACGACAGCCTTCTCTTTAACGAGCTTCCCGTGCTCCGACGCAGCCAGGTCCGAAACGGGTATCGACACCACAACGAACTCGTCCACCGCACCCTTGGCCCTGGCTGAGATGATGAGCACGGGGAATACGCGATTCTTGAGCGGCATCCCGAGCTTGTGCTTGATCTCCGACACCCCGACCTTGAAATCCTCCCACGACAACCCGCCCTCGTCAACGACGATGCCGCTACAATCCCACGCGAGCGCCTCCCGCGCCTCCATCACGTTGGGCGTAAACGCCTTCTCGGCCTCGACGTGGTCGTCCTTGAAACACTTGACAAACTCCTCCCACGCCGCCGTCCCCTTGCCCGGCCGATCCTTGTGGATGCTCCGCCGACACGCCCACGTCTCGCTCGCGACCGAACTGCTGTTGGGCAACTGGTTCCTCGCCGCCTCCTTCTCCAGCTCCGCCGCCGGCACGATGCGCTCGTACAGCTCCACGGGCGCCGTCGACTCGGGAAACGTCTTTGTGCCCTTGGCCTTCCACTCGTTGGGGCGCGCTGTGCCGTCCTTCGGTGCCACGGCGTCGATGAACGGAACGGCTTCCTGGAGCACGGCGATGAGAAACGGCGCCAAGTCTGCTGTCGTGGCGCTCGGCGCCGGGAGCTGCTCCGTCCGGAGGCCCCATAGGCGGACCAGGGGTCCCAGGTTTTCGTCCTCCGTGTTCATTCTGGCAACGTCCGGGGGTTTGGTATACGTCTTGGCTTCTGCGTTTACAAGACTGTAGATCCTGGTTGTAATGCGAGTAATGCGTGCTTCCGTCGCAAAGAGCTCAAGGGTTCCCCTAATCCTGTCGTGGTCGCGAATTCCCGACGGGATTCTTATATGAGACGGGTAGATCGGAAAGCAGTCTGTGGGTAAGTCAATGTTGGTTATGCGACATCAGTGAGCAAAACTCAAAACCCCACGTTTGGTACGCGGCTGTTCGTAAGGCGATTGTGCGAGAGTGGTTTGACAGTGACAATGTCAAAGATTAAAAGCTCAAGCTCAAGCTCCAGCTTTGGGATGAGTGTGAGGGGAGGGGAGGGATGCGAGGGGAAGGGCGGAAGGGGGATAGCTGTAGCTGTCTGAGACGTTCTTGCCAGGTTCGCCGCACTGACCTTGAAACCAAACCAGGCCGATCAGCCGGACCACTTAGCGACGCACTCAGGTGTCGTTATCACCACTCTCAGTAATGTCACGACCCCGCAAGCTATCAATGCTGGTCAACCCTATTCCAAGTGCATATTTATTCTCCGAAATCTTCAATAGTAAGGAAGTTATCTATAATCAGCACTGGTTGGTGGGATGGACGGTTGGATGAATAGTCGTGATGTCATAACGGTCTTTTGTATTAATATTATTCGGTGGTGACCGTCTAGTCTGCCACTTTCTGGCGCCGTAGCGCTGTCATGTCTAAGTCTCTTTTATCCCTCTTTACCATGTGATATATAGTCATAATGGCTTGCAATGTACAGTCCTCAACCCAAAAACCCTCCTTTATAAACCCTCGTCGTCTAGGGGTTGCGCTTCTCCCAGTAGATGTTGGCGGGCTCCAATGGCCGTGAGAAAAGGGAGGCGTAATCGGTGCCGTTGATCTTGTTGCTACCGTCGGCGTTGCGGAACTTGAATTCTCTGACAATTATGGCGGTAATTGTCTGCAGCTGCAGGTTGGCAAAGTGCTCACCGATGCAGCGGTGACGACCGGCGCCGAACGGGAGGTAAGGCGATCCGGCACCCTTGCTAACCAAGCCGTAACCGTAGTCGATCTTCTCGTCGTCGGCATCTTCGGGGCGTCCAAGTCTGGGGGCGATAGGAGAGTCGGCGTCCCAGCGGTGAGGGTTCCACTCCTCGGGCTCGGGGAAGTAAACAGGATCAGAGCCAGAGACACCGGGGGCGGCGAGGAGGGTGTGGCTGGTGGGAATGACAAACTTGGTACCAGGAACGGGCATGGGAGATGTGACGGCGCGCATGATGGAGTGGATGGGGGCGTGTAGGCGAAGAGTCTCCTTGATGATGGCCTGGTTGAGGGGCAGCTTGGCGAGGTCTTCGTAGGTCAGAGGAGGAAGATCGGCGCCGAGAACACGGACCTGCTCCTCGTAGAGCTCCTCCATGATTTGAGGGTACTGGGCGAGACGGAGCATGATCCAAGAGCTGGTGGACGAGGAGGAGTGCTGGCCGGCCATGAGGAGGGCAATCATCATGTTGGCAATCTCATGGTCGGGAACCTTTGTGCCGTTCTTGTAGGTAGAGTTCATCAGATGGGTCATGATATCGAGTCCGTCGGTGCGGCCTTGCTCGCGGCGCTGCTTGATTTCGTCCATGTAGATCTGAGCAACGGTGCGCTGGGCGTGATCACGCTTCTTGTTCCAGGGGAGAGGGGCCCAGTGCAGCACAAAGTTGATGGAGGTGAAGCCCATGTCGAGGTCGTGGTAGAGAGAGGCAAGGGACTCGTCGAACTTGTTGCGGATCTCGGCGCCCTGAAGAGCGTGGGAGGCGGTGAAAATGGTGATCTCGGCCAGCTTGGGAGGCAGGTTGACGACGCCAGACTTGCCCTTGAAGTCAGGGCTGCGCTTGAAGTAGTTGGTAACCTCGTCGGCAATGATGGGGGTGTAGGAGCGGAAGGCCTCGGTGGTGAGGGCAATCTTCATGAACTGGAGGGGCGCGTAGCCTGTCAACATACAACTTTGCGCAAACAGAGTTTGGACCGTCCTCATACCTTCTTCTGCTCCATGAGCTTGGCGTTGGGGCAGTCGTAAACAACATCGCGTCCAAAAACGGGAGTGGTCAAAACAGTGTAGATATCCTCAGCATTCACATCCTTGAGCTTGCCGTTGAGGATGAAGTCATTGCCCTGAGTGCCGAGAGCGACCGTGGTCTTCTTGCCGAGGAGAACGAAGGTGAAGACATCGCCAAACTGTGGGAGCAGAGTACGTTAGTAAGAGACCACATAAGACAGGTGAGAGCTAAGTTTCGGTGGTGGTGCGCATACCTTTTCGCGGTTGGCCTTGAAGAAAGCCGGGGGGTCCATGCCATAGATGACGGTGCTGCCGATGAAGGGGAACCAGTGGAAGACCATGGGGGGTTCATTCTTGTTCTTGAAGAGGATCTGGTTTGCGACGTTGAGGATGACGGAGACGACCACGACAGCGGCGAAGACGATTCCGACTTGCGACGCAGTTCCTAGAGTCTGGAACTGCTGGGACACCGGTCCCGCAACTTCTTGGAGGAGACCCATACTGGGCAGTGGAGGGTATGAAGACGGAGAATGCGTCAATCGAAATGATCTGGCGCAGTTGTCGAATTTGCCTGTGTTTTCGAGAGTAGTGACCGCACGCACAAGTCGAATATCAGTGGCACGAAGAAAGTGGAAGGCATCGAGAAGGGGGGTCCAGCAGTGGTTTTAAATTATCCATTAATGAGATTAGATACCTGCCGCGTTTTGTTGGGTTCCACATTTTCTTTGCGTAACCAAGGAGCACCACTACCTTACGTCTGTGTGCGCCTACCTTACCTCACCTTACCTAGCCAGCCAGCCGGCAGCTAAGCCAATGTACCTAAGTATCCAAGGCAAGGAAGGTTGCGCGGCGGCCATCGTTAGGCGGTCAAGCATTTCGCATGTCAAAAATTGTCGTAGAGCCAAGAAGCTGTGACATCTGGCCACACGACTTGATTTTGAGGCGTCTGTCAGGTTCCTAGCGCATTGTGGCAGAGAAAGCCGGACCGCAACCTCTTCTTACTGTTGTTTTCTGCCCTTTCTTTCCCATGTTTGCTTGAGATGCCAGGGTGCCCCCCAGTGGCCCCCTTTCCAACCGGAAGCACCTGTGCGTCCCCGTTGGTCCATGTTGGACGTTGCGCCAGAAAATCGGGAACAGGGGAGGGACCAATCGGTGGCACCAGCAGCTCATCCAATGACGGGCCGTTCGTATTCGTATCTGGAGACCCTCCCTGCCTATTCGAGCAATGGGTGATGGGAATGATTCGATGTGTGCTCCAATTCCCCAGACTCTGGAAACCACCTTTGAACGCGATCAAGCCATTTCAAAATTGCCTCGCTGATGTCGTCAGTTTTGTCATTGCATGCTGCTGTTGTTAACTTCTTTACCTCTTTACCATCTTCAGGGGTTCTGCTCTGGCTCCTCTTCTTTCTTCTGATTTGTTTCCAACCCACCCTAGCCCAGCCCATCCGCGCCATCCATTCCACTTTGTTTGACGAAAATCTGCGAATCCTTCCGAGGCAGGTACCAGAGAAGCAGAGAAAACTGTCTGGCCACTCACATGTGCTCAATTGACAACCCTGGCAACCCGAATAAGAACTCGAGCGGCTCATGCCGTCCACCTCCCCGATGTCCACTATCAGTGCCTGCGCCTCCTAACGCGTACTGATTTCTTATACACGTTCATATTAATCCTCGACGTTTTCAGCTACACAAGGGCAGTGAATAGCTGAGTCCATTTGAAAGTTTTAGGTCTGCTCTACGAGGTAGCCCATATCATCTCAAACATAAGCATAGACATAGATGAGGGGCTGCTATTTACCCCTCCTTGAGTCCATTCCTCTCATCCAGAACCCACTGGGCTAGAAGTCTAATGTCTTGAGCCACAAGCAGAACAGGAGTAGTCGCAACGTCTGACTGATGTATCGCAAACAGTCTTAGCAAGACATCCTTGCACACCAGGTTTCGACGACTAAGTGGAAAGCGACATCCGTTCGAATTCACTGTAGAGCCTCACTATACTCAATATTGCATCCAGATGGGAATATCATTTTTGTTGCAACATGTCTGCAAGCGGTGCCACCTTGCCGACCGTCCTGTCGAGCATAGATCTTCTTAGACAGCAGTAGCCAGACGAACACACGATCTCTGCGATCGAGCTCTGCTTTACACTTGTTGCCGGGTCGTGGGTAAACAGCAAGTGGCAGTCTACCTACTGCGAAGGACGAGCAGGGTGCCGTTAACAAGGATCACTTTTGACTGATCATGATAGATAAGTAGAAAGAAGCATTGCTGAAGTATCCTTGAACTCTTGTTAGCTCATGACTTGCTGAGTGGTGACGCATGGTGCACGCAAGTCATCGCGCCAAATTGATCGTGTCTATTTATGTTGCTCGCAGCAACTCCGACGCCAACTTTTGAGGATGGTATAAGCTTTGACCGTTGGCATATTCACAAATCAAAGGCGCTAGGCTCTTGTCTTTCAATCTTCAAAGCTGAAGACTCAACGCAGCGACAGACTCTACAGCTTTACCAACCAGGCCTTTGGGTAAAAGGGATACGATGACTAGAGAGACCGAGTCAATTTCTCAAACGCAGGTGACGGAAGCAAAATATTGGACGCATGCGCCGGCGGCAATGATTTAGTAGCGTGCCTTCAGGAGTAAATCACCTTCAAAGAGACCAGTATCGGCCTTGCTGTGGTGTAACACCACAACAAGCTCATCCATAAGCTGAATATAAGCGAAGAATTTTCGTGTTATACCCCTGCGTTACGAAGATACCATACAAGCGGTATATGATCAGACACCGCCGACAGCCTCATCGTTACGCGAGACCCAGGGCAAGACGGGGAAGGGCTAACAATGAGAACACACCCTTCAGGTCAAGGAAATCTCGATCCAAAAACCATGTTATTGGTTGAGAGGTTGCGGGCTCGGGGCACTAGAGTAGATTTCATGTCAGCAACATAAAAAGATAGTGGAGTACAGGGCATTAATAAATAATATAGAAATACATAGGTAAAGGCCTCAATGGCGTCGGTAAGGGCGATAATCAGACGGTAAACTAAGTCCTAGTGCTATAAGAGTCTATGCTCTCTTATGAGAGCGAAAGCTTTTCGCTGGCTGGACGCGTTTGAAGAAAGGAGGCCATTCAGCCGTTGAAGCACTTGAACTGAAGCAAAACATTTTTAACCTGTTCATTGCTGCTGCTGTCGTGAAAAATATTCCTCCAACACTTCGTGACGATCATCATCAGCTATCGCAAGCATATTCTATGGAGAATGCGTCACCAAACTCGAAGGCTGACCGGGACTTCTGAACCGTTTACTACGTCTGTCGCCTGAATGATGTTTTGCTAACCTCACGAAGCCAGCTAACCGCCCACCGATACCTGATGGCGAATCGCTCAGCAATCTGGGATCAGCCAAGTTGCCATCCGACACATTTCTCTGTGCCTGGGACGAAGATTACACGGCACTGTGTCTCCTATTTAAACCGTCATCGCAGGACACGTCTCTTGACCATTTCGAGTTGATAAGGCCCATATGGACAAAGTCTTATGCTTGCAAGATTGGTATGGCCGGACAGGGTTTGTAAAAATGTCAGCTCGCTTGTGTTTGAACACGTTCGGCCGGATGGTCCCTGAGCCACGACCATCGCCCATCGTGGAAAACATTCGTCACCTGATTGCCTTTTTCTGTCGCCTGTTAATACCCAAGTAGCCATTTCGGAGTTTGTGAAAAGCTGTAGCAGCGTTTGCTAGCGACGGACGACGCACCTAGAAGCGACGTACGAAAGTCCACATGGTTCATCACATGCTTGTTATAGAGTTCCTAGTAAAAACAAGACTGGCAAGAATATGACGCATGCCATACCCTGTTCTCGACCCTTCTGTCTCAATACATGAGAAAGACTTTCAACATAGGCAACAACAATCTCTTGTCGCAGACAAGGCAGTAAAATGCTCTTAAAGCCTGTCTGAACAGCATGTTGCAAAGTTGACATATCACGGTGCCAAGTGTTACTATCCTTGTTCATGGAACCAATCTTACTTACAGCCACAAGGTCGGGAGATTACCGCTAGGTCAAGATATTGGTCAATGTGAATGAAAGGTTACGAGTGCTGTATGGCGGATGGTGTTTATCACATAGCTCGTAACAACCTGATCAAGTTTCCTTAGCAGCATGAGTACTCACCAAGACACGATCAAATCACACGAACAAGCTAAGGTTGAGAATGATGTCTTCCTTGAGACATTGATTTCTTGCTTTCTAGCGTCTAGACTATAGAGCCTGCCGCTTTTATTGCTTGATGTTTGTATGGTTGTTTTGGGTGTAGTATAATTAGTTGATGCAGTAACGACCGTCGGCCATGGCCATCCGCCAGCCTTGAATGCATGCAGTTGGTTTGATATAAACAAATCAAACTGCAGAGGTATCTCTTTTCTTTTTTGTGAAACCCAGAAAAGAAGAATCCGCACCAGAAAACAAGAGGGAAAAGAAAAAGTGAAACAAGCAAGGTACTTTTTGCCTTTGTTTGCTTTGGACGCCGTAAACACCGGGAACCATGCAATGATGAAAAAATGATTGAATGCTTTCCTCATGGCTCGAACTATGCAAGCCATACATGCCCTTCCTTTGTTGTTCTTGTAGAAATGCACGCGGCAGTCATCGGGGTAGCCTAGAAGGACATACCGGTCCATCCATAAGGCCCGTCGACGTTGACCCAATTGTGTGCCTCCATGGCTGATTCCCAGCCCATCATAACGGCAAGCAGGCGGCAGCCCATGGCGCTGACCGTGCAGACAATCGCGTCGCTGGCGCTGGCGAGCACAGCAAGGTCCATCATGTACGCGCGACCAATGTAGCCGCGCAGTCGAAGAGTCTCGGCCGAGGGAGCCAGTTGCATGTTCTTTGCCGTTGCAGCGTTGGACGCGCTCATTGAAGAGAGACCGAGGTTCCAGAACATCGCCGCAAAGAAACCGCCCTCCCATCCAAAAGACTCGTCCTCGAAACGGTGCATGACGTGCTTGTCCGTGGCGGGTTTGTGGGTCTCCTGTTTGGAAGCGAGACGGATCTGCTCTTGAGCACGCACCGAGCCCTTGAAGTCCTCAGAGTCGTACACGGTCGGGTCATCGGATGCCAGGACAATCAGCGACTGCTTCTTGGCAAGTTTGTCGTCTGCACCATCTCTACCGGTGTTGTTGTAGTTGGCCTCGATGATCTCCTGGGCACGGTTGGCGATGATCTCCATCGGGATGTAAGTGCCGCGGTATTTGTATTCCAACGGGTGACAATCTCCATGTCGAATATGCACACCAACTACAAGGCCGTCGTTGGGGTTGGCGTCTCCTGTGAGAGACTTGGTCTTGACTTCCTTGACTCTGTTGATGACGTACTGGGTATCATCCTTGTTGAGATCAAAGAGTGCCCGGTAGCCGTCGTGCGCGAGGTCAAACAGTTCGCGAAGGCCTTCCTCGTCCTGTGCACGGAAATCGGCATAGGGTTTGCTCAAAGAACCAGCCCAAAGAGACTTGGCTGTTTCCGAGGTGACCACCAAGTGGCGAGCTCGAGGAGGGCAGGGAATCATCTCATGACGTGGTGGAGGGCGGCAGTTGGGAATGGGAGGCGGTTGGAAGATGTCGGTGTATTTGCCATACGCCCACCGGGAGTCGTCGATGAAGAAGGCTCGGCCCTGTCTCTGTGCAAGCCCGTAAAACGTCCAAAGCTGCATAATAGAGTGTCCGATTCCTGCGTCTTCAGTCTCCAATACGAAAGTCATTGACCTCTCGCAAACAGGCTTCTCAACCAAAGAGTCCTTGTTCTCTCCGACGAGGTCTCCGTCTCGGCCCTGGCCCTTGCTCGGCCATTGGCTAGTGGCAAAATCCGGGAGAAGACCTGATTCCTGAGCCTCCGTAACATCGATGAAGTATGGATCGGCCGGAGCATCGTTGCTCAAGAGGTTCTGGTCGGTGACCTGAGACCGGTGGCGCATATCCCTCACACGGGCAGCCACCTCACGGCACTTGCTGCACATGTCTCCATATTCCTTCACTGATAATGGGAAGTCGTAACTCGGGGGGATCGAGACGGTCCATTTCGATTTGCCACTTTTGTCGGTGATGACGATTGGAGTTGGGAAGTCTGGCAAATCATCTTGCCCAACCATCTCAAAGTCATCGTTTTTGCCAAGGTGAGGCAAGTTGAGCTTCGGCACGCCGAATATGCTCCGGAAAGGGAAGGTTGCAAAGTATAGGAAAAGCGCTCCGAATGCAAACCAGAACGTGAATCGAAATACGCGACTGGGTCGCGGGTGGATGGGTGATTTTCGGGGAGGTGGGATGAGGGCCGGTAAGCTTGGGGATGGTGGCGGCGACGAGAAGAGCAGGTGGTTGAAGCTGAAGCGGGACGAGGTGGCGGACAGCGGAATCTTCTCGTAGTTGGTGTTACCCGTATGTGAGGCAGATCGTCGCAGGTTCATCCGCGGGTCGGAAATCGACAGCTTGGACTTGCTGAGATCCAGAGGAGCTGGCATGTTTGCTCGCATTATAAGCAACGGGGTAGTAAAAAAAGTGTTGGTATGCCAAAGAAGTAGAATTCGTAGAGTCGTCGTTGTTTGGGGTCGTGTCCACTAATAAGTAGCGGTCCCAATGGGTATCTTGTAAGAGAATTTGAGCTTGAAGCTTTCAGAATGGAAAATAGACTTATGAGGGTCTTAGTAAAGGAGTGTCGGATGGCTTCGAGCCTAGTTGGTGATTGACAAGAGAATCTTGTTCCTTCTAGGAGGCGTTCATGATAGTAACGGTTCTAGCAACGGTCGCACAGAATCGGAGGTCGACGTGGGCAGACGGCAATGCGGTGGCCAGCGCGGTGGAAGACGAGTAATGCAGCGTTCCGCGTACAGAACGAGACCGAGGCCGGGGGCGCGATCGGGTCAGGTCTGAAGGAAGAAGAAAGGTATGGTGAAGAAACCGGGGGAGGCGGGGATAGAAGTAAGGTCGTGGGCAGAGAGCGAGGGACAGAGCAAGGTGAGGCAGACTCGGCCAACTTCTTCTTTTGGGGTCAAGACTCAAGGCAAGGTACGAACACTCAGTACGGATGCTCCGTAGCCTCCAGGGTAGCAGCTGCAGGAGCTTAAAGGTATCCAGCGGCTACGCAGAAAGTGGCCGACCCTTGTCCAAAGTCAAGCAGAGAACGCAGTGAAAAAGGACCCAAGGGGACCCAAAGGAGACAACCGAAAAGGATGAAAAGTGCGATCAACTGCGTGAAGTAAATGACTGATGGTGGGTCTTGGCGGCGATCATCAGAGACCAGGGTTCGGTTGGAGTGGGAGCTTGAAGCAGTGGTGGACTCAAAAGGCTGGTGGTGCCCCGTCTGTTCGGCCGGACGTTGCGCATGGAGCGGGAGACACTGGATCGAGCTGCAGCCGTTGCTGTAAGGGAAAGTCGGGAGGGTAGAGAGACGACTACTTAATAGACTGGATTGGACGCCGGCGTGCCGAAACAGTCTTGTATGTCATGTAATGCTGCTGGGTGCGTCGTGGACCGGCTGTCTCGTCCGCGGTCTGTGGTATATTGTTTGCAACAATGTGCCCCGTCTTTGCCTGTGTTCGGCCCTGGTGTTCCCCTCTAGGCTCTGGCTCTGGCTTCCCGGCTTTTGGACAAAGTCTATCCGATGCCAGTTCGAATGACAGCGAGAGGATGGGGGAGTACGGTACTGCGTGGTAATTGGGCAGAAGCGAACGACGAAGATGGGACGATGAGTTGTTCGTCCGGGCCTTTGACTTGATACCCGGTTCAGCAGCGCCGAGAAGGGGGAAGAACCCAGAGGCGAAAGTTGAGAAGGGGGAGGGGGGGGGGTGCGGCGTGCCGAGCAAAAAGATGGGCCGAAGGATGGGCAGATGGGGAAGGGCGGGAGGATTGGGGAGACAAGAGGTGTCAGAGCTCCTCTTAGGAGTCTAGGAGGTGTCGTGTTGTGTACAAGTGAAGCGCAATTGCAGCGTCAATGTCCGTGGGATGAGGTGTCAGCTGTTGCTGTCAATGCCTTGACCTCTTGTTTTCTGTGGTGGTATTGGGGCCGTGGTGGTGCTCGTCTAAAAGAAACTCGGGTGTGGCGACGGGCCTTGCGTTTGCAACAATGGACAAAGACTATGTTTCTCACACTTTCTTTCTGACCAAGTCCGGTTAAGACTTGAGAGGGAATGAAAAGTCTGGGGCATCTGGTGTCAAAAATAATCCAATCCAGCGGTCTTTGGCATTCAGCCTGATCGTCCTGCTTTTGTCTCTGCCCTATTCTGGCTCAATTGCAACGGCGGGGATGAAGTGGACCAACGAAATGCGTCAAACCCGGTGTGCTCGACGTAAGGTATGACGATTGACCATTGTCAACAGCTGAGCACCCCAGAGAACCCAACTGCGAAACGATGAACCGAAGCAGCCGCGTGGCAGTGCGAGGTTCCATGGTGGAGGGAGCAGCAGTTACAGGCTACCTTACAGCAGTGAGAGCAACAGTAGTAGCAGATCGTCCAAGGCTGGGCGGGACGGAGTTTCTGATTCTTGCAGCATCATGATCGACCCCCGAATAGAAAGTCAGTCCAGGGTTTCCCCTCAAGCCCCTCATCTTCAGCTGGCCCTTTCACGTCGTGTCATTGCTCCGATGCTGCTCTCACTATTGCCAGGGAGCCAGAAGAAGCAAGAAGCGAGGGAGATCCCACGGGATCGTCATACCCAAGGCGATCCCGCAGCAGTGACCACACGGTTGAACCCAAGCAGATGCCAAAGAGCCCCAACAACAGTCGACTACGTCCCTACATTGTGACGGGCGGATGGACGGTTGGCGTTGTATTTCGCATGGGGGGTTTCGCGAAAGTCGGAACCTCGCGGCCAAGCATTGCAACACCATGAAAAGTGGACAGTAGCTTTTTCGAGACCAACCTTGACAGACGGAGCCCAACGGCGAGCCCCAAACCAACCTAGCCGTACTCCATAAGAGAAGTGGACAATTCGCCTCCAAGAGGAGACCGAGGTCAGAAGGGGGAGCTGCGTGCACCGCATCTGCAACACTGGTTGACTGGTTTGCAGGGACCGGTCGAGTACGCGCTGAGTAAGTTCCCAAAAAGGAAGCCGATGGTTCAAGGGTTACCCGCCGCGCAAGTATTTTCCTGGTATTGTGCATATGCCATCCACACAAAGTACTCCGTAGGTGTCAATAACTTGGTGCTTGCTGAGAAAGAGTGAAAGTACCTAGGTGTGGTCACTGTTCAGTCGCAGCTTCCCAAATTCCTTCCCCTCCCCACCTCATGTGGTCGCCGGTCACGATTTTAGCACGTTTCAGAATCTCTGGGGGGATGAAGCAGCCAGTCAGAGCCCGCATTCTCGTGTCCCTGAGCCGCAGGGGTCCTCGGATGAGATCCGCCCCTCCCCATTCTAGCAAACCAATGAAAAGGCGTACTTAGTGCCTTCCGCAACGTCTTCTTCTCCTTTCGGCGCTGTTACTCCCATCTCCGGCCTCCCATTGGGCATCTCGGTCGCCGCTCCTCCATCGTACCTCCATCTTATTCCTCCCGGACCTTCTCCCGAAGACGGTCATCACTTCCTTTCTCAAAAATCTGAAAGCGCGTTCTCCAGTGCCACGAGTGTCAACTCATGGTCAAGCGCCGCTCCAGTTCGCTCATTCCCAAAAAGGTCATAAGATGGTCCTTCGGGATATTTGTGATGGGGATTGCGGGACCGCTTTGTGGCTCCTTTTCCCACCGTCTCTTCACCCTCAATCTTTGACTCGTGCGAAGTCTTCTCATCCCGTCCGCTCGGCTCCCCTCTCGCAAGTCCGTATCATCAACGCGCTCCTGCATCTGCATCTGCACGTTACAAGGGTACAGAGCCGCCGCAATAGGTTCGGACTCGTAGGCAACAATATGTCATGATTCGAGGCGCGCACACACATACACACACACACACACAAACATCCGCGTTCCCAAATCCAGAAGGCCGCACGTGGACATCAAAGATGGGGATCTTACACCCCTGTCGCGACCCCTTTCTGGATCCCCCAATCTTGGGTCAATTCCGAGCACGAAAAAACAGAGGGAAAAGGCACTGCACCGACTGGGTTACTGAGCGTTGTCATACGGAGTATACACCAGGCCGTTGGAAAGAGAAAATCTGCTCTACTTCATTTTGTTTTCCTCCCCGCGCGCGCGGGATCCGCCGTCCTGGACTCCTGGTACCTTGCTCGCTGTCACGCAGAGCACTTTTTAAAGTGGCATCTTAGCTCGGCTTTCCCGCCCGCGCCGTTGAAACCTTGGAGTATGGCCCAATTACGAGGAAATCAGCGAAGCAAAAGGTAAAATACACAGCAAGCTGTAAAACAAGACGTCACCATCACCATCACTATCGTGAGACGGATAAATGGTACAATGTCGTATCACCTACTGCGTACCCCTCTTGGAACTGTGTGATCTCTCACGAAGGCAGGAGGTAGCAAGCAACTTCTTCAACTGACCAAACACAGCATCGTTGTGCTCCGTCACAGGATCGTCCAGACACCACCCAAAAGGATCAGCAATTATACCCACAAACCGAGACAGACAGACGGCAGCTGAGAGACACGGCTCCACGAGAGAGTCAGGGAGAGTCAGAGAAAAGAGGTCAACAACTGGTCGAATGATCAGTGATTGACAAGAGACAGAGAGTCATGACCGACAATTTAGGTTTCGTCCTTTTTTCTGCAGATCACCATAGTCGGTACTCGGGACTGGGGGTACAAGTCCCCATTTGCGTCATATCAAAACAAATTTTGATATTGCGATCCATCGTCGTCAATCACGCAGCGCAGCACTGCCGCGCCCATGCCCGTGCCCGGCAGGCAACCAGGGAAACGACGGACATCGCAAACCCACTCCCGACCGTCCCCTGTTCAGACTGAGAAAGAAAGACTCCATCACAAGGCGCACACGTCAATGACAAGTCATTGTCTCTATTCAGAGTTTACACCAACAAACACCAAACGACCCATCACAAGATTGATGATGGAGAAGCCTAAAGCCCCATGGGAAACCAAGATGAACAAGAAGGAAAAAAAGAAAATAACGAAAACGAAAGAGGCATGATCCCTACCTCCAAGGCTTTCAAGGCTTCATCCGAGTCAAAACCCATCATCGGAAACTCAAATCAGCCCGCTCCCTCACATCAACTCTCGAAACCGTGTCCCTGTCCCATTCAGCCTCCTTCCAAACGCCAACCAAACAACTGTCTATCCAGCAGCTTTTCCAAATCTCACCAAAAGTACAATCAGTCATCAACACCATCAATCCAAATTACATCCCAACGCTCCCACGCGCCCGTGCTCGCTCCCAACCGTGCGCCCGCCACTTCCGTCCGTCGGGTCTCGTCCCTTGCCGCCACGCCGCGATCTCTCCGTACTCAAACCCCTTAGCCACACGGGAGGAACTTCAAAACCACCACCAACAAGCTTCATGCTCTTTGGCATTTTTGCTCTCCTTTTTTTCTGCTGGCCATCACAGGCATCCCCCTCTCTACTCTTTTCGACTAAGCCATCTAGCCTCTCGCCCCAACCATATTCCCATCTCAAAATCTCAAAATCAGCGAGGAAAGCAGAACTAAAAATAAGCTCCTCGAAGTTTCCCGCGCCCGCCCCAAGCTCACGCCCCCTCTTCCGATCCGCCTCGTCAAACTGCCATCTTGGGAAGAACCTCCCATCCCGTAAAACTCTGTTTGCTTCCCCCCAAGAAAGCACTTTGGAAATTGATGGTCAGGAATCGCCGAGATTACTGTTTTGTGATGGGCCATGTGATGATGTGCTGTTGACTTTGTGATGGCCCGTGATAAGTTTCCTACGTTGCCGTTGAGAATCTAGAGTACTCATTTGCATGAGATGAGAACTAAGATGAGAAACTCACGCTAGGGTTGAACTAAGACGCCTTGATCTGACATCGCGACTAACACGCCCATGGCAAATTCCCCCCGCGATACGGCGTCGAGAACCGCCCTGTATGCCATCCCCCGCCCCCCCCTCTCTGAACGGTCGTACTCCTTCCTCTCTCCCAGTCTGCAATCTTGGGTAACCAAGTCCCGGCTAGTACCCCGTCTCGTGAGGCGACCTGCGTCGCCATCAAACAGAACCGGTGGTCACAATGGGTGGCAAACAAGATGCAGCAATCCGCGAAGTGAGAGCGTGACACACTGTGACGGGTCCTTGCGGTTGGCACATTAGTTTCCCCAGTCGAGTCTTCACGCGCGTCGTGGGCATGTAAACCAAATGCACCGAGAAATCACCTCTTCTGTTTGGCTATGGTCACGGTCACGGGTATGGGTACGGGAAGGATGGTGGCATCTGATGGATCATGGTATTCTCTTCTGGATGTCGTAATCGCTCATCCGTTATTAGCTAGCTGACCAGGCCTGCTTTCTGATGTACGTGAGCCATCATAATCATCCATCAATCCAATATTAAACTGCCACTGGCAGGCCTCGTCGCTGTTCCCACCCTTCTTTGAACTCACTGCCAATATCAATATCCTGAGCCTACCCAATGCACTGAGACCACTCCAGGTCGTAGTGCCTGAAATCTCTGCCGACTCCTCTCTCGTGGACGTATCAATACGCTAATAAAACAAACCGACAGTCTCGGCTGACGTCGAAAGAGGGTGACTTAAACCGCCGTCCTTCCGGCCAGCGACAGCGGCGAAGTAAAGTGTAGGGTATAAGAAGGAAAAAAACAAAACCAGATCGTTGTCGATCTTTCCTGAACGCCTTTGTGGCCTCGTGAGGCACCTTCGCGAAGTCCAACCATTCCCACTATCAGATATAAACGTCGAAACTAATACCTCGGACAGAAGAGGCCTTCTCTCACATGCCCACGACCGAGACCTTGTGGGTTTCATCAAACGATGCTGCCTTCCTGAGGGGCTCGAGATTTGCAGGCAACTCTGGATGCACCTCAAGTTTACGATCGCTCACGACGCGAATGCTTCCTCGTGCTCCCTTCACGAGATGGCCCGTTTCGACGCGGTCCTGGATCATCTCATCCAGGATCTTGCTCATCTCATCGACGCTCTTGGTACGGTTGCGAGGAGTGTTGTGGGCGGCGGATGGTGCTGGTGGCGGGTTCACCGTCGGTGGTGGGCTGTGTTCGTAAAGAGCCGATGTCCTGCCATCGATGTGGCCCTCTGCAGTATCCCGAGATCGCGCTGCAGACCGAAGCGCACCCAACATACGATCCTTGTCGTCTAGTCGAGCCCGAAGCTCTGCAATTTCGGCGTCCTTCTCCCGCAATAGCGTTGACACACTGTGGTCTTCTCCGACCATGATGCCCTTATTCGGGGCGGAGAAGCCAACTGAAGTCCTCGAAGAACTGGCCCTTCGTGCCTGCATGAGCCGTTTCTCTAGCGTCTGGATGTATCTTGTCTTGTCTGCCAAGTCGGCTTGCAGGGCGCGGTTCTGAGCTGATAGAGAAGCGCTTCCATCACCATATTCGCCAATGCTGTCATCGTCTGTTACAATCCCTCCTTCGCCACTAGATTGACGATGTCCTCCACTCGATCGGCCGCTAGAGCGACGGCCTATAGTCGATGACGCCGATGTCATTGATGCTGTCCTTTCGAGAAGTGGCCTGCCGCCATTAGACGTGGCCAATGATGATCTTGCTGATGCCATTGAGGACCGAGGGTGAATGCCCAGGGCGCTGTAAGAGCCGCTGACATTGACGCCGATTGATTTGGAACTCAAGATCAGACGGTTGAGGTGATCGATCCGTTCCTTGAGCGCTGTGCGAGCCAGCTGCATTTCGAGCATTTGCTCTTCATGCCGATGCTCAGCCTCAAGTTCACGGGCCTTCTCCTCCAAGACGTCTCGCTCTCTTTCTTCCTCGGCATACTTTGCATTCTTTTCCTTGGCTTGTGTGTCGAGCTGTTGCCGTAACTCAAGGATCTCCATGCGGTAGCGCTCCAGAAGGACTCTCGCGCCGCCATCACCACCGCTTCCGAGAGCCTCTTCCGCCTTCTTGGCATGACTGACGATATTGTTCTTTGCTCTGGAGGCGAATTTGAGGGTATTGATCGTCTCTGATGTGTGGGAGTTCGAAGACGCAGCACTGCCAGCCGCTCCAATCTGAATAGTGCAAAGAATGCTCACCAGCGATCCGCCTGATAATGCGCCTTGCAAAAGCCTGGTCAGCTTGCTGTCGCGATAAGGCAGATGCTTCCCATCCTTGTCGGCTGCCTTTCCATCCTTGTCCTTGTGCTCAGAGAGCTTGGAGATAACAGTGCCCAAAGTGAGCAAACTCTTGTTGATGTGCGAGCCCTCAGTCCTTCGCTCTTTAGACTCGGCAGCCTTTTCGGATCCAGCGAGATCGATCAAGCTCAGTGTTGAGACTCGCACACCGCCGGGTAGCATTCCTGATCTTTTGCTGTCGCCACCTCCGGGGTTCCCTGGTATTCGCTCTCGGCTCTCCACCACGATTTGTACGACTGCATGACTTCGGGAGCTCCTCGCATTAAACTGGGTGCTTGCAGTCCTCCGCGCTTGGTCTCCACGCGCAATTACCCTGAGAAGCTGGGTAGGACTCTGAACAATCTCTTCCTTCAAGGGACTGGCGTAAACACCGCGTTTGCTGTCTTCGCGTAACTTGATTTCCTCTTGCCCACCAGCGGGTGCGCCGGGCCCAGTCGACATACTAAGCAAGTCGTGAATTTTTTCGTTGTAGATTTCCAAATAACTGACACGAAGCAGGAATTCGCGGGATGGTGTCTCTCTGATGTAGGAAAAGATATCTGTGATGGCGAGTGGGATCACACCAGGCGAAGAGGCGGTTCCTTGCATCGAAAACGTCTTTCCGGTACCAGTCATACCGTAGGCGAAAACCGTTCCGTGATAGCCTTCCATCACACGGCGGACTAGACGTTTTGCTAGGCAGTCGTATACTCGGCTGTTGTCGTCGTGTGTTGTAAAAACATTATCTGAAATCTTGGGTTAGAAGAGCGTGCGAAGGTTTACGGAGCAACAAAATCTCACCATAAAAGTAGTCTCCGCCTTCCTTTCCTCTATAAGCAACAAGAGACTTGCGTCCATCAACCATCCACTCGCCCTCGGCTTTGGTGTTCTCGTTTCCGCTCGCATCTGGCCGCACTCTCACACTGACAATCACATTACCCTTGCCGTCTAGTTTGGAACCTCTCTTATCACTGCTGCCGTCAGATGAGGATTTTGCTGCCATTCCATCGATAGGGTCATCATACGTCGTCGCGGAAGTTGAATACGAGTCCTGGGCAGAAGAGCTTCGACTTTGGGGCGGCGAAGAAATGCTAATGAGGCCATCGGACATACGCACACTTGCGCTTGATATTGACTTGCCCTCGGCACTGTTGTTCAACAGACTCGGTGCGCCGTTGCTTTGCGAATACGTGGACGCTACAGAGCCCTTTGACTTGCGAGTGGAGTTCCGTGAGGAGTCAGCACCAAGTGGACTCGGGGGGAGGCTACTGATGCGATTGTCGCCTCGGGGCGGTTGGGGGAATGAGTTGATGCTCACTGTCTTTCGCAACGTCCGCACAGAAGAATTACTCATGGCAGAGGCTGTACGTGGTTGCGGAAGGGCCGAGGTGGGTGCGGGAGTTGTGGGAGGCAGGAAGCCAGCGGAGGGAGCTCTGAGGCCACTTTTCGAGTTTGGTGTTGACGGCGCTCTGGAAGCTGTCGTGGGAATGCCCCCCGTACTTTTTCTCGTTTTGGGTACAGGAAGAGCGGGCAGGGCCATGGTTGGCGGGCCATTCGACGGCCGGGCCGGCCGTGGGAGAGTCGCCATGTCGTTGAATAATTGAAGGGAAGGAGCCGTGATCCGTACGCAACTACGAAGTCCCGAGTTGGGCAAGCAGCCTTCTAGATTGTCGAGAGCAGTCGAGAAATTGGCCGGTCCATGAACTCGGAGGGTGGAAGGGGGTGGGTGATCGTCGGGATGTTGATTACGTCGATAAGAAAGGGACGTCTTTCGCGTGGGTTGTATTCGTCCGAAAACCACGAGTGTCGACGGGGACCTGGCCTGCGTATATGCCTGTATCCCAGCACTCTGGACCAATTCGAGAACAGGGACGTATGAAACGTTATTATGCGTTGAGGGTGTACAGAGTGACGTGGGAAGTTTTCATCGGATTGGGGGCTCTACTGGCAGGAGGGTTGTCAGTGCACCTGGACCATGACAATTAAGGCAGCGGGCACGGGACTTGGGCATGACTTGCAGATGCACCGGCATGAGGGCGATCCCAAGGGGCGGAGCGGATAGGAGCAGGGAGGAAGAACCAAAGAAAAAAAACTTACCAAAGGATGATGCGGTGGACGACGCTGTGTTGTCGTGTTTGGTGGTGGGCCGAGATGGGGTTGGTTGTGAGAAGAGAGAAAGGCAGCGTCAAGCGATTTGAAGGGGGAATCCTGGGATTGAGGTGGCTTCGTATGTCTCGTAGAGTGTTCCTTGCGGTTCAAACCGGGGCCCTGTCGGCTCTGTTGGAAGCAAGTGCGGAGGGAAAACAAAGGTCTGACTGTAGTGGATTTTCCTGTCGTCGAGCTGTATTCCTTGCGCTAGCGGGCGGCGTACGGCTTGGGGTTTCTTTTTCGTGGGCTGTCTGCAGAGCACGGTGCCTCTGGTGTCTCGCGCAGCTAAAGTCGCAGGACTGGGATGGCGACGGGTACTCAGATTGGGCGGCAGGTCGGGGAAAGGCAAAAAATTGAGGTAGACGCGGGAGGAAGGGAAGGGGTTGGTTTCGTCGAGTGGAAATGTTTCGACAGCGGCGCTGGGCGCGGGATTTGTGAACGCGGATTCGCTGTAGCTTCGGAGCGTCTGAGCTTCACAAAGGAGAGGTAGGAAACAAGTCCACAGAGTTTGGGTGACGAAGTGCGGAAAGGTATTCGACCGCGGCCGCGGTAAAGTAGAGTTGGGACGGAATTGCGTCAAGTCTGAGAGCTGGCGGATGCGATGAGCTCTGTGATGCCGATGGGGTTGCGATGGTTTGTGGAAAGGAGAGATCCGAGTCTCGAGCACTGGGCTTGTTTGCGTCTCTTGGTCTTGGCGGAGTAATCCGTAGGGTATGTCAAGGTAAGGAAGAGGCGGCGGCGGCGGCGACGGCGGCGGAATCGTACAAGACGAAGAGTCAACTTAGTTGAGGCGTCCCGTGGGCAAGGGCAAGGAAAGGGAAAGCGTAGAAGCGCACAGCGAGACGAGATGAGTAAGGAGTGTTTGGTCGAGAAAATGGAGAAGGCGTGAGTGAATGTGGTGATGAAAAGTGCGTTTCGGTGCGATTAGTGCAGTGGACGGCAATGTAAGCGGGAAATGGCCGCTATGTGCAAAGACGTGGGCGGCGCGAAGAAGGTAAAGGAGTGGCTGAAGGTGCTAGGCAGATCCGTCGGATAAGTTGGGAGCGATCTGGACGTGGTCGTGAACGTAGACGTAGACGTAGTGTAAACGTGGGCGACATGCAGGAGGGGGAGAACTTTGAAAGTGAAAGAGGTCGAGAGTCAAGAGTCGAGGTATTCCAGACCAGTGGTATCGTTTCCTCGAAAAGGTCTGTTCCGTGTTAGGCGCGTTCTCGATGCGTAGGATGTCCAATGTTGGACGTCCCTTCCTCTCTGTTCTTTCCCTTTTCTCTTTTGCTATTATTACGAGTGGGAAAGAACCTGGACAAAAGAGAGAGCACCTTCCTCCTCCTCTTCTCCTCTCCGTCTCCTCCTCTCTTCGTTGGTCCTACTTGCCCGGGGCAAAGTAGCGGACAAGTGACAGGGTGCAGGAGTGTAAAAACAGTGGGTACTTGTACGTACCGTTAAACCATTCTTTGCTTTTTCTGGACGGGAGCTTGTGAGGAATCCACAAAAAGTTGTGCTTGGATATGCCGACAACGGGAAGTATTGCGCAATAGGATTAGAGGGATAAGCTGCCAAACCCAGTGACAAAGTGACGATCCTCGATATCGGCGTCAACTAAGATTGCGGGACGTGATATCTGCAAATCGTAAAGGAAAGAAACAGTCGTCGTCTCTGGGTCGATCGAGAAAGACCTTGTTCCCCAGAACTAGTTGGATGAGAAGGGGGAAAAGGAAGGAGAAGACAAGATGCAACCGGGGTCACGGGCGAGATGGGCAATACGTATCCATGTACGAAATACTCGTGCCAAATACCAATAAACACAAAAAGGGGAGGAGGAAGGGAGACGAAAGTGAGAGATGTTGCCTCCCCTGGTCTTTGGCGACCTTGCCCCCGTTTATCGCTTGTCTTTCTCGTGTCTGTGTCATTCCCTCCCATCGTCTCTGATTTTTGCCTTTTTCACTTCCATTTCCTTTTCACCCCTCCAGCTGGCCGGTCAGGGCTGACGAGGGCGTGCAACACGGTCGAGATTTCCCCATCCCCGCCATTCACACTGCTGTTAGCACATGCAACTCTCGCCGGCCTCGATGGACTCTCAGGAGCACAAGCACTATTTTTCTCTCCTTCCTCGACTCCGTCACGAACTGCTTCCCCGTCGGCAACTAGTCAGGTACTAGAGACAACGTCCAAGAGATACACTACCTACAAATCACAACGCCCGCTGCCCAACCCAGGAAGTTTTCCCTCGCTAGCCTGATCATCGTCAAATTGGTACCCAGACTTGGAGATTCTACCCCTGTCGCATCCCCTGCAAGGACCATCGCTCAACTCAGGAACAGCAAGGGTGGGATCCCTTTCCAGCTTAGTCCTAGAATATACACAGTGCCGCCACGAGCTACCAGCATCAGAGGTACTCGACACAATGGGACGCCCCTTTAATCGCGAGAGACTGCGCGAGCACTTGGACCATGGGCATTGCTTCTCACTGCACAAGCACAAGCGTCTCGAGACATGGCGCTACCATATCCCTCCCTCATGGTCCTTGGATGATAAGCCACGCCGCTCTATGGCCTGACTCCTGGCCACTACTTGGTCCCTAGGTCTCGGGATACTTCCAAGACCCCTGCTGTCAAATCCCAAACTGGCTTGCATCTGCGAGAGAGAGAAAGAGAGAGAGAGAGAGAGCTTGTGGGATGATGGATCGTCTACCTCGCTGGGACCGACGGCACTTGATCCACGACAAGACGCGGATGCACATGCGCGAGCTCCGTACCACCGTCGCACGCATATGCGCGTGCTTGTCAACCCTCAAGCAAGCAGAGCAGCAAGCGTCCGCCGTCAGCATCCAGAACACAAGGTGCGCATGTAACGACGTATGGTGATTTTGCGCAGCCTCACCTGTCCATCCCACGCCGAGACATGGTGCTGCCACATGTCTGCTTCTCTGTCTCTCGCAAATTTGTGCAGAGTATGTATTCTGGGTAGCACAGGATACCAGGTATAGCTACGGATACGCGTCACTCCACTCCTACCGCCAAAAGGAGCCTATTTTGTACGGATTCCCACGAGCACCAACAGCTCGGGTTCCCATGATCCATCTCCATGAATCTTCCTCAGACCCGCCCATCACCCTCGCTGCTTTCTCGATCTGTCCCCGAATCCACAGAGTCCGCGACAACGTTGACTCGATCAACAATTGGACAGAGCGCGGTAAATGGACTGACTGGGGGCAAACACTTTAAAGTGCCAACCGTTGTTGCAATCAAACAATGTCTGCGAATTGCCAGAGACCTCCATATGGACGGACCACGCTGTAATTTCCGGATGCCATCACATCACTACCTCTTCCAGCCAACGAGCTGCCATCCATGGCGTCCCCGTGCGCAAATCTTTTACTAGGCACGCCGAACTAAGACTTCGATAACAGCCATCATATGCTACACTTTCTGCACGTCTGCAGGAGCCGTCTCCGGCAAGCTTCCTAGCACGATCCAGAGTTGGAGAAAACGCTGTTGGCGAAAAAGTCTGTGTGACGACAAGCACCTTAGCTGCGCTGCTGCAGCCTCGTCCATTCCCCGCCCAATCTCATTCGCCAATGAAGCATAACGCGACCATGGCCCTGGTCTGGCAATCTCACAGAGCCTGGCCCGGTCGCACGAATCCTACGAAGCCCCTCCTTCGATTTGGTCAAATTGGCACCATTGGACATTGCGTCTTGGTGTCTGGGGCTCAGGCCATCAATCTATCTGCTGTTCGAGCAGAAAACGTTCAGAGAATGACGGGCGGGATGGCAGAACCCCCGACACCGGGTCACTCTCGGCGAGCCGTCGTGCCGGACGTTCATGTATCACCGCCAGACCTCATCCCGTACTTTACTGTTCCCGTCATCCGATGAACCTAGCATTCTGCTGCGTTGCTCCGTCTCCGCATCCCCACGTCGCAGGATCGTTGCGCAAGTGCCTCACCATGCTTAGCACTTCGATCCTCTGTCCACATTAACACGGTACCTGTACTGACGAGCTTGGAACTTAGAATCCCATTCAAAAGCGAGCGTTCCACGAGCTCAGATAGAAGCATAGGTGATGGATGGCCCAAGCTCGATTTATCTCACTGGGGCTGAAGTTGGTACCCGTCCCCAAGACTGCACCTCAAAATTGCTTTTTCTACGTTTGGTTAATGCACGCAGGCAAGCTGCAACGTCTTGCGCCCCCAAGGAGGATGTTGGAGTTTCCAATGCTTTTCACTGGTGGGCTAAGAGCCTAGTCTACGGGGGCAACGGGGCAGTCGATCTTGGATCATATTCGTTCTGACGATCTCTGCTGAGTGTTTTCGAGCTTCTGACAAACAAACGCTCTTTTGATTAATGAGCTCTATATTATCTATACACTGACTAGTCCAGGTGTCTTGACTCTTGCGCGGCTGCCATGACATCCGAGGTATCCTGGCTGATTGGGTGAATTTGGATTAGCTTCCATGCTCTCCCACCCGACCTCGGATGGTGGGCTGAAGTATGGCAGGCATTTCAATTTGACAGTTGTGAGCCAACGTCTTTTCGCTCGGACAATACTATACTCTGGAACACTAGCTGCAGATGGACATACACTATCGCACCTCTCTCCACACAGCCTTTGTGTAAGTTTCGAAAACCTCAAATACAACCCGGAATTTCTGGCGACTCGGCCAATGCAGTGTGTTGTTTGGTCTTCCATGTGAAGGCAAAACGATGGGGTGTGTCGCCTTCTGCTACCAACCACACCTTTACGTCCCAAGCCTTTCGACTTTTGACAGCAGCACCCAAATCGATGCAAAGAACGGATGAGAGGCGGTTGACATTCATGCTCTCTGGCTTTTCCAGGTCCGTTCCATGACTCAAGGACCTATACCTAACGAAGTCGCATTTAAAAAACCGGCACTTCTCGTCTAAACGTTGGTCCAGTTGCACACTGCTCCGCGACTGGGCGAAGCATGGAAGATCAAACCCCAAGCCCTAGGATTTACCTAGGTGAACCTGGAGCCGCATCACCCTCCGCCTCGCCTTCAAGTACGACCCTTCACCCTTTACGACAAATCCCGTGCTTGGCAGATAACGACAGGGAGCCAGGGTTCTGGGGAAACTTTACTAATCAACAGGCTTGTTCCCCTTTCAAGCTGGCCGCGCAACCCTTCACGGGTTTGCCGTCTATCTAGCGGTTCAGTGATGTATTTCGAGAGTAGGGAAGTGTGTCCCTTCTCAAATTACGAAAAGAGTCACTCTGAGCAGAAAACAAGCAGCAACTGACTCAATCGGGGTGTCTTATACGTATGTGCTACAACAGCTCTATCTCTACGGTTGTTTTCTTATCGAAGAATTTTCAGAGAAACGACACTCGGACGAACATGCCAGGAGGCGGCCATGGCATCCCAGTCTCGTTGACGTGATGGGAGCTAAGCGACACGGCAGCTTGTCAAGAGGCAGGTTTCATCGACGCCGATGTTCCCAACATTGTGTCTCTAGTCGCTAGCGACTGGTCGAAGAACATTTGGGATTTCCACGGTATCAAGCTTAAAACCTTTCCCCGCTGCAGCAGACAACGTACACGGACTCCGGGGTCTCACCACCACGATCACTGTATCACAGCAGGCGGACTCCCCTACCTACGCTCCGTGTCTCAAAGACTTCCACGAGACCGGCGCCCATGGCTTCCTCCAACACCCAGTTGAACTCCAAACCGTAAAACTCCTTCCATCGTTTGGTCCTCCCCGGCAGCACGCCGGCGAATTCTCCCCTGGCCCTCCTTGCGAGGCGTGCCTCGTCACGGGCTACGCCACCCTCCCACCGCTCCCGGAGCATAGACACGGGCATCTCCCTAAATTGCGATTTGGACAGGAGATGGGCGAGGTGCTCCACAGCGGCGGCGGTCAGTTTTAGAAACGACCCGTTCCCGGGCACCGCGATGGTGAATTCGGCCCCCGAATATGATGACGCGTCGGCGGTGCCGCCGCCGCGGGATAGACGCGGCGCCCCTCCCCCACCACCCGCGGCGTGTATTCCTCCTTGTCCGCCCACGGCATCGAAGCTTCCGGATGCTGCGCGGGAGACTGCCTGTATGCTCATCAAGCTACCGCGGTCTTCAGGGCGCAAGTGTAAATTCATTAAAGGTGTATTTACGTGCTGCGGATGTATACTGGATGTAAGAAACCCAGCCCGCACCAGGGCATCGGCCTGTTTATGGCCGCCGCAAGCCAGTCGCGGCATCGTCTGCGCCAGCGGGTTCTCTCTGAGGAACTTGACATAGGCGGACCTCGCGTCGTCGTCCAGCTCTGCCGATTTTGCAATCATGTCTTCCAGCTCGGAAGTTTGGATCAGAGCCTCGCCCAGGCCGCCGCGGCGTTGCACGTAGATCTTGCGCAGCGCTCCGCCGCGCTGCAACTCGGCGACCTCGCGCTCCACTGCCGTAGGCGAGGCGAGGAGCGCGTGGAGATGCGATGTTGTCACTATGCCCGGCATGGCTCTGCGGTAATTGAGCACCTCGGCGATGCGCGTGGAGTTCATGCCGGCCGCCTCCGTGGGGACGGGGCCGAACATGCGGCTGCGGGTGTACTTTATGGCCTGGACGACGTCGCGCAGCGACATGTCCGTCGCCAGCGCCGCGACGAGCCCTGCATCGTCGAGCCTGTCGTGGAAGAAGTCATCGTCGTAGCCGCCGTCGTCATCTTGTACGTCTGATGGGGTAGTGGTATTCCTCTTGGCGTTGCTGCTGCTGCCCCCGGCGGACTTGCGGGGGCTACTCGTCCCGCTATTCTTCCGTGGCGAAGCTGATGGCTTCGGCTTTGGTTTTGGCTTTTTTATTCGGCCGCCGCTCAGTATTGATCGCAAGCTCATGTTCTATTGGTTTTTTTTTTCCCTTTTTGTACTCTTCTTCTTCTTCTTCTCTAGGTGTGTTCCCTAGCGTAATTCGGAAAATGACAGCGTCGCAGGAAAATGGGAGAAGAGATAATTAAGGTTGAGGATTCGTACGGATGGCCTGGGGTGTGTAGTGTGAACGTGGGATTTCCGGTACGTCAAAGTCCGGGCGGCTCCACTCCTGCTTTTATGCCCGTTGACGGATTGACGCACGTACGCCGCCGCGCCCTTCCGGGTGTAGAATTCGGGTGCAGGACCCTTATTTATTTATTTTCGTCCTTCCTTCCTTGGGCTGGTATTAGTGGTGGCGAATCCGACGACGAGGTGCCGCGTTTTAGTTTCTGCGTGAGATTCTTCTTCGATCAAGAGGGGAAGTATTATTAATCAGCAGTCACGGTATAAGTAGGTGCAACTCGGGCCCTCGCCAAGAAGCTGTCAATATGCGTGATTGAGAGAAAAAAAAAGACAACGAGGCTGACCGGTCCGTGGCCTTTTGGTTATTCTGCCTGGAATTTGTTTTATTCTGCCCAGAATAGGGGGTGAGGTTATGTCAAGTTCCGATCCGTCTGTTCTTCTTTCGGCTTTCGGCTTCCTTGTATTTGGTTCGGCTATATTGGCGAAGAACCGAAAAGGTATCGGAGAAGAAGATGATGACAGGTGGGATGTTTCTCCTTCCCTCGCATTATTACACAAAGCTTAAATTTGAAGAGAATAGTTCTAGAACAGAGGGTTGGGATGGAAACTACGAAAGGACGTCCATAGAGGTTCGCGCATACTAGAAGGTACCTCTCACACCCAAGAGCATTGACTTTGGGACGAACATCAAACCCGAAGCTTGGCACTCTTTGCTCGATTTTATCCCCTGCGTGCGCTTGCGAGTTGGGAATCGCAGCGCAGTTTCTTGACTTCATCCTGTTGGGAATCAGACTTTTTCCGGCAGCGTTGAGCTGGTCGACGTCGGAAATTTGAACGTTGTCTTCAATGGAGGGTTGCTGGTGAAGGCGCATTCAACTTTCCTTGTGAAGTATCATTAGTCCGGCCAGTGTTGCAACTCAGATATGAGCGCATGAGACTCGAAAAGAGAGTCTCGCCGTTATGCCGGGCCGAACTTGCCGCTCTACATCCGATATGATAAAAAAACGTCCGTCTCTGCTCTCTTTCGTCCCCTTTTCTGGTTTGCTCCATCCATCCTAGTTCAGGTGGCACCGTCATTTGATAATGTGTTATCGCGGTGAATGCTATATCGTCAGAATCCGGCCCCCATGTTGCACGCATTAATTTCCCAAAATTCAGGCAGAGCCAGACTTCGGCACGGCATTGATGTTGGACGGCGGTGACATCGGGATGTAACGCAATGAGTTTGCCTAAAAGGAGGATGTTCATCAGCCAAAAGGGGGCAGGTTCATCCGAAGTCTTTTCTTGCGAAAAGAAGCTATAGTGAATGGTTAAAATGGCGGCAACGATTTGATCTCCCCGACGACGACGTGTCTTTGCGTTGCAATGATCTCTAAGGGTCCCGTATTCGTCGCGAACCTACAATACAGGGTGGGCCTTGATACGTTCCCGCGACTTGCTTGCTACATGTTTCTCGATATCGCCGCCAGAGCTGTTGCACATTCTGCTGCGCTTGAGTATCCCCCTATACCGTGCCCAACATCCCGGAGCTACGTACCGGGTAATAAATGAGTTCTACAGCGACAAAGCCGTTACGCTCCCATCCGGTTCGATTCCTCAACGACCCTTCACTGTCTAAGACATAGGACTAGGTTCTAGCAAGTCGGTTGCCCACCCTACGTAGAGTTCAAAGCCAGAATAGTACAGTCTACCAGCGCATCCGAAGCTGCCGACGTTGGAGCCTCCCGTTTTCGACATTTGATCTCCGTCCAGTGTCGCAGAAGTCAATTACTAGATATAATCCTAAGAGTGCTTCATCGCCCGCCTCCACCGACCCCTTCGCCTCTGACATTCATCATCCTTCCACCCTCATGTGGTCGTGTTATCGACGACGGCGACTGCTGCTTATCTCTGGCTCACCATAAAGCAAGTCTTTGGCTTCTTTGGCTGTCTTGTGCGGCTCAGACTACTAAAAGTCAAACTTTCTGTTTCAAAGAGTTCTCCACTACCGAGCATAGCCCTCGAGTGTTGAAGTATCGGCCGTGCTCACTGCAAGATGGGAGGTATGCTACCCTCTTCCCTCTAATATTTTGACCATTTAAGGTCAACGATTATCGAGCTCTGGGGCTAGGACACGGAGGTCGTAACATGGTTGCAGAGAGGCAGAAGCCCGCCCGGACCTCGACTCTCCTGACGTACCTTGGTTATGGCTCGACCAAGAAACCTGCCACTTTCCTCGGTGAGTATGATAGTTCGAGATCACTAGCTCGTCGACATCATTTCCAAGCAAAAGGGTCAACAGCTCCAGCCCATCCATATGTCATTTATGTGTCACCTCACGAAGTCGTCGGAGCTCGATGAAAGGTTACGACTCTGTAAAGGTATCACGTTCGAGCTCCCTGATAGCCTCGCTTTCTACTGCGAGGAAAGTCACATTGTTGCTGGTCAGATTGCAGCATATGCCTGAAATTTGGCTCCTCGTAGCTGGGAACATAGCCCAGCTACTGATATATACCGGGGGCCGAGTACCTACCTCGCGGATACCTACGTCTTAAGGTACGTAGCCATCAGACTCGAGGCTCATATGAAACTCATAGATAGCGACTACGCTGTCTGTCTTTTGAAATATTGTCTCTTGCAAGAACATCTCGACTCCCACGAGAGTAGTCTCTCTGCGAGAAGGATCGAGATGTCTTCTCCAAGGTCTTCAACATATGTATAACGGAACTCCTGGAATCTGTCCAGTGTGATCCGATAACCGAGTTCTCCATTTGATACCTTTACACGACCACTAGATTCGGTGTCGATTCTACTCAGCGGCAAGCGATGTCTGATTCATACTTATACCCAAAAAATCTTGGCCAGCTTTCATGCCACGTCCCGTTGTTTCACGACACCTCTAATCTTTCCTGTGCTGGTGATATTGGCTCTTGGGTGCCTTACTATCCGGTAACATTGAATGCCACAGAATGACCGGGCGTTTCCGCTGCTCTATTACCGGTCCTCAACATTTCAACCAGGAGACTTCCAGAGACAAATCCCTCGGAGGTACTTCCTGGTGATTTAGGGGTCGGAGTGACAACGTCAACCTCGACAGACCAGACAACGCGAGGATACGCGTGTGATTCCTGACTGCACAGAAGGTATCACATGATCTTGCGCAGGCCAAGAGTGAGTTCATCCTTACGAGCCATCGAGGCACTGGTAGCTCCCAGGTCCCAGCTCCTAAGATGAGGCAAGCTTCTATTGAGAGAGACGAACATGGATACCGGAGATGGCTTCCTTCCGCTTCTTCTTCAGCGTTGCGGTCTCGCCAACTTTCTACGGGAATCCTCAATTAGAATTTAGGATACGCAGTAACGCCGGGCGACACTGGAAACGACTTTTACCCAGCGGGTGTAGAGTACCAGATAACCCGTCCACAGAAACAACCAAACAAGTCTCTTTACTCGGGATTCACAGGTGTCCACCTCCCGCGTCTGCCTGATAGGAAAAGGGGACTCCAACTCACTCCCAGAAAAGCGCGCCAAACTCTAGCTTGCGGTTCTTCCAAACGGGACACAAAAGCTAATCATACAAAAAGCCTCAAGGGCCATACAATTCCCCTTTCCCAAAGTACATCTTGCAATCAAGGTTACGGAGCCGGGCATGTTATACACACTAGACGTCAGACTCAACATAACAATGGAAACTCAATACGAGGAAGTCCAGAAGCCGCCGTTCTATGAGACCAACCTAGAAGAATGCAGGAATGCGGGCCAAAATAGCACATCATCAATATCACTACAGCCACCGAAAATAAACAGCGAGCGATGCAAGAGAAAGAAAAAAAAAGAGCACACGACACAAAAACATGCCCCCCGAGACAAAAACAAACCACAATTTGGACGGGAATCAAAGGGTCTCAGAGACCCCGGCAAAACGTACCAAGACATCGTCTCTTCCTGACTCGATTCTTTCTCCATCTGCTTCTTATCAATTTGTCACTGCTCATCCAACAGCCCGTAGGACAAGGACAAGGACACAAGAGCAAACTTAAGGGCACAAGACAAGTGATTCTCTTGTTGATGTCAAAGGTTTTTTGCTTTTTCTGTAAGCACAGAGGGAGGAGTATTTCGCGCTCTGCGATGCCTGATGTCTAGGTAAGTAGGTAGGTAGGTACTCCAAAAAGGGAGTAAAAGCTATAAACAACAAGAAGTATGTAAAATAGCACAACCTTCGCTAACGGGAAGTCCAAAATCAATGTACCGGGAAAAATAAAGACACCCCAAACCCTTTTACACAACCTTCTCTACTTTTTTAGTATCCTGACAACTCCAACGACGTAGAAAAAGAAATAGGTAGAGTATCTCGATAAATCGCGCTTGGTGATCGCGTGAGAGATACTTCGTCCGTAAGGTGCCTAGCCGGCAGTGGTTAAGATGTACGAAGTGATGGAGGACATCCGCTCACTCGTCAACTTCAACGAAACCCTCAACAATTCCTGTGCAACATCAGGCTGGTCCTTCTGCAGCCGTTGCCATCCCTCTTTGTCCATCCGCCAGGCGACGCAGTCCCTATCAACCGTCACCGTGGCCGTCCGGTCCGTCTCCGAGAAGAAGGGCAGCTCGCCGCACGTCGTGCCCGCCACGATGCTCTCTGTAAGCTTGCCTTGCGGCATGTCGTAATCGGCGCGGAGGATGCCCTTCTCCACCAGGTAGAAACCCTTGGCGGGCTCGCCCCTCGTGAACAGAACTGTGCCGGCCTGATATTCCATCCGTGAGAAGTATCCAACTGCCCGGAACCAGAAGTCTTCGTTCCTCTCGCTCAAGCCCTGGAAGATCTGCAGCATCAACCGCAGAGGCTCCTTAAAGCTCTGCCACCTCTTCGTGCCCGAGGACTCTGTGTTCGCCAGCGCGTTTCTGGCAGCTTCATGCAGATGGTTGCGTCTTGGTGAGTTGATGACCAAATCGAACGATCCCCGATCTGGCTTCGAAGGGACGTCAAGACTCGCTGTTGGTGCGTGACGAGAGCCATTGTGGAGCGCTTCCTGGCTTGTGTAAAGAGTCTTGAGCAACTCGTTCTCACAGCTCTCCAGAGCCGAGTTGAGATCGGGAAGCAATGTCACTTCGATGCTTTCATTGTCCTCGTTACCCAGTCCCATGGCCCGCAAGTTGCGGCCAACCTCACTTTCCGCGTCCTTTCCACTCAACACCATGACGATGCCCTTGTTGTCGAGTAACCTGCTGATAGTATTGAAAGCTTCACCAGCGGAGTAATCGAGACCTGTGACGTGGTACAGGTCGAGAACGAGATATTTGATGGGTCTCTCTGCAAAGGCACTGTCGTCGATGAGGGCCCGGATCTTCTCTTCTACGCTGACGACGGTGCCGAAAAAGAGGAAGCCAGTGAGCTTTACGATGTAGATTTGCCGACGAACTTCCTGCAAGTAGTGGTGCTGCGAAGGATTTCTGCGTACGGTTGAGCCGACGATTTCGCCTGTATAGCTTGCTCGTACGGCAGATACTCTCGAGGTCTGGATGATTAGTGACGCAAAGGCGAGGATAATGCCCACACCAATGCCAATGACGAAATCGTAAATGCCCATTACCAGGACGATTACAATCACCTAGTTAGACAATTAGAAAAGACTAGTCAAAGACAAACAACAAAACATACCGTCAAATATTCGGCCAGTTTCAGCTTCTTCCTCGGAAGCCACACGGCTTCAAGAAGAAGCTCAAAGCCAAGGTCGAAGATAAGAGTACCGACCATCATAATAGGGATAAAGCCAATGATCTTCGGGCCAATCACCATGACACCAAAGGTCAAGGCTGCTAGCATGACGCCAGCAAGCCGACTGTCTCCGCCAGAACGCATGAAAAACACGGTATTGGCGTAGACAAGATAGTTTTGAATACTACCGCATAGGCCGGAGATGAAGTTGGAGTAGCCGTGCAACTTCAGCTCACGGTCGAGGTCAGCATTGTCCTCACCAGTTTGTAGGGCCAGGGCCGGAACATTGATGGGAACGTGGAGGATGCCGAAAAAGGTGAGTGCCAACATGGCGGGAATGCACTCCAACACGGCATCCCACTCGACCAGGTTGAATTCTAGGGTTGTACATTAGCAATAGTTAGAAACGTGAGGCATGGTCCGCTCACTGTATAACGTATAGAAGTACCACCAGGGCTCGTCGGCAGGTGGCCCTTCAAAAATCCAGCCATGATCTCGGAGAGAATCAGGCTCCAGCGCATCCAGAGAGAACACAAAGAAATAGAAGACAATCGGAATGGTGATGATGTACAGCGGCAAGAAGTACTTAGAGGCACCTCTTGTCTGACTGTAGAAAAGGACAATGGCCAGCAAGAGGGGTATGAGCCAGAGAAGTACTGTGTCGGACTGGAAGAGCTTGTGGAGGGTGTCCATGTCGTATTCCAGACTGCCATCCATTCGTGCAGAAACTTCGAATCCCGTGGCAACCAGGAACCAGCCGACACCTCCAATGCAGCCGATTAGGATGTGCCTCGGGATGAAACCAACCATGTAGCCGAAGTTGAACTTGCCCATGAGATAGAACACTGCGCCTGTCATCATGGAACTGATAGCATAGGTGACAATCGTCGTTGCGATTACAGCGTCGGGTTGATCTTCGCCAATATGGTCCGTAATTGTTTGGGCCATGTTATGGAAAAAGGGTACGACCTCGATCTGCGGAAGGGTCAGCGATGGCCGTATTACATGATCTGAGCAAAACTCACCAATTCGGAGCCGACACCTCCCTTGAAAATACTACCAGTTGAGAAGGTCAACTGAGAAACAATGGTGCTAACATAGAAAATGGAGATGCCCGCTGAGCCCAGACCAGCAAAGATGGGCTTGCCGAGGGGGAATAAAATCATGCCTAGTCCAGTTAGAACAAACGCCCTGGTTTTGCAGACCATTTCAAGAGAGGAGCATACCGTAAGATAGGGCATCAAGCACATTGAGCAGCAATCCGACAATGACGGCCGGCAAGCAAGATACTGGGGCCACCACAGCATTCTGCCATAACGCTTGGCGGTCCCATGCTTTGGGACTCGTCGCAATCTGGTACCCATGAACGATGCGCTCCTCGACGTTCACGGTGAGGTCCTTCAGACCTCCCAGCCACCGCTTCTTAGGTCGCTGTTTCTGTCCTTCCACATCGACTTCGGTGCTGGCTCCGCTCGTGTTGTAGCTCTCGAGACTATCAGACGATAACCTGGGGATCAGGGGAGTGCGCTCGGTAGGCTGCCTCACAACGATCCTCGCCGGCTGCTGCGCCTCTCGCTCCTGTCTCTCCGCAGAGGGCGCTCGCTTCGGTCCGGGGCTCGATGGTTCCAATGGCCCGGAATGGGGCTCAGGTGACGGGTCTCGGTGCGACTGAGGAGGTGACTTCTTGAGTAGGTTTGTCAAGATTGAGGGGCCGTCCTCTGGTAGTTCGTCCTCGTCTCCATCTGGCGAAGGAGGCTCCGATACCTCTTGTATTGTCTCGGAGCTCGTCGCATGCGTAACTTCGTCATCGTCGTCCTCCTCGTTGTCCGAAATAGCGGTTTCCCGTGCGAGAGCTGACGACTGGGACCGTTGCCGTGAGAGAAAAGCCGGACTGTGACCCGTCTTCTTGTCGGACAGTAGGTACGAGGCGAGTTCGGCCGTATCTTCGCGCACGCTGCGGGCGAACTGGGCGCTGTCGACGGGGGCTAAAGATAGCATGTTAGCAGGTTGTGCGTCCTGCATGACGTATGCGCCAACTACGGAATGCTTGCCTAGGTGGTCCCTCACGTTGCCGTGGATGAAGGAACGGATCGGCTCTCGGTGACTTGAGCTCACGGAAGAGGATAGTAGAGTTCTCGAATCGGGAGCATTCTGTGAGTTCCGGCCGGGACTGAGGAGCGGGTTTTCCGGGTTAATCTCTGCACTGTTCCTCTGGGATCTCTGGGAGCTCAAGGAAGCGGCTCTTCTCCTCCATGGAGAGAAACCGGCAAAGTTGGGAGAAGACATGGCCAAGGTAACTAGCTAGCTGGGTGACTGGGTATGTTAACAGTTGGTGTTTGAGCACCGAGGATCACCGTTGCACCTCTTGAAGGCGCCAATTGTCAGGGTGCCAGGCCGATGGTGCGGCTGTTCTTGCAGGTTCTACGTCGTGGAAAACATGAGAAGCTGAGCTGGGGTGTGCGCGAGAGGAGAGAAATGTGTGGTGGGTGTCGGCGCAGATAAGAGATGGGAAAGTGTAGTACTCCGTAGGAGATAACAGACAGACGGGGCCAGATCTACGGGCAGAGCCAGGATGGCCCGTGTAAGCCGTTCTGGTTTCTGGGTCGTGAGCGGAAAGGCTGCAAAGGCTAATAAAGCCAAAGAAGGGTTGGATGGAGAAAGATGGAAGAAGAGCACGAACCTGGATAAAGGGAACTACCAAGTGGGTGGACGGGCTGGTTTAGAGCAGACGGGACGGAGATGGAAAGCGTGGAGACCGTGGAGAGCGAGAAAGCCACCTGAGAGGTAAGTTAAAGGTAAGACGTGAGCAAGTAGTGGAAGTGTACCAGAGAATTGGACGAGGTTCAAGAGGTTGTCGTCAACATGGCAAGGCATAGCGCGCGCAACGCAACAGCATGCAGAACGACGCAGCACGCAGCACGTAGCACGCAGAATTAGACGAACGACAAACCTTGATCCAGGTCAAATTTGCATTTTGCATGTGGCCCCTCGCCCCTCAGTAGCGTGCCTCCTACGGCATGCTACCACTTTTACTGCATGGGAGGCACGCAAGTGCTGGGTCCAACTCACCCAACTCGCCCAAGCTTGCCGAGTTCCCTCTGTACCTCAGGAGGTACTTCAGTCGAGGTACCTACCGGCTAGGCTGTTCCTGACGGGAGATGCTTGTCCCTCTCTTTACGGCTAGCCAGCGCAAATCCTCGTGGTATCTTGGTGCGGGCATTCCGTAGCCCATCGCAGTCCGGGTTGCCGTAACCACCGCACTCTTTATCTTGTTAGTTCATGAACTACGAAGACCTACGCAGTCACGGCAGTATGTCAGTAGGTGCATCCATCTCGCTGACTGCCCGCGGATGGGTGCCGATGGCGCTCGACTCTCGAGTTGCACTACGTAACGCCCGCGAATGATCCCTGCACCTACAGCACGGCGACCCCTCCAGTGAGCCACTTACAGCCGCTGCAAGGCAAATGGAATGGCGAAATGGGTACCGAGTGCCTTAGAAAGTATTCCGTCCCGCTCAATGAATGGTTGGACTGGAAGCACGGCAGACCAATTGGGCTGCCCACCCTCTCAAAAGTCGGCTCCCCCACTTCGGATCCAAGGATTTTTTTTCCTTCCTCCTGGGCTTCGGCGGCCGGGGCCACTCTCTGCACACCCTCACTTCTTTCTCCCTCCATCGTGGGTCGTGGTGTGGTACCTAACCTGTGCCTGTATATCCGTACCCTCCGCTCTCCACGACTTCCCAACAACAAGCCAAGCATCAGGCTCTGGATCGTGGGCTATCCAGTGGGCCGTGGGCCGCAGGCAGCATACGGAGGGGAACGGAGGCCAGACGCCCGCACCGTCGAGCGGGTATCCCGCTCTGTCTGGTGTATCAAGATTCAAGAGTGACCATATCCCAGCCCAAGCTCACGTCTGAAAGAGCCAATGCAATGCATCGTCAAACTCTGCTTCATTCACAACTCTCGCGTGGGGTAATACGGCATGTCAATTGGAGAATTTGGCGTCAATTGCTCGTCATCGTCTCCCTTCAATGGCTCGACGTGTTCTGCAACGCTGCAAGACGTACTAATAAGCTAAGGTCACAATCAGCAGACTAATACCTTTGAACCGCTGTCTCCTACTTCGGCCTACATCGGCCCTCCCCTGCTAAGTTGCTTAGGTATACCGTGAGTATACCTAGTCACCTCATGTCCGGGACTACAGGTCGACCGTCGACCAACAGCGACTATGATGCGGCGCATGATGCAATGCAGCGCACAAGGCCATGCCTGTGCTGTGCAACTGAGCTGTTTTGCCCACAACCGACTGGCTACCCATATTGCGGCTCCGGCTCGTTAGATGGCGGCCCTGCTTTGGATTCGCCTCAAGAGACGCCCAAGGTCGTAGACATGTCTGAGGTTTCAATGCAGCCCGATCTTCCAATGTCGCTATCGCTTTTCGTTCTCCTCATCCGCCGCCGATATCGCGACATCTGATGTTCATTCCCCGCGCGCCACCACAACTGGTCCAAGCTGCCGCACACTGGCTTGTTATTGAGGTGGCCCAAGAAGTCGACGTGCACGTTTGCCTGCCACATGCGAGACATATTCCCCAATTCTCCCCTCATCGCTGACAACCCAAAAGCAAGGAGCCCGTTACAGACTCAGTCAGCTCAGCAACCCTAGATATGCCGCATGCCATCTTGGCCCCGGATTCCGTTACTTGAACCTCCATCAGACCCTTTTTGCGGGCCTCATTGTGTTGTTGCTACCTTGGCAAGAAATCAGTCGCCTGTACCGCTTGGTCTCTTCTCGCGAGCCCGGTCGCTCACAGCCCCTTGAAACTGCATGAGTGCACCCCGCGTACCCCGCGAATTGCCAGCAGAATACTGCTCACATGTCGAGCTGCTCGCATCATCTTGACGCATCGCACCAGGTTGCTTTTTGTCGGCAATGGCGCCCCGCCTTGCTTTCGACGAGAATATCGAATCTGATCATCCGTGCAAGGGTTTTGTCAAGGCAGCCGTACATCCGTACCACTCGAGCTCCACAGATTTCCAAGAATGGTAGAAATGAAGATACATTCCTCTTAGTATCGTTATCTTGAGACTCCGAGGTTAACCAGCCAGATCGAGGTCGTTCATGAGCATCAGCTGAGTTTTTGGAGATAACCCTGTGCTATCAGCCGTTCCACGTCGCCCTGTCTGACATAGAACTGACTGTTCTTGGTCAAGTTGATGGCGCTAGATCCTCGGCGTTAGACGTAATCCTTATCTGCGGCTTGAGAGGTTTAAACTCACCCGTATTCAGTCTGGATCTCTCCTGCATCCTTCAAGACTCTCACGTCAATGAAAAGGTCTCGCGGCGGCTCCAAGCTGCCCGTAAGATCAATGTCCGTCCATTGCCCCTTGTAGGCAGCCAGCAGATCACCGTATTGCCTCACATACTCCTCCTCTTGCGGACTTAGACTGCTCGTAGGACCGTCGGCGTTGCCATTAGGACCTCCCGTTGATGTACCCGCATTGCCTCGTACTTGTTGCCCGGCCAAATCAAGCACATCGACTCCTTTCCATGCCAGCTCTTCCAGTTTATCTGTCCGAGTTCGGTGGTATGCGAGAACGCATCGCTTGTTCCTTCGCATGGAGAGATAGTTGACGAGGACTGTGCAGGCTGTTGCTTGGTTGGTGGCTGGGTCGAAGGAGCCCTGAAAAGGCTCAAGAACCTCCGTCACATCTTTTTCGAGGTCTCGAACTTCGCGCGTAACGGCGCGCACTATCTCGGCTTGGTACGCTGGTAAATGCGAAAGGTTTTGGGTTCGTTTAGCATGTTGCACCTGGCGAACGCGTTAGCTTTTTACAACTGCGTGACGAAAGGCTGTCTCTGAGCCTGGTCATACCAACTTATTGCCCAAGTCGCCGTACATCTTGACAGAATGTATTTCAGGCTGGGCAAGCGAATGTGGTCTGGTTGTGTTGCTGCGGCTGGCGCGTCTCGTGTCGACGTTCGCGTTGCAAGCTTGAAGCTGGCGGGTTCGCAGGCACGGTTCACAAGCTACTCCAGTCGCGTTGCATTGGCTTGCTTACCCTTCCGGGAGGGCCCTCGATGGAAGCGAAGAATTGCCCCTCACTTAGCGCCGCCCCACTTTGATACACATTTCACCTTTTTTGGATTTTGACTGGGCGAGAGCTAAGAGTCATCAAGGTCGAAAGGTGCCAGTCCGACCCCTCATTCATGATTCAAAATTCGAGACGCAGAGATACTAGGAATTGAAACCGAGATGTTGTATTCTTCAAAAGGTTTTTCATAACCTCATTTGTATTCATAAAAGGCCTTGAGCCCGCACTCTTTGTGCGACAAAGGACGCTGCCTTTGTTGGTGCTAGAAACTGTTGTGTTTCCTGAGCCATAACCTTTCTTGTGAGGATTCTATGGATTTTTTTTCATGTCTCCACCATCATGCCTCGTGAAATCATCCCTCCCGTTCATCATAAAGCCCCTTACAGCTTCTGCATAGCAGCAATGTCCACGGACTGGACGTAGTCCTCAAGCTCGGCAATCTCCTCCTCAAGATCAGACAAGCTGATCTTCTCATCCTCGACAACGAGGTTGATCTGGAGCTTCTTGATACCGAAACCGACGGGAACAAGCTTGGAGGCACCCCAAACGAGACCGTCGTGCTCAATGGCACGGACACCAGCCTCAAGAGCAGCCATGTCAGTCTCGTCATCTGCAGTATAGTCAGTAAAATGTCCTCGATTTATAGTTCGAGCAAGAATCCTTACCCCAAGGCTTGACATCCATAGTGACAACGGACTTGGCAGCGAGCTTGGGCTTGTTGTCCTTCTTCTTCTTGTACTCGGCGAGGCGCTCCTCACGGATGCGAGCAGCCTCAGCGTCCTCCTCCTCGTCGTCAGAGCCGAACAGGTCGACATCATCCTCGTCCTCCTCGGCGGCGGGGGCCTTGGCGGAGTTCACGGGGAGCTCAGTGGCCTCAGGGCCGTAGACGGAGTAGGACTTGGACGCATCACCGGGGAGGGTGGCGAAGTCGCTCTCGTAGGAGGCGATGTGCTTGTACCATCTGGCGGCGTGGGGGTACTTCTCGGCATCAGGAGCGGACTGAAGAGCCTTGAAGGTGGCAACGTCGGCCTGGGAAGGAGTGGAGCTGTGCCGATTGTTAGCGGCGATGTCTTGCCCAAGTTTGCCTTTGTGAGATAAAAGTGAATGGGTAAGGCGGGGGTCAGAGTTGCACGAAGTGCTGGTTTTGTCGTCAAATAGCAGGTCTTGAGGCTGCCTCCGAAACACGGACCAATTTTCCTCATCATGTAATGCCAAAAGGGGTGTCGAAGAAGGATGACTCGGGAGCGGTGAATAGGGAGTTGAAAACTTACCCGACGATGTAGGAGCGGGTGGTGAGCCAGCTGTTCAGCACTGACACGATTGTCAGCCCGTGAAAGAAAGAAGAATCATCGCTGCAGAAACTTACTGGCAGCACCAGCATCAGTGAGAAGGTCGGCGAAGCCCATTTTTGCGTTTTGAAGAGTGTGTAGAGGGAAGGGAAAGGGGTATCTGTGAAAGAAGCAGAAGAAGGAGGATGTGTTGAGGTTTAGGTAGAAATAAGTAAGTGAAGGTGGGGTTGGGAAGGACCAGGTCGAAAATTTTGAGATTGCGGTGCTCTTCACTCAGGTTCTGAGCGGCACGGACCCCACCATCCTGGTTGCCCAGCGCCAGACCCCTCTTCGGAGTAAGGACGGGCCGGGAGAGCAGAGCCCCTGCAGTGGATCCAGCGACAGGTGGGATGAGGTGGATGGATCCGATGCCGCCAACCCACCTCAGGCGGTAGGCAGGGAGCTCCTACGCAATTGCGGTCGATAGCTCCAAACGAGACAAGCTCGACCTTACGCCAATCGCCCTTCTCCAAATCACCATTCAAACGACTACCAATCCGGACTTCAAGACAACAACCTACTATTCCTCACCACCCAAATCCGAATTGAAAACACATCATGTCGTCGTCGATTCTGCCGATAATCACCTTTAAGGCTGGTATCTGTGAGGCAGACGTCAGTGTTGCAGTTCCGCAATCGTTGCAGACCCTGGTTCGCTGACATCTATCATAGACCTCCAGCAAGCCTTACAAGATCAAGCCACAGGCGACACCTGGCTACATCTACCTCTACTCCGAAGATGGTTCGTATAGTCGTTAGCGATTTCTCTTGCAGATGCCTAATAAGTTACAGACTTGATTCACTTCTGCTGGCGAGAGCGCACCGCCACCATGGATAACCCCGATCTCGACCTCGTCATGGTGCCCATGGACGGTGAATTCGTCGCTCACGCTGCCGCCGACCAACCCTCAGCAAAGACCAACGGTCGCGTCTTTGTCCTCAAGTTCGGTTCCTCCTCCCAGAGACACTTCTTCTGGCTCCAGTCCAAGCCTCAGTCGCGCAACGGAGACCCCAGCTGGTTCAGCCCGCGCGACAAGAAGATTGGTGAAATCGTCAATGCGCTTCTCCAGGGCGAGGAGGTCAACGTGAGCCGCGAGCTGGCACAAGTTCGCAACACCGACGACAGGCGAGACGATGACGATGACGAAACGATGGAAGATGCTGAGGGCCAGGGTGACCGGCACGAACAGTCCCAGGGAGGCAGCGGTGGTGCTGGTGCTGGCGCCACGGGAGGCGATATCAGAGAAGAAGGCGAGAATGCCAGAGAAGGTGGAGGTGATGGAGCACGAGCGTAGGTTGCTTCCTCATGCATAGCTCTAGGGTCGTTAGAGTTACGCGGACTGCATGGGCACTGGCGAGGAAAAAGACGGCCCGTCTTATGGCGTCACCTGTACTTTTAGAGCCTTTCAAAAGACAAAAGGGTTCGGAGTTTTGGCTTTTCAGCGCAGTGCCCATGGCTTGACTTTTCCATTATATGCTCTTGTGCTAACCGCTTCATAGTGCCGCTGGTGGCTCCAACACTGACGCGGATGCTGCCGTTCGAAACTTCCTGGCATCATTGCAAGGCAACGCCAACTTGAGTGCATCACAGCAAAGTGGGCAGCAGCAACATGCAGACAAGCCTTTCCCATACCTCAGCCACCTCCTTCCGAACGAGATCACCATTCCAATGCTTCGATCGGCGTCGGAGGAGTACATAGACAGCCTTTTGAGCTTTCTGCCCCCGGCAATCGTCGTGCTTGCCACGGAGGCAGACGACCTGGGTGACTCTGAGCCCACAGCAGACGCTGCTGCTGCTGCCACAGCCACTTTGAGCCTTGCAGAGAAGAAGAATCTGCTGGAGAGAGTGCTCAGAAGTCCCCAGTTCCACCAGGCACTTGGAAGCCTGACCATGGCGCTGCGCGATGGTGGTCTTCCTACAATTGCGGAGGCCCTTAGCGTCAAGGTGCCTAATGGCGGTTATATGAGGGGTGGTGCTATGCCCTGGGGCGGTGGCGAAGCGGTAGAGGCCTTTGTTGAGGGCGTCAAATCAACCGTCAAGGAGAAGAAGCAGGGTTAGACGAGGCTTGGATGTTGAAATGATAGAGATCGAAACGATAGACTGCCTGATGATCAGATTCTCGTCTGGCATCTAGCAATGATAACAATGTATCCAGTGAAGACTCTCTAACTTGTGATTTGGCTTAAGTGCAAGATTTTTAGGAGGAACTGGACACAGAACAACAATGAAGATGTCCCGAGCCCAGTTGTTACGTGCGTTTGGCATATTGAAGGGTAAGGAAGTTGATGCACTTCCTTAACAACTAATTGGCACAATTGAGATTCTATAGAGAGACAAAAAACATTCGACATGCCTGTCAGAAGCTACCGTAGGCTAATCTTACCTCGCTCGTGGTATTAATAGTCTTACCCCCGTGTTCATATCCGCATAAGATATTCTTATTAGGCAGGTAGTTCACCCTGATCACTTCTACTCCCAACATATTGGAGAACATGGAAACTGGAGATTCGTAGTGTTGGGTACGTACCGAAGGCTGGGGGGCGACAGGACCCCACATTGACCCCAGTCCCTGCACCGTTGGCCCACTAACGTCACTGGAGAATGCGATCGGAATTCGTGCTGAGATTCAAGCCAAAAGCTGAATACCAATTTCAACCACTTTGAGCATTATCCCAGATCTTCACATAACCTCAAAAAGTTACAACCTGGCGGGACTATTGTCCTGAAGCCCTCAGTTCTCTTTATCACGATGGCGGATCATTTGAAGGACCCCCTGCCGACCTTCGTCGAGGACTTTGGCAGCGACGAGCGCATCTCCTTCTCCAAGCTCGACAACAAATACCTGGCTGTCCTCGACGACGGCACTGAGCTCGAGTTTGACCCGGCGACATCCACATGGGCTGAGGCCGCGGACGAACCCATAGAGCCTCTCGATGACGAAGACGAGACCGCGGCGCAACTGGCAGACCTCTCGAGAGCCGGCGCCGGCCCGAGTTACAGCAATGGAGGCAGCAACAACCCAAGGAAACGGAAGGATTCGCCCACATCAGGAGATGCGGGCGGCGGTGGTGGCAGAAGCGGTGGTGCGGACAGACAACAGAGCGGCGGTGACGGCAATGGTGGTGACGACAACGGCAACGGCAGGGCGCGTCCAGCAAAGAAGGCTAAACCGGCGCGCGCACCGCCGCCGCCGCGCCAGAACACAGCAGTCTACGTCACGGGTCTGCCCGCCGATGCGACGGCGGACGAGGTCCACGACCTCTTCTCCCGAAAAGCCGGCGTGATTGCCGAGGAGATTGACAGCGGCCGGCCGCGCATCAAGATGTATACGGACGAGGCCGGCAACTTCAAGGGCGACGCGCTCGTCGTCTTCTTCAAGCCACAGAGCGTCGAGATGGCTATCATGCTTCTGGATGACACAGAGTTCCGCTTCGAGCCGGGTCCGGCAGGGGCAACACCCAGGATGAAGGTCCAGGCTGCCGACTCGAGCTACAAGAAGACAAAGTACGATGAGGACACGAATGGCGCGGAAGGGGGGGATAGGAAAGGGGGAGACGCTGCCGCCGCCCGGCCACAGCGGAGCACGAACAACGGGGACAAGCAAAAGATTATCCGCAAGACGCAAAAGATGGCCGCGAAGCTGGCGGACTGGAGCGACGACGACGTGGCAGCGGCGCCGGTGGAGAGCACCTCGAAGCGGAACCGGACGGTGATCCTGCGGCACATGTTCACGCTGGCGGAGCTGGAGGAGGACCCGGCGGCACTGGTGGAGATCAAGGAGGACATTCGCGACGAGTGCGGGAAGCTGGGGAAGGTCACCAACGTGGTGCTCTACGACGAGGAGCCGGACGGCGTGGTGGCGGTCAAGTTCTCGGATACGCAGGCCGCGCAGGCGTGTATCCAGCTCATGCACGGGCGGGCGTTTGACGGGCGGATCGTGGAGGCGAGTATAGCGAAGCCGAGGGAGAAGTTTAAGATGTCCAGGGGACAGGTCAGTGATAGCGACTAGGTACTCTGTGGTCTCCGTCTTTTTGGGGATGCTGGTTTCGGTCTTGGGAGACTTGTATATATAGGATTGTATTACTGCAGACCGCAAGGATGCATGGTGCGCAAAGAAGAGCTTTCAGAGGCAAAATACCACATCAATTTTGGGCAGCTTTGAACGTCCGATCAGCATGTCGTAACCGCATGTGCCTCTCTTTTTTGAAATGGTCGTAATGCAATAGAGAGACGAACATCGACTGAGACGGCCTGTACATCGATGAGGCAAGAGAGAAACATTGGACTTGCCAGTATTGCGGCCGACAAGAAAGTAAGGGGTAAAGGATACAGATTGAGGGCATATTCAGCATTCATGTCTTGATGGCACTCTGATACCTACAATTCCCCTTTCTGAGACTTGACTCACCATTTAAGAGATACCTATATCACCCATTAAGAAGGTAATACCATCAATGACTCAAAATTCTTTTTTTTTCGATTCATCTACTTATTTCTGATCTATCAAGACTCCTCCAACTCCAGGCCAAATTTCAATTTCGTGCCAATCATCAAACGGAAATCAACACAACAACCCCTGGTTTTGAACTGCTGAAAATTGTTTGTGTGTGCGTGTATGTGTGTCTTGATAAGCACTTTCAACGCGAATAGCGTAAGATTGCCCGAGTCTTCTCTCTGAGTAGAGAAAAGTCTCAAGCAGCCCTCTCGGCTTGGATGTCTGTTCGCTCGGAAACGACGTACCATATAGCCGCCTCAATGATCTTGCACACAATCCTCAGCTCGTGGTCATCTGTAAGGCACAGTCAGCGTTGGTGAAAAACGATATGGGCCAGACCTGATTTCCTGCACCCCGCCACCCCCTTTCCCGCGATGATGTATATATCTTTGTTCGCCTTCGTTGATGGCTCTCTGCCGGAACCAGAAAAAGGAGTGAACTGTGTGACATCTAGCCGTCACCCGCCGCCGCCACGAAGAGCAAGGCAGCGTTTTCCCCAAAAAAAATCTAAGATCATTTGTGTGTGTGAAGAAACGTACCTCGCGGAGCATATACCATGACGAACTCTTCCGGCACGGGCATCCTCACCAACGTCCCCTTCCACGCCAACGGATGCCGCTGGCCCCAGCCCTTGGCCAGCACCTCTCGAATGTCCTCGGGATGGAGGTTCATGTGCAAGCTGTGATCCGAGTCGTGGACGTGGCAGACCTCGCCGTTGCACGTAACGTTGACGGGGTGCCGCGCAAACAGGGCCAGGCCGTGCTTCTCAAGGCAGGACCTCGCGGTACCGAATCGTGCCGGGTTCGAGGCCGCGAGCTTCTGCAACGTCTTGCGGAGGGCGTGGTAGTGCGGCACCGTGCCGTGCTGATCCAACTGCCTCTGCGGCGCGATGCCGGCGACCTGCGGTCGGGGACCAGGGCGGTATGGTAGTCGGGCGAGGTCTCCATCCTGGCGGAGGATGCCTCGCTTTGGGAGGATGTTTGGTCTCGCCTCGGGCGCCGTAAAGGGGTCTCGGAGGGCCCAGAGCCGCAGCCAGGCTATCCGAACATAGCCTTGGAACGTAGCAGGCGTCCCACCCGGTCCGAGGCCCAGGAAGTTGTGGTAGTCGTTCCGCACGAGCAGCAGAATGGGGACGATGACGAGAAGTGTCTCGGCGATCCTGGGTTCGAGGAAGTGGATGATGAGGGCCAGAGTCATGGACAAGGTGAAGATGGCGGGGCCATTGAGCGTGACAGAGATGGCTTCCTGCTTGAGGACACAGCTCACGGAGGCCTGATCGAGGTCCAGGCCCACGCCGCAGGCATTGGGGGAGGCAATTGGCTCTTCATGAAGGAGAGTTGAGGCCGACGAGGTGGTGATAGCGACGGACATGGCTGACTTTTCTTGTTCTTACGAGAGGTTGAGACGCATGGGCACTAATATGCACAGCCGCCAGGCTCGAGGAGGATGGGATGAGGGGACTTCGAGCGGCGGATTTACAACAATGTGGAAGAGATGAAGCACGATATAAGTAGTTGGTGCAAGAAAGAAAAAGAGAGGGAAAAGATTGGCGAGGGAAAGTGAACGCAAAGTAAGGGTATGTGGTCAACCAGATCTGACACACGAACGAGTGACCACGAGGTTCAACTAGCCACCGGGGGGTCTTGTCGCAAGTCAGACTACCTTATGCGGGGTCGCAGGAGCTGGGCGTCGAGGTGACTGTTGATCAAGTGACGGTGTTTGACAAAAGCGTCAAATCTGAGTGGCCAGATTTAGGTGAAGGGAAGTCTGAACCACAAGCCGCATATAGCCTTTGGCCTGCAACTCTTTACACTAGGCTCGTGCGAGGTAGAGATAGGCAAAGTTCTCGCCTCGGCGACCAAGCTAGGGCAAAGCCAGTACCGTGTACCGTGGCCCTGTATGCATCAGGCCTCCTGTCCACCGACTTTCTGAGGCAAGCAAGAAGCCGTTGTAGAGTAATGCAGCCCTCAGTCAACGCTGGGCCCCTGCCGTGAGTTGGTCACTCCGGACGTTGGAGCGGAGCACTTATCGACTGTTTGATTGAGAAATCAAGTGCTCGAAATCAACGGGGTAGTCGTAGAAGCTCATGGGCATTCAACGGTAGCTGTCCTAGGCCTTGGTGTTGAGTTGAGGTTGTAAGGTTCCACCGCCAGTTCGGGACAAGGTTACCCAGACCGCCGGTGACGGAGGGCTTTCTGGGCCCCCCGGGACGGTGAGAGGTCAGGAGGATGTGCTTGAGTTTGCCAGGAGCCGCCGGGGCACTTTGGGGCCAACGGATGCTTGTCTCCACCGTGAGGGGCGCACTTGTACAACTCGACGGCGGCGGGTCAGCCGATTTCCTTCCGAATATGTCTTCATTGGCTGGCTGCAGAGTGACGACTCTCGTAAAGATCCTCAAAGGACGATGTGTTGCTTTGCTCGACATCTGATGTTGGGTGATCCTCAGCTCGTATTTTCAGGTGATGGTGGGTGGTGCACTGCCTCTTAGACTATTGACAGGTCTTCAAGCATAACGAGTTTTGAATTCCAGCAGCAAGTGCCTAAACAGACTCTTGCGAATTGCACACATTTGGGCAATAACAACAGTGCCAGAGTCTCGCTGAAGAACCTCAGAACAGAGTTGCATTTTGCAGTCAGGGTGACCACGTCTCTGGAGACACGATCCCACCACCGGGGAAGGAGGCCGTGTGACTATGACTATAGAGTTTGCACATGTTCAAAAGCATCGAACTGCTGTCTCCTCTTCTCGCCTGGAGCATTGAGCGGCCGAGGAATTGATTGGAATTGAGAAAATGGCACAGTACATGAACCGGCATGAATCTATTAGGAATGTGGCTTGCCACTGTCGTGAAGTTTCGCTGAGACCGAGAGACTATTCTTGTCGGTTGCGGGCCGTGTTGGGTGAGACGGGACGCGTCAAGGTCTTGCCATCGGAAAGCGCCAATCTAAGCGATGCGGCGCCTTTTGGACGCGATTAGATACGCCGTTATGCGGAGCTTGGGAGTTGGGTTGGACTAAGTGGGTGAATGCATACCTACCACCTCGCAGCCACGAGTTCAGGGGATAGCGTTGATCAGGGATGAACATAAGGTATGGATAGGGGGGTTGCATTGAGAGGGCGACTTTTTCTCTGTACACAGCGAGCGTACCACTGCACGTTGTTAGTGCTACAACGCAATCACAGTACGGGGATGCGCCGTAACGACTTCCGCCCTCAGCCACATGCATGACAAGATGAAAACTGGGTATGCAAATCGATATTCGCCTGCTAAATCTCGGCGTGTTCTAAATTTGTTCTGCTGGAATCTGCGAGGCCGACGAGACTCGATTGACGGATTGGCGGACCGGTATGGTATCTCATTGCGATAATCTCCTTTGTCGCACTGGCACACTGCGTCGGTGCTTTCTTTGGGTAATGTTTGAAATGAGATGATGAGTCGCGGTCTGTAGGGATAGGCGTTCTTCGCTGGTGGTCTTGCTCGAAATTCGAATCCATCCTTCCTCATCAAACAGCTTGGCAGCATGACGTCGATTTTTTGGAGACTCGAGAGGAGACACTGCGGGGTGCATGGATGGATCAGGATTCAGACTCGAGATTGAAGCTGGCTGAAGAAATGCCTCCCTCGAGTCGGACCGGTAGTTGTAGGGTCCCTCATGGAATAATGGAGAGACCATGTCTCATGGCACAGCCAAGAGCGTTGGAGCAGGACTCAGGGCTCAGGAGAGGTTAAGACGAAACAGAGCAGCGCGTCCGAACTTGTTGCAGCTTCATCCAGTCTCATTGTGCAGGTCAGATGAGAGTTGCGACAAGACAGGAAACGACTCCATGTGTGGCGCGGGCTGTGATTGATTCATTCATCGGCTGCAGTTGCAAATTGCAGACAATCCCTCCTGTGGTTTGAAGCGAAGTGCGAATTGCGATTGGGGGCCGGCGAGTGATCCCTACCAGGCCACCTAGTCAGTCGCAAGTTGGCAACCCAGTAAAGTAAGCAGCATCGTTGTTAGTTGTCTTCTTTCATCGTGATGCGGTGGACCAAGAGACCAAAGACGGTCAAGACTCGAAAGAGGAGTGTCCAGACAGTGTCAGGATCCTTCATTTTGAACTTCGAGCGTCTTGGATTTGCTGGATTGCAGGAGGACGGGAAGTGGAACGCGCCTTCAATCAAGGAGCCGAACCGTAGCGGGCAACCAGTCCCGGAGTTGGTTAAAATGGTTGTCAGGGAGACCCCAGTCAAGCTTTTAGCGAGGAAGTCGAGACCAAGGCGACAACCCTTGCTGTGCTCCTGCAAGTTCTGGGAGACCCGCATTGGCGCGCACCTAGAATCCAGTCGTAGGCGGCGGACCTAGGAAGAAAAAGCAGGAGAGGACAGGCGTTCATCTTGCATCTTGTTCGTCGCTGCTTTGGGCCAAGGTCCCGGTGCGGCGCTGCGGCCCTTGAACCTTTCTTGGTCAACATCCAATAGGCAAAAGAAGAAAAAAAAAAAGTCTGGCACCGACAGGACGGGGGAAGGGGGCAAGGCTGCAAGCTGGAGGGGAGTGGAGTGTCCGTAATTTTGCCAAAAGACACCGCCTGCACGCCCTCGTTGCTCAGAGCAACATGTAGTTGGCCAGTCATCGTCTGGGACCCCCACCAATTCCCCAATCAGATCCAATCTTTCTAGTGGCGATGGCGTGGGACGCGGATAGGGGGGCCCAGGAAAGAACCAGCTCCACACCCTCACCCTCCTTCCCGGTCCAACAAAGACAATGAACTCCCCCCCGTCACTTCAAATGGAAAGCTCAAAGCAAGGACGACACACACCACTTCACAAGTCACAGTGTGCATCCCACCCAGAATACGTAGTGTAGGCACTTGGACTGCCGAACCACACTGGACGTCGACCTTAGCAACTCCGAAATACGTACCTTTCCCAGGCTGTCTCTCGCTGTTTTGCTCCTGCCTTTTTTTTCTCATGTTGTCCCGCCGTCGCTGGGTCGCTCATATCCAACATTGATAGATCCATATTACTCGAGGTGGACTCTGCTGGCCCAAACTAACCTCCGTCTTTCGTTCCCCTGCTGCGCTTCATTTCCATATGATGCCCTAGCACCGTGCCCCCGAACCTCATCTCCATCTTTTTGGCTTGCGACCTCTACTTTATTCTGTCCAAAGCATTCATTTCCCACCTTCACCCACTACTACCGACTTCGCTTTTGCTCTACACTATACTCTACGACTACATTTACCGGAAACCTCACACAGGTCTTTCTGTAGTATTACGCCAATCGTTTACACCCAGGCGAGTGACAGGACAACCGCCACGCCCGTCCCCCGGGCCTCTACCATAGCACTTGGAGGTGTTCACGGGTTTCTCGTGGTAAGCAATCACCACCGATTGGCACCGCTATTGTCGTCTCTGTCTGCCCCAGAAACTAACTGACAGACTCTTTAGACTCCAATCCAGCACCAAAAATGGGTGTTTTTTCAAACCCATTGCGGTCTCGCGAGAACCGCACGGGCAGATTACCAAAATACGAGCAACTCAGTCCTCTGCGCACCAAGGAGCGCCTCTCGAACGATGACGACGACTACTACTCGTCCGACGACGAATCGGAAGACTACTCGACATCCTCCTCGCCGAGTGCGAAGAGCTCACGGCAGACTTCAGGATCGCTCTCGAGCGCGGCCATGATGCTTCCGAAGCGGGCTCTCGCGACAGCCCGCCGCCCGCGTACCCACCTTTACCGTTTCCCAAACCGAATCATCCGATACCTGTGCTTAGGACTGCTTACGTTTATGGTGGTCATGATCATGTCTCTGGTACGCGCAAGTCACGTTGAGAACAAGATGATCATCGAGGGCAAGGTAGAGAAGAAGCCAGATCCTCCGCCGGTATGGGAGTCCTTTGGCTTCATTCAAAGGTACTACGGAGGTGTTCGATCTATAGTCGCCCCTTCCAAGTACATTCCCTCGTACCCACGCTCCTCAGACGAACTTCCCTTGGACCAGCTCGACATCAACACCACCGTCACCACGACGAGCGAGGATGGCAAGGACGACGCCGTCAGACGCGCTGTGCCCAAGAGCAAGGAGTTCATCGATCACCCTGGCTCCATTTTCGTGACAAAGCCTGAGAAGATGAATGAATGTTTTATCGACAAGGACAACAAAGTTCGCGTCCCGCCCATTCGATACCTCGAAGGCCGCCCTCAAGGATTCCCCCAGCACGTTGAAGGCTCTTACGATCTACTCAACTTGCCTGAAGATATCTGCTACGAACGATTCGGACGCTACGCGCCCTACGGTTTTGGATACTCCGTCCCCGCTGGAGGTCTCGGAATTGGCGAGCACGGCGAGAAGGAAGGTTCCGATGCTGTGTGGGAGAAGACCCCTCAGGTGGACTGGCGCCAAGTCGATTGGGCAGATGCTCAGCGCCGGTGCTACCAGTCGAACAACGAGAGATTTAAACCAATGCCCCCCAAGACCCCCGCCGCGCGTGGTTTCTTCGTCGACGAACCTGCCCAAAATGCCACCTTGGTGACGCGCGACCCTCTCGACAACTTGGAGCCCGGCACCAAAGCCACCGATTCAGATACGAAAGCCGAACAAGAGCAAAAGCCCAAGGAGAAGATGTCCCGTACAGCTGTAGTGATTCGTGTTTGGGATGAGTACAACTGGCGCGAGGAGGACATTATGAACGTTCGCTCAGTCATTTCCGAATTGGCATTGGCTTCAGGCGGACGCTATGACGTCCATCTCCTCGTTCAGATCAAGAACGATGCAGCACACCCCGTCTGGGCCGATCACGAAGTTTACGAGCGCCGTATCAAGGAGCGCATTCCCGAGGAGTTCAGAGGCCTGGTGACGCTGTGGACAGAGACGCAGATGTTGTCTCTGTACCAGGGCATCTTCGATCTCTACACTCGTGGACCTGACTTGCCAGTTCACGGAGTCTACCGCGGTCTCACTATGGCTATGCAATACTTCGGCTACCAGCACCCCGAGTACGACTTCTACTGGTCCTGGGAAATGGACATCCGCTACACTGGCCACTACTACGACCTCTTCTCCAAGATGGAGAACTGGGGCAAGGAGCAACCACGAAAGGGAATGTGGGAGCGTAACTCTCGGTTCTATATTCCCAGTGTCCACGGTTCTTGGGAGGACTTCAGACAGATGGCTCGTGTTCAGTCTGAGATGGGAACAGATGGCGCTGATAACGTTTGGAAGAACATTCCTGGCGCGAAGCCTAAGGAGAACCAAGATCCCACCAAGATTACACGAGGCGAGAAGACCATCTGGGGACCTGAGCGCCCTACCAATGAGGATGACTGGTTCGAGATCGAGAACGACCCTAAGCCGCCCACCACGTACGAGAAGGACAAGTACACTTGGGGTGTTGGCGAAGAAGCCGACTACATTGCCTTTAACCCCATCTTCGACCCTGAGGGAACCACTTGGTTGCTGTCAGAGGACATTACCGGATACAACAAGAACAACCGGGACGAGCCTATGCCGCCCAGAAGAGCCCACATCATCACGGCTTCGCGCATGTCCCGCCGCTTGCTCATGACGATGCACCGCGAGACTGCTTTCAAGAAGCACTTTGCCTTCCCAGAAATGTGGCCTGTTACCGTCGCTTTCCAGCACGGCTACAAGGCAGTATTTGCGCCTCATCCCATGTATGTCGACAGAGAATGGCCCACGGAGTATCTGGCCCAGGTCCTCAACGGCGGCAAGAACGGAGCTAGCGGTGGTGCTCGTACCGCAGTGTTTGGTCAGCGTGAGCACAATCTCCGTGGTCTCAGCTGGTTCTACAACTCGGGCTTTGCTCCCAATCTGTACCGTCGCTGGCTCGGCCTCAAAGTCAACAATGATGGTGGCGAGGAGTTCGAGAAGACGGAAGATCTGAGCAAGGATGGGTCCAGTGTTGGCCAGATGCGTGGTGGTGAGGGCCGTATGTGTCTGCCTCCAATGCTCATTCATCCTGTCAAGGGAGTTGATATTCCCGTGGAGAAGATACCCGAAGAGACAAAGGAGAGCGTTCCTGAGTCTGATCCGAACGCATGAACATGAGGAGGCGGCCTTGGAGGTGTATGAAGCATGACCTGTTTGCGTTGCACTTGGTGCTGTTTTACTCTTATTTCAAGGGCTACATTTGGGACATACAGATGGTACGGCGTCTTGGGGTTAGCTTTGTTGGATTCTATAACGCATACTTTTGAGGCTTACGAGATGGACTCGTGGCTATTGTAGGAAAGGCATTAATGCGTTGCCGTATACATGATGTATGATGTACATAATGACTGTCAGGTTAGAGGGAGTCATGATGGCCAAAGAGGATGGCCAGCAAAAATCTTGCCACACAATTCGATTCAGTAAAATGGCCACTTGTTCTTTGGTGCAAGCTTTTGCCTTGGGATGTGAGCGTCCCTCTCACAACTGGAAAGGCCAATTATCAACTTCATGCCAAAGAAGAAGAAGAAAAAAAGGTACAGTCTACTTAGTTCTAGGAGCTTTTACTAGGTAGCCGGTCAGTCACCATCCCATCTCGTCGCTTCGGACTGACTTGTGGCGGCGCAGCAAACGGTTCTTAGTGTTATTCATAGGTGTCATTGCAACGGGCTGTGAGCTTCTGGACACGGTGGTGAATTCGAGCTCGTTCATAGCAGCCTGCCTAGTAGCGCATTCTTAGAGGAGGTCATCCAAGTACGCTGTCATAGAGGAAATCCAGACTTTGATTTCGTGTCAGTCACAAGGACTACACGAGGTCATCACAGCTGTGCCTTGTGACTCCGTAGGCAGGGATGGAAACCTCCTGAGAGGAGCTATTTGTGTTACAACATCCACACAGGAGAGTAACGAGCTTGTCTGCCAATTGTTGTTATGTAGATGCTTAGACAATGCCAATGGTGCTCCAGGGCTGAGAGTAAAGACTCTGTAAAAGAGGCTTATGGTCAAAGACGCTCAAAGGTTCGCCGGTATCGCACTCCGTACCAAGATAGCCAAGCTTTGCTTCATGTTCAGAATCGTTCGTGTCATTCATGTGATCTATGATACACTATACATCTCAATCTCATCTCCAGGGATGTTGTCCACACTCGGCCCTCGGAGAGCATCCTGCCAAGATCCCATCCCTTTTTTATGCGCCTTCGACCTGTCGTCCCCAGCACGGGTATCCGGAAAACGAAAAATGACGACGCCTTTTTATTTTAAACCACCCTCTTGACCTCGAAGAATCTGCGAAGCCACCACACCTGGAAAACGGACTCTCCAACGACGAGGCCAATGACGAACAGGTTCCACCACTTGACTCTGCTGTTGGTGCTCTCGGCGGTATTACGGTGAGTGCGCTCGCGAAGGACAATGTAGGACTGCTCGTCCTTGACCTGGGCGAGGAGCTCGGAAAGGTGACGGACTACAATGAGGAAGTGTTAGAGAAGCCTAGAAATTCCACTGATAGAAAGCCATTGTGCTCGGAAGCTCCTTACCTTCAACTTCGAGGGGGTCGGCGGGGACGTCGGTCTCGCTAACGTAGACAATGCCGTGGACGTTGAAGGAGACCTCCTTGCTGTGGGCGCCCCAATGCTCGTTGCCGAAGCAGTAGGTGTACTTGCCGTCGTGCTTCGCGTCGAAGGAGAAGTCGCCGTTGGAGACACTTTTGTCAAAGGTCTCGTACTGGCCTTGGGGGTTCGTGATCTGTAGGCGTAGGGAGTCAACGGTTAGTCTTGTTGCCTTTGGCATGATGCAATTGCGTGCAAAGTACGCGATTCGAAAGGGGGTGGTGGTGGGGTAGGCTGAAGCTAGATTCGTACCCAGAAGTCAATGTCCAGGTTGCCGGCGCTGCCAAACTCGCGGTCGCCGACCTGGAAGGTGACGGTCATCTTGTCGTCGCGGTGCAGCGACTCGTGGAAGCACTCGCGGCCGTGGGCGGGCAGCTGGATGTTGTGGGCCAAGGCGGAGTGGACGAAGCCAGCTGCGAGGAGCAGCTTGGCGACTGAAGGGAAGAACATGGTGGGAGCTTCCAATCTTTTTTTTCTCTGGGTGGTGTAAGAGGTCTCTATCGTAGCCGATAGGAAAAGACGTCAGACTCAGCTGGTCGGCAGGCACAGCAGAGTCGAGCTGTTCTGGAGTCGAATGGTAGAGGTCAGGGCCGGAGGAAAAAAGGAGCGACGTTGGCTTGTGTCCAGGCTGTTCTCCAGATCGGTTCCTGAAGGTGATCCCTGTTCCTTGAGTCTGGACACTTTGGCGACGTCTGGTTGGACTTGAGGCTGAGCCAAAAGAAGTCTAGCTCGGGGGGCCAGACGTAATGGACCGATGCTTTTCCGACTTTGTTTCTCACGGTACATGAAAGCTAACCCCTGCACGTGATGCGGGTACTTTGTGCTTCAGAAGGGCCCTTTAGCGGTTGACAACGCTAGAAGGGAGCATACAGGTGTGACAGGGAGCTTTGAGTGGCCTAGGCATGGTCCGTGCCCAGCTTGACTTGGGGCCCTCAGCACGCAACCTGAGGTGCCTTACCTTACCTTATGGAACATGACAGCGTGGGCAGTTTTAGGAATCCCAAGGGCAGGTATCGCCAGACAGCAGCTTGCTAGGGAAGGTACCTCGGCGGGCCACAGGGTGGCGTCCGTTTGTAGCGGTGGTCGAGTAGAAGTGGGGACACAGAGTTTGAAAAACATGGCCTTTCTGAAAACCACCACCAACCTCGTCGAGCCGAAGATTATCTTAGCAAAGCCCACCCCCTCTGCTCGCCTCTATTCCACCCACCTAAACTAATCCTCTTGACACTTGGACTGTCTCCCCCCCTTCACCGACAATCACACCCACGACCAAAAAAAACCACCACCACTCGTCTCCAGTCTCCCGTCGCAGAGGGACGTCGTGAAGAAGTAAGTCACTAGTATTCTCGTCATTACCTGTTTTTGTTTCGACTCCGTCCCTTTCTTTCCAGCCTCTGTGTCATCTTCAGTCGGGTCTTCGTCCCCCTCAGTCCCCTTTCCCACCCCCTCGGCCAAAGTTGCTCTTGCGCGCGTGCCTGCATCGGTCTGGACACGACACCTCAGGATACAGTAGAAAGGCAGAGCAGCCCACCACACGCCCCCCAACCCAATCCAATATCCCTATCCCTCCCTCCCTCCACGTCGCCTGTCCACATCCACTTCTTCTATCCCGCTATCTCCTCTCCTCCATTTGCGAATTGCGGCAGCCTGGTTCTCAACTTCAACTTTGACCAGTTCATCATCGCATCACCTTGCCTTCGCTCAGCGCCCAGGCAGACTTTGGTCAGTGACCCGATCCTGCCCGCCTCCGTTACGATCTGTCCTTTCCGACTGTGCTCTACGTTGCTTTATATCCCGCCCGCATCTTCTCTCGACGTCACTACAATTTAATCTAAATTCATCAATTGCGCGCTTGCTTACACTGTCGCTCCTCAACAGACTACTTCTTCCTACCCAACGCAACCGACACTTAGACGTTCGTCACAGCCCGAACCGCAACCATGGGTCTCGCATTTTCCAAGATCTTCGACAAGCTTTGGGGAAAGAAGGAGATGAGAATTCTGATGGTTGGTCTTGACGCCGCCGGAAAGACTACGATTCTCTACAAGCTCAAGCTCGGTGAAATCGTCACGACCATTCCTACCATTGGTACGCACCGCCCCTTACCACCCCATTCTGCCTCGTGTCATCATCGAGTCTCGCGCCCCCGCTGTCGATAGGTCAATGCATCGAGGAGGCGAATGGCGTGCTAATCTTCCGCCCTTTTCAGGTTTCAACGTCGAGACTGTTGAGTACAAGAACATCCAGTTCACCGTGTGGGATGTCGGTGGTCAGGACAAGATTCGTCCTCTGTGGAGACATTACTTCCAGAACACCCAGGGTATCATCTTCGTCGTCGACAGCAACGATCGCGACCGTATCGTCGAGGCCCGCGAGGAGCTTCAGCGCATGCTCAACGAGGACGAGCTGCGGGATGCCATTCTCCTGGTCTTCGCCAACAAGCAGGATTTGCCCGTATGTTACCCCGCCACCCCTCTCGCCCCTCCTTCGGCGCTCCTTGTGGCTTCATACATTTGAAGCATGCGACTGACATTTGCTCCTACAGAACGCCATGAACGCCGCCGAGATCACAGACAAGCTTGGCCTTCACTCCCTGAGACAACGCGCCTGGGTATGTTTTCCCTCGAGCATAACGAACACCGACTTCCATACTGATCCCCCCAATAGTACATCCAGTCCACCTGCGCTACCTCCGGTGATGGTCTCTACGAGGGTCTCGAGTGGCTTGCCACCACCCTGCGCAAGGCGGGTCACCAGTAAACGCCGCGAAGAGAAGCCGAACGGACTACCTCTCTTCTGCTACTCTTTCACGTCATCCCTCTGGTACGGTTGTAATTCGCAAAGCTACCGGTCACAAGGCAATCGAATAGTCCATAACTCATTTTTTCGCATTTTCTCGTCCTTCCATCCCCTCCTCCCCATGGTGGTCCCTGACATCACGTGAGCCACACTCCATTGGCATTCTCTCGACGCAGCAAGCACACACATTCTGGTCTCAAAAGGACAAGTTTCGTTTTGGAAGAAAGGGGGCGTCTTGGGTTGGGAAATCTGTACAGTCCTCACGCAGCAACTCTATACGCTTCTCCGTTCAAATGTGGCGGAGAAGCCTACTCATGAACACCCTGGCTTTCTCGCCTCCGCGCAATTCCATGAATACGGTGTTTTCTGCTCTTTTGGTGGTCTGGTTTGCCTACCATTCTCGGTAGGGGAAGGGATGAGACATGGGCTTAACGATTTTCTTCATGACTGGTCAGTCCCCCTATGAGGGGTGGTTCGCCCTGCTTTCCTCCAGTTTGTCGTCTTTGTTGTTAGGTATGGAGGGGGTTCAGGTAGTTCTAGCCTTGAGAGTTGGGACAGAATCGTTATAGACTTGTCTTCCTTTTTTTCTCACAAAGTTTCATGGTGCCACGGGATATGCGATAACGTTCTTTTTTTTTTCCTGGTGCCGCAGTCCCAGCCCCTCCATTCCTTGACAGGCCCCTTTAGTGAAATGTCTCGCGGCATCCTCAGCCTAGAACTCTAGCCCGCCCCCCTCTTGAGGCATACACTTCAACGCCGTCTTACCGCAGAGCCCCTTTGTGGAATGCTGTCTTGGACGCGTGGGTGTGGGTACTCGACGTCACAGGGATGGGATGTAGGCAGATGCGACTCAAGAGGACAAATGGCTACTCGTGAAAGGTGGGTATAAGTGCACAGGCTCACTAGATGAGTAGGATCGAAACGAGTTTTGTCCGTGGGTTCTGGGATGGAATATGTGAGTAGAATACATGTGTAATTATAGTCTATTTGTGGTTTTCCAGTCTTACACAGCGTTTCCACAACGCCACAATGTTGGTAGATAAACACTTTCAAGAGAGGGGAATACAGCCTTTTCCTTCCATGTACTCCGTGCTCCTAACAATGATTCAGAACAAGTATTCGTACATGTCGTAATTAAATGTGTCTTTTTCACGCCTTTGACTGAGCCGCAACTTCGAGGCCCGAGTTATCCTCCTTGATACTGACAACCGCCGTCTCACCAGAACGCAATTCGCCGCGGATGATCTTGTCCGCGAGCCCATTGCCAATCTCGTTGGTGATGAGGCGGTTAAGCGGCCTCGCGCCGAACTTGGGATCGTAGCCGCGCTCCGCGAGCCAGTCTCGTACCTCGCCGCCGACGTCGAGTGTGATGCGCTTGTCGTCGAGTCGCTGCTGTAACTCGTGCAGGCGGATGTCGACAATGTCCCGAAGGGCGGCGAGGGCGAGGCGCTTGAAGACGATGAAGGAATCAATGCGGTTGAGGAATTCTGGTGGGTAGTTTGCGGCCACGACGTCCATGACGGCCTTGCGGATGGAAGGGTCAATCTCGCCGTCGGCTGTTTCCTTGTACGGGTGAATGTGGTCCGCGCCGACGAGGATGTCCGCACCGAGATTGGACGTCAGCACGATGATGGTGTTGCGGAAATCGACCTTATGACCCTGGGCGTCGGTGAGGTAGCCCTCGTCAAGGACTTGGAGGAGGAGGGCTGAGATGTCGCGGTGGGCCTTCTCGAACTCGTCAAAGAGGAGGACGGCATAAGGCTTGCGGCGAACGGCCTCGGTGAGCTGGCCGGCGTCTTCGTAGCCCACGTAGCCGGAGGGCGCTCCGATGAGGCGGGAGATGGTGTGCTTTTCCTGGAACTCGCTCATGTCGAATCTAACGACGGCCGACTCGGTGGAGAAGAGGAAGCCCGCGAGCTTCTTGCAGAGCTCCGTCTTTCCGACACCGGTCGGTCCGAGGAAGAAGAAGGACGCCAGCGGCCTGTTCTCGCCACTGAGACCGGCACGCTGGAGGCGCACGGCGTTGGAGACGGCCTTGATTGCCTCGTCCTGGCCGCGGACAGCCTCACGTAGGGAGTCTTCCATGTGCACGAGCTTCTCAATGTGGCCAGAGGTAAGCTTAGAAATGGGAATGCCCGTCACCTTTGAAACGACCGCTGCGATGTCATCCGCAGTGACGGCATCGTGAATAAGGCTGCCGTCTGACTTTTCACCGTCTTTGGGAATCTTTTGCTCAAGGGCGGGGATGACGCTGTATCTCAACTCAGACGCGCGGCCGAAGTTTCCTTCTCTCTGTGCCTGGTCCAGCTCGATTCTGGCCTTGTCGAGCTCCTCCTGAGTCTTCTTGACGGCATCGATCTCGCCACGTTCAGCCTCCCAGCGCTTGGTGAGCTCAGCGATCTCGTCTTCGTACTTCTTCAGATCCGTCTGCAGCTTGTCGCGACGCTCTTGGCTGGCTACGTCCTTTTCCTTGCGCAAGCTTTCGAGTTCAATCTGAATGGTCATGATCTTCTGGTCGAGGGCCATGATGTCTTCCGGTTTCGATTCATGCTCGAGCTTGAGATGACTGGCAGCCTCGTCCATCAGGTCGATTGCCTTATCAGGCAAGAATCGGTCGGTGATATAGCGGTTAGAGTAGGTAGCGGCTGCCACCAGGGCACCATCGGTAATGCGGACACCGTGGTGGACTTCGTACTTGTCTTTGATACCGCGTAGGATGCTAACTGTGTCTTGGACGGTGGGTTCGTTGACAATAATGGGCTGGAATCTCCGGGCAAGGGCAACGTCCTTTTCGATAAGGCGGTACTCCTCCAATGTAGTTGCACCGCAGCACTGAAGCTCGCCACGCGCAAGTGCTGGCTTCAGCAGGTTGCTCGCATCGATCGATCCTTCGGCCTTGCCGAGGCCGAGCAATGTGTGCAGTTCATCGATGAAGAGGATGACTTCGCCCTCTGCCTGCTGGACCTCGGTCAAGACCTTTTTCAGTCTCTCTTCAAAGTCTCCCCTGAACTTTGCGCCCGCAATCAGCGAGCCCAGGTCCAGGGAAATAACACGCTTATTCTTGATGCTCTCCGGGACGTCGCCACGCACAATTCTCAGTGCAAGGCCTTCGAGGATGGCTGTCTTGCCGGTGCCGGCTTTGCCAATCACGACAGGGTTGTTCTTTGTCCGCCGTGATAGAATCTGAATAGTTCGTTGGATTTCAGCGTCACGTCCAATGACAGGGTCGAGCTTTCCCTCCTTGGCTTTCGCCGTCAGGTCGATTCCGAATTGCTCGAGTGCCGGTTTCTCTGGCTCGCCACCCATGTTCATGCGGTGTGTACCGCCTGGGGGATGAGGTCTTCCGTTTGCATAATTCCTGATGGCTATCGTTGGTAGAAGCCTGCTACTGCTTCTGAGTGCAGCAGATTCGTTGATGATGGCTCTTGAGATTAGTCGTGTAGGTCTGGGTGACGATGACCCGACGAAACGCCGGGCGGAAGAGATGAGTTGTCTTCTGGCTTGCATTGTGACTACTGGTCATTGCCAGATGTTACAAAAAGTTGCTCCAATATGACAATTATACAACAAGTAAATGAAAGACAAGTACACGCCTTCAAATATCCTTTGAGATACCCCCTAGTGTTGTCAAGTCACGACGTCGGAAGATTTCACAAGTACATTCTCGCACTTTCGGTGAGGTCTAGCATGTTCCGAAGCTTTATCTTATCAGCACGTGGCCCATGCGCATGACGAAATGCGACCACCGCCAGCGCTGTTTGCCCATAATAGGTAGGCAGTCTTACGAGTACTCAGTAGAACTACATTGATGGAACAGAGACTGTGTTTGACGGGGTCAAGAAAATATGTCAATGAGAGCTCTTAAGTACTGAGATATTTTTCGGGTAATCAACAGCTCACTCACTGGTTGGGGATTAGCAAGAGAGGGAGTTACGTGCTGCTTGTTCGTTTGTTTACGTCTAGTGACATCCGACTCCGGCCCTGAGCTGGGAAGCAGACCGATCAGTGGGCCCTGGGGGTCTGGCCCCGGAAAATCGGACGCACAATCTCCCGTTGGAAATTGTCGGTATGGGAAGGGGCCCTGGCTCACCGCCCGCTCCTGCAGAGAGTGCAGAGGTTTCTGCCGCATGCACTCTGCCTAATCCGGACTAGCGGAGGGCTTGCCTTCCACACCCGCCGCCCACACTCGCTAGACATTTTCTGAGAAATCGATTTCCCGCCGACCCGACCCCAACAACCAAAGCCTCTCGAACGAGATCAACCACTTCCTTCTTTTTCGTTCACGATCCCCATTCTCCGCTAACCACAACAGCCCTCCACGAGGACCGAGAGCAACCATGTCGGCGAAGACGGAATCCACGACCAAGAAGTTCGGCTCGTCGACTCGGGTCGTCCCCGCCCCCTCCCAGAAGGCGCAGAAGTGGTACAACGCCGACGATGAGCCCGAGGCCAAGAAGGTGAGTTTACTACATCTGCGTGCTGGCGCTGCTCGGAATTTTGCGCATGTGCGATGGAAGGAGGAAATGTCATTTCGAGAACGGTCACGAGTTTGGTCTTGGGATGTAATTGGGAGGTCACGACAAAGCGAGCGCAACAAGTTTTTTTCGAATTACGACGCAAAACTTCAAGAGCCCAAGTCGAATCAGCCAAGAGATTGCACGAGGGAGACAACATACCAATACGGGCATCACCAATCGCAAATCGACCAACGCACACAAAATGAATTGGAGGCATGGAGGAGGAAGACGCTCGTGATCAACGGAATGACATATCCCCCTTTATCACAAATGACGAATTTCGAGCAACCCGCACAAAATTCATGAAAATTGGCGACGGCGATACTGACGACGAGTGTCACTAGGTCCGCAAGGCCGTCCGCCCCTGGGCTCCCCGCCAGACCCTCCAGCCCGGTACCATCCTGATCCTCCTCGCCGGCCGCTTCCGCGGCAAGCGCGTCGTTCTCCTGAAGACCCTCGACCAGGGTGTCCTTCTCGTTACCGGCCCCTTCAAGATCAACGGCGTTCCCCTCCGCCGCGTCAACTCCCGCTACGTCATCGCCACATCCTACAAGGTCGACGTCTCCGGCGTTGAGTCCAAGAAGATTGAGGAGATCTCCGCACCCAAGTACTTCACCGCCGACAAGGCCAAGAAGCAGGTTGGCGAGGACGCTTTCTTCAAGCAGGGAGAGAAGCCCGAGGTACGATTACATCCTTTGGGACATGCAGATCCAGGTCGAACACAATGGAAACGGGAGACTGACAGTACGTGTGTTTCTACAGAAGAAGGAGATCAACAGCAGCCGTGCCGCCGACCAGAAGGCCGTCGACAAGGCCCTGCTCGCCAGCATCAAGAAGGTCGACATGCTCGCCTCCTACCTGGCGAGTTCCTTCAGCCTGCGCAAGGGCGACAAGCCCCACGAGATGACCTGGTAAACAGTTTTTTTCCAACACCAAAAAAGCTGTTGAGAGGGAGGTTTCGTTTGGCGTGTGGGCTTTTCGGGGGTTTGCTCTCTTCGTCGCTGGTCGTTTCAAAAATCAAGGCTTCCGGATGATGTGGACATAGAGACTCCGTGAGAAAGGAAGGGGACAAAGTCAATTGGGATCAAAAAAAGAAGAACCACACATTTTTTTACGCCCAGTTCGCAACGGTTTGAGGAATGTTGTTGTAGACGACGAAGAACTTATGGCTACACGGGCTGGGCTGGTTTTGCCAATTGCATTTGGAAGTCGACGGCATCGGTCACATTTGGCGTCTGTAATGAGGTTCTTCACAAATCCAACACACAAAGAAGATAACGCATCCGGTCCAACGACGACGTGCCTCCCCCTTTACGAGGGAATGACAATATTTGACATGAACCATACACCACACTTCCTTGACTCGTGATGACTAAAGTGGGTGATGTCAAAACTTGACGTAAGGAGCCTGAGAAAAATCTCGAGAGTCTTTAAACAGCACCCACTGGGCTTCATGTTATGCCAATTGTCTATGAAACTTGGAATGTTCTGGCCCCTTTAGGAGCATGGTATTACAAGGTTTATTATGTTTAATGCAAGACCCCCTTTTTTATCTCTTCACAGCCAGTCTCTTCACAGCTTGGCCGTCTCGGACTTTGGGCTCAGTCACAAGTCACGATCGACCCAGCTCTGGATGATACCTGCCGGGGACGCCTCGTAGTGCTTGATGTTGACCTTGCCTGTGGCCTCGTCGAGGTAGGTGTTGGCCTGGACGAAGACCTTGCGGGGCTGCTTGTTGGCCAGGACGACGTTTCTCGCCTTTGTGCCCCAGAAATCCATGTCGACGTTGGTCATCTCCTTGTAGAAGGCGGTACCGTTCTCGACGTCGGCAGTGGCCTTGTACACGTGAAGCTTTTGGAGGTACTTTCCAACGGCTGCAAATTGTCAGTCAGCCTTAATGTGCCCCAAGTGCACGTCACGAGATTGGGGACAACATACCCTCACGACCGGTGGTCAGAATCTTTGAACGGTCAAGCTTGATCTCCAGGTCGGACAGATCATCCTTCTTGTATTCCAGCTTGCAGAAGTCGTCGCCAGCCTGAAGGAAGCACTGCGGAGAGTGATGGTCAGCATTTGAGCATTCATACGCGTACGTCATTGTCACTAACCTGCAGGATAGAGAAGCGAGCCTGCGAGTGCGCTTGGCCCCACTTTTGGCTCTTGGGATCCCACATCTCCAAGGACACGAGACCGGCGCGGGCCATTTGGAGGTAGGCAGCATACAGGACGTTGCCGGCCTCGTTGTTGATGTCGGTGCTTCCATCGCCGAAGCCGAAGATCTTGAGAACAGGGAACTCGCATCTAGGACCAGATTAGTCAGGTGTTTCTACACAGACAATTGCAGGATACATACCCAAGGTACATAGCGACAAGCTCAGCACGACACTCCTCGTACGAAGCAGCAAGACTGCCGAATACAGATCCCCATGTCTGTCCAGGCTTGTACCATGTGGTCACAGGCTTGTCGGTCAAGGGGCTGACAGGAGGGTTCTTCTCGTCGAAGTTGTAGGTTCCAGGGGAGGTCTCCTGAAGAAGCTTTCCGCAACCGTGGCCAGTCAACTCGTGAAGGCCAACCTGCACCTCGAAAGCAGGATCCCTGTACTTGTGGTACAATTCCAAGTCGGCATCGGAGATGAAAGGAATCTTCTCGTTGGGAGCCTTGGCGCTGAGGACGTTGCCAAGAGAAACGTTCTTGAAGCCTTCAGTCTGTCTAATGTCATCGTAGTTGGGGATGTTGATTCCAGCAGGAATTCCAGATCCGGCAAAGGTCAGAACTTCGAGTGATGTGAAGTCGGGCGACAAGAACTTGTCCTTCTCGAAATCCTTGCTCCATGGGAGAAGGGGAATCAGTTCGGGCGCAGCGGAGACGAGGGCGCCAAAGGCACGGGTACGCTCCAGGTTGACCACAGATGCAAAGCCTTCCCACTCGCCACGAATACCAGCGGGATCTCTGTAGGTCTCGATGAAGCCAATGTTTGACTCAACCATGGGGCCCTTGTCTCTGATCCAGAATCTCTGGCTGTCCTTGAATGCGAGGAGGGAGCCACTTGAGAAAGACTTTGCGTATGCCTCGTGCATCTTTGCTTGGTTCTCGTTGTCGCTGTTCTCCTGCGCCTTCGTGATATACTCGGCAATAGCCTTCATCTCAGCGGCATAGTCGCCGTACACCAGCTTGATCGTCTTGCCCTTGAGGAGACCATCCTCAACCTGGAACTCGGTCTCTTTGCCGATGTCACCACCTTCGGCGGGAACGCTCGTGACAGCTGAGGCAATGAGGATCTCGAAAGTGCCCTCCTTGGTCTTGCGGAGACGGTTATTCTCGGGGAGAAGACCCTTCTTCTCCATCCAGGCAGACACAGCTTCTATCTCCTCCTGGGTAATGTGAGGGGAATCGGGGTAGTAGGTAGTCATGTGACCCTTGTCAGGGAATCCGAGGTGCATCAGCGCCTGCTTGTCCGAGCTGAAGATGGCACCGTTGGTCGCGTTGTAGAAGCGCTCAGCCTCAGGAGAGGTAGCAGCAAGAGCCGCGAAAGTCTTCTCATCGGCTCTAGGGATGAATTTGGCGTCGCCGAAGCTCTTGTAGTTGCCATTGTTGCCCAAGAATTGAGCAGCATACTCCAGGAAGTGGGTCAATTGGCTCTCGTCGACACCAGCCTTCTTGGCAAGGCTGTTCCAGTCACCACCACTGCTCTTGTGTAAGGCAATGATGAAGTCGTAGATGGGCTCTGATTCTGGAGAAAGTTGTCTGAGCACAATGCGGGTTCCCGCAAACGAGGCTCTAACATGTCTGTTAGCTTCCGTTCCCTCATGAAAGCTTGGCATGGCTAACACCAAAGATGGCATGGCATCACGATGAGGTTCTTACTTGCTGATGAAATGCGCATAGCGCTTTTGCTTGTCGGTGAGGGGTTCAAAGTGCTTCTCAATCTCCAAACGGACGACGCTCGGCGGCGCATCAGCCAGGTAGTGCTTGAGCTCCTGAGCGTTCATTGTGGAAAATCTCTGCCGGCAGGGTTTCGCAAGCAAGGGAAAGTGATGTCTAGGTCTCAAAGTCTTGGGAGAAGTGTGAAATAAGGAAGAAGAAGCTCGCAAAGATGTCAGCCTTTGGAGGGCGGAAATGGATGAAACCCGCATGAGGAGTCGAGATGGTGCCGCACTGGTCATTGGTCACTGATGAGGCAGGTGCAGTGGATGAGCAGACGACAACTGTGTTCAGGCGCCGCCAGCAGCGGGGAAGAGCCACACAAGCCGCAGACGAAGGTTCGTTATTTGAACAGGGAAGCGGCTCTCTATGCACAGGCCAGGGGCGTCTCTATCGTGGCGCTCTGTGGCTTGACTCTCTTTTAACTGTAACGATTGGCCATCTTGTTGAAAGCCACTTCTGCTGGCCACGAGACCTGTGAAAATAATCGCCCAGTCTGTGAATAATCTCGCATGCCATGGGCAACACATTCACCTCCCCAAACAGGCTTGGGGGCAGGCGACGACGTTGGAGCTTCAGCCACAATGAGGGGCAATACTGGTACTTTTGTTGACGAAACAACTGATTTATTTACAAAACTACAACCAATAGAGAAGGAGGGGCAAGCGATGGGAACAGCAGAAGTCAGTCCCCCAGTGTATTCCACTATACCTGAACACATGATTTGCTGTCATTTCAGTTTGAGTCTTTGATATAACAAACGTCTGGGATCTCGCCTGCTCGTACCTAGAAGAGAGCCCGGCTAGCCGCGGTTAGTGTTGGCTCATAAAATGCGAGTGCCATCCATATGAGGCTTCTCAAGGAGCGAACCACCAACTCGAAGTCGGTTTCAACACCAACACTGTTGGCTGGATATTTGGAAAGACAGACTTCCACTTCGTGAGAGACATTGAAAATCCTATCATCGAGACATAAGAATCTTGGAGAAATAAGTGCATGATCTGAGCCGTTTACTTGCTTGACAGGTTTGTCCCTTTTGCCCGCACTTGAGATTTCTTGAGCTTATGAGAAAGCATTGATTGTTGAGACGTAGCGTCCAAGAAAGCAGCAGGTTGAACTTATCTTGAGACACGCGGCCATTGATTGCAGAGTAGAATGGCTCCTTGATAGCGCGAATGAAGAACCTACCATTCTTTACTACAATAGCTGGAAGATAGGTTTCTTGACCACTGTGAAAATATTCCACTTGGCGACAGACCACCGACACCCCGGTTTATTACTGGCGAAGCGATGCCGACTCTTCCCGTATACCGTTCTGCTCACCGAGAGGACCTAGCTTACAGTCTGCACCTGAGCCTAAGATCTGCAAATCGTGCCTGTCAATTGCAATTTGTCGTTCTATGCATACTTCCAGAGCCAATGGATACTTTCACGTGAGCTACTTGCCCGTGCATGAGCAGGCAGACAGCATTGGCAGGCTGCAATGCGCAAGTCTTGATAATTGCTTGCGCTTCGTTCAAAATCTGGTTCTCGCCATCATATCTGACATGAATCATCATGTTTTCGCGTCGCCACTGCCATCTTCTATGATTCCTGGTCAAGCCGTGCAGACGAGACGCCTGAGGGTGTAGCAAGAGCGGCTTTGAGAGGGCATAATTAAGTGAACGCGCCACCAAGTCACTTTATATATATCCCTCAACCACGACGTGGCAAGGATCCTAGACGGCCGGACGGTATGCTGCAGGAAGCGCAATATGAAGTCGTGGTCGCATAGGCTGGTAGACAAGTTGGGTGAGTTCCTCTCGTCTAGAACGTAGCATTCGGCAAACTAAGCCACCAATGTCAAAGTTGCTAACGCAGCGTCAGCATAGCGACGTTTGACGTGTCCTAGAGCTTGCGGCCGAGAAGCTTCTCGTAGGTACCGGTACACCAGGTACCTAATGTAGGCTTTCGTGGAGGTTTGAACAAGTCTTTGGAGCGATACTGACAGGCACACAGGCAGCATCTTGATCAGGCGGCGCAACCAGTCGTTCAGAATCGCTCCACGTTTCTCTCGAGATTCGCAAGGATGTCGCTCACGTTGCGTCTGTTGTGCGACGGATTTGTTGATCCACAAAAAGGAAGAAGCGTGTCGACTCGGCCGGGAAGAGGAGCCGACTGGTGCTGCGTGCCACTTCGAGTTGCGCCGAGTTCTCGACCGGGGAAGTGAATAGAGATCCCGGGGATTCCGAGTGTTCGGACCATTTACCTTGGCGTCTCGGAGCGAGCAATGCTGCAGGTCAGTTTAAGCGCCCTTGAAACCAACCATGGTGACATGGATGCTCAGACCGAGGGCGGTCACCGGGGAACACCCACCGCGCCGCCGTGGCTTGGACAAGCAGTATTATTCGAGTTTCACTCCTCTTCTCGCAGTTGCTTCAGTGCCAATGAGGGTATCCGTGTTTGCGGTGTGTGGTATCCGGAATACTGGGCGCATTGCATCTAGCCCTCGCTCAGGCTTTCGTCGGGAGCGATCTGCCTGACCTGCAATGTCTTGCATGGGCTTCTATCGTGCGTGCCGACGATGCCAGGATCGGTGAGCGCGCTCATTGCCAGTTTGCTTCACGGGCTGAGAGAAAGAATAGAGGGGTTACCGCAGCCTGCCGCAAGGTGTATGCAACCGGAGCCCGATGATGGTACTGCTGTTCAGTTGATGGCAAGTGATAATGAGATGACCAATAGACGAGGACGAAGCTACGCAATAGTTGCAATATACCAGTAACCCATCCTCTCGGTTGACACAGGTATGGATGAATGTCACGAATGTGAAGTTCGACTTAGGTTGATAATCGAACCACGGTTACTGTGTCACTGTGTCCATAAACCCCAGACCATTGTGAGTATCGCCGAGACCTTCTCATCCCTTGTCAAAAAAAAAAAACCAACCATGACGTTGTGGAGTTTGACTTTGAGCAAAGTGTCACGAAACTTGCAATCGATTCCCCCGCAACAGATGAGATGGGCGGGGGCCGTACGGATGCCGCCCGCCCATTGAGCGTATGTATGTGATGGCAACGGCGTGAGCCTATTTGGTGTAACGTCCACAACATACTTTCTTGCCAGCGTTAAGGTCAAAGCCGAGCCGATAGTCGATGGAGACAGACGTTCCCGATGCATCTGTTGAAGTCGCGAAGCAATTTTAACAAACTGCATGCTCCACTGAGATATCAGTCACCTGGCTCATGAGGAGAGCGGTGAGAGGCCGATGTGCCGATGAGCGCGGTACCAATTCGTATCGGTACTTGTGGACAAAAATACGCACGTATTTACGTAGTGTGGTCCGTATGTCGAGACTTTGAGAAAAAAGAACTGTGGAGAGGGCCCATCCTTGTCCGCTCGCGTGTCGCATCCTCTGACCGTTGGGTTGGGTTCAGTGTTGGGGAAGCTGGCGGGGAGTTGCTTGGAGACGGTGGTCGGTCCACTTTGGGCTTGGAGAAGGCGGTCGAAGAGTGGTGAGAAATTGGAGACTTGTTGGAGGAACGAAAAAGATAGCGGGCAAAATAGGATGGGACAGCATCAGCAAGACGAGCACACGAGCTGGCCGGTGGTAATGCACCACGGCTGGTTGCAGCAAGACCAGGACCAGGGCCTAGCGGAGTCTTGCGGAGGGAACTGGAGCCTTTGAACAGCGTGACAGCGTGGGCTGTGTGGGAAGAAAGAGTGGACGTAGACAGAGGCAGAGGGCCGCTGGTGGAGGAAGAGAGGAGCGCGAAAAAGAGTCTCAGGATGTTAGGACGCAATCCGAATGGCTGGAGATAGTCAGTGTGATGAAGGGAGAGGGAACTGTGTTCAGATACCAAGCCGAAAACCACATTTTCCCAAGTTCAATGGATGGGCCAAGGACTCGAGCCGCCGTGTGGTGACAATGGTGCCGGCTCGTTATGAGCCCCGCCCGGAACTCCAGCCGAGCCGAAACTTGAAAGAGCACCTCAGACGCCAGAGTCAGAGCATCTGCGGACTGTACCTCATGGTCCATAGCGCATGGTTGATGACGGGAGTTTAGGGCGACGGGGGCAGGGCGGACTGGGCTGGCACGACTGGGAAGTTGAGATGCAGGTGCATTGGCGCGTTGGAATCCTCGAGCCGACGTACTGCCGTTTCGCAGATTTGTCTGAGTGGACGAGGGAGCTAGCCCGTGGCCACTTCCCTCGGATCGCAAAGTGTCAGCCGGCTCTCCCCCGTTTGGCTGTCTGCTAGGAAGACGTAGGCAGGTACGGAGTAGATACTTCTGAGTTATTGACATTGTTCTCGTGCATTCGGAAAGGGAATGGAATGGAAGGCAGCAGCCACGGAGCGGGAGCAATCGTACCAGGTATCCGTACCTCCTTCCCGAAGACAGAGTACTCCGTACAGATACAGACACTAGAAGGTATGATGTAATCCTTGCTTCTCGGTGCTTGTCCGAGGGCCAAAAGCACTTTATTGCACTTTCCCCCGTCCATCACCAGTCCCGGACGGGGACCAGGTCTGTTGGCCAGGCTGGTCGGGCGAGAAACGGACAAGTCACTGCACTTGTTCCAGAGAAACGACATGGAGTTACAAGCAAGCATGCAGGTATCCGCAGGTCATTAATGATTAAGGTATCTGGATACTAGATGAAAGGTGTTCCGAGCTACCGATCCCAATTACCGTAGGTGTGCGGGTTTTCTCAACATGACCTAAGGTACTGTGCAGGTGTTTTACCTTCCTCACCGAACGAAACCACCCCCACTGACCAAATAGGGTCGTCCGACTTTCAAAGCAGAGACGAAAAGGTGTGTCTTCAGCTGCACTCACTTGGGCAAAAGGTCATATTCACCTCTGGTCAAAGCTTGCTGTTTGCTGCCCGTCATCGGACACTTTTCCCCCCACCGAGGCTGGAAATTTGATCGAGGGCTTAATAAGTTTTTTCCTCTCTTTCTTCCTATTTTTCCTTCTTTTTTTTGCGTGTCGAGTGACCTCCCTCGTTTCCCTGGCCCCTGCCCAGTTCAGGAAATTATTCCCTAGTGTCGTGTTCTAGAAAAAGTGTGTCCCCCCACGCTGCCTCCTCCACAGTCCACACCTCGCCCATGGCACCCCCTCGTCCACCCTGCCCGACCGCGCCCATCATTTTCCCCCTTCTTCTGCCCCCCGCCATCCAGGCCTCTCGAACCCTTTTCATCCTTAGCATCGTCATCTCCTTTGCCCTCTGACCAACTGGAGTCTTCCATCTTCCTTGACCGAGCCCCGTCCTCCGCCCTCCCCGGGACCCGCGACGCAAGTCCTGTCATCGCCGCCGGCTTTGCCTTTTCCCAGCACTACGTACACCTACTGTGTAACGCCACACCCTGCTCTGTGCCAATGTGCTAACACTCAGCACAATTATTTTAGGTATCGGTGTTTGCCCTGACAATCACTTTTCCTGGAACGCCTGACACTATCATCCTGGTCGCGGGGTCCTCGAAGCTCCTTGAGATGCCGTATGCACACGACGCACCCACGCACCGTACCGCATCGCACCGCACCGCGCAGCGCAGACTGGTACACTACCTTGGGCGAGTGGTACGAATACACTAGAAACACACGGGGGATTCGATTCGTGACCTGAACACAGACACGAAATGCCTCTCTGCGGTCCTCGATGGTTGTCGCTGTTGATCTCCCTCACCATTCCGCCATCACGGTACAGACATAGGATATTCCGAAGGCCATCAGACTAATTCTGGCAGTAGTACATGACAGCCTAGTGGAAAATCTTGGAGGGCTGGCCTGAGCACGTCTACCACCTTACCTAGTTGCCGTACTACACCAAAGATGATCCCAATACTTGATTGCGCGCCATTGCTAGGTGCTCAGTCTCAAAAGCTAGACACCCGACACCTGAATGCAGTTACCCGTCGCAACATCTCATGCTCCAACAGCCGGACGTTGTAACTCGAAAACGGATGCATTTCGTCCAACGATTTGCCCTTCATCAGGCGCAACTCTGATCTTGTTCCATTCGTCCCACGTCTGCCCCAGATGCGACCTCCTTGGCATTTGGATCCCGCGGAGAAAAAGTACAACGCGAACGTATCCGTACTTGGAGACAGCAGTCAAGGACATCGGACGCAAGCACACAGTCATCTCTGAGCGCACCCCCACGGATATGGGCTTGACCACCCTCCCCTAGTACTTTGTGGAGTAACGGATTTCTCCCCGCTGGGGCATGCAACACCTTGATTGGCCATCATGACGACTAGGGGACGCCGCTCTTTGGGACCCGGGTCAGTGACACCCCCCTGGTCCCTCTCTACCCCTGGCCCGAGAGAAGTCCGCTGAAGTCCAGGTACTGGAACCTGCTGTGCGCTCGCCAGGGCGTTTTAGTTGCCGTCAGGGCACCCCTTGGGTCCCCGTTGGAATTTTTTACCTCATCGATCCCCAGACCCAGAGACGTCTCGTCCGTGTCACTTATAAGACAGGAACGCCCTGCACTTACTCTCCGATCGTCGTTTCCTTGACTTGTCTCTGGACTTTTTGTCATCCTTACAAGAACAAACTTACATATACTACTACACGTCATCTGTTGGACTTCTTCAATATCCCATAACTATCTCCTAGACCGTGTCAAAGACCTGAGCTTCTATCAATACGCCTCAACCTGTCTCCTCCAGACAACGCAACAGCGCCCTAAACCCGCTCCCCTCGACACAGTTATCCGTGACCCGTTCCTTTTCACGAAATCTCATAAAACAATGCTTTCCTACGACTCCCCGATGCCTGTCAGTGGACAAACTCCCAAGTCTCCTTCGGGACTCACCAGCGGCGTACAACAAGCCGTTGCGTCCAAGACCCAGCCTAGAGTTCCTGGGGTTCCGACTACCGCAAACAATGGCGCACACGTAAACGGATCTCTCGACACCAAGTATCACCACATCTGGCTAGTTACTGGTCCCGCTGGCTGTGGCAAGACGACTGTTGCCGAGTACCTCGCTCAAGCTCTGAAGCTGCCCTACATTGAGGGTGACAGTGTAAGTGGTGCTTTCTAGCCTCGTATTTCGGAATTCTGTCTGACTCGCGCGTGAAAAGTTCCACCCTCAAGCAAATATCGAAAAGATGGCCAACGGCATTCCTCTTACCGACGCCGACCGTTGGGACTGGCTTGTTGCCCTGCGCGAAGAGTCCCGCCACCAGCTGGCTGCGGGCTCCGACGGAGTCGTTCTCACTTGCTCGGCTCTGAAGCGCAAGTACAGAGACGTGATTCGCGTTGCTGGATACTACGATCGCTCGATCCTCATTCACTTCATCTACCTGTCGGCTTCCGAAAGCGTTCTGGTCCAGCGTGTGACGGCTCGCAGTGCTGCCACCAACCACTACATGGGTGCCAACATGGTCCGCAGCCAGTTCCAGTCTCTCGAGGCCCCCATGGCCGATGAGACCGATGTCATCAGCCTCGATGTCAGCCGCTCCCTTGAGGAAGTCAAGCGCGACGCCTTGGCCAACGTCAAGGCCGCAATGGAAGAGGAAGCATGAGTTGTATACCGGCTATAGAAGGCGTACTGTCATTGGTCCTTTTTTTTGGTCAAATTATCCCACGGGATATTGGAGTTCCGGGCATAGAAGTGAGCGTTTACTTTGGGATATTCATGGCGTCAGCATTGGGATCTGGTTCACAAAACCGCTGGCTTTGACAAGTCAGCCTGCATGCAATTTACGGAGATGAAGGGGTGTCATGAGGATCTGCGCCACGAATGGCATCCTTTGCGTAGCCCAATCAGCTGGGTGGAATTATGCAACAGCGAGGGAGTAGGGACAACACATGGCAACCCGATATATCAAGGCCTGTCGGGCTTAATGGGCTGGTCATGGAGGCGACAACGGCGACGATGAGCCGGTTTGGCGCTTGTTTCCTCACTCCATGCAGGGGTTCGCAAAATAAAGAATTCTCAATGGTCAGGCTTCGGCCGGGTAGATTGTTGCGTTTTCTGTCACTTGCAACTTCTCATAGTTCAGTATTAATACAATATTATAACTGACGAAATATGACTACTACTACCACCTTACATCTTCCCTCTCGACGTGCCCAATCTGCCCCTCCTTTCCTTCCTCCCCCTTCTGTGGTGTACTCATGCGCAAACCCTTGTTACTGCTTGAAGTGGTGGGCAACCTGCCGGATCGAGGCACTTGCATTGCTACGGAGCATAATCGTTCACGTTTGACGGTCAGGGATTCTTCAACATTGGCTGGCGTCAACTCGGTGAGGATGTGGGGAAGCGTTTGTCCGTCGTGACTGGGCCGTCATATATGTCCTTGCCTACACCGAGGAGAGGGGGGTTCGGCCTCGGGGGGGTGTTGGCTCTGGTGGGGCAGCCAGCGCTTGGTTGCTGTAAGGTATCGACATCACGGCTTCAGCACGCAAACGCATACATACACCTACGGTCGTACGTACTTAGTTACACTGCCTTATTTGGAGTTGGGTTGCACACGGTACAGTTAAATGCTTGTCAGACATGCGTCGGGAAGCAGCCCAATCTTACAGATTTGATGATGATGTCGATTTTGTTTGAACTCTTGGATTTGAATTTTTACCGCAAGCCCTTTTTGCCCCTTGTTGGTGCTTGCAAAGTAGGTAGTTGGTTACGCCACCGCTAAAGCCCCCTCCTGCTCGCCCTCACCTCATATCTACAAACCATTATTCGTGGATGTCTAATTGTCAAGAGTCTTGTAAGTCATCCAGCCCTCCGCCCGCCGACCCACACCGTGGCCTTTATCCTGGCCTCTTACTCCGCATCACGCGGCGGCCGAACGGCGTCATCGAGGCGCCTTACTGAGGGTTACCTTTTCCTCTCTCACAATCCGCCTCGGGGGTGGTGGGTGGTCCCGGAGTCAAAAGCCAGATACAACACACACGCGCTTACTTCCCTTCCCCCGATATTCCCTCCAGAACAAGTTTTCTCCCGCGTGCTGCTCACCTCAGATGCATGACCATGACGTCGGGCTCCTCCACAACCCGCCGCACCACCTCCGCGGCCCGGGCCATGGTCGCGCCGTCCACCACGCGATGGTCAGCACTCCAGCTGAAGTTGGTAACGTGCTTCCTCACCACCCTGTCCGAGTCCTCCCCCTCGAACGCCGGCACAGCGCGCATGCGGCCGATGCCGAGGATCGCGACCTCTTTGTCAACGATGACGGGCGAGAGGTAGGTGCCGCCAATGTTACCAATGTTGGAGACGGTGATGGTTCCGCCCTTGAGGTCCGCCGGCGCGAGCTTGCCCGCGAGGGCCGCCTTTTGCAGACGTGTCAGCTCCGAGGCGATGGAGAGGATGTTGAGGGAGCCGACGTCACGGATCACGGGCACTAGGAGGCCGGCGGGGGTGTCCATTGCTACGCCAATGTTGTGTTGGCTGCGCATGACGAGGGACGGCTTCGATGACGGCGAGGAGGAAGGGTCGAGATCGACGCGCGCGTTGAGAATGGGGTACTGGTAGAGCGCCATGGAGACGGCTTTAATGATAAAGGGGAGATAGGAGAGCTTCGCAACGCCAGTCTCGCCGCCGCCCACTTCGGGGGACGTCGCGAGGACACGGTTGAGGCGGGTGCGCAGCTGGACGAGGCTGGAAAAGTCGATCTCGTCGGCGTAGAGGAAGTGGGGGATTGCGAGGGAGCGGGTCATGGACTTGAACATTTGCTGTTGGGTGTTCGTGAGCGGGACCCGGGTTTCGAGTTGTGCGGCGCCGGAAGGCGGGGCCGCGGCGGCCGGGGATGGAGTCGCTGCCCCTGCCGGCCTGTCACCGGCGTCGCGGCGCTTAACAAAGTTCTGTACGTCCTCTTTAAGAACCCTCCCGTCTCTTCCCGTGCCGTTGATCTCGGCAATGTCTACGTTCAGGCTCTTGGTCAGATGCCGCACCGCCGGCGTAGCGAGCGAGGCATGAGTACCCTTTGGCCGTGGGGTATCTTCAGCACTGACCGCATCCTGAGATGCCACCCCCGATTCTCGTCTTGTTTGGTCCTGTGTCTTGTCTTCCTGTTGTGTCTTGGGCTGTGCAGGAGGTTCCGGCGTCTTTTGTGAGGGCTTCTCCTGTACCGCTTCCGTCGGGGCCGTCAGCGCATCCAGGTCCTCTTTCTTAGCCCCGCCCTGGATGTCAATGTCGACAAAAGGCTTGCCGACCTTGGCCATGTCGCCGGCATCGTAGTGCAGCTTCTTGACCACACCCGAGAAGCGGCTGGTGATTTCCACAGACGCCTTGTCGCTCTGGACCTCGCATAGCGGGGAGAACTCCTCGACTCGGGCGCCAGGCTCGACGAACCATTGTATGATTTCGCACTCCACGATGCCTGTGTAACTCGGGATTGTTAGACACGTCTTTGTGCAAGAAGTCGAAACGGGAAACATCTAACCTTCGCCGATGTCTGCCAGCAAGACAGGCTTCACAACCCGTAGATGCCTTGTGTCGTGGAATCGTCTGGAGGGGTAGACGCCAGCAGCTCTGGCCGCAGCCAGACGAGCCATACTCTTGGAGACGTGCCATTGCGTCCGGACGGCGCGCGATCCTCTTTGAAGAAACATTGTGTTTTATTTTTTTGAATAGTTTAAAGGATAAGAAACCAATTCTCAACTTCTAATTTTTACTTCTAAAAGAGAGGAGAAAAAGGGAAGTCACTCCCCAAGGAATGTGCGAACGCACTTGCAGGAGGATTGAACCGCTCGGCGACGGCATTGTCCTTTCCCCCAAACACTCGGCTATTCACGGTGTTCGGCCAGTGAAGGTCGATTGAGTCCCCCATGACACAATGTGAAATGCCCCTCGGGGAAGCTGCAGGGTGGCCCGAGACCCGCTGCGTCGGTTCAGTGCGCTTGGCTCTTTCCCCCTCGTCTCCGCATTGAAGCGTCGCTAATCCACTCTATTATCGCTCGCGGCTCAAGGGCCTTGGGCCTTTGTCAAATTGTGGCTGGAGACCTTGTGGCGTCAGCTTCGCGGGATAGGGAAGCCGGAATAATGTGGCGCGAATTTTTTGATGTTCAACAAGGTATGGATTGACCAGACCCCGACAGAACTCGAAATCGAAGCCAACTACACCAAAACAACCAGGCGTAATGGTTCCAACCACACCGTTACGGACAATGGCCCTGTCCATGGGGGTCTCTAGAAGGACCATGGTCTCTTGCACAGTCTGCGCATGGCGACGGCACCTGAGCACCTCCCGACCTTACCTGGCCGACAAGCTCCCGACCCCGGCGCCCGGCGCCGCCCCCGTAGAGGCTCCGAAGCCCGACCTCCCCGGATCTGCCATTCATGCCCCGAGAGCATACGGCAAGAAGATCAACAACTTTACGCCGCAGCCTCTGCCGCGCCCCATCGGCATGGCGCACCCGCCTCACCCTGAGGACAACTCTGGCGTGGATAGGAGGTCGCTGAAAGAACGAAGGGACGACTTTGTCGACTACGACAAGCATCTTGTGCGCCGTAAAGAGCTGTGAGTCCCCAGTGACGATGCCCTTGAGAAACACACACGACCAAATGGCTAATTGGTATGTCCCTACTCGTGTAGTAAGGAAAAGATGGCACGCCCCTACTTCCGCGACTGGCGCAACATGCAGTTCCACGAGGGCAAATCCTTCATCGCACCCCCTTTGCCTTTCAAGGCCGACATGTCCCTCTTCTTTCCCAACTTCGTCGGCGACACCCTCGCCAAGAACGCAAACAACCCCCGCGACACGACGCGGACGCTGCTCGACAAGATCTCCGTCGTCGCCGTTTACAGCAGCCAGTGGGCCGACGACCAGGCAAAGACCTTCATTTCCCCCGAGGCCAACCCCGCGCTGCACGAGCTCCTGGCCAAGACGCCCGGCAAGACGCAGGTCCTCCAGCTCAATGTTGAGGACAACAAGTTCAAGGCGTGGATCGTAAAGATGTTCATGGGCAACTTGCGCAAACAGATCCCTGAGCACAATTGGGGAAAGTACTTCCTCGTACCCCGCGGCATCACAAATGAGATTAGCGAGTCTATTGGATATCTCAACAGCAAAGTAGGCTATGTCTATCTGGTGGACAACCTGTGTAGGATAAGATGGGCTGCCAGTGGTCCCAGTCACCCCGATGAGAGGGACAGCTTGGTGAAGAGCATGAAGCTAGTCCTCCACGAGTGGAATAAGAACGAAAAGGCAGCACTCGAGGCTGCCCAGGTGAATAACGCAGCGAAGGGAAAGAAGGAAGTATCCTGATGAAGAGGACGATAACTTTTTCTCGGGTGGCTCGGAAAAGCCAACCTTGTATAGCAGTCAGGCCCATGTAACCTGACTTTGGCTTACAGATATTCGTGTTCTTATAGTGTACAATATGCACCAAAGATACCCCCTATCCGATAAAGAAAGTTCAAAAACGATTCCAATAACGCCTCCGCATTTCCCTTAATGCCAATAATTCCCTAGTCGTAACGGCTTTGTTGAACATATAACAAACACACGATGGACGTCATTTCAGCCATGCCGGGTCTCCGCTTATCACAAAAACCACCAAAACATCAGGAAGCAAAACGCAATGAATGCGCCCATTATGATGCCGTCTCGGCGCTTCTTGGCTGAAATGCGACCAATGAGACTGTTCAACCCCGGCACCTGGCTGGCAGCCATGGTGATACGACGGTTGATGCTGGCGAGCGTCTCGCGCTGGATGTTGAAGCTGTCCTGAACAGCGTATGCCTGGGACAAGACGCTATCGGCCATGTTGTGACTGTTATCGATACGGCTGCGCTCAGCAAGCATGTATTCGGCCTCGGCGTTTTCGGGGTTATTGGCACGGTATTCGTCAATATCGGAGCGAACATTCGTAAGAAGGTGGGCGCGATCGCGAGCCTCGGAAATGGTTTTGCGCAGGCGCACGAGATCGCGCTTATGTTCGGCGAGCTTCTCGCGGAGCAGGGCGAGATTGTTCTGTTTCAGAGCTGAAGAGGTGAGAGTTGCTTCCGAGTCGAGGAGGCGTGATAATTGTGAGATGACGTTCTCGCGCTGATGGGTTGGCGGGCATGTTAGTACGGACGTTCGAGGCAGCGAAGGAGGTAAGAGCCGAAGTCCTTCGGACGAGGGCTTGAGCGTACTTTTTCGAGAAGATCTTGGAGCTTCGCTTCTGTGGTCCTTTCTTCTTCTGTGGGCTTTGCCGGGATGTCGGATACCGTCGAGAACTGAGAGTAGGTGTGGAATAGCGTCTCTGTCTGTAGAGGCCGGATGTCAGGGAAGCCTGGATGACGTTCTGAGCGGAGGTATTCCATACCTGTGTTTCTAGACTTCGTGCCTGTTGCCGCAGCTGGGCCCAGCCCGTGTTTCCTGTAGTCGCAGCCATAGCGCCTCGATGCTAATTGTGTATGGCTTGGTGGTTGCTGTACGTTGGTAGACCTTCGACGTCGAGATGTTGTCTTTCGATGGGCTCTGGCATGTCCGCGTGTCTGGGACTGTCGGCAGGGACCAGATGCAGCAGGGGAGGAGCTCGGCGTCACATGGACCGTGCACATCGAATGATTATGTAAGTGCCGAAAGTGTTGCACCAGGAATGCAGGTGCGGGTAGAGTCGCATTAGAGTCTGGAGCATCAAAGATTTGCTCATGATGTGCTAGAACGCCGTGAAAGAACTCGCTTGTGGGAGGTATTATTACTCGGGTATTCTATCTGTCTCATTAGAGACTTGTTAGCACAAAGTCTTCCGACGAGGGACAAGTGGCATGGAACTGAAATTAAGCCCATGATATCTTTGTGCCCAAAGGCAACAAAACCAACTGAAAAAAATCGAAACATTTGTTCAATATCGCCAGATTTCCCAGATGTTTCCAAAGATTTGAGACAATGTTGCAGCTACACGTCGATGCCATTGATATCTTGCTCAGTAAAGCTGGCCCGACTTGAAGACAGCCAGCCCCGGTGACAGACTGTGGCTGAAGTAGCTGTGGCGCATTTCATGACCAGCGACTTCGAAACCCCAAGGCCCACATGCACCCAATCACAGCAGGCCCCGCGCCGGGTCCCGAATTTTTGCGCACAAACTAGGGCAACAGCTTTTTGCCAAACTTTCAAATTTACGATCGATCACCTCAGCCTCTCTCACGACGTGTCGATACTAACCCAGATATCCAGCGCCACCCCCCATATCAGTCAAGATGGTGAGTGAACCCCTTTTGCTCTCCCTGATGGAATTCGCGATCCTCGATTAGCCCGACGCAACTTTTCCGCCGAATCCTCGACACCCCGCGCCCGAATTACCCCTTCCCGACGAGAAAAAAAAACGAACACTAGAGGCGGCAGGAGATCTGCTTGCAAGGAGTTACACAGGAGAAAAGAGAACCCGTTTCGCTGACGAGAATTCATCATGTCCCAGTCGTCCGGAAAGGTCAAGGCCGTCGCCCTTTGGAGCAAGAACAAGGATGATTTGACCAAGCAACTTGGTGAGCTCAAGACTGAGCTCGGTCAGCTCCGCATCCAGAAGATCGCCTCTTCCGGCAGCAAGTTGAACAAGATGTGCGTTTGATCCCCCTGTCCTGATCCCGAGTCAATTGGAGGAATCGTCGATCGAATAAAGAGAAATCAAGAGGACTGACCGGTGAAAATTTCCGCTCTATAGCCACGACATCCGCAAGTCGATCGCTCGCGTTCTTACCGTCATCAACTCCAAGCAACGCGCCCAGCTCCGCCTGTTCTACAAGAACAAGAAGTACGCTCCCCTCGACCTCCGCGCGAAGCAGACCCGTGCCATCCGCCGGAGATTGTCCGAGAAGGAGGCCAGCGCTGTCACCGACAAGGCCAAGAAGCGCACCACCCACTTCCCCCAGCGCAAGTTCGCCGTCAAGGTCAGTAGAGTCGGAATATCTGCCATTCGATTGGAGGCTAGGGGGCCATGAGAGGAGCGATCGATGAAGGCCGCATTATGAGGGGACGATCTGCAGCACCCTCTTGAGCGCTATCTCTCATGTTCCCTGGCCGAAATCATGAATGGCATCCTTCGTAGGAGGCGAACATCGAATCTAACCTGTTATACAGTCTGCTTAAATTTAGACCGACCGCTGCTGGGTTAGATCTGGGGATGAGGAACAATGAAAATGGTCACGGAGGCGTAACACGTTTTTGGCACACGGGGATCCCGAATTACTCGATGATGCATTGCATGGTCACGGAGGGAAATTAAGGGTTTATTTGCACTTTTATCATTTCTCCCCCCAGTGCTGCAAAACACGAAATGGATTTCTCTCAAGACGGGTCAAAACATTGGTCAAGCGAAAAACTAAAATGGATGGGCTTCACAAGAATCTCCCTCTCTTGTTCTTTCCCACCCCTCCTTTCTTGCGTGGTGGGAGGGAGAGGATTCCCTCGGGCGTGTGTGGTGTGAGGTAGCATAGAGCTGCCAAAATGATGGGGCCCAAAGATGTCCCGACTTCAAAAGTTTGCTCTTTTCTTCTCTAATTGTGATGGAGTCCCTTATACATTGATATATGACGTCGTATGATGATTACCACTGCTCAAGAGAAGTAAGCAGTCACGAGCCAGACGATTCCCATGCTCAAGCTTGTAGCCCACTCTCTGCCCTCCATGGTCTACTGTCTATAGTCTATGTTTATCATTCATGTCGACGCATCAGACTTGATCTCAAGTTGCATTACTGCCCCCATTCCCCCCTTTGACTGCTTGATATCTGGAAACATGTCTGCCTTACAAGATTGGCGTCTGTATGGCATAAGTTCGTTGTGGTAGTTAGATGACACGCCAATCCGAGAGACCACGCTTAACTTCATCGCCCTCGAGACTTGCCTCTGAAGCTCATGGATGCATTTGCAAACTACAGCAAATAAGACCGGGATGCATTGACTCATAGAACCATAGTTCTGTCTAGAAGATGAACAAGTCCACGCAATGATATGACATAAGTCGGTATTGAGCGGCCATGCCCTCTCGGTCACAACAGGCACACCTCTGTCTTCTTCTCGTCGATGGCGATATCGGCCAGAGTCTTCTCATCAGCAACTGCCACTGGAATTATTGCAATCAGTGCAACATGCTTCTTCTTAGTAGACCAGATTGGAGCCAGAGAGACACTGCTCCAGCTCCTACGGTTCTATGCAGATTATACCAATTTCTTTCCCCAGACCTCTATATTCCTCGCAAAACCCTCTGTGGACAAGAGATATAATCGATTTCAGAATGAGGCAAAGTGTGTGGGAGGCAGCACTCCACCAGCACAAGGTATGGCCATCTTTTTGTGCTGGGAAAAGGAAAGAAGCAACATGACAACCGAAGGTTAGACGCCATACAACGCGTAGTGCCGAAAAATTAACTTGACTACAATAAACTCGCTCATCGCGTGATTGAGGAACAACGAAGGCACGTTTGAAGCTCGCCTTGAGTTCGCTTGTCAGGAGGAGCGAGACCCTGCAAAACCTCTGTTTGTTTAAACGCCCTCGCGACTGAAGGGAAACGACAACGACACTGGAGGAAACCCGCTCGCAGTAACTGGGTCATGGGATTCTGTAGTGCTGGAGCCGTCTTCTGGCCATGTCACTCAAAGCTTTTTCCAACGCTCTACCTTTGGGGCCTCGATGCTTTGGTATAAGTCGGGCGGGTCTGGACACCAGGGCACAACACTCGGTCATGAAAGGTGAAGTTCGCAATCTTGTTAGTGGAGAGGAATTCATGTCATACCTTCGTTGTCGTTCCATCTAGTCTAGCATCGTAAAGAACAGACTTTGACCTCACGTTCCCGTTCGAGTCTCTCCGCCCGTAGGCAACAGCTCTCGTCAGCGAGTCACATCAAGTCCCAAGAAAGCCTAAACTCCTGGGCTTCTCTACGATCCACACGAACACGAGAGACAGACGTACTAGGATCGACTTGCTATATCATGCCGTTTTTGGTTTTCGTCAGCTTTCACCCGTTTAACTCGAGTCCCGCTGAATCGCCACCAAGTTCCTATAGTATCACAAATCACGCCCGCAGTTGAGTCCAGAGCATCATTGCCAAGAAGAGAGCAAGATCTTCCTCTAGCCGACGTAGACGATGTCCTGCACGAGACATATTCATCATCATATGACCCCTCCCTTCTCGTGAAGCCACAATACAGAATCTCGCCGAAGCATCGCCAGGAGGCTGGAGGGGAGAGAGAGAAAAATAGGAAAAGGGGCACGAGGGGGAGGGTGTTGAAGAATAAGTTTACCAACTTCACGCCCCCCTCCCCGCAAAGGTACATCATGTCCCTCATCAGAGATTTCATCGCGTCGGGTATGTCCCTCTACGACCAACCCGATTCCCCTCTCCACCTGACAGAACGCCTCCAAACTTACATCTACCGTAGCACCTCTCTCTCGGAAGATACCGTCCACGATAGAAAACCTTGTTCCTCCTTACTCGTGATGATTGCATCAGAAAATTTTCCTCGTGGTTCGCCAGATATGAGATTTGTCGTCGAAGTCTCCTACTCCTGACTGCCTCGCCAGGATGGCGAACAAGGGCGAAAAGTGGAAAATGAAGCTCGCACATGGTTATCTCTCGTCCCGATGGATGAAGACTTCGTTTGTAATCCGATCCCCACCATGCCACATGACAATCCTATCATCTCCACTGTCATATCTGCTGCCGTGTAATACTTGATCACAAGCTGAAGCGATGATGAGACTGGCGAACTACAGACACCGCATATAGAGACTCTCGCCATTTTCTGCTCGTATCCGTGAACGCCGAGAGAGCATGGACCCAGGACGAAAACCTACGTTGGAACGCTCCACAAGCCTTCTTCTTGAGCAGAAGAGGTTGACAACATGACCTGTTGTCGCCCACTCACCTACTCTCGTCGCAAACCCGGTTTCTGGGACTGGGCTGGCCTGCAGGGTACATTTATCCCGTGGAAAAAACGCAGATAGATGTCACCGAGATCTCAGTGACCGGTCCTTCTCTGAATCCCATGCCAGAACCGGGGAACCCCTTTACCTGTGGAATACGTGCTCCCGGAAGGATCATCCGCGGACTAAGTTATATTTCTCGTTTAGTTATGATAGTGACGTCTTGGCCGAGTGCGAGCATACCTAAGTCTCCTAGCTCGGAGACCAAAAAGAAAAAAACTGAAAACCCATGGACAACGCCCTCGATATGTTTCATCAATCAAGCGTCATTCATACGGTATTACTGCTAGTACTGTATTGCTACAATACTAATTCTATCCTCGTTTTTGACCGTACCTACCGTGAATCGTCATGGAAAAAAAAAACGTCTTCCCCCAGTCCACCAAAGCCAGAGTAAGTCCATGTCCCTTGAACTTTTCGCCGCCGCCTTGAACACCGAAGCCTGTTATGCCGTCCTGACCTGATCCATTTCTCCATGTAAACGCCAGTCCGGAATCTGGAGCCTATAAGGGTATTTCATGAGACGTCGACAAAGAAAAAAGCCATCCGTAGTGTGAAAATGCCTCCCGTGAACCACAAACCTACAATGAAGTAATCAACCTTGTCCAAGTTGATCACTTACTGTTTCTTCGATCTCCTGCCTTTGTAACTCGACCACCCTGTGTCTTCTTGATAGACGGGGTAGGATTATCAGCCTTGAGCGCAACCGCGACCTTCCGGTGAATCTTCTCATGTCTGCGTTTCTGGTCCAGTCTGTGGAAGTCCTTGTCACAAAAATCACACTTAAAGGCACCCTTGACATTGTGCGTCTTTCTGTGTTTCGACAAATTGGACGATTCACCAAACGCCTTGCCACAAACCTCGCACTTGAGTGGCTTTTCGCCTGTGTGGGTTCTCGAGTGCATCGCTAGAACACAGTTAGAAATTGTGTGGACCCAGAGATATTGGTTTCACTTACTCAATGCACTCTGCTGCTTGAACGATGCTTTGCAACCGGGAAACTTGCAGCTCCAGGGCTTTTCTCCAGTATGGATCCTCATGTGCTGCGCAAGAGACTGCTTGGCAGACAACGGAGTATTGCATATAGTGCACTTGACCGGCTTGACTAGAAGCATTATCAGCATACTTATCCGTTGAAGGTGATGGGGTAGTGACTTACAGCCGGTGTGTGTCTGCAGGTGACGTTCAAGCTTGCTCTTTTGCGTGAAATGCCCTTCACGCGCACACCCCTCCCAGCAGCATTTGTATCCTGCATCTGTCTTACCAAGGTTGACGATGTGTCTCTCCTTGCAATGCATCTGCAGGGCATCATCGTTCGAGTAGCTCATACCGCAAATTTGGCCGGCGATTACCCATTGGCAAGTGAACACTTCAGCCCCAGGCTTATCAGGGCTGGGCTGGGTTTGCGCAGTGGCGGGAGACGGTTGTGGGGACGAAGACGCCTGGAGCCCTGATAGAGGAGATGTGGTAGACTCCTTGTCTTGGGCAGCATGGGCCGGGTCAAGAAGACCTTCTGGTGGCAGCGGAAGGTAATCAGGCTGACGATTCGGCGCCATCAGGTTTAAGTCAGAGTGTTGCGTTGTATGAGAATAGTTAAGATGTTCTCCTTCTGGCGCAACAACATGTTGTTCTTGGAAATGGCTAGCCCAGTCCTCGACGCCGTTGAGCTCAACGCCGCAAGGTACAAACCCTGAGCTTGGGTCGGGAATGCAAAAGGAGAAATCGAGTTCACCTTGATGAGCATGCGCTTGGTGAGGAAGCGGGCACCTGGTCGGCAAATTCCGGCTCTCTGTCATACAAGGCCGTATACAGGTTGTCTGAGCGTGTGCATGATCGTTAAGATGCAAGCCAAGTGCCATCCACCCTATGGGTTCAGGCATGCTAGGATCCTGAAAGTCGATTACAGACTCGAGGGCAGTCTGAAAGAGGTCAGGATTACTCTGGAAAGAGTTGCCCATACTCATCGAATGAGCCATCGACATGGTCATCCCGCCGGCGTGGAAATGGCTTGGAGTTGCTGCTGGGATTCCTCCATTTTGATAGGAGCTTTGGGTTGCGTAATATGGAGAAGACATTGAAGACATCGAAGACATAGACGGAGGCAGCATGCCATCCTGGCTGAAGGTGTCTCCAATAGACGCCAACACATCGGCAGCAGCTTTGTCCTTATCAGAGATTATGTCGTTGGCTGGACACTCTGCGTCTGTACAAAGCGCAGCAGCTTCGTCGCAGTCGTCATCGTCGCAAGCTTGAGCGCACTCTGCATCGGTGCAAATATCGCCAGCTTCACTAGCGCCACACTCGCTAACACATCGATTGCAGTCTAGACTGCTGCAAGCCGCGGAGGTACTATCATCCTCGACCTGAGGGCTCGAGTTGGGGGTCGAGACGCCAAAGCCCATGGCCCCCGTTGGTGACATGATGGCATTCGAGCCGAAGCCCAAGGGCATTTGGCCTCTGGGATCGAAGTAGTTGGGTAGTGTAGGCATCGTGGACAGGCTGTGGTGTCTTCGCGCATGCATCGGCATGGTATTCAGGGTGAGAGGGTGGTTGTGGTTGGGTACAGGGTGATGCTGGTTGTTGCTATCCGGGCCTCTGCAGGCAATATGGTCGAAGTTCAAATCCATACAGGACTCATCGTGCGATACTGGCAAAGTTACGCCACCGGTAAAATGGTCGTTAAGATGTTCCACGTCTAACGGGTCGAGAAAGAAGCCGGAGCCGTGGCCACCGAAGGACGGTAAGCCATCGTGCTGGCCGTCCATAACTCTGATATGATGATGTTGAGGATCTCTGGGTCTTCCATGCGGCTCGGGACAAGTTCCACGGAGACTGTCGATCGACCGGCGGCTTGGGCCACTGGAGGTCGGAGGGTTCTTGGAGAAGGTGGGAGGAAAAGAGCCGCAAAACTGAGACCCTGGGGACGGAGAATTCCTCCAGGTGTCAGATTCGGGGAGGGTAGATGTAGTAGTAACGGGATAACGTTGTGGAGGAAGGTCCAGTAATGAATGCCCTGACAAAACAGAACCAAGACTTGGGTAGAAGGGTAATATGAAAGTGGGATGAAAGCTTCAAGGTTGGCACGAAGCGAGGCGATGCGAGGCGTGACCAGGCGAGTCAAACCGTTGACAAGGCTTGAGGGGCAAGAAGTCGAGAATTGAAGAATTGGATTGGACTGAGCACCACTGGTTCCTCTTCTCAGGTCTCCTAGGGACCAAGGGCAACCCGCAACAGTAGGAACTTCCTACCCACGTTGTGGGAAGGCGGTGTTGCAGGCGCGCGATGAGCAGGTGCGGTGCGGTGTGAGAACCTTGATGGCCTCTGGCGCGAAAATGCGGCCTCTCTGGCTGGTGACGGAGGGGCTAACCTGCCAGCGTAACACCAGAACCCCTGTCATTGCTGTCAATCACCTTGCGAAATATGCGCTTCATGATTTAATAAGACATACCTGTCGGTATAATTGAGGAGCGATGGTTGTTGCGCCGGGTTTTTTTTTCTCCCTTTTTTTCTAGTTCGCGATATTGCACTGCAAAATTCACTCAGTCTCTTGAGAATGAGTCTTTGTCGTGTCTGTTCCTCACTTCCAACTGCCCCAAGGTGCCGACTGCCGCTGCCTTATTATACTTGTCAAGGTCGACTGGAGAAGAAGCCTCATAACCTTAAAGCCGTATGGAAAGTGAGAGGGCGGCCGAGATGAGGCCCTTTCTCCGGTCCTCATGCCCTCGCCCGTGTGTCTCTTAAGAGAACTGGCGGGCTCGACTCCAAAAAGACTTCGTCACTTGGCTCTGAGAGGCTGACCACAGGGGTGTGGATGCCCCAGGGGGGTTTCTGTAATCACTGGCCCGTGGTTGGTACCTGCCCCACCATGTGCCCTTTTGCAGCACATGAGCAGCCCCCCATTGGTCCGGACTCTCTTCCCAGGGTCTGCGTATGTAAGCAGCATTCTATATCAGATTGCGTGCGTGCCCGTTTGTTTGCAAAGACAATATCTCTCAGAATACTACAAAGTACCTAGGTTACGCTCGAGGCCAATGCGCCAGGAACCGTCCTTTACCAACCGCCAGGGGGGTTGTTCAAGAGACAGCAGACCAACTGACGGGTAAGCAAGAGACAAGGCAGCATCCGTCAATAGTTCATCCGACTTTAGAACAATGGCAAGCCACTTGGCTGTCAGACACACGGAACAATGACGCGCAATAAAGTTCCAAGGACGACGCCATTGCATGTTTTCACTCCAGAAAGCCTCCACGATGCCGCCTCAACACCAAACTTAACTTCTCGAAATGCTCCAAGTGGCGTCCGGGTATGGTAGCCAGCCTTTAGGAGCGGTAGATGTCAGCCACGCGTGAGGGGAACGCCATTATAGAGCTGCATGTCTTTGTATGCATATCTTCGTATTGCCTTGCAAATAGACTTCCGTCTAGAGTCGCCTTGCCATGGATTGCCATACCACGTCCGCGTCGACGAGCCTACTTGAGATCCCGCGTCGGGACCTATTGCGAGATCGACAAATTCGCGCTTCTGAAGTTAGATATCATCTGCTTCATGGTCAAAGGAGAAAACTCTAAATCATACGCCTGAAGCCGCAGGTTCTGTACAGCACGTGAACACATCTTTCTCGTCTCATAATGGCTTTTATTTCCATGCAGCCACCGATTTCACGCTCCGCTAAACTAAACTCCTTCAAAGTCCATCCCATTTTACTCCGGATATATGTTGAATATCACAGTCATCTGACAAAAGCGGCCCAACGATTTTTGTGATCTGTGCTTAGCAAATGGTATCTGCCACCTCACATGGCCAGCCGACATACCGCCTAACGTGCCGCTCGCATGCTGCTCGCATGCTACTCGCATCTAGTTGCGAAGGGCTGTTGGTTTGCCAGCTATCATCATCATTTGTAACTTTTATCCCCCCCTTCAGGACCAAAATCCGTCCCTTCTCATGCCCAAGTTGAATCCCGCAACACCGATTTGGTATAAATGACAGACGCTTAATGATGGAAGAGGCGGACATTCTGCTCAACAAACGTAATGCCAAGCTTTTCCGCAGTCTCGAAGACAGCGCCGTCATTCTGGCTGCCTCCGGGAGCTGCGATGTACTTGACGCCGGATCGAGATGCGCGGAAGACGTTGTCGACGAAGGGGAACTGGCTCTTGTCAGAAGGTTTTCACTCGAAGCAGGCACGAACTTTACTCACGAAAGCATCACTTGACACAGCGACATTGGTCAGCTTGCCAAGCCACTCTTCTCTCTCCGCATCAGTGAATGCGGGCGGGACCTCCTCGAAGACAGCCTCGAACATATCACGCTCCGCACCGGACTTTGGGAGCTCGCCACTGACCAACAGATCGATGGCGTTGCTCTTGTCGGGGCGCTTGGTACCCTTCTTCCACTTGATGCCCAGGACACGGGGGTGGAAACGAAGCCACCAGTTGTCTGCCTTGTCGCCAGCGAGGCGCGTGCAGTGAATTCTGGACTGCTGACCAGCGCCAAGACCAATGACCTGTCCGTTGTAGGCGTAGCAGACAGAGTTACTCTGAGTGTACTTCAGGGCAATGGTGGCGACGGTCAGATCTCGGAGGGCGGACTCGGAGAGGGGTCCAGACTCCTTGGGAGTGATGATTCTGTTGAATGACTTAGGCGCAATCTCGATATCATTGCGGCCCTGCTGCAGAGTGACTCCGTAGACGGTCCGGGTCTCGGTCTTGGCAGGGACGTAGTCGGGGTCGATCTGGAGGACGAGGTACTTGCCGCCCTTCTTCTTCTTCAGGAGCGCAAGGGCAGCATCCTCGAAGCCAGGGGCGATGACACCGTCAGAAACCTCCTTGGAGATGATGCTGGCAGTGGGAAGATCGACAATGTCACTCAAGGCAATCACGTCACCGAAGCTGCTCATGCGGTCTGCACCACGAGCACGGGCGTAGGCCTGGGCAAGAGGGGAGGAGTCGATGCCCTCAATATCGTTGACGAAGTAAACCTTCTTCTCGTCGTCGGTCAGGGGAGTACCAATGGCAGCACCGGCAGGAGAGACGTGCTTGAAGCTGGCGGCGGCGGGCTTACCCAGAGCTTGCTTAAGCTCCTTGACGAGGGGCCAGCTGTTGAGGGCGTCAAGAAGGTTGATGTAGCCGGGGGAGCCACCGAGAACCTTATAGGGAAGCTCTCCACCGCTGACGAAGGCAGCAGCAGGCTTCTGGTGGGGGTTGGCGCCGTATCTCAGAGCGGAGAACTGCTTGCCATCGGCGGCATATTGCTTGCGGAAGAAGTCGGAAATGGCAGCATCGTAGTCGGCAGTGTGCTCGAAAGCCTTGAGAGCGTAGCGGTTACGGCTTGCCTCGGTGATCTCGCCAGCCTGGAGCTCCTTGAGGAACTCGGCGTAGTCGTTGGGGTCACTAAGAATGGTAACACGGCTGTGGTTCTTGGCGGCAGCTCTGATGAGAGTGACGCCACCAATGTCGATCTCCTCAACAGCCTCGGGGACAGTGACATTGACCTTGGCAACGGTGTCCTTGAAGGGGTACAGGTTGCAAATGACATAGTCGACCTTGTTGATGTTCTGGTCGGCCAAGTCCTTCTCGTCAGACTCGAGGTTTCTTGCGAGTATTCCGGCGTGGACGGCAGGGTGCAGAGTCTTGACACGGCCGGCCAACATCTCGGGGGCCTTGGTAATGGCAGAGACGTCCCTATCAGAAAAAAGCCTATTAGCTTCGGGTTGCACAAGTCAAAGTTTCGGCAAGGACTTGCAACTTACTCAACAGGGAAGCCAGACTCCCGGATCATCTTGGCCGTACCGCCAGAGGCGAGAATGCGGACATTCTGCTGGTTCAGGCCCTTGGCCAGGTCCAGCAGACCAGTCTTATCGTAGACGGAAACGATGGCAATCTTCTGACCCGACATCTTTGCTTTGGTGCTCTCGCAACGACAAGTTCTTGGAGAAAGAAGAATTGTTGTTTGAGAATAGAGCAAAAAGAAGAAGAAGAGAAGGAGAAGGAAGCAGGAAGGATCGAGGGAAGCAAAAATTTGCCTTGCGCGATGATGCCTGTGGGTAGGAGGAGAGGTTGCGCAAAATCGGCTTCCGATCAAGGAGGGGGAGGGGCAGGAAGCTACGAAACTTTTTCTTGTTGGCTACGTGATGGGTACGGCGTCTTCTCATACGCGTAGGGCGGCAGGCAAAGTATTCTCCAGGTAGTTTTGCCCCACGTAGCATCGGCATCACATCCGCTGGAGGCACGAAAAGGAAGGGGAAACGCTACGTTATGCGACGGCAGCAATGACCTCAACTCCAACCACCCGGCGGCTCGAGTGGGACATTGGCAAAGAGCTCAGGACTTTCACTCGCTAAGATACCGTAGCATTGTTTCCTACCAAAGACTCGACTATCTTTCCTTCCTCAGGTTAGAGGTGAAGAAACATGATGATGATGAAGAAGAAGAAGAAGCAAACTGTTTCATTGCGTGCTGCTCATCCCCCACCTACTGATTCAAGCTCATCAAACCTTGTGGGAAAAAAGAATTGGAGTTTCGGCCATTGGCCCGTCAACTTTTTTTTGGAGCATCCGCCTCTCTTTCGAGCCAATGAGCCCCGCCCCCGCCGTAGTCTCAAAGTGAGCACAACGGCAAGGGAGGGACAAATGACTGTCACTGCGGTGCACTGGACGGCCCCGACAGGGGCCCATGACTGCTGATGCGCCTTAGCCCCAACACCGCTAGCGTGAGGTGCCCTTCGCACCGGGTGGTACAGTGCACTGTGGCAGGGCAATGGAATGGGCGGGAGCGCTGTTGCTGAACCAGTGAACGTCCCGTCGCAAACCTGGGCAGTCTTGGCCTCATATCGATAGACGAGGTTACCTGACACGGCCACGCTGATTCTCCGGCTAAAAAGCCAACGACCTACTTTAGACACTGCCTTACTTCCTTCCTCGTGAATCTTTTTGCTCCAAAATAGCCTTGCAACCCGCAAAGACATCTATCGTAGCTACGACCTTCCAAAACACCGACCCAAGCGTAAAAGCGCATTGCGACAAAAGCGACCGCATCACCTCCGAACCGCACCTTCCCGGGACTCTGTTCGAACATACCTTACGTACACCCGGCCCCGAACACCTCCGCCCACCGACCTCACTCCGTCCTCCCCCGAACGACTCGCGCCGAAACGACCTCGCCACTCCGCGCGCGCGCACCACCACCACCACCACCACGACAATCGTAGGACCCTAGATACCGTATCGTAATCGCAAATCTCCGAAACGCCCCTACAGCAACCGTGATGGGCTCTGTCTGCGGCAAGGAGAAGGGGGACAACTTTGACTCCCCGGGTCGCCCGCTTGGCACCGCTCCCCCGCCTCAGCCCAAGACCGCACCGATTCCCGCAAGAGTCGGCGGCCCGCCACGGACACTGGGCGGTGGTAGCGGCGCCGGCGGCGCATCGGGACAGCAATCATCTGCCGATGCGGCAGAAGCGCGGCGCAAAGCCGCAGAAGCAGCCGAGGTGAGATTCCCCTGCCCCCTCCCACCCTAATACTGCGCGAATAAACCTACTAACACCCACGACCCTCAACAGGCTCGAGCAAAAGCCGCAAACAAATCCACCGGGAAGCTCTCCTCGCAATTGAACGCGCAGAAGAAACAGACCCAGAGCGATTTGCTCAAGGATGCGAGCACCCAGCAGCTGAGACAGCGCGATGCCGATGCCGCTGCGGAGGCTAGGACGTATAATTAAAGCCAAGATGCGTAATGAAGGGGGGGGGGGGAGATAAAGAGAAGCGGCTTTAGCGATTTTCCTGGATGATTTAGATCATGGATTTGGGTGGACAGTGTTCGTTGATAATACCTCTTCGTTTTGGTAGTTGAATCTTGGTTTGGAGTTTATACATTGCTGGCGTCTAGGCTGATCTAAGTCACAAGTTACTACATTTCTTTATTTCGCTTTCTTAAACTGCGCTTCACTCTGGTGCTATTGGTTTCCTCGGCGACTGCTCTACTATTATCTCATAAAATCAAGTGAACATCAAGAACGGACATCAACACCAGCGTTATTATTGACTCCTCTACGCCCCTGCCTTATTGCTAAAATGGCATTATCTGATATACTACAAGAACCGGGGCAATTTACACAACATTATAACGTCCAGATGCCGGAGCACGGCTGTCAGCCGTAGCTGCCGCAACGGTTCCTTCACTGAGAAGTCGGGTGAGCTCGGTCATAGCGGCGCCAACCACAACCTCCGTGTCACCCTCAACGAGAATGTACAGCTTCGGGTCCGCACCGGCCGGTACCTCCTTGCCAGCAGGATAAAAGGTTCCCTTTGTCGTAATCGACACACCAGTAGCCTCCAAAATCTTGGCCACGTTCGTTCTGTTCGTGACGGCCCATCTGGCCTTTTGTGGGAAGTCGTTGATCTCGAGGGTAGCGTGGTACGCACCGGCGTCGGGGCCCTTGTTGTCGATGGGCTGTCCTGAGCGAAGCTGCCCGGCCTTGCCGAGTCGCTCGTTGATGTTCCTGATGGCTGCGCTAACCATGTCAAGAGGCTGGCCCGGCTTGCCTCCGGCGCCGCCGGCAGCCGGTGCATCCTTGCCCTTGGCCTCTTCAGGCTTGTTGGCGGCACGGGATACAACAGCCGACACCTTGGACTGAATGTCGATGACAGCCGACTTGCCCTTATCCTCCGCTTTCTCCTCCTTGACGTCGTCTTCTTCACCCTCTGCCTTGTGAGTCTTGCGCTCACGAAGACGCGCAGCTTCGCGCTCGGCATCGAGTCTGTCCAGGCCCTTTCCGCCAAAGCCAGAGTTGTCCTTGGCTTTGCCTGCCTTGACCTTCTCTATCCATGCCTTGCGCATCTCTTCCAGGCGCTTAGGAACAGGAACACCGCTCTGCTCCAGAGCCTTTGCGATGCCAGGAGCGCAATTCTCCTGATCTTCAGAAATGTAAGTCACTGCAGTTCCCGTGTTACCTGCTCTTCCGGTTCGTCCGGATCGGTGCACCATGTCCTCGTGGTGAGAGGGTGGGTCATAGTTCACAACCAACTTGAGCTGCTTGACGTCCAGACCTCGAGCTGCAACGGATGTTGCGACCAGGATAGGCACGATACCGTTCTTGAAATCGGAAATTGTAGAATCACGATCCACCTGGTCTTTACCACCGTGGATTGACATGCAGGGGTATCCCTTGGTCATGAGTTCCTTGAGAAGGTCGTCGGCCTTCTCTTGACGCTCGACGAAAATTAGAGTACGGGCGTCCTCATCCTTTTCGTAAAGCTCACCAAGCAGGCCTAGGAGATGGTAAAACTTTTCAGTCTCGGGAATAACCTCGACAATCTGCGTAATGTTTGCGGGCACGATACTACGGCCTCCTACGGTGATCTCAACTGGAGACTTGAGTACCTTCTTGGCCAAAGAGTCAATGCTGCGAGGCATGGTTGCGGAGAACATGATGGTTTGCCGGTCAGGGCGGATATTGGCGAAGATTTTCATGACTTGTGGCTCGAATCCCATGTCGAACATGCGATCAGCCTCGTCGAGGACAGCGTAAGTGACGCGACGCACATTCGTAACGCGGCCTTGGTTGGCAGCCAACAGGTCAATCATGCGGCCGGGAGTGCACACAACGATTTCGGCACCGCGCTTGAGCTCGGCGATCTGATCTCTGATGGGAGCTCCACCATAAGCACAGACAGCCCGCAAACCCATTGCCTTCAAAAAGGGTTTACAATCGCGATGGATCTGGACTGCCAGCTCGCGAGTCGGCGTCATAATGAGACCAATTGGACCATCGGTGTCCCTGATGGGCGGCTGATCCATAATGTGACGGAACATAGGAAGGAGGAAGGCCATTGTTTTACCTGATCCAGTCCTGGCAACGGCGACAACATCGCGCCCCGACATGAGGATGGGCAGGGACTGCATCTGAATCGGCGTCGGCTTCTCATAACCAAGGCCGGCGATAACGTCCAATGTCCGCTCATTGAGACCGCACTGGGCCCACTTCTGCACCGGCTTGGGTACGTTTTTGCCTGAGACTTTGATGCCGTCAAGCTCCGCGCGCAGTTCGGTGACTTCTTCCTCGCTGAGAGCGGCGAGCTCTGCTGGTTCGACCCAGAAGTCCTTGCGTATAGGCAGTAAGTCGATCTTGCTGTAATCCACAGTGGGAATGTCCTTCTTCTTGCGTTTCGCCGCCATGGCGAGAGCTGCATTGGCGTTGGGGCCATCGTCTGCTTTGAAAGCGTATTCATCGTCACTGAAGTACGCCTCAGGCTCCTGGACCTTCTTCGTGGATGTACTTGCCTTGGGACCCGGCGGGGCTTTTGTATCCGACAAATCGGCCATGAAAGCGTCCAAGGGATCGACATCGTCCTCTTCGGCTTCCACGACCTCCATCTTGTCAGCGACTGGGGGCTCTTCAACTGGCTCAGTAGTTTGCGTTGGCGCAGCATCTTGCATGTCGACATCTTGCTTGAACTCTTCTTGCGCCTCCTGTAGTTCTCTCTCGCGTCGTTCGTGTGCAGCACGGGCGATTGCAGCAGCTTCTTCTTCCGTTTCGGCAAAGTTGCCACCGTCCGACTCATCGTCTTCATCTTGATCAGCGTAGGGGGTGTCATCAGCCTCGAGGGGAAGTGCGGGTAGCTTTGTGAGTTTCCTCTTCGTCCCTTCCTCCTCATCGAGATCGAGCTTGCGCTTGTTTGCGAGCTTCTCACTATCGGCAGTCGCTTTGCTGAAACCAAAGGCGCTCAGGTTTCGGTTGGCGGGAAGTGCTGAGGCTGCCATACTGTTAACATGTGTCCCTCTCACAGCTGCACCTTGCGCATATCCATAGGGAGGGAGTGGTAGCTTACCCTTCGTGATTGGTGCAACAGGTGCCGTGGACTTTTCAGGCCGCCCTTCAAGAGCCCCTAGCACACCATTCGTACCGGCGTTCTTATGAGAAGCTGCCGACTTCTTCGCGATGGCCTTGGGGTCGAACTTGCCCGCGAAAGGCACAGCGGGTGATGCGTTTCCAGGAGTGTTGAGCGTTGGCGCCGGGGATGCCGCCGGTGACGCGACAGTGGGAGATGCGACAGCAGGCGAGGCGACAGATGGCGAAGCGGGAGCCGGGGACGCCACGGACTTCTTGTCCATCTCCGCGAGGAGATTCCTAGTCTGACTTGGATTAACCTCATTCTCTTTATTGGCCTTAGTCTCTCTGCTCTTCTTCCAGGCCTCGAGTCTGGCAAGTCGTTCGGCCTTTTTGTCAGCTTCAGTCTGGGCTGGGGCGGGCTTGGGCTTAGCAGCCTGTGATATCGAGTTAGCGAATATTGTTGAAAATGGCATGGTGGTCAATCTCACCTCATTACCAGGAGTACTGGTTTTCTCTGGAGGCGCTACGCCGCGTGGGCGACTGTCATCGCGCCTGCTACGTGGACGGGAGTCAGCAGTTCCCTCTCGCCTCGCGCGAGCCCGATCTCTGGAGTCGTCCCGCCTTGGACGATGGTCCCTGTCGCCATCGCGATGCCGCCGTCTGTCAAGAGATCGGTCTCTGTCGGCGAATCGATCGCGAGACCTCCTCCGGTTGTCTCTGTGGCGATCGTTGTCTCGTCGGCCTCCGCGATACAAATCGTCGTCTCGTCGGTCTATGGAGCGATCTCTCCGGCGGTGAGAGTCGCGATCGCGCTCGCGATCTCGGTATCGTCGCTGTTGGTACCTGTCAGAGTCGTCTCCTTCTCGTTCTCTACGGGGTCTCCTCACATCGCCAGGGCTCCTGGACCGCGAGCGACGACGGTAGTCTCTGCCTCCATCATCGCGGCGGTCCCTCCTGTCATCGTCTTTGCGGCGTCTCGCGTATTGGCTTCCTGCAGGCGATGGTGAGCGCGAGTCCCTGGTCCGAGCCATGTTGTAGGTCTCGAGCTACTTTTCGACAGGGTCTTCACTCGTGTGTTTGTTTCTTTGCCACTGTTTATTCTAAGAGTTCGGAACCTGATGGGCAAGTATCGCTGTACAGGGCCGCTCTCCCAATAAAAAAGGTCTGTTGGTATGCGAACGACGGATCTGGGATGAGGGGCGGAAAAGTTGCGACGTGACGATTATCAGATTAAAGTTGATGCGCCTGGAAACGAGGCCAACTCCACCGAGCTTTACCCGCGACACCGCACGGACCATTTTCCAGCCACGCTTGCGATGCGGCTGGTTACACTGGAAGTGTGGCACGGAAGGTACCTCGTTCTCACTTAAAATCTTTTGGCGATGGTTGGTGAAAGAGTCCTGGTTTCACTATGTTCAACTTCTTTATGGGTTCAGTCATTTAAAATTCTCAGTGAAGAATTTCGATGAATCTGAATATGAAAGGTGATAGCAATTATGAAGGCTGCGTAAAGAAGGTATAATACGGATACCTTACCATAGGGCGCGTGCATTCCCCAGATTTTGTCGCCTGTCGCGTGGGGCGTTTAAGCACACCGAGCTTCTCACCTGTCCCCAATTATCTTGTTTCTCCATCTCACTCATTCGCTTCTCAACTTACGTCAATCTACCTTACCTTAAGAGGCCATATATTTTAGACCTTCTTTGACATAGAGATTCCAAAGTTGATACAATGGGTGGTCTGGTGGCGTACGCCAGCAGTGACGAAGACGATGAGGTCGAAGAGGTCGAAGAGGTCGAAGAGGTGAAGGTGTGCTCGCATAGATGCTACCCTTCCAACTCAGAAAGCCAGTCACTTACACAATGTCCAGACTGAGATTGCCGAGAAACCTGCGTCTCCCAAAGATAGCACAGGCTCAAGTAATATCTCCGTCACCGGTGCAGACCTTCTCACAACCTCAAACTAACGAGCCTCTCAGATAATGTTAAGCCACCATCAATATCACCTGCTGCTGCTACCACTACCGCCGCTGCACCTCAACCACCAACAGAGCCTCAACCATCAACAGAAGCCATAACAATAGGCCCAGTCCAACAGCACTCCGTCCCCCTAGGCCCCTCCCTCCCCCCAATGGACACTCAACTCCCAGATCTCCCCTCAGGAGAAGATCCATCCCAACCCCCAGCCTCGCCATACACCGCCTCCCGCGCCCTCCTCCGCGACCTCACCTTACCCCCCGTCCCCAACTTCGACATACCCCCCTCGCCGCCGGGATCCCCGCCCCCTGCCCTCAGCGCCAAGTTCACCCAGTTCCTCGACCTCAAGAAGAAGGGCGTCCACTTCAACGCGAAACTCGCCCAGTCCGCCGCTCTCCGCAACCCGAGCCTGACGGACAAGCTCATGTCCTTCGTCGACCTCGACGGCCGCGCGGGCTACGCGACCACGTTACCGCCCGCGCTCGGCTGGGACCCGACGTCGGAGGATCTGCTGCCGGATTGGGCGGGTAGGACGGCGCTGCGGCAGAGCCAGGATAAAGTGCGCGGCGCGGGGGCGAGGAAGGGAGGCGGGCCCGTTGAGTTCGTGCCGGCTGTCGAGTCTGCTTCGCCTGCCGCTGGGATCGAGCAAGGGGGTCTCGTCTCGCGTGGAGGAAAGAGGAAGGCGGGTGCGCTGTGAAGAGCAGTGGCTGGGCCTGGTGGGTGATTCCATTTGGCAGGACATCCGGGCTGTTTGGTCACTGACATCTGTCAGCTGCCTCAGCTTCAGCTTCAGCTGTTCATTTGCCATGGTTATCTTGCTTGGCAGGCGCTTGAGAGATTCAGCAACTCGGCAAGCTGATTGCTGGGGTGCCCATCAGTCACCAACATCAAATGCTTCTTCCTCACACTCCTGTGCAGGGGTTACTCTACGGGAAGTTGCCAGACACACCCCAGATCGAGCCCAAAATGTCCTCCTCTTCCCATTTCCCGCTCAAGGTTGACCTGCTCGGGGAGTTTCCAGGACACCGATGCAGCTATCAGACGTCTTGTGTCATTGATCGGGGGTTAATCCTCCACATCTATGCCATCGCCAAGCGACCTATTTCTGTGTTATCTCATCCTTGATCCTTTAATTGCAACCCATCCTCGAGTCACCCGAAATCTCCTTCTTCATTGGCAGCCGCAGACCTCGGTGTCTCTAACGCTCGCCGTCGATCTCCTCGGCATCACCTTGTTCAATCAATAGCAATGAGGGGAATAACAATGTGCTGGCATGCCCAGCCGCAAACAAACACACATACGCATACAACGTACACTAGTGCCGTGGGAAAAGAACATCTTTATTATTCCAGGGGGGTTACATAGTCCGCATTGCCGCGCAGTGGGGTCTAGAATGGAGACAGAGTTTCGTAACGACGTCTCAGGTGCTGGGGTTGTTGCTGTATAGCCTCGTTTCTCCTTCTCTGGTCTTGGGGAGCCGAGGCGCGCGTCAACGTTGGTCGGGATCTTCAGCACGTGGGATTGACGACGGTTATCGGATCTCTGATGTGGCGCCCCCGCGCCCGGCAGCAAGTTCGATGCGGGGGTTTAGACTACAGAGGTAGTAAAGTGATCTGGAGGAATACTACGTAGCTCAAAGCACCAGGGAAAACTTCATCACGATTGATACCCTTGATTTAGATGATGACTGCCCCGGCAGAGATGTTGTGCGCTCGTGCGTTTTGAAAGGGTGTGCTGCGAAAATCGTCATTTGCCGTCAGATGGTCGAGTTCTGGGACACGGACCGAGAGAGAAGAAAAAAGGGGATGGATGGGGTTTTGCTTTACTTGGGACGACAGGTTTGTGTGTGGTAGATGCGTCACTTTTTCTATTCCGTCAGAGTTGAGGCTGGAAGTCGTAGGGATGAAAGGGAATGACGTCGAATCTTAAAAAAACAGAGTGCGAGTTTGCGACGCTGTCAATTGAAGGTTATCGTGACATCGTATGTGACCTCTGTTTGAGTCGCGCTGTGATCAGCGCCGGCAATAGAGTCAGGTATTGAGGTATCATATTCCAGCTGTCATGCGGCTCTACGCCGTCATAGGTATCTAGGCTCGCTAGATCATCACCACCGCAAAGGTATCCGGTCCATCGCTCTCAACGCACCCTCCGGGTCGCAAAGGCTTTCCAAGTAACATAATAACACTGATTAATACTCTCATATTCGTGCAAAATTGTCAATCTTGCCACCCATACTCGCTACTCAGTGCGCAAATAGTGTGCCCCCTTTTCGTTCAGTCCGTGGCAGATTTAGCAAAATCGCTTGAGAATCTAGCTAGTGCAGGCGAACGTGATATTCAGAGACCTCTTCAGCGATTCACCGATATTGATATCCGTAACAACCTCGCCAGACGAGAGAGCATCGGAAAAGTAAGACAGTCTCTGGCCATTGCTGGTGACGTTCTTGCCGCGAAGGCTGAAGGGAATGATACCGTTTTCGCAGGCGGGCTTTTTCTGCATGGCGGCAAGGACGGGGGCTTGAGAAATATTGGCACGCATGGTGACGTTGTTGATGCCTGGACGGAGTAGGAGGTTGTCGAGGTAGACGGTACCAATGTCCTGGCCGTCCAAAAGGTTGGCAAAGGAGGCGTTTCCCTGAGAACCTTAATGTTAGTATTTATTCTTGTGAGAGAAGTTGCATAACCGTACAATTTCCAGTGTAAGAACGGAAGGGTTGGGAATCGAGACGTGACCCTTGAAGTTGTCACCCTGAGCGTCCGGTGTGAGAGAGATGGTGTTATCCGTGACATTAAGGCCCTTGAAGCCATTCAGACCTAGGTTTCGTCAGCCAAATGCATCATTGACGCAACCTGGAGATTAGTTTAGTGGCGGCGGAACTCACCCTTCAAAGTCATCGTGTTCTGGAAAGTGACCTCGTAACGCCTGGCAATGCCATTGACCTTGACAAAAGTTTTGCCATAGACGGTAACTCTAACAGACTCGTTGTTTTGAAGCCAGGTGTTGAAGTTGGTGAAGGCGGTCATGTTTTGGATGTCGATGGGCTGGCTAATGTTGACGGCCTGTAGCTTGACTGATTTCGTCTCGGGGAACGTGAGGTTCACGAAGGCAACTTTTCCAGGGAGATCCGTCAGGTACATTTTGCCGTCGAAACCCTCGATCGTAGCCTTGACTGAGCCGTCTGACCTCAGTGTCGAGTTGATAGCCATGTTGTATGTAGTGGGTGTTGTCTGAGAGACAATGATTCCGTCAACTGTGAGCTCGGCATCATCGAGCTTTTTTTGTGCAATCTTTGGTACGGCAACAAAGATACTGAGTTTCGCGTTAGAACATTGGGAATCCGATCACACTGGAGAGGATGTTAAACTTACATGAGTAGAACAACGAGAAGGATTCCTAAGACGCTACCAATCAGGTAGAGCCACCAGAACCTTGCACAATGTCTCATACATGTCTTCCTCTTGCCACCGCCGTATGCAGCACCACCGCCGACAGCATTCTCAGAGTGGGAGATATCGTGTTTACTCATGTTGTCCGAACTGCTTCGTTATGCGTGTTATGTCGTGTGATATAGCTGTAAAGTTATCCTTCACTTCCGGGAGTTCCCGATGTATGTGGGAGTGTATGTGTACGTAAGTGAGGGAAAGATAGGAGGAAACTGTCCGTCGAACGTCGATGTCGATGACAGCCCAACAGTTTTTGTCTAGGATGTCAGGCAATCGAGTAATCGAGTGGGACCGAGGGTGTTTAAGTACAAAGATCGAGAGAGATGCTTTCTGGGGTAAAAGCTGGGGATGCCAGGGAATAGTAGGCACCCTATGCATCACACGGCAGCGATAGCTCGAGATCTCCATGTCCACATCAGGTATGTAACCCTTCCCCTTCCTTACTGACCCATCGACTAACCCAGCTCGACTCGGTAGGGTAGGCAGGGTAGTGTAGGTTGGATGTGCTGCGGACCTGCGGTACCTGGGGCGTGGAGCAAGCATCGTGTGTAAGTGCAAGCAAGGTCGCAGCATGTGGTCCGTTAAGCGTTGGTGTGTATGGGTCGAACGTGCCTATCGAACGGATACATGGCTAGAGTGCGTAACGAGAAAGAACGGATCGGCCAGTCAGATGGCAGGCTATCCGCAGACCAACACAGAAGAATATGCCAGGTCGAATCTTTGACGTCCGAATCTGCGATGGAGGGGAGGTCGAATTACAAGGGCAGGCCGGGGCAGCGTTGCCAGATTGGGTGGCATGCCGAGCAACAAGGTCGACACCATCTTCCTACCTAAGCGGGTGCCCCGCATTGTGTGTCGAGGAAGAGGTAGGGGGACCCCTTGCCCGCTAACACCAGAGTTGCAATCCCGCTGGGCCAGCGGAGTGCGGTCCCTCGGCATCTCGTGAACAAGATTGAGCATATGAAAGTGATGTCGTGTGGTTGCGTGTGACTGGGTGTTCACACAGGTTCCCCTTCTGCGTTACCACGGCGCAATATACCGACCTGCGTGGCTTGCCCGCCCATGCTGCAGGGGTATTGATGAGATTAAACCTGTGCAAGTGAAGGGGCAACGGATACGAAGTGAGCCGTAGACGCGGTCCAGCCGTTGCGAGAAAAGCCAGATCATGTTGGGAGGCAAGTGACGATGGACTGGCTGGGATTTGGTAGCCTCGAATGAAATGGTGAATAGCCAAGAACGCAACGGTCCTCTACGCCGTGGTGCTCTCGATGAGACAAGTGTCAAGGTGGAGGCGAGTAAACCAGTGGACGTTGTCAACTCCAGAGATTCAAGAGTGCCGATGCCGCCCACTAGGAGGCCCCCTCGGCGGGCTTCTTGCGTTCGAGAGGGTATCCCCCGCTGCCCAATCAAAGTAACATGACCATGAGGCTGATGGCGTTCGTTCTCTCGTTATGCGCCACTGGCGAACCTCTTGGGCGTATCCGTAAGGAAATACGAAGGGCCAATGGAGGTTCGCAAACTGCATACTGGGGGTTTGTCGGTCTGACTTTGATGAGAATCTCACCGAGTCTTGGCTTCAACATGCGCGAAAACGACAGAATCGGTAGCGCGGCGAAGTCGACAATCACATGGTCACAAAGTGTCAGAGTTTTCATGGAGGAGCTGAACAAACATAGAGAGAGGGAGAAGAAAAAAAGGAACCGGAGGCAGTGCGGCGCGGAAAGGAGCTGCAGCTGTAAACGGCCAAAATGGGCAGATGATGAGCCAGGATTGGTCGAGCCAGACGTGCCAGGATGAATTGGCTCGGAGATTTGACGTAGAAGGCCAATGATTGACATTTGGAGATACGGAAGGACCTTTGCCTCGCCCTCTTGCCCTTTTGCCCTCGTGAGCTACCTGAGCCTAAGGTTCCTCGTCGTGCAGCTGTGCTTGCCTGAGGTACCTGATGTTCCCACTAGGAAGGCAAGAAAGAGGTCGACGTCCCGCTCTCGCCTTGCCCACGCGCCTTCCATTCGCCCTGCCAATGTCCCACTCATTCCTCCCCCAGCATCCCCCAGAGTCTGGGCATTTTTCGGGTAGGAGCGGGGACGGGGACTTACACTAGCAGAATCTTAGCTACCTGGGGAGCCACTCAGAAAGCGCCCGTTACTGAGGGGGAACCTGGAGAGCCCCCGCCTTCCTTACGGAGTACACAAATTGGTGGAGTCGGGCACTTCAGAAGTTCAGAGCTTAGGTACCTTAGGTTAGGAGCCACTGTGGGGCGTCCTTCCCAAACGACTTTTTACCCACCGGAAATCATACACCACCTTGGAAGTTACCAATTCAAACAGCTACGGATATCTCGCGGACCCGAAGGAAGCTCAGCATTGGATGGTCATGTTGCTCCGTGTCCCATATTGTCTGCCGCCATTATTACAAATGGTTTCACGGAGAGCTGTTGTTGGACACAGCTTTTACACTACCTCACTTCGTTTCGACAACAACCAAGCCTTCCTATCAACCTTGACTTTCTGTACGGATAGGCAGTACCATTTTTGAGTTTTTTGGTCTCGCCCCAATGTAACATTCGGCCGATTGAGTCAGCCAAGCATATTTTGGGTGAGAAGCTTGTGCCACCTTGACAGTACGGAGTACATCATCAGGACGCAAGGGTCATGATGAACAGAAACAATAACATCCCACGCGGCCGAACCTTTATACTCTATACAGTAGGCGCCGAAATGCATGGAAGAAAAAGACAATTGTCTTTCTGCCCATCCCCTCATTGACACCCCCGCGGGGACCCCAATGGCTCGTCATGGAGGGAACTTTGCCCATCGTAATTGTGGCTGGATGCCCCGATCCGACCAAGACTATTCTTCACAAACATACAGACTTACCACCGGCAGCTAACGAAAAGAGGTGAGAGACAACAATCCCTGTTATGCCTTGACCGGCCTTAGCGGGGAAATGGAAGCTTCAAAGTGTATGGGTTACGCAGTATAGTGTAAAGAGGAGTCCTCACACGACGAGACACACCACCACGCACACCACGCTACCTCCCCAACCACCCTACACCGGGCCGTTCTCTTTTCTTCACCACGGTCCCTGGCCTATCAGACACGATGTCGACGTAATTCGTCTCGAGTCGCTCCGCTCCGCCTGACGTTTTCTGACCGAGAAAGTTGCGGCACATCACTGCCTACCCACCACCGTGGTACATTCTCAACCGGGATTCTGCCTCTCGGGACTCGGGACGACGAATGAGAGAAACTTCGTCGGATCGAGAAATCCCCAAAAAATTCAAAGGAAGCTCCATTATGGAGTACAATAATCCATGGGTTTCGTTTCAGGACATCTCAGACCGGCCAGTGACAGGATGACAATGATGACACTGGCTGACATCCGAAGCCTAAATTTCGTGAGAAATCCAGAACCCTCAGCTTGCTTCTATACTATACTGATGATGTATGACTCTACAAAGCCTACTCAGACTGAGCGAGACTGCGGAACCGCAATGTTGTGGTGTACCTGATGTCGGCCATGCATTCCGCGATAGCTAACCTTGACCGCTCTTGTCCCTTTAGTATCTCATCCCAACGCCCTGAAAGATCCAGGCATATCCTGCTACGAGCATGAGGCATATAACACCCTCGTAGTAAGGACTTCATGCAAACGCTCGGCTTCGTGACCAAATGATGCCATTTACCCCACGTTGGCCCAACAATTTTTCCCGTTTTACAGCACAACGTCAGATCAGCTCGCTTCAGCTGTTTCCCTGTCATGGAGAACATCCGCACTAGAGCTTCGACTTCACCCATAGGCTAACTCTATTCTCGATGCCAGACTCGCCGTCGTAGAGATCTCTCTCCACAGCGCGGGTGTTGATCTGCGGCACTCGTTAGCATCCGACGTCTCACAACAGTCTTGAATCTTGGCTATTGTGGTGTTGCCGCTTACAAATTTGGGTCCTAGATCGCTGATGCTCTTTGCTCCAAGCAGCCTCATGCATGTCTCCATCTCGGCTTTCAGGACTGGGCGAAAGGTTAGCGACTCGTTCGCCATGACACGGCTCCCACTCCAAGACTTACTTTCGTATGTCCGTTCGACACCCGCTTGACCCCCGGCACCGAGACCAAACAGAGCAGCGCGACCAATGCCCACAGCCTTCGCACCCAGGCAGAGAGCCTTGACAATATCGGTACCGCGCTTGATGCCGCCGTCGACCCAGACCTCGATCTTGTCAAAGACCTCGGGGCAGTACTTGCGGATCTCCAGAAGCGTGTGAACGGCGGGAGGCGCCGTATCGAGAGCACGACCGCCGTGGTTGGAGAGAATGATGGCCTTCACCTGCGGCGCGTACTGGGCCGCCAGGTAAGCATCCTCGTGCGTCTGCAACCCCTTCAGCACGATGGGCAGATCAGTGTGCTGGGCCAGCCACGGCAACGTCGTCTTCCACTCCAGGTCTGCTGCCGTGCCGAAGAATAGCTGCTGTCCAACACCTCCACCGCCTGGCCGCTTCGCCTCTTCCGTCTTTGAGTTTGACTCGGACTCGACTTCGAAAGATCCCTCAAATTGCTGCTTCTCGTCGAGCTCACGCTTGCCAGGCCACGGTGCATCTAACGTCAAGGTGATGTACTTGTAGCGGTCCTTCATAGCGTTGATGCGCTTCAACATGGCCTCGCTCTTGGTCCTATCATTTTGCACATAGAGCTGCCATCCAAAGACTTGGCCTTCAGGGGAACCCTCAATGATCTGTTCCGGGGTCATGGACGCGTTATTCGAAACGCACTGCATCGCATTGAACTTGGCCGCTGCTCTCGCAATACCTCGCTCACCGTCAGGGTGGGCAAGTCTTGCCATGGCAGCCGGCGCCACAAACAACGGAAGTCCTACGTGGCTGCCGAGCAGAGTTGTGGAGGTGTCAACTTTCGTACAGTCGACGAAGACGCGAGGCCGCAGCAGGATCTGCCTGTATACATGACCGTTGTTGCTCTTGGTCCAAAGGTCGTCAGAGGCCGAGAAGTAGTATGCCCACGCCTTCTTGGGAATAATTTTTGTAGCAGCCTCCTCAATCTCGTCGAGGTTGAGCAGCGTCTCGAGCCTGGGCGGGCCCTCCTTGGGTTTATCAGATTCCGCCTTCGCGGCTTGAGGTTGTAGCAGCGCCAGTGACTCGGGGTCTACGGTGCCTAGGCAGTTCTCGGGCTTGAGGTTCTCCTCAAGGATACCCGGCGGGTGTATAGGGTCGTACTCTTCTGTCGCATCTTTGCCGGAAAGCTTTACGATGATCTTGGAGCCGCCGGGGTGTGAAGGGAGGAATTCGGTCACGTCGTACACTTTGCCGTAGAGCACCACCCAACAACTGTCAGGTGAGTTGTGCTTAGCCACTGTGAGAATTGTATCAGCATTGACTCGAGAGCATCGCAGCAAGGGAAGCACAGCAAACCGACCTTCTTCAGCAGTGAATATCTTGGACATCTTGGTAGCAATTTGGAGCTCTACAAGTAGTACAGCCTAGGGAAACATGGAGAAGAATCTCAACAACTGACAGAGCGGGAACATCATCGTAATAAGTCGCCAACCATTCGGCGGGAATTACCCCGTACGTCTGGTGTCGGAGACCAGGCCCGTGGGGGGCTTGATCTGGGGTTGGGGGCAGTAGGGGAGCCACTCAGTCGTCGAATCACAGGGCACTTTTTGGTCAAGCGTTCTGTGGAGAGGCTTTGGAGTTGCTGGAGTAGTGGACCGGGATACCACTGGACTTTGCAAGTGGGGCGCACCCCAGTGGAGAGAATACCGCGAGCGCGCAAAAGAAACCCCGAACATGCCCCGACTTCGGACTTAGATATCGGGGCGGCTCTCGGCGCTAGACGCTTCGCTTCGCTTTGGCGCGGCAATGATTTTACGGGGACGTCATCCAAATCCGTCCCCCAGAAAGCAGTACGGAAATTTCGTCGAACAACACTTCAGCGACGACTCTCATGATCGCATAGAACCAGCTACTTGAGCTTTGATCACGACTCGCATACACCAGAATCAAAGATCAATTACCTACGTTACGTTCACAAGCAACATGCGCACATCAATCCAGACCGGCGTACGAGACGCATCTCGCCTATGCGCGAGATGCCGGCGACAAGCGACAATGGCCCGGCCATCCGGCGCAGTAGCCATGGCCACCGCCAGCAGTCCTTTAGTCACAACACATGCACGATGGGCTTCTGGAGTCTCATCCACAGTTCCCAGCCAAAAGCGGTGGATGTCCGGGACCGTTCCGCTATCCCGGCCGGCGACAGCGACACCAGACAGCGAACCAGCCGCCTCCTCAAGCACGCCCGACAGCACCATCCCCAAGACGCACTACGACTTCTTCCCCATCACCCTCCCCGACGGCCCGCCGCCCAAGGGCCACTTCCCCATCGACCAGCGCGCCCTTCGCCGCGAGTTCCTACGGCTGCAGGCCAAGGCCCACCCGGATATGCACCCGGCGGAGCTCAAGACGCGGGCGGAGGCGACGTCGGCGCGGATCAACGAGGCGTACAAGACGCTGTCGAACCCGCTTCTGCGCGCGCAGTACCTCCTCTCGCTCCGCGGCGTCGACGTGGCCAACGACGAGACGCTGAAAGTCGAGGACCCGGAGCTGCTGATGGTGGTGCTCGAGGCGCGCGAGGAAATTGAGGAGGCGACGGCCGAGAGCGAGCTCGAGGGCCAGAGAGAGGCTAATGATGAGAGGATACGCGCGAGCGAGGAGGTGCTCGAGACGGCGTTCCGGAACGACGATATCGAGACGGCCAAGAGGGAGGCGGTGAATCTCCGGTACTGGGTTAATATCCAGGAGAGCCTGAATAATTGGGAAGCTGGGAAGCCGATTGTTCTGCAGCACTAGCTGGGGAAGCGATGAGTCTTCTCTCAAACATTTCCAACAAGATGGTGGACTTGTCTATATAAAATATGGAGGAAGAAAAAAAATGAAGGAGAGAGAGAGAAGAAGGCGTACATCTGAGATGAGAAGGGCTCGCTGGTCATCATCAGCCGATGATGGGCCGATATTGTACAATACCCGGTGTTCATAAATTTTAATGATTGCATAACTCTGCTCAAACCCCCACTCATCCCTGCTTCGCGAAATTGACTGGACAAAATCGACGGGAAAGGCACCAAGTCACGTTTGGCAAAAATTCCCGACCGCCCAAAAACCCCGACCTGCAAAAAAAATGTTCCGCCTCCAAAGTCATGGTATCTAAAATAGCACGTTAACATCAGGAAACCAAATCTCCTAGTTTCCGATGGTTCACCGAATACAGGGACTGCAATTATTTGCTTATTATGGTAATTCTTATTGGGAAATTTTGCGGTGTCATACGTAGTACACTACAGAGGTTTCCGGAGAGAACACCGCTGCGTTGAACGATTGCAGTAGGCTCAGCTTGTGAAAAGACTAGTTACTGCGTTGAAATATGGGCAAATGGATATACGTGCTTTGCATTTAGTGATCGACTTTCTTTTGCTCATGATGTGTGAAGTGTGCTGACCAGTCAAGTTCCCTGCATTGTAAACGGTCAAAGAGCAATGACCAGCTGCCCTTTGACTTGTGTTGCCCATTAGACCGTCTCTGACTTACTTCCCTATATAGATGAACCAGTTATGTACCAAGGCACAGGAAAAGAACTTGGTGAGTACCTCATCTGCAGCACAATAGGCAGATTGCAGAAGTCTCCAAATCATACTTCGCGGGCAGTCGTGAGTGTCATGATAACTTCAATTTGTGCTATTTCAGACCAAGGGTCTTCAATATCTGACTCCCATCTTGTTTACACTCAACATCGCATAATATGAACGGCATGGAAAACTTATGATGCCTTTTGAAGCATATCGAATCGAGTGCTCCGGAACCTTGGCCCGTGGGCCCCTGCACCGGGGCGCCCCTCCAACGGCCCCTCAAAGCTCTTACCCCACCATGCCTGCCTAACTCTATCAATGACAACCATCCAAGAGCTCACCACAGCTCCTGCAGCTCCACGGCTTCACGATCAACCATCAACGTTGAGAAGCACAAGCTCAGATACTCACCCGCATCCCACCGCACCACTACCAAGATCACACTTCACACCAACAGATCACGCACAGGTCGACATACACACATCAGCACACATCGAAACCATGGCGCCCTCGCAAAAGGTCGCCGAGCGGCTCGCCCAAGCCGAATCGGCCTCCGGCAACAAGGCCCCAGCCTACGAGTCCATCATCGCCGATATCAAGACCCTCTCGTCCCCTCCGACAGCCGCGTCCGACCTCAACGCCGTCCTCGACGCTATTTTTGCCGCCTCCCTCGGCATCGTCTCAACCCGCTCCCTCCTGGCCTCCTTCGTCGCCGCCCTCCGCGCCCTCCAAAACGACGACCTCTGGATCGCCGTCGGCAACCACACCCTCGCCCAGCTCGCCACCCAACCCTCCTCCTTCCTCGACCAGGCCGCCGCCGTCCGCGAGCTCGTCGCCGAGGCTCACGAGAGCGCCGAAGACTTCCTCGACGCCGCCAACGTCCTCGCCGAGATCCCCCTCGACGGCTCCCAGCGCAAAGTCACAAACGACGATAAAGCCCGCGTCTGGGTCCGCATCGCCCGCAACTACCTCGAGGTTGACGACACCACCGCCGCCGAGACGTACGTCAACAAGCTCAAGAACATCATGCACACCGTCCAGGACCGCGATCTCGACCTCCACTTCAAGCTCTCCATGGCACGCATCCTCGACTCCCAGCGCGACTTCCTCGGCGCCAGCGGCCGCTACCACGAGATCAGCGTCAGCCCCGCCATCGCAGAGGAGGAGCGTCTGCATACCCTCGGCATGGCCGTAAAGTGCGCCATCCTCGCCCCCGCCGGTCCCATGCGGAGCCGCGCCCTGGGCCGGCTGTACAAGGACGAGCGGTCGGCAGGTCTCGACGAGCACGGCATGCTGGAAAAAATGTTCTTCGACCGTCTGCTCGCCCCGGAGGAGGTGGACAAGTTCGCGCAGGGCCTGCAGCCGCACCAGCTCGCCACCACGGCCGACGGGTCCACCGTACTGGCGAAAGCCGTCGTCGAGCACAACCTGCTCGGCGCGTCGAGGTTGTACCGTAACATTGGCTTCGAGGCGCTCGGCTCCCTGCTCGGCCTGGACGCCGAAAAGGCCGAGGAGACGACGGCGCGCATGATTGAACAGGGCCGGCTTCTCGGCCGGATCGACCAGCTCGACGAGGTGATTTGGTTCGAGGGCGGCGAGGCGTCTGGGAAGAAGGGCAGCGGACGCGCCGAGGTTGTGGTCGGCAAGGAGATGCGGAGGTGGGATGCGAATGTGCAAAGCGTGGCCGAGGAGGTTGAGAACGTGACCAATTCTCTGCAAAAACAGTTTCCCGTGAGTTTATCCCCTACGTTTCAGGATGGTCTTTGATGAACCATCTACTAACAGCTATTCAGGAATTCGTGGAAGCCAACTTGGTCATTTGAGATGAATCACTATGACGGGACTGAACTTTACACACACTCACACACATTACCGGCGTTGTAAAAGGGGGGGGGGTTAAACACTGGCGTTTTTAGGGATTCATGCGATCGACAGAGAGCGCACTGCATATCACAAACGAAGAGAAGCACGTCAGCATGGTGCAGTCACGTAGCCCGACTTACGTAGTAGATAGGAGTTAGGCTGAATAAGAGAGGACGACGGATGAACCATGGGTTTAGAAACAATATTCGCATTGAAAGAAAAAAAAGGTATCTAGTTCAAGTCTCTCATCCGCACGACCACGTAACCCTCGCTGAGCGAGTGTGGATCGCCGTCCTCCTCGTCAAAGGAGATTTGCTCCTCGGCGTTACGCCGCGCCCTACGCGCTCTCTTAGACTGGGGATTCCGCTCGAGCTCTACAACGTCACGGAGGGCCTCGGCAATGTGCGTGCCCATCCAGTCGTAGCCCGCTGGTGTCAGGTGCAGGCCGTCGTCCCAGTACCTTTTGCACTCCCGATCGGTGAGGGCGTGAAATGGGATCCTTGGGTTGAGGTCAAAGGCGTGGCTGGGTGTTTGGTGATTAGTACGTTTGCTGTGTGATTCTGTCCTGAACACGGAAAGATACGATGGGGGCAATGGAATGAGGGAACACGTGTGAGGGGAAGGACATACTAATTTGGTGATTGATGGGTGAGGATGGCGTTGTTGAGCTGACGCCGGCGGGCATCCAGCTTCTCACTCTTGGTTGCACATTCGGGGACTGTCAAGGCAAGAACCTTGCTACCCTTGGCAATGGCGGAGTCGTATACTCCCCGGAGAGAGTCAAATATCCTATCTGGCGGCACGTTGAATGCAAGGTCGCTGGTACATTTTGTTAGTATGAGGCGAATTTCAGGGGAATCTACGTGTATGTTGAACCTACTTTGTGCCTCCCAGTATGATTACCCAGTCATATTGTGCTTGGCTCGCTAGAACATGAGATTAGTAAGTCCTTCATCTGCAGCAAGCCGGGCAGATGAGATGAAATGAGAGGAGAGGTGAGGAAGTCGTGATAGAACATTGAATGATAATGGAAAGGCAGAAGTACGAACTCTCGCTATCAAAACGCTGCGCGAAGGCTCCCTGCGAAACGACATCTCCGGGCATACCGTTGTCCGTCACCACGATTTGCGTGTCGGGCAGGTACACGGCGAGCAGCTTTGTGAGCGCGATGGAGTACGGGTGGTAGACGGCGCCGTAGGACGAGTACCCGGCCGTCAGCGAGTCGCCGAAGCAAAAGATGCGAAGTGTCTTGTCTTTTGACATTGTTGTTTCTTGCTCTCTTTTCTTTCTCGCAAGTCTTGGTAGTCTCGTCTACTGATGTGTATTGTACTGTCGTGTTGCCGTGTCGGTTTGGCGGATGCTGCCTAGGCACCTGCGCAAGTTCGCCCCGCCGTTCACAGTAGACTTTACGAACAGTTGTGGGCCTTTTCCCAATCTCTTCCTCGGTCCCCAGTTCCTGATATCTTGACCTTGGCTTAGTTCACTTGAGATCCGGATATCAGTATGTTGACCAGGATGAAGCCAGCTGGATACCGGAAAAATGAGACAAGATGCTGAGCGTAGCACCGCAAGCCCCCGAGAAGCGGTCACTGAGCAGCAGGGGGTGGATGTTCAACCGCCGTGGTCGCAGCGCAAAGATCGAGCGCGGCCTAAGAAGATCCTTGATACGTCCAGAAAATGAGTTACGACGAAGATATTGGCCCGCTCTGAACGGCTGGTTCGTGGGTGTTATCCAAATGATGTACAATCAACAAGCTGTCGTCTAAGGCTGGCTGACGGAAGCATGAAGTTGGACAGAGGTCAGGTGGGGTGGACGGGCGGCGTACGGGCGGGCGGGCAGCTTACCGATTGTAGAGGGGGAATCACCGATAGGCAGGCAGTCACACCTTACTTAACGGGGGGTGAGGTGGGAGAACAGGTGGTGGGGGCGGGGTTGGTGGCTGCTGCAACCGGGCAGGCTCCCCCTGGACGTTTTAATCGGCGCTTGGGTCCTCATCTCCAGCGTGCTGACTTTCGTATGAAGGCAGCGAAACCCAAGGAAACTCAGCTTTGAGCAGTCAGCAACCACGACCCCATCTCGCCTCACGTAAGGCAAGGTAAATCAAGATAAGAGTGCTCAGGCAACAGCAGCACGGTGTTTTCCTTTTTTTCTTTTGGGGCAGTGCAAGAATCGCTTCGCCTTCTGCGTTGAGAGGTGTTTCGCACCTTAGTGAAAGTCTGGAAACCACTGTCTCGATACATGCCTTTGCGTCTCTTTGGACTGAGCGGGTTTGGCTCTGGAAGGGTACGTACGCACACTGGACACAGTGGAACCCACGGCCCTTCTCATATCTTGTCTCAAAAATCATGTCTTTTGGGAAACTTGACGGCTCAATAAAACAACCTAATTCACTGTGGATATTAAATCGTCTGTGGCATTGTACTACAAACCTGAATGTTTCCATTTCTATGTACATCCTCCTCTTTCTTCCACTCGCCCATCGTTACCATTTAGTTATGAATACCATTATAAACATTATGTACGTTACATATGTATCTTTTCCTGCTGTTTCGTTTGGTATCTTTGAGGCATCTCGATCCAATTCCCCCGTACCCCTGCCACAATCTGGATATCATAAAGTTGGCCGTTTCATCGAGACATTCAAGGAAATAAAATGTGTAGCTCATCGCGAGGCTGATCCGCACTTCACGCAAGCTCCGGTTGTTGCCAGCGGCCTCTCTCAGTGTGCCACCATCTCTCCCGATCCTTCTTGTCCGAGACGGTCGAAGACACGTTCCACCGCCCCTGGCAGCCTTCCCGCCCAACGGCGACCTCCTCGCCGTTGTCCGCCGTCAGGTCCGCTATCTCAACCAGCCCGCCGCGCTCATCCTTGGCGCCCGGGTCGGGACGCAGGTTATACGTGATGCGGCTCTCTACCGTGCCGATGAAAGCCGCAAGCCCATACTTCTCCAGCACCGTGCCATCCTCGTCAATAACGTTCAGGAAAAACCGCGGAAGCGCTGCGCGCGCGGCTTCGAGGCGGGCCTGCGCCGCGAGGCGGGCTACGTGGAGATTGGTGCATTCGCGAGGAGTATCGCTCATGACAGGGGACGCCGGGGCTGTGGGCGAGCGGGACGGTTTTGTCGGCGAGACGGGGCTGTAGGTCGTGTTGGGGGTGGGGAACGAGGAGCTCCGGGCGGGTCCGTTGGGACCGCGGAAGCGATCGCTGGCGCTGTCCATCCTCTCCTGCGGCCGGCAGAGGGCTTGAAAGATGCCCTCGGGGTCATTGGGGCTGCGGAGACTGCGTAGGGTGGGGAAGCCGTCGGCGGCGATACTGCGGGCGAGGATGGAGTCGGCGGCGTTGGCGTGGGTCGTGTTGCTCGTGATGTCCCAATGAAGTTTACGAAGAGACGAGGAGGCGAGGTATGGCATGAGCCATATGAATGTGTCCTCCGGGAGCGTGGGCGCCAAGGTTTGGACGAGAGTAAAAGACTCGAGGTGGATAAAGTTGGAAAAGATGCGGGCCAAGGCGGGCAGGGAATCGAGGTTCGTGTGGCGCAGAGTCAGTTTCTGGATCGCCTGGCTCGTTGGGAGGGTGGCCAAGGCAGAAATACCACTGCTGGTGACACCCGGTACGTGGGTGAGTGATAGTGTACGCAAGGGAGGGAGTGAAAGCAGAGTGCTGTCATTAAAGGCGGTCACCGGCATCCATGATAGGTAAAGGTGCTGCAGAGACGTTAGGTGCATCAGTGCTGAGCTGATGAGGTTATCCGGAGTAAGAGTTGCGCCGGGGAGGCAGTGAATCGACAAAGTCGTGAGATGGGCCCAGTCGACGTGAAAATCGAGGAATGCCGCACTCTGGTGTGGTTGCAGGTCGCCGGGTGTGACGGAAGCATCGTAGGCTGCCTGGGTCATCGCGGCGACATTGCTAGCCGAGCTTGACTTGAATCGGTGTTGTCGCTGAAAGGGTGAAGGCTCGACGATCCAATCCATGTGCTTGAGGCGCTTACGCGACGAAAGCGCGTGCAAGAGCTTGCTGTACGAGTGGTTATAGTGGGGGTGGAGGCCGATTAGGCGCTCAAAATTAGGACATGCCATGATCAGCGCGGCGACTTGATTATGATAGTCCTCCAGCAAGACCCCGGTAGGGGGGCTTGGGACCTTGAGAGTGTGGACGAGTCCGGCGAGATACGAGTTCGCTCTCAGTGTCCGTCTGAGGAGCATCATGCGCGAGCCGAACGTGACTTTGTGTCGCTTCTTTTGAGATGCCGAATCAGCTCCTATGAGTTGAATATCCTCATACCTGAGATACGTTGTTAGTAAGATGGCGAGATCGTGGCGAAGGGTAGGAGTCTCACAATGCCACTCGCGCAAACTTGCACCATTTTCTCGCTGTAAGAGTAACCGAGCAGACATCCCTCATCCAACATGTCGCGCAGCTTTCCGTAGGCTTTTCGAGATGCAGCTTCCTGAGCTCGCCCAGGATCAACTCCAAAACTTCTCCGGGCAGCTTCGCAAAGATTTCCCCAGGCTTCGCCTTTTTTCTAAAGACAGACGTCTGACTGGGCCTCGAGTACATGTAATCGGGCCTCCACATGGTGGGACTCGAATCGATGCTTGTCCTGTGGCTGCTGTACGACGAGCTTCTGGATCGTGTCTCAAAGCTTTCCCTCGGGCTGTTGATGCTCGTGACGGTGATGGTGGATGTTTGGGAAAGTTTCCTCGGCCTGTTGAGAGCTGTGGTAGGCAGTGATTCGCAAATGAGCTTCGAATCTAAAGGAGCCGTCTGCAAGGCGTATGGCACCCGAGCGATGCGCGGACTTGAGCGCGCGGGCTCTGTTGTAGCCATCGTGGCCATGGTAGACTGTTGCTGTTCACCCTTATGGTGGTACAATTCTGGAGCGCCGAAGTACGCCGGAGCAGGTCCGTGGCTAGCGGTCATGAGCGGAGACGACGGGACGGAAACGGAGGCGGCGATAGCTGGACGCGGAGCGAAACGACCAGGGACTCTCAGACGGTTACCATCATGGAGGATGTAATTGGAAGCAGCAGGTGCAGCAGAAGCTCGCCTCTTGTGTTGAAGAGGTCTCGGGTTGCTATGGAGAAGAGACAGGTCGTGTTAGTACGGAGGTACTTCAGGGATCATCCGGCAAACGGAATTCGGCAGCGGGCAAAGTTCCAAGCCAAGAATGGAACAGGAAGTCGGCAAACAAGCAAATCCCAGAAACAAAAGAGCGAAAAGCGCCAACGTGACGTGACGGGGGGGTTCTGTCAAGTTTAATACAAGAGAATCGGAGGAAAGAAAAGGAAAAAGAGAGAGAAGAAAATTAGACCCCGGAGCCAAAAAAGGACACGCAAAGAACGGCACCGGCACACACCAACGAGGCTACCGCTGGGCAATCTGCAAGTGCACCCTGGATTCGACAGAGGCTTGCGCGGGCAGAGAGGTGCGTGGGCTGTGCCCGGACCGGCGCTCGCTCTGATGATCCTATCCAGATGGAGTCTGATGAGTGGTCGCCCATCCCATTGTCTGGGGGGTGAGGGAGCGATTTGGGGGTCGTCCTTCCTCGAAAATCCCCCCTGACCCTTGGCCCTTGTTGACCCGCCTCGAAGGGGAAACACTCATCAGCCGTATCTCGAGCTACCGAGGACTTAGGACTAGGAGCTCCCAAGGCTGCGATGTTGGGAGGCGACTACGGATACGCAGTGCAGATACGCAGTAACGAACTAGCCGAGTCGCGCAACCCAGCAACGTGGGCGCGATGACAAGAACTCCCTGCTTTAGCACTTGCGCTAGGGCTTACACTACGTGCGGCGCGAAGAGGGACAGAAAGAGGCAGAGAAGCAAATCTTGTCTCGTGGCGTTGCCGCTTGGCGGGTAGCAGCGCAATTCTGCCTTGCTTTGCAACTGGCAGAGACGCGCGCCACTATTCCTGGTGGAAATTAGGACAAGCTCCTGGCGGTCTCTAGGCACTCCGTTCTGCCGGGCCCCGTTGTGATGGTTCCCGCAGATGGCAAGCCGCAAGCCGTCCATCCTGAAGAGTTACATTGAAGCCTCCAAAGCCGTGTTTGAGAATCCGCGAAACAAGGAGAGGGGAGGTGAATCTTGATAACGACGCAAGGATGAAAGCACCATCATTCGATCATGGGATCCGCAACGCTCAACTGAAGCTGGAGACGAGATGCAGGGGTCATGGCAGGGGAAAACGTGGAAGAGGAAAGTCGTGGGTACAGAGTAATCCGAGCTCCCATTTCGTGCGTCGATGCATTTCCCATCTCAGAAGTGACAAGTAACTCTGTCTCCGCCCCGCCCAGCCTGGGCAGGAGGATCTCGTGGGAACGTAATCTTGAGGACAAACCAACCGGAAGAACTTGACGGCATCGCAAAAAGTGGCTTGTTCAGTCGGGCTGGCTTCTCCTGCAGTAGGCCGTAGCCCGAGTGCCTATCCGTATCTGCCGGCCTTGCCAAAAGCGTGCCCGCCGTGTCAAGAGCTATAGACACTAGAGCAAAGATCTCGGATTTCCACGTCTAGAGTACACTTCCCAAAGCAGCCTCCGTTGGGTCCGGATCCACTTGGAAAGAAAGGCTCGGGATCGATAATAAATGAGGCGTGGGGCTCTACCCCCGTTTAGCATTTTTGTCAGTCGAACGACGCGACTCCCACTCGCGAGCCGTGGGTCGAGGCGTCATCGCTGTTCTTAATGTGGGCAGAAGTAGAACAATTCCGAAGTGGCAGAGGCAGCCAAAGAATATGGCAAGGTTGATGTAGAAACGGCAAAATGGGATGAACCAAAACGAGCGAGTACAGCCCAATGCTCGCGCCGTCTCCTGTCGAGCCGTGCAAGAACGAAATTTCAGACGCAGCAGGTGACGGATCGCGTGAATTAAGAAAAAAAAATGCAACAGTGAATACGAGGCCAGGCGGAACTATGCAAAGAAAAGTGATTAAACGGAAAAAAAGGCGCGCGACAAGAAGCAGTAGAACAAGCAGGCGAGCGAATCAACGACGCAGTAGAGGAACCAGTACGTGGAACCAGTGGTGTAGAACGATGGGGAAAATGCAGTCGTCGATAGTGTTGAAAACTGAAAGATGGGGCCAACTACTAGAAAAGAGAGACTTACGGAGCTTCTGATTTGCTGCTATTTTTGACATCGAGGAAAACGTGTGCGTAGACGCCATGTCGAATTTCGTTGGCACGTTTGTCGTCCAGCGCCGACAGCGATTGCCTTGCACCCGCTGGCCCAAGGCCACTGCCAGAGACTGCCCGGGCCGCCCGGTAGTCTTTCTGTTCGATAGCGTAGCTGTGGTGCCCGTAGTTGAGTCCGTAGTCGGGATCGAACCGTCGGTTGCATTTGTAGGAAGTCGTGATCGCTTGGCCCGCAGGCGGTATCTCGTAGTACTGACGTCCGCTGATCATTGTGCCGTCCATGATCTGAGGTTCGTGACCGTCGCTTGCCGATATATCTAGTCGGATGACCTTCTTCTCTGTCTTCTCGTTCGTCTCTTGCTGACCGTCCACGTGCCGTCCAAACCTCGGTCGTGTTGCTGCTGCTGCTGCTCTGACCGATTCTTTGCGCTCTCTTTCTCTCAGCCGCAATCTTGCCGCCAAAGCTGGACTGGACGACGAGGCGACACCTTTTATTTCAACGGACAAAAGGGGGTTGCAACCTGGGTCTTCATGAGGTCGTTGTGCCGTAATTTTAATATACCGGACGTGGGGTTAGCTTGGCCAGTTGCCGTTGTTGCGAGGGTGGGTTTTCAATTCAGTAGCTGACCCGCTTCAGCCAACAGCAGGATGCTGTTGCGAACTTGCGATGATGAATGAGCCGGAAAGGGGAGACGAGGGTGAGTAGAGACCGAACAATAAGAGCCAACAACTATAACCTGTCAATACCAACAAAACGAGGGTGGAAAGGGGAAAGATGAGAAGACGAGGGAAGCAAGAGGGCGAGGGCCTTCCAGATTGCAGCCTTCATGCATATGGGTGCATTATATTTGAACTCAAGAACCCCATCCCCACGCTCGAAATATCCCATCAAATCGCGGTCTGCGGCCTGGGATCTGGACCTCGTGGTCCCAAGACAAAAAGTCAGAGCCCTGCTCGGCGCTCACGCACTCCCGGCCCTTCCACTCCCAAAAGCCCTTCCTAGAGCTGCGCAAAGCAACGCAATATGGCGGCAACATTCTGCACTGCAGCGGCTGGGAGGTGCCTTAGTCGCATGAATGATTGGAATGTGGGTAATCTAACCCCTCTATCCCCTCGTCTAGCTTGTCTCGCGCCTCGAGCTCCAGGCAATCGACGATGGGTCGCAGCGACTCGCAGCTGCCAGGCACTCGACTCGATACAATGGAAGCACCCACATTTCTGGCCTGGAATACTTGTACCCGCTGCCTGGGAAAAACAAGGTTAACAGCCCGACAGGGTTGGTGATGTTCTGGAGCTCTCCCTCAAGCTCCAGGTCATTCCCTGAGTGGCGGAGCGGGAAACCGGCCACGACGACTCCCGAAGGCGGCGAATGAGCGGCCCGGAAGAAGCCAAGGCATATAGCATCTTGCCCTGGCTCTGTTTCGCGGGGTTGCGACGAACCGTGCCGACATCCAGTAATATCCGTATCATCAACGTGCGATGCTGATGCTGCACAGCCAGTCCATTCAGAGTTGCGCACATCTCACTGCCCAAAACACACTGGCTGACAGCTCGTCGACTCAGAGGGAGGAAGACAGGGACAGGCCACCTAGGCAGGGTGAACGAGCCTGGCGTCCGCCTCGGGCAAATAGATCCTGTATGCGGAGCTCTTGATCCTCCCTCTGAACCATCTCGTCTCATCATTCTGACCTCGTTTCGTCCGGACCATCACATCAGTTCGGTCAGTGGCGTGTCGGCGGGAGGCTGGGCTGGGGCCAACTAACAGTCCCAATTCGCCCTGCAGCGTATACCAGATGGAAAGTCGATGAGGGAGGGGTGCTTGATGCAGCTAGCCATGACGGGACTCTTCTGACCACGCAAGGTTTCTTTGGCACAGACGGGGCTGGAACCTGCAAGCTGCAGCCGTTCAGACAGACAACGGCCATTGTGTGCCTTGGCCGCAGCACTGATCCAGGAACAGAAACAGAAAACCAGGAAGTTGAAGTGGGACAAAACTCACCTATCCTGGAAATCCCATCTCCAAGGCCGACACACCGAAAGCGCAATACCTAGTCAAGGGGCTCCATTTTCCCAGTATCCAGCTCTGCCAGGCTCCAGCTTTTGCTTGCACTAGAACCCTGTGATACCGTGAACCCCCGGGCGCCATAGCGCGTGTTGAGGTCGCATCAAAGTCGCCTCGTCAATCTGGGCTGGACGTCTTACGCGCATCCCGTTGCCGCTTCCGCATCTGCATTCCCGTGCCGTGTGGCCTGTGACGCCTGGTTTGCTTCATAGCTGGGTACTCCGTAGTTATGGATCGTCACATCCCGTCTCAATAGCTCGTGTGGTTCAAGGATACAGTGAAGATAAGTGCCTGAGTGTTCCTGCCATTCATGGATATCCCTATAACGTTCTATTGCATTCCCTGAGCCTCGAGGGCATCTTACAGTATTCGCAAAGACCATGGAGCGACGCAAAAGAACGCGAGAATGGATAGTACCGAGAGATCGGAGCAAGGTAACTCGTTCGGGATAAGCTCGTTGCTGTGGTGAGAATCGGTTTCAACGGGCGTCCCTGCTGCTTTCTGTCTTAGTTTGAGGTGGGCTTTTAGCGGCTAACCTCAGACGAACCACCCAACCTCTGGAATTTGGGGAGGAAACAGGGGGCGAAGGAGTTGAAAGGACCATTCATCGTTGGTTCGTTATCGACAATGGCCATTGTAGGGAGGTGGAAATCGTGAAACGAGTCAAGTCGCCTGCGTCAAGCTGTTCAGAGGTCTCCACGATTGCGCGGCGGTTTGTCGAGAATGATGCAAGTTGGAGGCTCTCTTGGTAGATGTGCATCGTTGGTTCAACTGAAGCGGACAGGATGGGCAGAGAAACGCCTCTCTCTGCCTCTTTCTCAACCCTAGCCGTACTTACCTTGCCTTGCTTGCCGTTCTTGCCTTCCGTTGCCATGCTCGGGTAAGGGTAGACAGTTTCACGGAACTTGGAAGGCGTCATGTCATATCATGCCATGGTTTCTTCCTTCTTTCCTTTCCTTCCTTTCTTCTTTCTGTGCCCGACGGGCAGGCACGGAGTGACAGGGTGGAGAGACAGAATCGTTTCGAACATGGGGGTTTGTCTGGGTCCCTTCCTTCCCCAGTGTCTCTGTCATCCAAAAGTGCAGGTATCATCCCCAGCCTCTTTTTTCCTTCCATATTGCATCCCGTGGACCGCACCTTACCTTACAAAATGGGTCCACGATCTCCATCGAAACCTTCTTGCCGAGACCTCCGCATTGCATCATCGTTTCGTGCCCGTTGTCATCCGTCCTAACGGTTCCTTTGTTGTGCTTACGTATCCGCAAGATCCACGCCACGGAGATACCGGTTTCGTTTTTCCAAGAAACAAGAGGGACATGACATGTGAATGGCCAACATACGGCATCCCACAACCGCCTGGGCGAAAGAGGAAAAAAAAAAACCAAGCGATGCAATCTCTTGCGCCGGTCCTGTCTTTTGTTTATCATACGTTGGTCATTGAACCTCATATTACACACGTCCCCTCATCCGTGACTTAGCCATGCCTCGAGAGTCTGTTCACTCGTCTGTTCCCATCCTCCGTGCACCACACGAAAAACGTCTGACCCCCGTCCCAAATCCCACGAGGTTATCTCGCTTGGCCCCATCCGACTTTCCCAGTTCCTCGGTCGACCCGGCTGCACTACCAAGACTTGCCGTGGACCGGGTTCCGCTGTCATCCCGAGAGAGTTGTACAAACATAAAACAGCCGGCTTGACTTTTGGACGAAGCGTGAGACTCGAGAGACAACAATGGCTAATGCACTCTCCCGTTGGTCTCCGTCCCGGGCCGGCCTCGGACTTCGGCGCCCGTCTACACTATCGCTATGAATAGGTCCTTTCGGATGGGCCGCCGCCTCTCGGACTGAAGAAGTTCGCTTGGCATCAACACTGTGAACAATATGATCCTGTGCTGAGAAACAAAAACAGTGCGCCGTGATGTTGTCGCAAAGACCTCACGTCTCCCTAGCAACAGTAGTCACCAAACTCCATATTGAACTCGGGTCTTATGCGACACGATGAGGAATGACTGACTAAAGTATCACCAACCAAAAGTAGTTTACGCATCGTAAAAAAATCGCCAAGCAATAATAGGAGAAACGATTCATATTGCTGCATCCATGTGCAGCGTAGTTGGTATCTCGAGCGTGCTATACAGACATGATTCAACAAACCTCACCCGCTGCAGAAAGCAGCCACCCAAATCTGCGGCACGGGATCCAGACCTCACGTACAAACGCCGCTTGTTGTGCTGAGTTTGCCCTAAAATCTAGAAAATTCCTATGCAAATCGCACCTTTGGCTGGGACCGCCCATCACTCATATCCTCGTCCTCTGCAGAGAAGCACAGGCGGCGCGCAGGCCTGGCAGGTTCCTCTCCCAAGTCTCCATTACCATTAGGCTCGGGACTGCGCGGGCGCTTAAGACCGCCCAGATGTGTGCCATTCGCCAGCTCGTCCTCGAACATCGCCGACTTCATCTTTGTGCCCTTCGCCATAGTCCTCTCTTCCAAAGAAGACTGGACGCCAGCAAACTTGCTGCCAAAGATTGGCTGAGGGTGCTTCAGCGAAATGGCCTGTGCCAAGTAATCTTTCTGGCCCGTGGGAAGAGGTATAATGCCGGCGTTCAAGATCCAGTTGTAGATGGGCTGGTCGTCTATGATGGACTTGCACTTCCAGTGCTCAAACTGCGACATGGTCTTCTTGCGCTCCATGATGACTTCTTCGATGCTATCCCGGAGTACAAGCGTCTCGACCGTCACGGGTTTCTGCTGGCTAATGCGTCGAGCTCTGCCAATAGCTTGGGCTTGGATCTGGGGGTTCAGAACGGGGTTGATGAAGTAGATTCGCGAGGCAGCCCTCATGTCGAGACCAATAGCGGCCTGTGACAAGTCCATGAGAATGACCCTTAATATTTCTTAGCATCCACGAAACAAATGAGAGTCCGCTGAAAACTAACCTTATCTTGGGGTCATTGTTGAAAGTGTCCACGTACTCCATCTTCCGGGCATACGTGAGCTTGCTGGCGTAAATCAGGTGACGCACGTGAATCTGGGTGGCCATGTTAATTCGCAACCACACGTCGTCGAGATGCTCAAACTCACTACTTCAAGAAGACCCGCCAGATACCACGCCACATTCTCGTTCTCGTAGAAGATGATCATCTTCTCCTTGTCCTGGTGCTCGACCACAGCGTCAATAAGATATGAGAGCTTTGCTGACACAGTGGAAACCAGCATCGCCTTCTTCAAGTCGTCTGGAAGTTGCTCCAGCTCGGGCACGGGGTCGCCTGGCTTCGAGGCAGTCGACTTGAGGTGTCGAGGAACCCGTTCACCTCCCAGTTTCGTGTTGCCAGCAAGAACCCCTGGAGACTTTGACGGCCGGTGGTCAATCGCGACACCCTGTGCCCCAGACATGATCTGGTCGGCTTGCTCTTTGCGACCTTCAAACTCCAGCTGACCGTTGAGCAGGCTGTTCAGCTTCGTGGGCTTGCCCATGGCAGAGGCGATCAGTTTCTGCGCGGTAAGCACCATACCAGCATCGGTGCAGGTGGGGTTGGCGTCTCGGTCGTCGAGGGACCAGGCAGAGCCCACGCCATTGGGGAGAAAGTCGTGGATGAAGATGGGAACCTCGTTATACTTGTTGCTAAAGTCTTTGAGTTGGTTGTCAATGGCAATATGGGCCACTTCGACGGCCTCTTTTAGAAGTGCTTCGTCTTTCTCGCTGATGAGAACCTTTTTCTCTTGGCGGAAAGTCTCTGCAGTTTCGAGTGCCTTCAGTATATCGTCCTTAGCGAAGAAGACACCGCCAAAGAAACTGGATTGCTTCAGGTTGTGAACCAGTTGAAGCAGAGCCTTGCGTTGACGGGCGTGGAAGAAGTAATCCATGTCGACTCTTTGGGACTGGACTGCGTTAAAGATAATCATCATGGAGAAGATGTTGAGCGCCAGCTTGTCTTGGTATGAACCCTCCAATACAACAACGTTCTCGTTGACTGATGGAAGCAGTGTGTTAAGCTCCGACAGTCGATGCCTGACGATAAGAGAGTTCAGCGTGGCGCGCAGCACCCCCATGCGGCCGGTTGATCGGGAGCTATGCTTCGGCTGCATCACGTACACCGCCCAATCCGCCGTCGTATCTCCTGTTTCGTGGACGCCATTAGACCAAGGTCGAGCATTGAGGTACAGTGATGCTATCGCTCCAATCTTCTCAAGGTCTCCCTTTTCTGCCTCGGCGAGGGCTGCCGTCTTGTCGGCATTGTCTTTGTTGTCGAGATGGGTATCGTTGAAGTGTTGGTCGTCTACACCGAATAATCCAGTGGCTGGCGTTCCAGTCACAATCCAGCGAGCAGAGACGTGGAGTGCGTCTATGGCTAGGAGGACATTACTCTTGTTGTTTATCTTCGCGTAGCCTATCTTGTGACCTTCGTCGACTATGCAGCGCTTGAAGTGGACTTCTGCCAGCGGGCACCCCATCATCATAGTTTCTCTCCATACTCTATCAAGCCGTGACTGTGTAATGAGGACGAGGTCATAGGCCGCAAGCACCTGAGAGTTGGGGATTTCCTCCTTTTGGCTAGTTAACTTCAGGACCTTGAGACCCGCCGGGTTTCCTGGTTGGACGATGTGCTTTTCAATTTCCTGAATCCATTGTTGAACAAGGTTGTTGGGGACGATGACGATGGATGCATGAGTGTGTCGGACTTTCTTTGCCGGGTTACCAACAGGATTTTCATGCCGCCGAAGGCGCTTGGGAGCCTCTTCGGGGATGTGGTAGCGGCTGGGGTTGCGGCGGATTGCTGCTATGCACTTGTCGTACTCTAGCTCTTGGTTCGCATCATAGACGTTGAAGAAGATCTTCCATGGAGATCCCTTGGTGTTGGCATTCGAGGCTGCCATGTCAGCGAGTGATCCAATCTTCTTCCTCACGCGCACGTCGCTCCCTTGGTAGATATCGGGAGTGCGGGTAGCCAAATGTCGAGTGGCCAAGATGACTGCCAGACAGATCAGGGTCTTGCCAGAGCCCATCTGCTCAGCCAGTATGCCGCCTCTGACACCATCGTAAAATCTTGGTTCCTTGACGAGGGCTCCGGAGCTAGTATCGTAGTAGTAGGCGGCACCATTTTGGTCGGTTGCTTTGGCAATTCTTGGATCCAGGAACTGACCAGGTTCACTTTCACGCTGAATCATGACCGCAGCTGAGCGACGCTGGTAGTCATAAAGCTTCGACGTATCATTCAGACCAGGGAGATTGCCCTCGAGTACGTTGTAAATGGCATCTTGTTCAAATGGATTGGTGATAGCGTCGGGCGCCGGGTCCGGGGAAGGGATGGTGTTGAACATCTGGAGCAACGAGGTCGAATCATGAGGGTCTTCTTCATCTCTAAAGACATGGTCGATTGTAGTCGGGGTCGAAGTGGGCTGGCCGGACCAGGCGTCTTGAGAAAAGTCGAGTTGGGCAACGAGAGCTCTGCGTGATCTTCTTAGCTTAGTGCGGTCTCGGTCAATGGCCTTATTGTCGACGTCGTCAGGCAAGACATAAATCCTTGCAGTTCCGCGTTCTCCATCCTCCGCGCGAATGAGTAGATGAACTCGGATCCATCTTTCAGCCACGAGGTTCTTGTAGTTCTTGAAAGCCGCAGATAAGAGGAAGGTATCCTCTACATGGTCGAATGGCTCGGGGGCTCTGACGCCTTTGGCAGGTTTGGTCGGCGCAATGATGCGCCATCTTCCGAATCTCTTCTCCAACAGCTTCCACTCTTCCACTGTAAGCTCGGTATTTTCTCGCGTGATAATAAGGCTTCCTAAAGGAATGAAACTCGATGGTGACGCCATCAGGCGAGGCGACGGGCCACCGTAGTGCGTACGGTTGTTCGAGAAGCGAAATAATGCTTATCATTCGACAAAGGCCGCGTAATTCTTGCTCCGGAATGAGTATAGATGGCAATTTGGATTTTGCAAGTGACAGGTTGATGAGATTGGATGATTGCTGATGTTTCAGTGTAAGAGAAAGGTGAGAGCGGGTGAGTGAGGCGAGGTAAGTTTGGAGACGCACTGGAGCCTGAATACAGTGCAGACAAGCGCCATGCACAGTTTCTATACGCTTTTATCCTTGCGGAATAAACAGTGCGACTTTCCATACAGATGTCAAAGAAGGTATAGCTTTGTAATTCACCCAACTCAATAATTGTTTCTCATTTTCACTTCTCTCTCAACATCGTCTGAATTATTTAGTCAACGAATTAAATCAGAAATTTGGCTCCCCAGCGCGCAAACTCCCATCGCCAATGTTTCGTGTCCCATGTCCTCCAACCCCAATCATGACCAAGACGAGGATAACGCCAAACGACTCTTAAGTTGCTCTCTAACACCAACCATGCCTATCGTGGCAAGTAGTCACAACTCTAGTTCTTCTTGCCCTTGGGCGCTGAGGTGGCGCTGAACGAGACGCTCTGGCTGGTCTTGCCCTTGGAGGCCGTGTCGGTCTTGACGTTGTTGTCGAGCTTCTTCTGCTCGGCATCGATCTTGGCCTGGTTGCTCGCGCCCTGTGCTTGCTGCACCTGGAGAGCGAGAACCTCGAGCTGGAGCTTGAGGACCTTGTTCTTGATCTTGCCGACCTTCAGGGCATCGGCATCGGCTCCGGATGCCTTGGCAATGGCGTCGTTGAAGCCGCCGGCGTCGGTCTCGGCACCCTCGGCGGCGACACGGGCAGCTTGGAGAATGGCTAAATCATCCTTGCTGACTCCAGCAAGGTCAGCCTTGATTTGGGCAACCTGACGGGGGTGTTAGCGTTGCTGTCTTGCTAGTGGAAGTGTGTAATGGCAGCTTACGGGGAACTTCTGGGCAACCTCAGCAAGAGCGTTGCCACCGGTGCCGTCAGAGACTTGGAACTGAGAATAGTCCTGAACGGAAAGAAGCTTGGCCTGGCGCTTTTCGGTTCCCTCAATGGGAGCGGAGAGACCGGTGGCGGCCAGGGTGAAGAGAACGGCGATCTTGGAGAAGTACATGTTGTTCGAAGGTTGTCGAAAGGCGTGGGTAGTTTGATACTATGAATATTTACAGTTTTGAAGATATTGTCCGGCAAAGAGTGAATGGAACAGCGCTGCTGTGATGAATGAGAGGAAGGTTGATTATTGAGTTTGATGTATTGCTGATAATAAGAGGAGCAAGAGAAGGAGGCAGTAGATGGTCGGGGCAGCGGGAGGATCTTATACCAAAACTTCCTATAGTACCACAGTCTATTCGTGTTCGTCTCCTCCATCCTAACCACACACACAAGGTTGTGCCCGTGGGGCCCGCGGCCTCCCTCTGACCTCTTCGTGGCTCGACGGGCGACTCTTTGTTCGTCTGTCTGACAGGGCAACTCATCTCACATCCGTCACAAAACAACCCCATAGATGCCCTGCTCCTGAGTCGTCCGAACCAGCATCACAAGCCCGTGATGGCTCATGGGCGTCTCATCCGAGCCTGACTGCAACATAAGGGTTGGGCGGTTGCATCAACAAGACCAGCCAAAGCCAGGTTCGACCCCTGATGGACTCCATCGAGGAGACAAGCTTCTTTGCCAAGTAGCGGATCGACGAGGAACGTCGATTGTTCTCTCGGCGAGCCACGATCCAATCACACGCCGCCGCTACATCATTGTAACTTGTAACCTGCGCATATCCTACCAATTCGAATCGCCGGGTCCCGAACAGGCTCTTCAATCCTCGTGTGTGTTGGAGGTTTTGGCCTTGTGGCTGTTGCGAGTTTGAAGTCTGTCGAAGATCATGGTGGATCTGCCTCATACCCATGGCAGCTAAACCCGATCCGGTCATCGCTACCTGCCTGTCTGGACAATGTGGGGCGGCTGCCACCGGTTGGCTCATGGGAACGGGTGGGATGGAACCACCAATTGGTGCAAACTGCAAGGTACGGCCACTTTTCCGTCACTCTCTTGAGTCTCTATTCCCACTTCTTTAACATCTTAAAACTTCCCCCGTCAACATTCTGCCCAGAAGCGATCCCGGAGTCGTTCCCGTCTTGGCCATTTGGCGCCCCATGAGCCTCACTGCTTCGCCATTAGTCCCAACTCCTGGCCCATATTACTTTCTTCGGATGACCAGATCCGCGAAAGAGGCAACACATGGGATGCCATCACTTGCTGCCTACCTCGCCTACCTGGTAGGACATGACGAGCAGTTTCCAGTCTTCAGTTGAAGTTGCGTCCGACTCAAGCTTCGAGATCCCCCGTGCCACCTGACTCCACCGAACTCCCTCCCCTTTTCCTCGGCTGTGGTAGCCTCCAAAAAGGTCGAAGACGTTGCACTCACCCATGTGGACGGAATCCTGTGAGCGTGTTTCGAGTCTTGGCCCTACTTAGTACTGGGCTCTGCCACTTTCATGCAACTCCCGCCCCAGGAGATCGGACGTTGACCCTCCCGATAGAATCTAATAATTTCGGCACCACCTGCCGAAAGCCTTGTTCCCTGGCAGACACGAACAAGAATGGCCGTCTCTTGTTGGCTGTCGACCATTTACAAAGTTAGATGACATCTCATCTCGGGACGTCAAGTGAATCTTGTTCCAGATGGCAGGCGGTACTGTATACGGACGACTGAGTCGAGAGACCCCCCGCTCCCCCTCTTCTTTTAACGGCCGTCAGATCTCCAACGACAGCGTTCGGATCGACAACACTGAAAAGTCTTTTTCTTTCTAACATCTTACTTCACTTGTCATTGAATCGTTTCTAGACATGACATGACTCAGCCTCAACGCTCCGGAGCTTGGGCACGGGGTTCAACTACATCATGTGTAGAGCGCTTCTTGGCGAAACAAGCGCTGTTTTCCCGCTCAATGCAGAACTCAATCGACGGCCAGGGTAGCTGTCATGTTCCAGAATGACGGAGAAAGAGCTCAACAGTTCAAGTAGTCTGATTCGGGGGTATCGACTGATGATACCCACGTGAAAAAAACGAAAGCTAGGTATACGTGTTCCAAGGAGCCATCTCCTCCCTATAACGCCATGTCTTCCCTTCATGCCTCGAAAAAGAAAAGAGAAAAAGTTTCAAAAGGGGTCATCTATCCAGTAGATGATGAAGAAGTGAAAACAGTGAGTCGTAAATGTCGTCAAAAAAAGGATCATGGCAGAAACCAGCCTCCAAACGCCTTTGTACTTGCGTCCACCGCCTAAGTCTAGACCTGTATAACGTTTTACTCCAAATGAGTCAAATGAGTCCTACCATCCCCCATTCTGCACCTCGTGTCTCGTTGCTCTTCAAAAAGGAGCTCCGTTTAGTAACCGGGTGCTCCAGGAATGGCCGAGACGCCAGGGATCGGCGCCGAGGGCAGCGCCGTCGGGACGCCAGCAGGGGCACTGGGAGCGACCGAAGCTGCAGCCGCTGCCGCGCCGCCGTCAGCCTGGTAGACCTTGACCGAGTTGATGAGCCAAAACGCCTCGGTGAAAGCCTGCGGGTTAGCTGCGACGTAGTCGGAGCACTGGGGCGCGAGCGCCGTGCACTCGGCGTTCTGCTCCCACACCTTACCGGCCCAGTCGCCGCACAGGGCCGTGTTGAAGACGAGGTTCTGCTGCTTGAAGTGCGAAGGGATGTCGCACCCGGAGCCGCCGTTGAACTTGGCCAGGGGCTGGCCCCAGGATGAGGGGACCGGGTTGCCTGAGCTCACGTCGCCGGGGATGGCGCTGCGCGGGAAGAACCAGACCGAAATGGCCTGGGAGTTGAAGTTGACGGCGTAGACGCCGCCGCCGATTGCGTTGAAGCCGTCGCCGTAGTTTTGGTTGCTCGATGTCGACTGGCCGCAGCCCGTCGAGGCGCTGCCGGCGTTGCAGTCCTTTTCCTTGAGGGTCGTGGAGGAGATTGTGCCGTCGTTGGTGATGCTGCAACCTGGCCCTGTGTGGAGGGTCACGGCGTTGGACTCTTGGGTGTTGACTCCCTCGATGATGTCAATCTCACCCGAGTTGGGCCTGTGAGTTGTGTCAGTAAGTCATTTCATCTCGTCACCACAGCTCATAGAGTACTCATGAAGCACTCATGAGAAAGAGCCAAACTTACCAGTTGGGACCAAACATCCAAAAGGCAGGCCAGACACCGCAACTGCTAGTGGGCATGTGCTGGATATCAGCAACGAACAAGCCCGTGTCAAAGGCCTTGTTCGACGTGACTCTCACCGACTGGCGTCCCTGGCCCTTGGTCTTGGAGTCGACGCCGAGGTAGATGCCGCCCCGGGCGTAGCCCGCGAGGCCGCTGTTGTTGGCCGTCACGGCGCTCGTGTAGATTTGCGAGCCCTTGGTCGGGTCCGGCTGGTCGAAGAAGCTGAACTCGTTGAAGAAGTTTGAGCTGTCGTAGTTGTCGTGGAGGACGTACTTCTGCTGCTGCGCCTGGACCGGCCCGGTATGGCAGCAGAGGAGGAGGGCGGCGGCGCCCACCAGTACCGTCTTGATGCTCTGAGAAGGCATGGCTGAGGAACTTCTCTCGAGATCGAGATCCTTCTTGTCTGATGAGATGGGAAGACAGGAGGGGTTTTGAGACCTTTTTGAGAAATGTTCCTTTTCGGGGGCTCTGTTTGACTTGTATCCTTTCGGTTTGGCTCTGCCAGGCTCAATGAGGTAGTCGCGTGTTGGGATGAGGGTCGATGAGAGCCACGAAAGGAGGATAAGATGTCTGAAGAATATGAATCAAAAAAAGGGATTAGGGAGAGTCAAAGGGTCATCAATAAAGATGAATGAAGTGAAGTAGGAAGAAAATGAATGTCGTCGTATGTTCTGGAGTGAGCCGGTCACTGTAGGTGGTTGGTAAGAGAGAAGTTTCTCGTGTGTGTGTGGTGTGTTGCGTCGTCCAAGTCTAGGCAAGACCTCAAGGAAGGGAGAAAAGAGGGGTGGTCCAATGCCTCTTAGGAATCTGGACCGTTTTTTCTTTCCAATAGTCCGAAGGAGTGGAAACTCAAGGGTAGAGAGACACACGCGATGCGGCTGGGAGCTGTTGGTAGTGGGGTGTTGAGGAGAGAGTATCTCGGCGGCCTCAGCTTCAAAGGGTGGGCAAGAGGAAAAACTCCAAGAGATTCGTGTCGACTCGGCGATAGTGAGATGGACAATGACGCACAGCGTGGTTGGTTTGCTCGCTCTGGACCCTGATTTTACTCAAAAGATCCGACTGACGATGGTGGAGTGAGACTGGTGGACTTGTTGTTGCGCTTGGCAAAGAAGGTGACCAGACGAGGCAAGGTGGATTGGGACCAAAAAAGGATCAGAGGGTTGTACGAAGGAGTGAAACCTCTGATGATGACAATAACTGCAGCCGGAAAAGGATTGAAACGGCTGTTGCCTGCCTCCTGGGTGGCTGACGAGAGAGAATGAGAGAAGAGAATGAGTGCCTCGAGGGGGCTGTAAGAAGAGAAGAGAAGACGAAGAAAAAACGTCTGAAGGAGGCTGAACAGAGGCCTTGAGTGTTTAAGCACGACACATCACGGACTCATGGGCCTCAACCACATTGGGGAATGCAGCCAGCTAAATACGACTCGAGGTTTCTTGTGTCGTAGACTGGTGGTGTGGGGAGGGTGACAAGGTGAGCGAGCACCCCGGCCACCGGACAACATTTGGGGATCATGAAAGGTGACCTATCTGATCTCTCCATCTCTCGTCTGTTCTACCGAGTTCTAGGTACCCGAGGCCAGGCCACGTACACGCCGCACAAAGGGCATGGGTGGTTTTGGGAACCATGGTGAGACTTTTTCTTTTCTCTTCCTGGTCTCCCATCTCTTGTTCAGTCTATATGCCATCTCGGCCTAACTCCCGGGGGCCCTTGCCCCACGTCTCCATGTATGTGGTTGCGTTGCGCCGAGTGTGTGCTCGAGGGTTCACTTTCCAACGAACGACAGGTCCTTGTTTCAATATGTTTACCCGCCAAGGCTTGACAGAATTGCCAGGGGAATCCCCGTGGGAGATCTACAGAGCGAAGACGGGATGATAGGGGAGGGTCCAGCCCGTTTCGTTCTTTCGCCGTGCCTAAGAAGCTCTATGTGTGGTGGGTGTTGTACATGCAGCATGCGAGTCGCCTGCTCTGCCGAGGCGAGATCCAAGTCGAAGGTGCCAGTCAGCGCGAGCAGAGTGGGTTTGTGCGTGCTTTTTGAAAAGAAGAAACTGGGGTCCGGGGGGGCAATCATGTAGATTCAACGGGCAGAGGCAAGAAGAGGGTGATCGTCAATGAGTGCCTTGCCTTACTCACGTACCGTATAGCACGAGGATAGGGGGTTTGCATGGCTCTAAGATGGGACGGGAGAGTGAAAAGGAAACAACTTAGGGGGAAGAAGAAGTTACCCAGGGGGACAGGGCCAGCCAACGAACGGGCGAGGGCAAGGGAGGACGAAAGACAGACAAGACCGCAAATGGAAAGACGTTTGAAGGTCGGGTTGGATGTCAAAGATTCTAGACGTGGAGTCGGGCGTTAGGTTGTGGTGGGTGGGCGGTTGTGAAGGTGTGGTGTTGGTCGTCTCTGAAACTCGGGCCCCCCATGCCAGGGGCGGGCGGACGGACGTCCAATCGTCTCGCTCCCGCGCCGGCGGGGCCCGTCAGTCTGGAGCACGCGGCACCCACTCGCCTTAGCGGCGGCGGCTCTCTTTCCCAGTCTTCTCTTCCTCAGTGGCTCTGAAGACTTCTGGTACCATGGTACATCACCGTGCTCCCCCTGCTTCTGTGGGTGCTCTAGCTCTGATCCATGTATCTTTTTCTTTCCATATTGGGGCAAAGATAAGGTACCAGATGAACGCTGCTGCAGAGACGACGGCAGTCTAGGCTCAAGTGAACTGATTGCGCTGAGTCGCTGACAGACTGACAGAGCAAGAGTCGCCCGCAGCTGTCTGTCACTCCCTCAGACTAACGCAACCTTTTCCCCCTGACAGGAAAGGAGAGGGCGCTAGAGACCTCACCTCGTCGGCCCCTGCATCGGCTCTGTCGCTCGTGGGTTGGTGGGGTTCGACGTTCCCTCGAGGGGCTTGGGAGGTTGAAACATTTGCAGAAAACATTGGCATATCTACAAGACAAGAGAGAGCTGGGTGGAGGGGCACAAGGGTGACAGACAGGCCGGCAGACAAGGCCGTGGACAGGCTGAATCGAAACATTTGCCCAACCGCACTCACACATCATGATACATCACACACACTCTCTCATACCTCAGTCACCTTGGTCACTCACTTTACTCATTCACTCACTGGGCCGCGCACTCACGTAACATTGCGCACAAGCATATTTCCCCCAGAGCTATTCAAACCAAATAACACTCTCTCGTCACACGGACTCAATTCAATCTATGAGACTCAGCCTCGGACTCGACTCAACTTTTATGAGTTTCGCGCAAACCGTAGTCATACAGATCCCACTCCCATCACATCAGCCTCACTCAGGAATGTTCGAGCCTCTAGCCGCCTCGGACCAAAGGGCACGCGCGGCGGCGCCGAGATCCATATTATGAGACATTTAACCCGACTGAATCTGTCTTGTCCTTTTTTTGGTCTTTCAATAACCTGCAGGCCTTTTCCTTCTTCTCTCGGATCTCAACCGTCGTGATAGAAACCCCTCGACGCCCATTTTCATGAGATGCCGGGGTTCAAATTAGCCGCTGACGAGACCACCTGCATCGCATCGTCACAGCACATTGGGAAAAGCGCAAAAGAGAAGAGTTCATGGTTCTCAAACACACTTACACGCATGTAGTATGTACACATATACGCACGCATGCGGTGCTGTAGCACGAATGCTACTCAATCCTATTTGCCGATACCCGTTTTCTCCTCATGAACCCCTCTTAGTGCTTCAACCGCTTTTTTCTTTCTTCCTGCTTTTGGGGGGAAACAATCTGCGATCTTACTGTAGTTGGGACGAAACACTCGCTTCGTTGAAGATCGACCCCTTCCCCGTTCCCCATCCCCCCTTGTGCCGTGCGCCCGCGGCAAAGGGGCCATGCACAAAGAGGGCACGGTGAGAGCGGGCAAAGTGGGAAACAGATCTTTTTCCATTGCAAAAAGGTGGATATCCATCCCCATTCATATCCCCCCATCTACTCAACGCGCTACACTGCCTCGCAAGTAAACATCGCACTCCCTCTCGTAGGCATGGGACTCGCGATCGCAAAGTGGATTAATTACGAAGCCACAGACGCAGTTTTCATGCAGGCAATGTTCATGTAGGCAATGTCATCAGTGTCGTGGTGTAGAAAAATGGATGATTGCCGAGGCAAAGAAACCACAAAGCTTCAAAGTCAAGGGTACCAGGTCCCTTTGGAGGCCCTCCACATTCCCAGGGGTTCTAGAAGCAGGGGACCCGACGATCAACCCGAAGAAACAAGCTGTCGCCATCCGAACAGCCGGCACGGGCAGATCAATATATTCGGAACTCGCAAAGTCCACTCTCTCAATCCCCAGAAGCCTGGATGGAGCCCCTGTGTTCATAAGTGCTGAGTCCTGACTCCTGCCACTGTCCTATCTGCTCGAATCAAGACCCAAAAGACAGCGCGATTGCGGATAACCCAATGAGTTGGCAAAGGAGTCAGACAGTCAGTCATGGAGACGGATTGACACGTGTTATTCCTCAGAGTCACCTTTTGTTCTTCAGGGTTTTTTGTTCGTTACTTCCTGTTCCCGGTTTTTCGAGTGGGCTATTCAAAGCACGTACCGAAGCAGCAATTCTTCCGCAGAAAAAGCAATGCAACAAAAAAATTGACAACCAGACCGCCGCCACTTAAGGTAAGGCACCTGATAAGAGGCGAAAGGAGAATCACGGGAACCTTCCATTCTTTGTAGATCGATCACCTCCCGGCGGCAAAGAGTCGCTCCCGGAGTGGAACCAGGACAACCGCACCACCGCCACGCCACGCGTTAGCCGCCCCCCCCCCCCCGACACCCCTCGACAAAGTTTCAGTGCCGGAGGGAAACGTCGCTGACGAGCCGCTTTGCAGCTGCCGCAATGCTTGTTGTCTCTTGGATCCAAATCAACACGTCCCTGTTTCCACATCTTAAAAGTCTCCATGATATTCACAACGCACGCTGGAAATGGCGCAAGCGCTCCGCTCCAAAGCTATGATATCGACTTGTCGTGTTTCTGTTTCCCATCTCACTACACGAGACCCAGAATCCGGTGGCGATGCTTTGCGCTGGCTCAGCAAGAGTGTGCTCCCCCTTTCACACCCTGGCTTCCTCCGTCAACGTCCATCGTCCCTTCACTCGATTTTGTGTCAGGCTTCCTCCTATACACAGGATTTGGCGAACAATGGCGGACAAAGTGCTCATTGTCGGCCAGGACATTAAGAGGCGGAATATCTGCTCTCTCCTGATCCCGGCCGTTGATCCCATTCTCGTGCAAGGAACAGCCTGTCATCGCCACCTAGCCCATCCCAGGCAACTCTCCTCAGGGGGCACCATTGATAAGCTTGGTTGTTCTCAATGCTTCGATAAGGCTACCTGTGTCTCCGGCACCAATGTCAGACCACATTGGCATTCAATCTCCAAGCCCAAGGAAGCATTCATCACAACAGTCGATCGTCATGCAAGAGAGTCACCATCGGCTATGTAATAGGTAGATGAGACACGTACAAGTGGTAAGGTAGACAAGGCATAGATTCATCACGCCACCTGAATGCAAGCTACCTGTCATGGAGCTACCTAAGAAGCCGGCGGAGGCTCTTGATGCCAGAAACTCTTTCAGGCGGCTCCGCTTCTCAGATGCTTCCACGCCTATTCTGCAAGTACCATGGCGTACAACGTCTAATGTAACACGAACAAAAGATTCAGGGGCCGGAAAACAAGAACAGGACCCCGAATTTTTATACATTTCAACCTGGGAGAAAAGTCTCCTCCGAATACTCCTAACCGTCTTCAACAATAAACGCCCTTCGTTTTCGAAATGTTATCCATTGGTCCGCGAAACCGCTGCTGTGGACGGGTTCTGCTTCTTGTTTTTTCATACCGCTCATGAGGGGTGTAGACGTCAGGTTCCCCAAGCTCCCGGGCTTCGCATGCGTATATGTGTAGTATGCAAGATAGGTTGTTCCCATTGATAAACAGGACGTTGGAAGTGAAACACGGTTGACCAGCCGTTATTATATGGCCCAACGGTGATGCGCAAAGACGTATCAGGGCCGTGTCTTGGTGAATCGTCAGCCGTCTCAGAGCTTGACCTTTTGGCCGGTGATCTTCTCCCAGATGACGGCAATGAGATCCTCCTTGAAGCGTTCCCACGGATTGCGGTTCAGATAATAGCTGAGCTCGCGGTAGTTGTACATCTCACCCCAGCAATCGCGACCCCATTCGCAGCCGGCCATGTTGACGACGAAGTCTCGGTCCTTCTGGTCGTAGTGGATACGAGTGTCGTTTCCGTTCTCGGAGCAAGCGCCCGGCGGGAAAGCGTTGATCATGCGCTGAGGGAGGAAGGCCGTGTGTTTGCGGATCCAGGGCTGCGTTTTGTAGAGCTGTTCCAGAGCGTCCTGCTCCTTGTGTTCCCACTCCATGTGCTTCTGCTCGTAGGCGACGGGATCCCACCAGACGTCCAGCATGCGATCAGCCCAATTGCCTCTTTTTACGAAGAAGGAACCGAGGTTGAAGCCAGAGCAGTCCTGGGAGAGGATCAGGTTGACCGATTCAGCCTTCCCATCGCCAATCGGACTTCGGGACTCCTCGTCCAGGTAAGGATCGGTGAACGGATGGCTGATGTTCAGAGGGTTGTACTCGTTGATGTCGCGGTAGACGTGTTTGCTTATGTCGTTAAAGATATGGTTCTGTAAGGGATAAGATAGTTCCATGACGTAGGTATTCAAGTCGAGCCACCAAACCCTTGACCCATCGTTAGTTCAATCACGCCGAGAAATTTGAGCGCTGCGACATACCATTCAGCCTTTGGATACTTGCGGAACGCGGAGCGCACAAAGTCGACCTTCTCCCAGCTCTCGCGCCATTCGTGTGCGTATCGCTTCTTGGTGCTCATGTCTACGATCTCAAGATCATATCCCCATCGGTTGGCGTACTTCTTCTTGTTCCGTACACTGTCTCGCTCAATAGCCCATTCACGGGCCCCCTTCCACTCCATGACACCTCCTCCGATATTGGCGGCCAAGATAATGACATACTTTTGGCCTCCACCAAAATGTCTTCGCCAGTGGTAGACGAGAGCTGCGAGATGGTTAGCGAGAAAGCCAGACTCATGTCAAGAGGCGGAACGTACGAGTGTTGTAGAAGATGGTCATCGCGAGGGTGAAGAGGAGCAGGATCAGCAGGCGCAGCTTCATCTTCCTGCCCATGCGCGCGAAAATGTTCCGTATCCTTCCCACGAGGGGAACCTTCTGTGCCGCCCATGATCCTCGCCCCAGTTTGTCCTTCTCCTTTTCGACGTATGGACTCTGGTTGTTGAACCGCGGTAGGCTGCTTGATATCCGGCGCATGTGTCGTGTGAAGAAACCTTGGTTCTGGGTAGAAAAGGACGGGTATCCGTTCATACCAACGGTCCTCATCTTGCTCTCCCAAGGGGTAGAGGCGCCGTTGGATGCTGAGAAGCCTCTACTCGGACTCGATCGACCGCTGGTGTTGATGGTCAGGCCAGGGCTGGCCCAACCGCCTCCAGGTATAGGCGAGGGACTGCGCGAGAGTGACATTGCGGTGTTGGGGGTGCCTGCAGCGATGAAAGAACACGAGCTGTCAGCAAGCGGGTCCCTTCATTCGGTTGTCCAACCCGTATTCACATCGGTGGCATGTCGGTATACGGGGGCTTGGAAGACGTAGACATGTACGAATAGGTGTGCAACGGGGCCGGACTGGGAGTTGAGGAAAAGGACGGGAGGATGATGCAGGACAAGACGTACCTGGAATTGGCGCAAGACCAGGCTGCTGGCCGTGGACTCCCAAGAATTGGGAAGAGCCACGGTCGCCTGGGGCGTCAACGTTGACTGCAAGACCGCCAGATGCAGAGGAGCGGCGTCGATGATGTGAACGTGCTGGCCTGCGATCGCTGAAGGACGAAGAGGCGGCGAATTGCTGTGATTGATCCAGGATGAAAGATTATCGAGGGTTGTGACCAGATGGCACTTTACGAGCCGTCTGGTTACAACGCGATAGCCAAGAAGAAGTATTCGCTAAAGGTGTTGGGGAAGGGGGTCGATGTATCCGAAAAAGGGGGTCCCCTCTCTCTTCGGAATAGGCAGAATGGCTTCTGGTGGTTCGTGGAATTCGGGGTGAGGCTGTACAGGTAACCCAGCCAGGGGAAGGTGTTTTGCTGCGTGGGCAGGGCAGGTCGATACAGGGCCTGGTCGGTAAGGTAGAAGCTCAGAGGATTATGGACGGCAGACAGCCAGAGCCTAGGTGTAAGGAATTGGTGGCTCGGTTCAGTGCTTCTCCCGTAGTAGTGTCGATGCGACGGGGACAGGTGTACGGAGTAGACAGACAGATAGAAAAGTGTTAGGCACGAGGGCGAAGTGGAGGAGAGTCGTCTTCCGGCTGGGTCACTTTTTTTTTTCTCGCGAGGGCGTTCCTTCGCGGCGCTGGTGGCTGCAGCAGGAAAGAGAGACCGGGAATTGACCGCCTACTGCCACTGGCGTGGGGGGGAAAGGGAGGGGAAGAGCACGCGGAGACAGGAGTACCACAGTACGTAAGTACCTCAGGTAGGTACCTACCTAGGTAGGGGGCAGGGATGATTGCTGACAGATGACAATTGAACCAAATGAAGCAGAAGCTGCGGAGGCCGACAATGGAACTCCGAGTCTCACAGACAATATGAGTAAGATAGTGGCAGAAGGGTATGTTTGATTCGTAAGATTCAAGAAAGGGCCGTTTCCCTTTTGTGCGACTATTTGTTGATTTACTCCTTTGATCGTCTCGTATCTGCAAAGGGAATGGGCTGGGCTCAAGCTGGGCAATAATACCTACTTGAAGGGAGGCCATCCATCCTGGTTGGCCACCGTCCAGTCCATCCCACCGTCAGTCTCTCTTCTAAAAAAGGGCACTTAATTTTCATGGCTAACCCCTTCTCGCCCGTAGTCCAGTATAGATGCAGAAATCTGATGCGTCTAATCTTTTTTCAGAAGGAACGTCTTTGCTGGGTGCCAGGATGCCAAGGTTTCAGGACTTCTAGCGGTCCGCTGACATTAAATCATGGGCCCTGCATTGACTCAGGTAGCTTGCACACGGCGGCAACGTTCATGCTGCAGCAGTAAGACAGGTCAAGTGTACTTTGAGACTGGTTGTTTAGAGTAATAGGCTCGAAGCCTCCTCAAGCTCTTTCCTCTCAACAACCCCGGATAGCAGCAATTGACGTATTAATCGTCTGAATATCGTGATAAGAACGATGTCATAATCATGGATGTTATCTGCCCAAAAAAGAAAAGCGTATGAATAAACCATCCTGAATTGAGTTCACCTGATACATGTACAGATTGAGCCAAGGGAGGAAAATAATACAATCTAGGGCATTCACGAGCCTGTCGCAATCATCAGGGATACCAAATAGCTTGCTGAGGTAAGGAGGTAATGAAAAAACGCTTTCGCTTTCTAGCCAAGACATGAACTTTAACGCATTTCAATGCGGCCCTTGGATACCTTACTTGTACACAGACAGATCCCGCACGTGCTGAACTGAGATGCTAGTGGATGTCGAGTGACACTGCTCAGCATGGCATGAAGTAGTGTACCTACGTGTCATTCAGCCCTCGAGACGCGTCTTGCTAATTGGCACGAATTGCACGATGTTCCATGTAGTGGTTTCCGCCTCGGAACCAGACTTTCGAGCGACAAGCTGCGGTATAACAGTTCTAGACAACATGATTCTTGACATGTTTGATCCTCCCGATTGGAGATTGCGTTCAAGATCGAGTGGAGCTGTCCCTCGTCTTCCGCCTCAAGTCTAGACCAGTTTTTAAATTAACAATGGTGTTTCGATGACACCAGCATTACAGCAAAGATGCCAACTCCACAGCCAGCGCTCTGTACAAATAATCCTGCCGAAACAGCCGCGTCAAAGTTCAACGATATACTGGCGTTGCATGCCGTTGGCGAAAACTTCATGAGTTAAACATAATTCCCAGATTTTACTGCTCCTCCCTCTTTCGCCCTGTTCTTTGGAACGGCAAGGTTTGCGATTCAGAAAGCCCAAGCCCTCCCTCGTCCTTCGCGAGGCAGCTAGCCGCACAGCCACTCACCCACTCAATGCTCCTCGTCCACCTGCTCAGGACCTGAGACCGGATTTGTATGGCCCTGTTATTCCATCCCACAGCCATGACAAAAACCAAATCCCAAAGCTATGGTAAATGAGGGGTGACGGCTGGCGTGCAGACACGTAACTTGTAAGATAGGATGACGGGCGGGAAGGAAAACCTGTACCTCTACCCACCTATGGCATACGTCGTGGCGTCTGAAAGACGTTCCAGCCGGCGAGGCGTGATGCCCGAGTTCTTGACTCGATCGCTTCCGATGCCGATGCTCTGTTCCATTCCGACGCGTTGCTGGCTCATGGAGGACTCGACAGTACCTCGAGTGCTTTGGCAGCCGTGACATCTTGTGCTATGACGTCTTGTATAAGCATTCCAGTTTAACAAGACTGGAATGTAACGCGTTTGGTACGAGGCTCATATTGGACACACAACGAAAAATTGGCTAGCTGAAACGTTTCGACATGGCTAGCCAGCCAGCCACTGGCTTGTTCTCGATATTGAGGTATTAGTTAGAAAGTGAGCAATTCAGCTTGGAATTGTCAGAATCCGGCCCGGGCAGCGGCATACAATGCTGTCTCGGGTCTCCACTCCTTCGGCGAGGTGAGATGCGGAAGACCATCCATTAACGGCGGCAGGCTTAAGTGCGGGCTCGGTGAAAGGTGAATCTGTCAGGGGGAAATCTATTAATAAGACTAGAGTGGCGTATGTTTGCGTCTTCAGCCACACCTTCTTCAAGCCACAGGAACAACTTCATCGCAAGCCACCCACACGTGCCTCAACTTCCCCAAACTCACTCCCTCAAACCACACGCAGTCATTTTGCTCATCGTGGTTCACTGAATGATGTGATTTGGCCACACGAGATGAGCCAACATTCTGTTCATGGATGTCCTGCATGCCGCTACATCCCGCAGAGCCGTCCTGCCCTCCATGTAACCGCGGCCAAATGAATGGCCAGCGTTGCGATTGCCTGTGCAGGCCCGAGAGCTGGCCAGCGGCACCACGGCCAATCAGAAGCCCGAGATGTCCAACTGGGCGCCTACCTCATACTGCGAACTGCATCGTCCAGCCAAACATCGCGAGGCCTAGCCGTGACCCATGAACTCAAAGCCGCCGCGTGATGATTCGGCCCTAGTCATATAATGAAGCTACCTGCTCCTGCCGCGCCATTGCCCTCCTGCTTGTTTCGTGTTTTCAGACGTAGTTGAATGAATCTCGGTGGGTGGCTATCCGGTTTCCCTTTTGTTGTTCATTGTGCGCCTGTTCACGACTCACAGCCGAGTATTCCATGTGGGAGAGTTCGTTGTCAATCATTGTAGCACTTTCTTTGGACCTGCCGCTCTTTCCCTCTTTGCTTCCTTCCCCAAAATATCCATCAGCATCTCTTTCAAAGCCACCCCTTTGTTCCAGCTTGACACCCACCTCGACCAGAGAAGCCTTTCGGTGATTCGCTCATTATTTTTCTCATTCAAAATTTTCTTGAGAGGCTCGAAATCTTTTCATCCCCATCGAATCAGTTTATTACTTCGGAGTCGACTTACACGCATTGTCCCTTCATAGTTGCGTTCTGAAGTCTCGGAACTTCCTACATCAACATGTCCTCCAACGGGGCCTCCGTGCTTCAACGGCAGCCATACGATCACCGACATGATAACGAGAGGGAAGACTGGGAGGAGTGGGAAGATGAAGATGTGGTTACCCCAATCATGGACGATGACCAAGAGCTCATCATGGACAAGACGGCCGCTCCCAGTCCCCTGAGACCAAACAAACCGGCTTCGACGAGATATTCACAGCCACGGTACTCAGTTCAGAAGCTGAGGCGTCTCAAGTCCCGCCAGCGACAAAAGGCGCAGAACGCCAAAGCAGGGATCAAGGTGGTTACAGACATGGCAACGTTGCGACAGCAGCAACAAGCTCAACCGAGCCGGATTCCTGATCTTCAGCAGCCCAAGTTTGTCGATGCAGCAGCACTGAGGGCCCTTGAGGGGTCACCTAACTCTGCGTCAGTCGGCAATTGGAACTGGCTGAAGATGAAGAAGTCGGACACAAACGCAAAGTCTCCTCAAAGCGCTGGCCGCAGCCCCCTGGAGCAGGACCTATCCCCAAACGACCGTCCGATTGTCATTGGCATCGCGTTGCCATCAGAGATGGCCGATAGGGAAATCAGTCCCCAAACGGCCATCATTGAGACGCCGCATGACCTGCCGCCGAGATATACCAACAAGCCTATCACGACGGGCAAACCAGACACTGTCACTCCATTGACTCCCTCACAGCAGAGATCTGTGTGGAGTCCAGACACGCCAGACACCACCTCTCCTTTCCAGTCACCACACCGCACTTCCAGCATTTATTCTCAAGCAACTGGCCTTGGTGTTGGTGTTGGTGTTGCTCACGACGCTCCTCCTGTTCCTGCAGTGCCTTCTACCTACAAACAACAGGAAAGAGTCGTCAGTGTCGTTCTCAAGAACAGGGATGACGAAGACGATGATGGAGGTAGCCCCTGCACCTTATTTGAGGAGGATGGGACGGCCTCGAACCGACAAAACCCAACAAAGGCCAAGGAGGCATCAAAGAGCCCAGATAGCGCGGCAACACAGACTCGTGGTTGGTGGGATCACATCACGACACCCTTTCTGGAGAGGAAAAGTCCTATCGTCCCACCTCAGAAGAGTGAATCACAGCCTGCCAAATCATCAGCGCATGAAGACTGGTGGAGTGAAAAGGGCGCCAGGGTCTCGGTCTCGGAAACAAAAGCCTTAGAGCCTACGGTATTCAAGCCACAAGAAGTTCAACAAGTTATTGTTCAGCGACCAGGCCTTCCAGCATCTCCAAGACCATCACCACACAATATAGAGGCGCCGATAGTCAGAGTTCCCACTCCGAGAAGGACCCCATCACCACTCATGGACAGGCGGGACCCTTCACCCGCGTCGTCTTCTCGGTCAGCTACTCCACGACTGCAGCCCCGGTCAGAGAAAACACAGCTTGCCGAACCCAGCCCAGCTCCCTCAGAGCAGCCGCCCCCATACTCTCCTCCTCCTCCTCAGCAGAAGGCTGTGAGATACCGAGCTGTCTTCCCCGCGGGCCACCCTTTGCAGGCACTTTACCCCCCATCTCCGGGACCAATCTCGCCAGCCATTAACGGAACAATGAGTTCCCAAGGCGGCATCAACATGACCGACATACCATTGACACCAGCGCCGAGAGGCAACAGTCCTGCTCCTGGACAGCAAGGTCGCCTTCCAGAACGATTCGCTGGCACATTTGTGCCGCCAGAGCACTTCCTTGCAGCAGAAGGGAACGGTCATCGCGTTGAACGACAGCGTCGCCGCCACGAAAAGGAAGAAATCGCAGCTCGTAAAGCTGGAGGCTTCTGGAAAGGTCGAGGGTGCATCCCGGCGAATGGATGCTATGGCCGCAGCGGTCGTGAAGGCCGAAAGAGAAGACGCGTTTGTCTTGGCGTATGCGGAGCCAGTCTTTTCCTCAGCATTCTCATCATTGTTCTCTGCGTTACCCTCATCCCGCGGAATCACGCCTCTGCGCCAGTTGACAGCATCTTTCTTAACCTTACAAACTTCCCTCCGATGCCGACTGGAGTTCTCTCAGTCGTCGGCCCAGACAACACCGCCGCTGTCACAGGCTGCAGCAGCCCTTCGACTGTTTGGAGCTGTGCGCTTCCCAAGGAAGAACAGGAATCTGTGGCCCCCAACCGTCCCAACCAGCCGACTTTCACCATGCAGATCCAGTGGGATAACAACACGCGCAATCTCTGGAATGTGCCCAATGGTGAACCCCCTCGGCCTGGATCTACCTCTGGAAAGCGCCAATTGAACCTCGGCGGCATCATAGCTAGGGCTGGGGCACTCATCAAAAGACAGAACCCAGTCTTCACACCCAACCCAGCCCCTCCTTCCTTTGAGGAAATGTACTTCCTCGGAAACACAACAGACGGTATTGTTTCCAATGAGAAAGCTGGCGAACCGACGCCTTTCTATCTCAGCATCCTCAAGTCTGCCAGTGAAACTGTCGGCCCCAACGCCCTGGGCAAGCGTCAGAGTTCAGGAGACTCTACTGATGACTTTGGCATCAAACTACCGGCACCAGATCTCGAGGCAGACGGCACTGGAGCCCCCGCACAGCTCTTCCCTCACGCCGTTCAGCAGCCCGTCCGACTGTATGATCGCGGCCTCCCGACTGAGCACTACGGTTTCTACACCTTCTTCAAGCGAACCATCTACCTCAAGTCCGTCACTACCCTCAACGGGACTGAAGGCGAGAGCAATGTGCCGCTCGACAAGGACGGCGGATCCCGCAGGAGCGAGGCCAAGTTTCTCGTGACGTGGTCTCAAACGCGGTTCCTCGTCCAGATCTGGACCCGCTCGGCGAACACCACACAACTCCTCGCCATCCCGGGCAGTATGCCCTACCCCGTCACGATCAAGACTGACACCCACGGCGGCGAGTCGGGCGAGAAGTTCGTATGGCACTGGCCCGTGAATGATCGCCAGGGCATCGATACGAGTACACCGAAGCTTCTCCCAAATGATATCGGCTTCGGGGGAACGACTGTGAACCCTCGAAAGGACAAGAATGCTTCTTTTGGCGGTTTCGATGGTGGTACCGGCGGCTGCCGCTGCGAGTGGGTGAATTTTATTGCCAGGAGGGACAGTGGTAACTAAAGACGAGGAAAACTTTACAGACATTCAAGATAGTTGAACGCCGGCAAGGATATCAGGGCCGAGTTGTATATGAATTCGAACAGGATCTTGGAGTTGGAAACAGGGATTACGTGGGCATTATTAGCATCATGACAATTGCATGGTTGGTAAACGGGAGGAAAAGGTTTTCAAAAATGCATGGCAGCTAGAATCTGCCCAGTATCTTAATCAATGAATTTTTCAAAATACTTTTATTGCAAACATAAGCACATGTGCGAGTAGATTCACTAAAGGACGATGGAACTTTCGTGCGCGATACGTCCCGAGTCTTCCACAACAAGGGGCGGTCTTGACCAATTCCAGCCACAGCACCGGGGTAGAAGGAGATAACTTTATTGGAGTTCTCTTGAGTGTTTCGTAGCAATTGAAATCCATCTAAAGGCTCATATCTTTCAGCAGAATAAAGAAGATTGTCTGAGGGGCTGTGGAATATACCAGGCGCTGCAGCTTGGTCTAGGTAGGAAGCGTGTAAGTCGGTGAGCTCTCGGTGAAGACAGCCGATAAGATTACGTATGATAAGATAAGAGCTTCCCGAACTTCTCATCGTTGCATCGCAACCTTCTTCTCGAGAAGCACTTTCCAACACCCATAATCGCACCAAAACTACCTCAATGCGCCTAGCTCCCCTCACAATCCTCCAAAGATGGCGCGCTACGTCTCTTCTCCTCCATCGAACCATCAACGGTAACGCAGCGCATGTGTCGCCGTCGCTCTTTCGAGAACGAGCCCAGCTCCATCGCCAGTGCCGGCACCAGTGCCGCACCCTCCTGACCCTTGCAATCGAAACCTCGTGCGACGACACCTGCGTCGCCCTCCTCTCCAAAGACTCCGGTCCCCTCGGCCGCGCGACCCTCCACTTTCACCGCAAAGTCACATCCGACAGCACGGCATACGGCGGCGTCTACCCGCCCGTCGCCCTACGCTCCCACGACGCATCGCTCGCGCCACTCATCGCTGAAGCGCTCTCGTCTCTGCCCTCAGCCGGCCCCGAAGAAGAAGCTCGGAATCACGATGGCAGCGAATTAATACAAGAAGGAGGGAAGGTGGGAGGTTGCTCTGCAGCAGGAGAGGTCGGGTCATCACGCAACAACACGCTCACAGTCGCCGGCACTCTACGCCAGAAACCCGACTTCGTGACGGTGACTCGCGGCCCCGGCATGTCCGCGAACCTCGCCTCCGGACTCTCGACGGCAAAAGGCCTCGCGACAGCCTGGCAGGTGCCCCTCCTGGCCGTGAACCACATGCAAGCCCACGCCCTCACCCCGCGCCTTGTCTCAGCGCTCGCCCACCAGGATCCGACGACACTTACAGTGTCCTCATCCACCACCTCCTCTTCGACAGCCGATGGTACCGCTGTTATAAAACCAAAATATCCCTTCCTCACCCTCCTAGTCTCCGGCGGCCACACCCAGCTAGTTCACTCCCGCTCCCTCACATCCCACCGCATCCTCGCCTCCTCCTCTAACATCGCCGTCGGCGACGCCCTTGACAAGGCAGCGCGCCACATCCTCCCGCCGGACATGCTAGCATCGCACGGGGACGTCATGTACGGCGCCCTCCTCGAACGCTTCGCCTTTCCCGACTCCTTTCCCCCCTCCTCTCCATCATCGTCAGATCCCAAAAGCCAGCACGAGCACGGCTACGACTACGAATACACCCCTCCCCTCCGCCGCGTCGACGAAATCGCACCGTACACCGCTCCCCTGCCCTACTCCTGGACCCTCCACCCTCCCCTCTCCGCCTCCCGCGCTCTATCCTATGAGTTCAATGGCCTAGGCAGCGAGGTCCGCAAAATAGCCACCTCAAAAGGCGACTCCATGTCCCTCGACGAACGGCGGACCCTCGCCCGTGCCACCATGCGCCTCCTATTCGAGCACCTGGCAACTCGCATCTTCCTCGCTCTTGCTGTCGAGCCGGAGCTGAAAGACGCACTGGAAACACTCGTCGTAAGCGGTGGCGTAGCGAGCAACCGGTTCCTGATGCACGTGCTGCGGAAGATGCTCGACGTCCGCGGACTCGAGCATGTGGAGATCACGGCGCCCCCGCCGGCGTTGTGTACGGACAACGCGGCCATGATTGCATGGACTGGCATGGAGATGTATGAAGCTGGCTGGGAGAGTTTGCTTTCTGTACATCCCGAGCGCAAGTGGTCGATTGACCCGTCCAGCGAAGATGGTGGGATCCTGGGTGTCCCTGGATGGAGAAGAAGAGAACATTAAAAGCTTATGATACCCCTTTTTTTTTTTTGGTTTTAGCATCACTTGTAGCAACAATGTAGAAGAAGCGTGAGAATAAACTTGTATCATAATCTAGTGTACAAGTTACACAACACCTGCACTCTCCCTTGAGAGTACAAATGTCGAAAGGGACAATCTGACAAGCCATGCTCGATTCCGCGACTGCGCTCGATTTGCCTGTCATAACCGTTCTATTCATTCGTGTGCGAGGTAGTAAAATCTTCTTGTCTCCTTGCACGTCATAGTGATAGGTGGGATATATTGCTCTGTCCCGGCAAAAGCGGCACTGGAGCGGTATTCGGTCTCGGGCTTTCGCCTGGAGACTGGCTGAAAGCGGGATTCTGGAAGGAACCCCACGACACGTATGACTTCAGCGACACCAAATCACTGTCCTTCTCCACCGACATCTAGTCCAAGTCGGCAGTGACGTTGGTGAACTCGCCCTTCTCCAGCTTCGTCTTCCAGAAGATGGGATTCGTGTCGTTGAAGCCATGCTTGACCCAGCCCTCCTCCTTGACGTGGTAGAGGTTGATGAAACCACCAGAGTAGGCATCACGGTGCGTAGCGGCAAGAATACTTCGGCTACCGAGGTCGAGAGCTTCCTGGTCAGTCAAGTCGTAGCGGTACTCGGCGTCCAAAACACCGTAGGCGAAAGTCTGACCACTACCGACGCAGAAGAGGTTGCCAGGCAGACGAGTGCCGTCTGAATCGACGTAGTACAGCGCGGGGCCCTCCTCCTTCGTAACGCCGGCACACATGGTGCCCATGCTGAGGCCCATGCCCTTGTATGAGTAGACGAGGTTGGCGAGAATCTTGGACGCCGCGGCGACGGAAATGCGGCGCTTGTGGCGGAGTTCGTGCAGGCGGCACTGCATACCCAACCATGCAAGCCAGTACTGACAGTCAGCGGCACCGCCGGCCATGGTGCCCAGGAGCACTGAGTTGATCTCAATGACCTTCTTGACTGTTTGCGAGGCAATCCAGTTTCCGGCAGTCGCACGGGAATCGGTGGCGACGATAATGCCGCCTTGGAAACGGAAGGCGAGGGTCGTTGTGCCGTGGGCAATCTTGATGGGGCAGTCGGGGTTGGCTCGGTCGTCTGTTGCTGCGCGGAGCCAGGAGGAGGGCTGGATTGAGGGGTTCCCATGTCAGTCTGATCATGCATCTCAGGTTCAAACGGAAAACCAGTCAAGAGATTGAACTCACATGTGCGACCGGGGGCATAGCAAACTTCAATGACAGCGGCGGCGCTCCGCCCAGGAGCTCAAGGTCCTCCTGCTCATCGTCTCTGAAGGTGTTGTGTTGCTCGAACGATGGGCGGCTGTACTTGGCCACAAGGCTGTCCATCTCGGCGGTCAGCGGGCGGGGGAGATTGTCGAAATTATTCGGTGAATAAGGGGTGATGAGGGTAGAAGATTATTTCTGAGCGGGCTCTCGTTGATGTTCGTGGGAGTGTTGGGCTTGGTGACGATTGGAATGGAGGATGGGGTTTCTTTGACGTTGACTTGGGGAACAGCTCAGGCAGCTCCATGCTCGCGTCACGGCCAGCTTCAGCAGGGAAAGTGCGTACCAAGCTGATTGATGCCTTGTTGCCTGATTCGGAATGGGCAACTGCTGCAGGTACGAAGACACCTCAGCACCAAGATCCGTGTGCACCTCAAGCTTACATAAGGTGCCTCCTACCTCGAAGAGCGATAGCTTCCAGCGCAAGCCATGAATAGTAACGTACCTAGTATAAGTAATTTCAATGCTTCCTATCCTCAAAACCCGTAATCTCCATGACTACGATGAATTTCTTGACCGTCTTTTTATCCTACGAGTCAGAATACGGGAATGTTTAAACCGAGTCGCTCCCCTCTACCTGACCTGAATACCTATCTATCCTCAATCTTCCCATCCGATGTATCCACTTGCTGGCCAGAACTCGCAGGGGTCTAAAGTGATCACGTGGCTCTGATGATAAGATAACGCGACTCAAACAGGGTCGAAAATCCACTTCAGCTAAACCAAGGAAAGCGATACCGCCATCATCCAACAATACCACTTGCGACGGCGAGCGCCATTTCACCCATGATCAGTCTCTCACATCAAATCTTACGAATCGCCGAATTGAAAGTATCACAATAATCTCGCGGCGATGGCTAGTATCGATCGCTATCGGCCTTCGAGAGAGGCATATCAGCCTCCCACGCTCCCGCCGGGTCCTCAACGACCAGACCGGCAATCCAGATCCCCCGCCCGTCGTCTTGATGTGCCGCCTGCAGTTCCATCTCCCCCGACACATTCATCGCGGACCTCGCCTCCGCGGCCCCATTCTCAGCGAGACACGCGTTCGCCACAGCGGTCCAGGGCGCAAACACCAGGACCTCCGCCCAATCAGTGGTACTTCACCCCCGACGAGACCTTGAGCACACCGAGTATTCTAGATGGCATTTCACCGGCAGAGGAGCGCCTACGACGCGCGAAGGGAGTCAACTTCATATACCAGGCCGGAGTTCTTCTCGACCTGCCCCAAATCACCCTTTGGGTTGCAGGTGTCTTCTTCCACCGGTTCTACATGCGATACAGTATGGTTGAAGAGAAGAACGGCATCCACCACTACGTGAGACATATCTCTGCTGAATCCCCTGTCTAAATGCGTTCGTGGTTGTGTCTTATAAGTGTCAGGCACAATCCGCACTTCCAAGGTCCAAACGAGGGACCCAAAAGGCTCAAGCCGAACCAATGCTGACGGAATCGGTTGAACAGAACATTGCAGCTACTGCGCTCTTTCTCGCGAACAAGACAGAAGAAAACTGTCGGAAGACGAAGGAAATCATCATTACAGTGGCAAAGGTGGCCCAAAAGAACCCCAAGCTAATGATAGATGAGATGAGCAAGGAGTACTGGCGGTGGAGAGACAGCATTCTCATGTACGAGGAGTTGATGCTCGAGTACCTCACATTTGACCTTATGGTGGAAAACCCTTACCAGCGTCTCTTCGAGCTTCTCGGCCAACTCGAAATTGTTCACAACAAGCATCTAAGGCAGTCAGCCTGGGCGTTCTGCAGCGACGCTTGCCTTACCTCCATCCCTCTACTGCTCGAAGCACGCGACGTTGCCATCAGTGCCATCTTCTTTGCCAGTATACATACACAGCAGAAGATCGAAGACGTCAACGGCGAACCGTGGTGGAGGGCATTGAAAGGAAACGAAGACAAGTGTGCCAAGGCCATCGACATTGTCCGACAGTTCTACACAGAGAACCCGCTCCGTAAACAGAACCCGTCACTGCCATCACCAGCCTTTGACCTGGCCAATACTAGACAGCCGAGGGACCCGATGAGTCAGGACGCTCTCTCGTCTACAGCAGGCACGCCTTTTGAGCTGGATAGAGGGACACAGAGCCCAAGAGCTAGGGCTAATGGCCGCGACGACGTCACTAACACTGAGTCTGGCTCGCAGGCCACGCTTAAGGAGCCAGAAAGAGCGAATGGCAATAGTCTGGCGTCCCCAGGAAAGAGGAAAGAAGTCGACTCGGATTCTGAGGGCAGAGAACAGAAGCGGGCACGACTGTCCGATGAAGATGAAGGGGAGGTTTTGGACTAGGAGCTCTAGCCTGCAACATTATAATAATTCTACGGACCACGGGCATCGGAGGTCTATCGCATTCTACGGCGTGTATTCAGACACAAGGGTCGACAGGCGCAAGGCGACGCTTATGTACCATAGTGGTCACTCAAGGGGACTTCAAGCGCAGGCATCTTGGATTGCGCAAGAGTCACAGCACGCTTTCACAGAGTAACGGCGTTCCAGGGGTGGTAGTTTGGCAGAGGTCATGGCGCAAGCGATGCTTTGCAAAGGTAGGGAATACCTTAGCAGTGATTACAATTCATAGCGAATTCATCCTAAAGTCAAATAATGCTGCAGATTGAGAGGGTAGTAGTTCATGGTATAGTAATTGTTGAGCTACGTCTCGGCTCTCGATGAAGTCCTTCCGTCCTGCCTGTCTTGCGATTGATCGCATCATCCAAGAAGTCTATCACGTCCACCATATTGTCGAGAGCGAGTAATGCTGCCCTCTCCTGTCGATTCAACAGAGCACGCTTGTCCGGCCCCATACCTGGTCCGCACATCTCGTGAAGGTGATGCTGAACGAGCTTCACTGGCATGGGGGCACGAATGACGTGGCGCATGAAGCATTCGACAGCCTCCCACGGACAGGACTCGAACCCAGCGTAAAGAGCAGGGTTTGCAAGGATACCCCGCGCAGACATAAGACCTGCCAACTTGGTGCCACTGGGGGTGAAGTCCGTGTAGCCATTGTGACCGTTGATCGATGTCGGTTCCAGAGTTTCTTTTGGTGCTTTGGACACCGTCGAGAGGGGTAGCGTTGCCATGGAGAAGACATCGCCAGATAAGAGGATTGGGAGCGTATCGCCGTATTTCTCGAGGAGAATGCCAAGAGATTCGGTGTTAATAGGGGTGGTGGATGCCGTGTGACGGGTACGGGGGTGGATCGTCAGGAAGTCAATGTTGCGGTTCAGGGGATTGCCGATGACAGTGTCGATGAAGTCCATCGTCTTCCTAGCCAGTGGAGTATGAAAGTCAGCGGGGAGTAGTTCCAGAGAGGATGTGAGCGAGAATCTCAGGGGTAAGGTACACTCACCTCAAGTCCTTGTGCACACGGATCTTGACGCTGACGCTCCTCCCCTTTGGACTATCGATATCCCGCTCCTTGCCAACATGCCAGCCATCACTAGCCAAGCGTTGACGAGTCTCAATGACCATATCTCGCACGAGTTCGCGCTGTTCCATCAGAGCAGCACCGAGGGTCTCTGCGCAAGCCCATGACTGTGGGCACCCACAGTTGAGATCGACGCCGTTGACAAAAGGGGCGGCGAGAGATGATGAGCGGGCGAGCTCGAGAGGGCTGTTTGCGCCGAATTGAACTATCGTGGGAGGCTGAACTCCACAAGTGGAAATTGTGAGATCTTTGGAGAAGAGTCAGACCACGGTAAGATACCGGAGTGAGCCGCAAGGGAGTCAACGAACCACTGTCACGGGCAAAATTATTGCGGTTGAACTCCTTCGACAGGATCATGGGTGTCCAGCAAAGATCGGTAGCATATTCGTGAACGGTTTGACGAAAAGCGAGCTGTGGAATAATGAGTCAATGGCCTTCTTGTCTTGAAACATCAGATTTCAATCACCTTGCTATACCTCACCATAGGGGCTGAGACGTTTAGAAATCTATCTTGACTCTTAGCAGCATCGAATATTTTCAGAGGACTGCGTAGAATCACACGTTGTCAGTCACCTTGACCCATGGTGAATGAAAAGTGAAAATCAAAACCCACTGTGTTCTATCTGAAAGAGTTTCATTATAGAGGTCGGCTGCCATGGCGACAATAAGGACACCCACGAGAGTGAGTGATAAAATGCCCGAGTTGATATGAGAGCGTAGATGAATCGAATTGGGACGCACTCACAACGTCGAAGGCGCCCGCAGTGAAGAATTACAGCGGTTCTTAGTGGAGCAGGGGTGCCCTGTGGCATCAAACCTAGATGGGCGATCCTCACCTGGGCTGTCATAGTGGGGGTGGGGCTCTCTTGCGACGATAACGGCGGGGTGATTTTTCACCGCCTGCCCAATGAGGCAGAAACCTGTAAACTTCCTGCGTCAAAACTTTGCTCTACCCCAGCCAAGTGCTTGCATTTATGAGTCGTTTCTTCCCTCGGGAAACACTCTCTCCACCCTTATTTCGACCTGGGCCATTGTTTCTCTCTATCTTGCTTCTTCCCATCTCCGCACTCGCCCTATATCAATCTCAAAGTCGATTTTCACAATGGTCAAGAAGCCCGTTATCGGCCTCCTTGGAGGCGGCCAGTTGGGCCGAATGTTGTGCGAGGCCGCGGGGCCCCTCGGCATCGATATCGCGATTCTGGACGAGGCCAATTGTCCTGCGAAGCAAGCTAACCAAAACAGCCGGCACGTCACGGGTTCCTTCAAGGACCCGGCCAAGATCAGAGAACTGGCTGCCATGTGTGACGTCCTCACTGTCGAGATCGAGCACGTTAACACTGAGGTTCTCGAGGAGATTGCGACCCGCGGTGTCATCACTGCTCCAGGCACTGTCAAGAAAGTACCCTGTCATCCCCATTGGCAGACTCTGCGTCTGATCCAGGACAAGTACTTGCAAAAAGAGCACTTCGCCAAGGGTGGTCTCCCCATTGCCCCTCAGATGGCCATTGAATCCGGCCCTGCTATGCCTGAGAGCCTCACGGCCGCTTACAGGGCATTCCAATTCCCATTCATGCTGAAGGCGAGAAAGGGTTCATATGACGGCCGTGGTAACTTCAAGGTCAGAGGCCCGGAGGACTACGAGGAGGCCATTCGGACGATGGGCAAGCTCTCACTCTACGCTGAGAAGTGGGTGCCTTTCGAGATGGAGCTGGCCGTCATGGTCGTGCGGACTGAGGATGAGGACGGCGAGTTGAGAAAGGTTCACACTTATCCGGCCGTTGAAACTATCCACGAGGAGAGTATCTGCACCAAGGTGTACTACCCACCCCGCCAAGTCAGTGCGGATGTCTGTGAGAAGGCACGCCAGGTGGCTGGGGATGTTATCAAGACGGTGAAGGGCAGAGGTGTTTTCGCTGTTGAGATGTTCTTGCTCAAGGATGGTCAGTTAGCTGAGGCCACAAGACTTGAGGATCAACTAACTTGATGACAGGCACAATCACCGTCAACGAGGTTGCTCCTCGTCCTCACAACTCGGGCCACTGGACTATTGAGGGTGTGCCCTACATGTCGCAGTACAAGGCGCAGCTCCACTCCATCTTGGACATGCTCCCGCGATCTATCAAGTTGCAGCCTCGCGTCTCCGGCGCTCTGATGCTCAACATTCTCGGCGGTGCGCGTGAAGACTCTCACGAAGAGTTGGTCGACCTGACCACATCCTTATACGATGATAACATGGATGTTTTCCTCCACCTCTATGGCAAATCGTCCAAGCCGGGCCGCAAAATTGGACACATCACTGTGACGACTCATTCTGCCAACTCCAGCTTGGAGAGGCTAGCAGCGCCTCTGATTAACGAGGTGAACTACATGCGCGAAGCGCGACTTGATGCTTCCACAGACCAACTCCGTCTGCAAGAGTCTCCTGCCAAGAAGACTAGCTCCCGCAACGCCGATAAGCCCTTGGTTGTTGTCACCATGGGCTCTGACTCAGACCTCAAGGTCTTGAAGGGTGCCTTCGAAATTCTTGAGCATTTCGAGGTTCCCTATGACCTTGACATCACTTCTGCTCACCGTACGCCCCATCGTATGGTTGAGCTTGGAAAGACCGCCGCGCAGCGTGGCATCAAGGTCTTGATTGCAGCTGGTAAGTCTACATGTGTTAATCGACCCTTTAGAAATGATATGATGCTAACATTACCAAAGCCGGCGGCGCTGCCCATCTCCCAGGCATGCTTGCATCCGAGACAACTGTGCCGGTGATTGGCGTGCCCGTCAAAGCCACTCACCTTGACGGCCACGACAGTTTGCTGAGCATCGTGCAAATGCCCCGCGGCTGCCCCGTGGCAACGGTCGGTATTAACAATTCCACCAACGCTGCTCTCCTCGCAGTCAAGATTCTCGGGTCATCTAGCCTCGAGTACCAGCAAAAAATGGCTCAGTATATGAGCAACATGTCCCGGGAAGTTGAGCACAAGGCTGCCGAGCTCCAGAGCAAAGGCTGGAAGACGTACCTCGAGAACCAATGAGGGAAGGTGAAGAGGGTTTCTTAGGATGTGTGGAACTTTATTCCACATTTGGACAGCATTGATTGATACCAGCAAAGGCGTACATAGGGACATAGGGGAGTTAGAAAATCACAAATATGGGGCGGTCACTACAAGAACCCAGATGCTTGACTTTCGGGACGACGCTTCACTACCATGCTGCCACCTTGGTATGAGAAGGGGCTTCTTCATCAAACGATTTCCGGGGAGATACATAGGGGCTTGCGGTTGAGACATGGTTCAACGTTGAGAAGACGGCGTGTGCTACCGCTTGAAACAGGGCCAGGGCAACTCTTAACTTACATCTTGAACCCCGAGAGGAACACCTGCCGGTTGTTTTTTGGTAAGTGACTTCTTACTTTGCAGGCACTACTATAGTGTCTTCTAGGTCTAATGATGATGATTGGCATGACTGGTGGAGCATCTCTCACTTTCCTGTGGGGGTTAGATATCAAGAGGAATAATCAGGAATACTAGGTTACCTTTCTTCCCACTCCGAGAGTTTGGTTTGAGTCTCAAAATAAAAGATTTCATTAATGATCGCCGGGTCACCCAAGAACAGACCGTTGGGACCAAACCCACCTCGTGCTACGGATCTTCACCTTGATTCCCTCTTTTCACCCGACTTTGAGCCACTTACATGTATTGGGTTTTCATTTATTTTATGCACTACGTGCGCAGAAAAGCTCACCCCGTATAAGTATATCTCCTTGCCAACAATAGACCTTGCTGAAGACGGCCTCATCTGTGTGACTCGCATTCGATTGTCATGTCCAGGCACGTCTCGTACATGCGATACGAGAAGGGGCTGTCTCATGCAAGCGTGGCGATCACTGACTGTCCGACTTCTATCAAGGGAGGGACCTCTAAGCACATCAGAGCACTGAATGTGTGGCAAATATCAAAGTGCAAAAGCGAGGCAACTATGACAGACAACAGGAGCCTGCCATGGCTTATGTCTCAGTGCGACGTGGGCGGTCTCCGCCCGCGTTCCTACCAACACGTCCTGGACTGGGACAACGTGAGGGGAAGTCAAATGGTTAAGCCGGGCAGGAGGGAGGGATCGATAGACTTTCTTGGCAAGAATACAAATAAAAGAAGCAGTAATCGGCCGCATGTTCGACTCTATTCATAGCTCTTGCACGTTGCGAGGCTTGGTGCCTGCTTTGGGATACCGAGACAAATATCACTCGCAAAGTACGAGATGACATCCCTTAAAACAGCTGTCTAACTTGTCACTAGACTGATGTCATGAATTTTCAACTACCCAGCGGTGAGCGAAATCTCTCACAGAATGTCACGGCAGGCTGCATGGCACACGCCTGCGGTGACATTGCTCCAAACGGTGAAAGGGGTCCGTGGCCCCTCAAACCATGTTTGATGGTTCCACACTCATGAGAGCATCGCACACACTTGTCGGCTTGAGTATTACGGGTATCCAAGGTGAACCGGTCGACTATTCTAGTGAATGACTTCGGAAAACGTCCTGGCCTAGATAATGCCTGCTCTAGAACTATCCGCAAAGGAGGACCCTGCTCGCCACAAGGCGCATCTCGTAGTAGACGGACCGATGCATCGCCCTGATCTTTTTGATCCGAAGGACCGGATGCGACTTGAGAAACGAATTAGAGATCACCGGTCCAAATCTATCCGAGGAGACCGTTCACTGACAAGGTGGTCGAGATCGACGCCCTCCTGAGACAAGCGCCTTGGCAGAAATATGATAATCCGTGGCCTCGACGTGTACTGCCTTGACGTCGGCTCGCTCCGGTGACTTCTTTTGAGAGTTAGCTACTGGAAAGCTATTGAGAGTTCCTGCAGATAGGTCTAGACGGTGTCGAGAACATCACCGCCATCTCTGTGTGTAAGTCTACTTACAAAGGCCCAGGCCTGTTTGTTGTGTAAAAAGACCTCGTTTCTCTCCTAGGACACGTTGATAAGAATGTATTTCACAGCCCACAGAAAACCGTTTTCTGTCCTATTCCGTCACCTGCATATCCTTCTCAAGCTGAAGGGTATCACGAACAAAGGTCGTGTGTCTGTATAACCCTCTGGACCCCCGCAATCCTGTCCATTTATCCCTTTGATCCTCGGGAGCGAAGACCTGCTAACCTTTTTGCGGCACTGTGGATGGAATTTGAGCTGTTCGAAAACAGCCCGAAGAGTAAGACATCGACTTCACCGTCGATCCTAGGTCATCAGAGAGCCTTCCAGTACAGACTACACCTTACGGCTTGGTATTGCGGCGCGTACTATTTCGCTAACTCTTAACCGGATGCGCTCATCATCCCATTCATCGCAGCCCTGGGATGATCTGCACTCGGGTATAGCATATCTCTTCCTCTCTTGGCAATCATACCAAGAAGGCCGAGGTGACCACCGATTCGAGGCTATCGTGGAATGAACTACCAAACTGGGGCTGCGTCTGCTGGGGCTGGGCAGGGCGAACCAAGCTCGCCTGCGGCCGAGAGAGTCACAAACCTACATGGGCTAGTGCCCGTCTTCCCGTCTTGGTAGCTACCCTTATGACGGAGATCAGAGAGCTCGCCGACCCGTACACCTCGAGACAAACTTGGGAACATATATAGCAACCTTGATGTCCAGCTTTGTCAGAGACTTTGCTGCTGTGCAACCGACATCACCCACTTGTAAACTATCCCCTCTGTATCTCAAGCTACACCACAAACAAACGCAGAGATTTCGATCATCTTCATCACCAAAGGTCACTTCGCAAACAAATTGTCAAAATGCTCTCAAGCAACATCTTCACAATACTAGCCATCGTCGGCCTCTCAGCCGCCCAGATCCAAGTCCCGCCCTCCAACGCCGCCGACTGCCCGCGAACCATGTGTCTCGACGGCATCAACCCAGAATGCGGAATCCGATGGGGCGGCTGCTACGACATGTGCCAGCCGCAAATGAAGCCCACCATGCCGCCTTGCAAGTCCACGCTGAGCAAGTCGACAATCTCGAGGACGTCCAAGCCCTCCTTCACGAGGCCAACCCGGCCCAGCCTGCCGCCCACGCGCAGCCCGACAATCACTCGGGCGCCGCCCAGCTTGACTCCTCTACCCACGACGTCGATCGACAACTGCAGCACGCGTACCGTGTGTGTTGATTACATCAACGAGTGCGGAAAGTGGTATGGCGGGTAAGTTCGGCTTCTTCACTTCTACTGCCTCACAGATTAGTATAGCGTATTATGTTTGCTAACTTGCGAATAAAATTGTAGATGCCACGCCGATTGCAAGCCCTGGCCGTCGTACTCCAAGCCTTTGTGCACACCCACATCCAGCTTGAGTGTTGACCCGTCAACGTTACCAACCGATTACTGAGGACGGTCGCCGACGCCATAGGGTTCATGAATGGGATGAAAGAATCAGGAAGTGATCAAGACGACGTGTGATGATTCTGTATAATGAATAGATGATTTCCTCTACACAGTCCATATCAACTACCTGGTTTCATTAAGAGTACGGCAGTTTCTTACACGATGATACGGTGGTTGGAGTCATGACTTCTACGACATCCCAAAATCTTTACTGTGGTTTCTGTGTGCCTCACAATTAGTTGATAACCCAATACTGTCCGACGAAGCGCCAAGGGAAACGAGAACAGGCTGCCCGAGTGTAGTCTTTGAACAAAATGAATTTCTCCTCCTACTTTACACGTTTTTAACTCCAGAGCCAAAGCCCAAAAGCCTGCGGTGTATGCACCAGCCCTAATAGCCTGATTCCAAAGGGTCCAGGTAGCGATATCCCCCACGCGGCTCACCCACGATCATTACTAAGTTGTTGTCGTGGTATTACGATTGCCTTTGATATTGCCTTCCGCCACTCTCTGGCCCTCCTCTCGTCTTCGTCTTCCCTTCTCCTCGCTTAACCGAATTTCCTACCAACACCCGACACCGGTTCTAATCATAACAAGTTTAGTACACGCGCTTGAAGGGAGGAACAGCCTTGCACTCGTTCTCGTCCAGAGTGTTGGCAATAACGCCACGGTAGCCGAGGTCGACCTTGCCGTGGGGGTTCTTTTGGAAGGAGAGGGTGTGCTTCATCCAATTGACGTCGTCACGGTCGGGGAAGTCCTCGCGGGCGTGGGCACCACGAGACTCCTTGCGAGCGGCGGCGGAGGTGGCGGTTTGGGAACTATTCATCGTTAGTTAACGTCTGCATGAAAGGAAGAGTGTTGAGTGGAACTTACGCGCAAGTCAACAAGTTGCGGAGCTCAAGGGTTTCAACCAAGTCAGAGTTCCAGATCATGCTCTTGTCCTTGATGGAAACGTCGGGGAACTGAGCGTCAATCTCGGTCATCTTGCGGACACCCTCGTCCAGAGACTCCTGTGTTCTGAAAACGCTGACCTCAGTCTGCATAGCCTTCTGCATAGACAGACGAACGTCGGAGGTGGTTCTGCTACCCTCGCGCGTGCGAACGTCATCCAGAGTCTCAATGGCCTCAGCACCAGCATCAGCAGCCAAAGGCTTGTGCTTGGTACCAGGGGTGAACTTGTCACGGATGGTGTGGGAAACGGCACGGCCGAAGACGACCAAGTCGAGGAGAGAGTTGGCACCCAGACGGTTGGCACCGTGGACGGAGACGCAGGCGGCCTCACCGCAGGCGAACAGACCAGGGACGACCTTGTCGTTACCAGACTCGTCAACAGTGATGACCTCACCGGTGTACTTGGTAGGAATACCACCCATGTTGTAGTGGACGGTGGGCAGAACGGGAATAGGCTGGGTGCGAACGTCGACACCAGCGAAAATGCCGGCGGTCTCGGAGATACCGGGCAGACGCTCGTGAAGAACCTCGGCGGGCAGATGGCTGAGCTGCAGGAAAATGTGATCCTTCTCCTCGCCAACACCACGTCCCTCGCGAATCTCCATGGTCATGGAACGGGAGACGACGTCACGGGACGCAAGATCCTTGGCGGTGGGGGCGTAACGCTCCATGAAGCGCTCACCCTCGGAGTTCAGAAGGTAACCACCCTCACCACGGGCTCCCTCAGTGATCAAGCAGCCAGCGCCGTAGATACCAGTGGGGTGGAACTGAACGAACTCCAGATCCTGGTTAGGCAGACCAGCACGAGCAACCATGGCCATACCGTCACCAGTGCAGGTGTGGGCAGATGTGCAGGAGAAGTAGGCACGTCCGTATCCGCCAGTGGCCAAGACGGTGTGGTTGGCAAGGAAACGGTGCAGAGTACCGTCCTCCTGGTTGTAGGCGACAACACCGCGGCACTCGCCATCCTGCATAATCAGGTCGAGAGCGAAGAATTCGATGAAGTAGTTGGTGTTGTGGCGGAGAGACTGTCCATAAAGGGTGTGGAGAAGAGCGTGACCGGTACGATCCTCAGCAGCGCAGCATCTGTAAGCCTGTCCACCCTTGCCGAACTTCTGGGACTGACCACCGAAAGCACGCTGGTAACTGTGAAGCGAAGTATATCAGCATCTGTCTTGAGCTGAGGTGTTTCTGGGCCATCTGTTATCAACTCACATCTTGCCATCCTCAGTTCTTGAGAAGGGGCATCCGTAGTTCTCAAGCTCGACAATGGAGGCAGGCGCCTCACGGGTCATGTAGTGAATAGCATCCTGGTCACCGAGCCAATCTGAACCCTTGACGGTATCGTACATGTGCCATCTCCAGTCGTCCTCGTGCATGTTTCCAAGGGCGGCGTTGATGCCACCCTGAGCGGCGACGGTGTGACTTCTGGTAGGGAAAAGCTTTGAAATACAGGCAGTGTTGAAGCCAGCCTCTGCGAGACCGAAGGCGGCACGGAGACCAGCACCACCGGCACCGACAACAATGGCGTCGTACTCATGGTCGACGACGGGGTACTTGCTGGAAAGGTAAGGTGAAGCCTCCTTTGCGCGGAGGTGTTGGTTCGCGTAAATCCGCGCGGCAGATCTGGTCGTAGAGAATGCGCGCGCCTGCGAGAACTGAGATTGCCAAGTATTAGTTCTATTGTTCAAGCCCAAGCCGAGGCCGTATCTAGATGCAAGGCCGGATCAAAGGAGCGACGTACCGCAGGCTTGGCAGCAAACCTCCTCAACGCCATTGATGAGGCCATGATTGATGTGTACACTATCTTGCAGTGTCAGTATGTGTATCGGTCGCGGTTGTAAGTATTCTGTCTCGAGTTGCGGGAGGCGAAGGGGGCGAGGTGGTGATGGCCGAATATGTCGGGTTGGAAGCCACTTGTGTGTAACCGGGTGGATGGATATCGGTACTGACCGTTATCGGAAGACGGAAGAGAGAGGAGAGGTCAAGCCTAGAATTGCAGAGTTAGCAAATTGGTGTCAGAGGTACCTGGAATTTGGGATACTCACCGTCGAATTGAATTGGTCTCCAAAACGAGGTGCGATCTCTAGGTGATGGATAGACCTCCAACCAGTGTATGGAGAAAAGTACGGAACAAACCACGGCAAACCTCGCACACGTCTTCTGCAATAAGTCAGCTCGGCACCTCGGGTAATCACACTGTAGGTGATTGGTTGAAATAGCTATGGCTAGTGGACTCACGCCACAACCACAGTCAAGCCACAGTTGGTTTCCAGGGCAGAGTTCACATGCAAAGTCCCGTCAAATTCCGAGATCGATTCCGGGGTATCATCAGTGCGACCGGATGAAAGCTTAGCCTTCGTGGATCAGCCGCCCGAAACTCGAAGTTCTATTCTTAACAGACAGGCAATGACCAAAAGTCAATGTCTCTGGTTGCGATCAATCGTTGTCTCTATAATTTGGCATTTCCATTTTCCCTCTGATTGACAGTTTGGTAACTTGCCAATTTGCACGTCGAACAGTGTACACTCCAGGTGCTCTTTGCCCGTTCCCGAGCGGCATTGCCGAGGTGCGGGTGGAACTGGGTCTCTTTGTCGATGGGGAGGAGAAAGTCCATGACTTCACGACGAGAATCGCCCATCGTCAGCAGTTCTACTTTGCCACACTTTCAAGCAATGCAGAGCCTCGGTAGACAACCACAGTTTCAACTAAAAGGAGAACGTGACTCTATACCGACAATTGAAACGCCAACCAATTAGACTTTTTATGTCTTCAACACAGTAATGCGACTTGATCAGGCGCAACAATCTGCGTGGCTGCTACAAGACCAATTGACCCACAATAACTCTGGCGCTGCAGAAGTGAAGTGTTGAAAATAGTAATTTAGGGTTACTCTAGGTATCTGGTATGGTGAAGCCACCCCGTTGCAAACAATTCGCCCGTGGCGACTCACTAGTATCAAGCCCTCTTCAGTCGGCTCGTTCCTTAACGTGCCATGCCAATCTCGGGCCTAGGCCTTGCCTCCCATCTCATTGCTCAGGCACTTTCAGACACAGGGCCAAACTCCTATGAGTTACTGCGGGCTAACGAAAACAAAAGAAAGCCTGAATTCAAAGTCCCCTTTTAGTGTGTCCAAGGAGTTCAAACTCCAGCCATGCTCATAAAGTACACACTACCTAGTATACAGCCAATATCGCGCCGCCCAAGATTATGACTCCAAACGTAGACCCCACAACTTCTCTAGCTTTTTAGAAAGCCATCTGCTTCTTGATCTCGGCAATAGCCTTGCCGGGGTTCAGGCCCTTGGGGCAGGCACGTGTGCAGTTGAGAATCGTGTGGCAACGGTACAAGCTCATCGAGTTATCGAGGGCAGCCTTGCGCTCGGCCTTCTTCTGATCGCGAGAGTCGGCGAGCCAGCGGTACGACTGGAGGAGGATGGCGGGTCCCAAGTACTCCTCAGAGTTCCACCAGTAAGACGGGCACGAGGTTGAGCAGCAGGCGCAAAGAATGCACTCGTAGAGACCGCTCAACTTCTTTCGGTCGGCGACGCTCTGGCGGTATTCCTTTCCCTGTGGTAGATATTAGCGAGGATCACTCGAGATGTTGCAGTCTGAATCACGTACATCAGGGGCAGGAGTGTCTCTCTGGAGGTAGGGCTTGATTGAGCGGTATTGCTTGTAGAACTGGGTCAAGTCGGGTACCAAGTCCTTGACGACGTAGGTGTGAGGCAAAGGGTAGACCTTGACGTCTGAAGCGTTCTCTGAAGGGATACGGCCTTTTGTGCTTGTTAGCATTGAAAAGCCATGAGTTCTTTCAGCAGCTTGCAAAGCCAGGTGGCTACAAGGGTGCTTCAGGAGTCAACGTACAAAGGCAAGCGAGCGTGTTCTGGCCGTTAATGTTCATGGCGCAGCTACCGCAAATACCCTCTCTGCAACTTCTGCGGAAAGTAAGGGTAGGGTCTAGCTCGTTCTTGATGCGAATCAACGCATCCAGCATCATGGGTCCGGTCTTGTTCAGGTCCAGCGTGTACTCCTGCATCTTGGGCTTCTCGGTCGGCGTGTCGGGGTTCCAGCGGTAGATGGTGAACTTCTTCATCTTGGGCTCCTTTGTCGCAGGCACTTGATCGCTAGGGGTAGCCAGGCCACGGCGAGGAATAGTGACGGCAGGGCGGAAAGCAGCCTTGGTGGCCGAGCCCAAGACGCGGGTGGAAGAGCGGAGAGATGCCATTATGGCGATTGGTTTTCGTGGTTGACTGGACAGAAAATGGAGTTGAATGAATTGGTTGTTGACACACCGAGTGGAAGATGAGCGATTCCAACGGATTGGCGGGGCGCGGTGTGGGAAAGCTGCGATTCACCGTAGTATTATCCTTGGTGGCGGTTCAGAGAGTAGTGGAAGACATCATGGAAGTTTGCTTCAATCCCTCGGTTATTGTGTCGAAGCGGCCGGAGCGGAAAAGTGGAACCTCTGACCAATCATTGCTGAGTGATTTTAAACCACATTTCTATTGCCGCTTTTGACCTCAATACCGAGCTCTTACCTTGTGCTTCCGGATAAATGCTCAGCAAACCAGCTTGAAGGTCAAAAACTCCCCATTCAAAGGCATCTTCATTCTTATGTGAATACTATATCGATGTTCAAATCTCCAGACTACCTTACTACGCTGGGCAGTTTGACAATCATATCTGTACATCCGGACTCCCGGCTCGTGAGGATTTAAAGCAGCGCGCACCTCCTTCCCCCAGTTTTCGTGTGGAATAAACCGGCATCTAGGACCGGGAGCAGCTGAAAGCTGACTCAGCGGGAATACCCCGGGTAGATAGCATCCCTGGGGAGTCTGGGGTTGGGGCCTTTTTCTTATGACATCAAGTGGACGTTGCATTCCCTTTCAGACGCGACTACCTATCACAAGTCGTCTGTCCATTTGACGTTGCGAAAGTGCTCGTGTCGAAGAAGCGTCTCGAGCTACGAAATATCTTGGGTCCGCAGTTTAGCTATGTGATTCCAGTCGCATTTCTAACCAGCAATTGATACGGTTAATATGCGGACTGCGGAAGCACCGCATCTCCAAGAAACACTCTACATCGCAGCACATTGGAAGCAATGGCCGCAACGGTGACAGTATTGCGCCAGCCTCTGGTCCTCCTCCCTGCCACAAGGCCATTATCACAAGGTATGCTTTTGCTTTGCATCGAATTCTAAAACTCGCGTACTGATTATTCCTTAGCATCCATTAGCTTCTCGAAGTATCTCGCCCGACAACGGTCGACCCCTCCGACGAACATCTCATCGCGATACTTCTCAACAGCCAGAAGCATGAAGTCCGACTCAGCTGCAAAGCTATCCTACCACGTTGCTGCATCTTTTACCGCGAAAGACCATCCATACGACCCATCCACGCACGTCTTTCACTTCAATCCCTACAACCGTATCCAGCAGAACCGTAGCAAACGCTCCAGACCAGACAGCGGACACGATGCCTTTTTCGTCAGTCGAGTCGGCGACTCTGGCGCAGTAGCCCTCGGTGTGGCTGATGGCGTCGGCGGCTGGGTAGATTCTGGTGTTGATCCGGCGGATTTCTCACACGGTTTCTGCGATTACATGGCTTCGACAGCCTACGGACATGGTTCGGTCAAAGACGACCCGACCACAAAGGGCACGGGCGACAAGGAGCCGCTCAGAGCGCAAGATTTGATGCAAAAGGGATACCAGGCGATCAATGAGGACAGCACCGTCATTGCTGGTGGCAGCACAGCGTGCGTTGCTGTTGCATCCCCAGACGGCAACCTCGACATTGCCAACCTGGGCGACTCTGGCTTCATCCAGCTCCGATTGAACGCCGTACACACCTACTCCGAACCCCAAACGCATGCCTTCAATACACCTTATCAGCTCTCTATCGTGCCTCCCAGCGTTGCCGCTCGGATGGCAGCTTTCGGTGGCCAGAACCTATGCGACTTCCCCAAAGACGCCGACGTCACTCGCCATGACCTCCGCCACGGCGATATTATCGTTTTCGCAACCGACGGTGTATGGGACAACCTGTTTAACCAGGACATCCTCCGTATTGTTAGCAATGTCATGACCACGACAGGCGCATGGCTCATGACGAAGAATGGCGTCCGCGTCGTCGACAATCTCAAGCCCTTTACAAAACCCGCTGAAGACGCCTCAGAGCGACCGTCCTCAAAGTTTCTTACCTTGCAGAGCGTGCTCGCGGCGGAAATCACGTCCGCCGCCAAGTCGGCGAGTCTCAACCGCAACGTCGACGGTCCCTTCGCCAAGGGAGTGCAGAAGTATTACCCGCAGGAGAACTGGCACGGCGGCAAGATTGACGACATTTGCGTTCTCGTTCTCATTGCGTCGGATGACTCGAAGGCCGCAGCCAAGAGTCGCCTTTGAGGCCGTCATGTATCAATACCAACATTACTTGCCGCATCTAAAGCTCGTTTCTGCTTTTTCCAGTTGCGCAGAAACTATCCCCCATAGAAGCCCAAAAAAGGAGCGCCACCGCTGCATTTTCCCGTTGTATCGCAATTTTGGACCGTTGCCAATTTCTCATTCGGTGACACAGTAAGACTGTACAAAGGATTCTGAGCAATGTCTTGTTTTCTCATACACACGCGCAATGAAGAGGCATCGAGAAGTCCGCAGTCAGCCAGTCATAGCAATTACAGAAAATACCATCCACATTCGAATTCTGTCCGGTCCGTCGTACTCTACCTAACATCCAATCTCTACTCCTCTCAATTCATTGGATGTTTCTCTGCTTGGGTTTATACTTCTCCACCGATTAAACTACACGTTTTGGCTCATGCGATCGACAGGAACGGTCGAACGAGAGGTCCTTGTTTTGTCTTCTCCTTTGTCCTTGCCATGAAGCGGGGCGAGGCACTGGGAACTTGCCGATCGCAGGCGCGGCTCTGTCTGGGCGGGTTTCTTGCTTTTCTCCCTTCCAATGGACGGAGCCCCTTTTTTCTTTTGAACTCCACGTCAGCTGCTCTGGAGTCTGCACACGTTCGTTCTCCTTTTTTTTTTCTCCACGTGGGGTTGGTCTGCTGTATGAACCACTGATCTGGGTCGAGAAAGATCGAGGATGAAACAGCTTTATTCTCTGGGGAAAGCCAATGGGCTATGCCTTTGAATAAAAAAAAATCCCTACCTTACTTTACATTATGGACGTTGGGCAGGAAAGACGTTGAAGTTTTATGTGGACGGTCCCAACGAATGATAACTTATTGTTTGTCTTCGAGAGTATGACAATAAGTCGCCGTACGAATGCACAGCATTATATGAGCCTCATGCTAGAGGCAGGGCATGTCCGCTTCCGAGTGGGATAGGCGCAGGTCGAGTGACACTACTTTGAGGTGCAGACGGAAATGTCACCTTACCGAGGACAAACGGTCATGCGATGCATGCAACCTGAAGTGGTAATGTCAAGACGCGGGGTCAAGATTACCCATGTCACACAATAGAGACGATTATAGGCAGCAGAACTAAAAGATATGAGAAGGCAACAACGCATTGAGTTGCTAATTGATTGTTTACAGGCCCAAAGATTTCCGATAGGCCCGAATACAATGTTTACTTAATCATCCCCTGTCCTTCGAGAGCGTTTTGCAACTCGACCCGCTTGCTTCATTTAAAATGCAACTCCTGGTCCTGTTCGTTCTTGGATCGCATTACTGTATTATAAACCTTTGTTCGCATCATATACCCGTCATTGGGCTGAGATAGCCCAAACACCCTCACTGGCCACCAGTTTACTGGAAGTAGAGCATGGCGGCGACGGTGAGGCCGATCAGGGCAATGGGAGAGCCCATGCGGACGGCGTCACTGCCGGGAACGGTGGTAGGAGAGCTGGTGGAGGAGCTGGTAGCGCTGGTGCCTGTCCAATGGTTTAGTCAAAATTCTTCTGCTTCAAGTAGAGGTCTACGTACGAGTACTAGCGCGGGTGCTGGTAGAGACAGTGGAGGCAGCGGTGGAGTTAGCAGCGGAAGAGGCCGAGCTGCTCTCAGCGGAGGCGGAGGAGGCAGAAGCGGAGGAGGTGATGGTGGAAGCAGCGACGGTGGTGGTGATGGTGGCGGAAGCGGAGGCAGAGGCAGAGGCAGAAGCCGAAGAGACGGAGGCGGAAGCAGTGACGGAGGTGGTCAGGGTGAACTGCTCAGAGTAGTTGGGAGTGCCAGTAGAGTCCGAGATCTCGATGGCGTACTGGTCGGAGGGGAGAGTGGAGGAAGGAGTCCAGGAGAAGGAGGTACCACTCTGGCCAGCTGGAATAGATGTTAGTATCAGATGACATCTCACCAGCACTCGAGATGTACTTACTGGCGATGGTGGAGACGGTCTTGAGATCGGTGCTGGGGCCGTTCTTCAGGGTGAGAGTAACGGGGCCAGAGGCATCAGACCAGGTAATCTCGAAGGCCTGACCAGCCTGGACGTTGAAGTTGGTGTTGGTAAGCTGAACAGCCTGGGCCAGGGCAGCGAAGCCGGCGACGAGGACAGAGGTGAAGCTCTTCATTGTGACGGATTGGGTTGTTTTTCGAAAATTAAGTGATGAACGAGTGTAGGAGTATTAGGTATCGAACTACTGTAATTTAGCAAAAAAGGTCAACAACGAATGTCGGGAATAGGCTCGTGAGGAAACAAAAGGGAGAGAAACAGGCAACGGTGGGAGAGGGGGACAGCTGGGTAGAAAAAGGCTTCCTCGTCTCGCGCAGGCGCGAAATTAGGCGAAGTCGAATCAGGGGTAGAGCATGGAAGGGGGGGCGTGTGCGGGTTTGGCGGAGAGGAGAGGCAGGCAGGCATGCGACTTACATCAACACCTAGACGGGGCTTTTCCTATAATTACTCGCACGCGTTACTGTTGCTGGGGGTGTGCGGATGGATGGTTGGCTTTTTGGAGAAAGTAGCACCAGAAGATCAGCAATTTGAATTCTGGGAGTGGTGTGGTTGTGATTCTTGGTTTTCTTGTTGTGCGTAGAGTGTTGGAACCTTGGAGGGACTTATTTGTAGTGTGGACCAGGCAAGTTTGTTTGGATTGAGATGGTGATGGAATGGATGAAGTGTCAGGTGGGAAAAGATGGGCACACTTGAGCTTAAGAAGAGGCAGGAAGTGTCGAGGTTGAAACAGACAGGCGCGCGATCGAGCCTTCCTCTTTGCTATCTTACAGAGGAAGGACTCATGGCGACATCATAACAAGCACCCAACGCAGCAACAGCCGGTGATGAACAGCAACCGCGCGCACTTTGAGGCTTCTGGAGGGCGCCGCGGACGGCATCACGGCTCCCACTGGGTGCGCGGACTTACATACCTAAGGTACCTTACCTTAGGGTACCTTAGGTAGCTTGGTTAGGTACCTTACCTTGGTCCTTACACTGGTGAGGTGAGCGTGTTGAAAGGGTAGTGCGGTACCTTACCACCTGAGGAAGTCGCATGCCATTCGTCGCAAATGAGAAAAGGAAGCGACGACGACGAGCGGGGCGCGGGTACCTTCCCACCTCTTCCAGCAGCCCTGGCAACAGGGGTGGCACTAGCTCTTAGATTGGACTAGCGTGGAAAATTCTTGGAGGGTACCCCTGTCACAGAGAGGAAACCTGGCGAACCCCAGGAGAAGCGCTAACCAAGACCAAGCTTCAGGTTCTTGTCCTTTGGTTGTTTTTGGTGCTGGCCAACGTCCGGCATGACTTCTTTCTGCTACTCCCAGTGGCCTCCTCTTCTGCCGTAGAATGCTACGACTGCGTGCAGCAGCTTCAGCTTACTAGTGTTGGTGTTCCAGGTTAGCTGCGAATTTTACCTTTACTCAATTCACCATTCATCCGCACGCCGTCGTCCGGTACCCTTCATTCAACCTCAGGCAGGCAAGGTAGGTAGCAACTCTAAGACGACCGTATGGTATTCTTACACAGTAACTTGGGTAGATTTCCTCCAAGCTTACGGATACTCCAAGGCGATGTCCGATTTCTCAACTACGTGCGACCACTGGACAGTCCCCCCGATGCAGCCGTCAACTCCCCTGGTACTCCTAGCTTGTGTCCCCGGAGTCGCCCAAGGCTCCTTATTGGGCCTTTTCGGCCGGGGCGATGGGAGGATCACGACCAGCTCAGGCAACAGCAGGGAACTTGGAAGAGGTCTGGACCTCAACGGTTCTCGCCTGGGACTTTGGGACTCTGTCCTGGGACCCAGGGCTGTCACTGGCGTCAATTTGAACAATGCGCCCAGCAATGGCACAATCTTCCACATGCCATGCCATCTCGCTTCCCTGCTTTCCAGCCCACAGCAGGTGACACCACGTTGGAACCCGCTGGAACGGCCCAAGACGCGAAGAGACCCCAAAAACCCCTCCGCTGGTCACTGACTCTCTCACCATCGGATGGGTACAAACAGGTCACACTGCCCTTCACAGTACGTCCCGACAAGCGGTGGGTACATTCGTTCTGGTCTGGCAATGGGGAAAGGTTCCTGTCGATCTGGGTCTCTGGAGGCGCAGCAAGGGAGAGTGAGAGAGACTTCTCCATCTCGCACATTTCCAACGGCCGCCCTCCTCCGAAGCCCCCCGTTCGCATTGGACTGAATCGCAGCGAGGGCCCTTTTCGCCCCCCATGGGAATGTGCGAATGCTTCTGCCGCTGCCGCTGACGCCCGGCTCAGCCTGTGATTGCGTGCGCAACCAACAGCGTCCATCCCTCCACCCTCCCTTCCAGCTCGTGTTCCATTTCTCCACGGCAAAACTTTACTTTCCGCGGACCAGTCACGAGCCGCCTGCGATCCCATCATCGATCCGAGTTGGCAATGACAGCTCAAGGCTCCCCCATTACACTATTGAAGGTGACGACGCCTACGGATGCTGGATGCTCATGAAGGTGGCTTGTCCGAGTGGTATATCCGTCGAGAAAATCTGTGCAGAATGCTCTGTGCTTGTGCATTTAGAAGACTTCGAAAATAGCATCGGCACTTACACGCCCAGCCTTGATGTGTTGGGACACTTTCGTCGTCAATCGTCCGAGATCTGTGCTTCGTCTGCAGAGTAACATGCCTGTACGCTCCGTTCCTCACAGTGTTGTGTTTGGGTGGGAGCACCAACATAACTGACGCGCGAGACAGCAGATCTGCTGCTGCTGACATACTCAAGCGTGTCAAGTTCCTTTTCCTTTGGTTCACCAAGACGCTACTCTGAAAATCAAGCAATACTGGTGTCCGTACCGTTTCGCAAGGACAGTCAGACGCACATCAATCTGGAATGGGACAATCCCCTAATACGGACCAGGACAGCCTAGGAGAAGGCGTGGCAGGCTACGAATCGCCTGATGAGGATCTACCGAGGGCCTCTGGGGAAAAGATTTCACTCGCGCCTTCACCCACTTGATCCGTGCCGTAAGTTGCGATCCCGCCCCATCGGTCCAAACTCCAAAGTCTCGCGGAGCCTGTAGGAGCCAGGAGCGTACACATATTGCATATATTACCGTCCCATTTGTCGACGCGCCTCGCTGAGTCGCTGCATCCCATCATATCATTACGCCAAAGCGGCAATCTCGCTCTCTTTCGGCTGACCGGGGAGCCTCCTCAGAACGATGAATAAGATGCAACGACGTCAGGCTCGCCTCTCGCCTATGCCAATGGTGTTTTCCTGTTCCCAGTTCCCACCGAGTCCAATTTCCAATGCACACCCCGTTGGGTCCCGTTGTGGAGACCAACATTGGCCAAATCTCCCCAGCGTACGCTACTTCACGGCTTGCATGGTACCTACATTCTGCGCAATGGTCCTTGCTTCTGGCCTCCAATCGACGGACTCGGACACTAATGGCTCTCGCCTGACGGCCCTGGCCCAGGACTCTCACTGGAACCCTGTCCATGCGTGTGCGCGCTCCTCCAGAGAGGCTCCATGACCGACAACGGGAAGCCTGCAGCATTGACAGGGCATCGCCTGGCTCTGAATATGTCGTCCGAACCCTTCAGCAAGTTTGCCAAAGTCCAAGTCGTTTACGGATATTTACCACAAAATGCAGCCCGGACAGAGCCATCGGCCCAAACCATCGGATACAGCAGCTCGCTCGAACCAGCAGCCTCTTGACCTGCTGGGGTCGTCGCATCGTCGCTCTCTCCGTGATAGGCTTGGCTATCTATCCATGCTGTGCATTTTTTCCACCCAAGCCACTTACTCCGTACTTGGATCTCGCAGTAGGTAATTCGATCCTCAATCAGCCGTGCGATGACACTTCATGGCCATGCCGTGCTTGGGTCTTGGCTGAAATAGACCAAGCCTGCTCGCCCAGGGGGCGTTTCACTCTGACACCCGACTGGAATGGAAAAGCACCAGAATCACGGAGTTTTCCTCGGCTCGACTCAGATGACGTAAGTATAACTTTCTGACGGCGATGACGGGAATGCCGGCCTGGATCAGTTCTGGTCAATCATGCCGTTTCAGCTTATAGCTCAGTCAGGACATTAAAGTCAGACTGAGGCGATGAATGTTCTGCAACGCCACAACCGCGTGCGTTGATCAATAGGCCCAATACGTCTCGTTCGCTGAAAACGCTGCCCAAGACGCCAGTCTCGTGACTTGATCAAAGGAACTGTCTCCCACGAGAATTCACAGGCCCTTGAACGTTGAAAACCATGCCGCTGGCTGGATCGTCATGGTATCTTGAGTTTCAAAAGACTCAGAAAAGCCACATCAATGTGACAGACTGTTGTCTAACATTGGCGCAAAGCCCCCCGTGCTTTAGCAAAAGACATCACTCGGCAAACTCACGGCCATTGCCCAACATGTATGCACATATGCTGTTGCGCCGGTCTACGAATGGCTTAGATGGCTGTGGCGGTGGCGAACTCACAAGAGAGGCCTCCTCTCTATGTGGTATGTAGCTTTGACTGGCATGATGTCTATTCACGATGTGAGCCCAGAGTGCATCGAACGACACCTCGCCGAACACCCTCAGCCTCCTCCCTGACTTGAGTCACCGTTGCTCCTCTTCCCCTAGCCTTGTCCACGAAATCATCGAGTGAACCTCCAACGCCAAAGTAAAGCCGCTTCGCTCCAACCAGCGCCTGCGACTGGCAGCTGCTACGTTGGCTCTGTTCTCTATTGAGGATGGCAAGGACCATCTCATTGAAAGCGTCGAGTGCGAAGGGCGAATAGATGGTTTCCGCTCCAATAAGAAGGGTATCAAAACTGCTGGACCCGTCCAGCTTGGACTGAGTCTCATAGAGGAGATCAACAAGCTCCACTGACCAGCCACCAGAAATGAAATTGAGAGAGATTTGGGAAGACGTCAGGAACTCCTTGAATTGCTGCAAGACCTCTGGTGTGAGTTCGAGCTCGTCTCCCATCGCAAAGGCCTCCTCCAGGGCGGCGTTCTGCTCTCTGCGTTCCAGAGCCCAAGCGAGGATAAAGTTAGGCAACGTGACCAACTGCAAAACTGTCGGGTTGTAGTCGGCCAGGGTCAGCACAAGTGGCGATCTCGGCGCTGGATTCCTCATGGTCCATTGCAAAAGAGCGAGCGATGGGAGCCCTGTGCCGCATCCAAGCTGCGCGTAGGTGGATTAGCTTTCGGTTCGCCACTTGAGCCAGCAAGACATGAAAATAAAAGAAAAATAGAAACGCGCGTCAGGTGTTCAGATGTTCGTACCTCGATCACTCGGAGAGGCCGTTGCTTGAGCAGATCCAAGTATTGGCCACTGGCGAGAACCTTGACGAGGTCCACGCTGCTCTCCCAGCTCTTGAAACCGCCCTCGTAGACGCCCGTCTTGACATCGTGGCTGCCGAGGCCTTCGGCATCGGCACCGTCACCAGCGGCCTCATCCTCGGCCATGAGCTGCACTCGCACATCCCAGAGCTCGCGACGAGGGATCTTGATGAGGCTGCCGTCGTCCAGAGTGACGTCCAGGTTGCCGAAGGCGACCTTTGAGGGCAGCTTGGAGAGCATGTCCTGCAGGTCGTGGGCGGTGGGCGGCAGTTGGGGTTTGCCGGGGACCGGAAAGGCGCTGGCTGCTGCGGCGGACTGCGGGGTCTCGGGCTCCGGGGCGGCGGGCGCGGAGGCCTCGGCGGCCGGGACGGGAACGGAGTCGTCCTCTATGTCATCGCCGCCGAATCCGAAGGAGAATGATGCCATGTTTCTTTTCGAGGGTGGGAAATGCCGCGTGATTTTGCAGGGTTTTTGTACGTACCTTTCTGCAAAAGATGAGTGAGTTGAGTCCCTACGGATACCTACCCAAGAAAGAGACTATAAAAATGTGGGGGCGGGTTCACTCACACACACACAAAACGAAACGCAGTCTCTTATTGGAACCTCACCGAGGCAAGCTACCTCATCGGGTGTGTTTGTCGAATCGGAAAACCAACAGCGGATATCTCAGGCCACTCAAATGACTTGGTGGCTTGCAGATGTGAGAGGTCTTTTGGTGCAGTGGGTCGATTAAGCTTGAATCCAGCTTGCGTTGCTGGTGCCTGTCTAGTAAAGAAGTCAACTGTTTTAAATTGGGCTCACAACAAGTCCAAGGTTGGCTTCAAACCGTTGCCACCAGCAAGATTTCGGCCATAACATAACGTCTTCTTGTTGCTCGCATATCCAAGGCACCTAGAGAGTTGCCAACTATCAATTGGCCGAGTCCCCCATCAAGCCAATCGTCATCGGTGGCCAAGAAATGGGTATGCTTGCTTTTTGTTTGCCAGAAGTTCTTCCCTATCGGCGCTTTATCATTCGAAAACTCTTCTGATTCTGCACCAACGCCGCCCGCCGCATGTTTGGGCACTTGCTTGGTCGCAAAGAGACCAATAATCAGCAACTTCTCAGAGAGGTTTCATGCAGTGCGGCGACTAGGGAGGAGGCATCACAACTGAGCGATTGTCTCATATCTATGTACCTGTACGGAGCCACGGAGCCTCCCCTTCGGCCTTCGGATCTCGTGCTTACATCCTGAACCCCCAGCCCAACACCCATGCTTTGCTGGCTGCTGGCTGCTGCGAAGGCGAGGACGAAAGCGAAAGCTGCAACTTTAATAGGCTGACTGGCGTTCGGAGAAATGATCCGCAGCTGAGCCTATTCCTCCCACGTCTCTGACTGCGTCTCTCGCGCATGCTCTGCTGTACCCTCTGCGCTCGCTCTTCACATAAGGTAGATGGAAAAAAGCCGCAAGCTGAAGAGCCAGCGGCCGTTCATGGCACCATGAGCCCATGACAAACCTGCAGGCCGTGGCCGCAGTGGTTCATGGGCTCAGCTGCAGATGCCTGCCAGACAGACACACATCTCCGCATCTTAAAGACCCGGAGGATCTGGTGCATCTCGAGCTTTGTGCTCCTTCAAACGAGATCTCGTGTCTCAGTGGTCAGCAAACGCGCGAGGATGCCGCCCCCCTCCCGTCATCCCACCATCTCTACCATGCGGCGCCGGACGTACCCACGGCCGATCGACAATGGACCCGGCACTCGTGATTCCTTCTCTCGGCGATCCACCCATCAGGGCTTCACATATCCCCGTTCTTCGGTTCTTTGTCAGCTGGGATGTCGTCAAGGGATGAATGAAGCTGACAGAACGGTCGGAAGCCAAAGCATCCTCAACCTCAACCTCAGGACCGCAGTGTCTTTTGCCTTCAGGGAACGGCCAGGGTCAGACATCAAAAATTGGCAGCTTCTCTATCCGTAGATTTGCCCCGGTTTGCGCTCCATATCGCCCCCCGTCCGCGGCACTCACCACGATCCCGCTCCGGCTCCAAGCCTCCATCCTCCAGTGCGGCAAGAGTCGTGATTCGCCACTCACCGTACTTGGATCCATGCCATGAACACCCCTCAGCCCGGTTCTCCCCTCCTCCCGCCGTGGTTGGATGGTTTACGACCTGGTCCAGCCCGGGACCCTTTTCTTGCTAATCGGACCTTGCTTGACCGCAACGAGCTAGCAGACGTGCAGACAAACCATTTTGTTCAATTCTTCTGCCCATGGACCAGCCTTGTTCCAAAGTCGTTTGGATACGTGCAGCCACACCATGTGCCGTTGCACCAGCCAAGATTGATAAACTGCCCGTCGTAAATCGGCCAACAGTGATGCCCGGTGCAGACCCCTCCCAGGCTCCTACGACATGAACCAATCCCCAATTGAGAGGACCCGTACCCACTGGCGCCTCTCTATCCGTAGAGTCCACCATTTGGTTTCATGTGAGCTGTCTCTTTTGCATCATCAAAGTCCATGTAGGTATGCCTCTTGACAAGAAAGCTGTGTTGCGTCAGCTCGTAGCTCCCACACTAAGGTGGTGCGGTTATTGGTGTTAGCCGCGGAATCATGGTAGAATTCACCTCGGATTCTGCTGCCTGTCACTAACAAGGACAACGTCTCTTGGTTCCCGCGCCAGCGGATTCACTCGTTGCTTCTTCCTCTCTGACCCTTTCCGGGTTGTCTCATCCCATTCTTCCATGGTAGAGGCTCCTTTACAATTATTGGCTAGTCTCCGTGACAGGTCGCCGCGCTACACCTGCCAAAAGTCCACAGTCACCGCCCGCATCCTCTCTTTCAACCGTATCTCCACCAAGCGAGCAGGAGAAAGGCGCTTGTTCGGAAAGAGATTCCTTGCAGCCACTCGCTGGCGCCTTCCTCGGGACTCAACACCCCTTGGCAACTTCAACTTAGATATAAACCGGTCTCTTCTTCCTCTCGATTCTGTACCTAGGTAGCTCTACAGGCACACAAACCAGCAACTTTTCACAATGACACGGCAACTCCCTCAACTATCTCGTCATGTCGACGCCCAGGGTAGCGGATCCAGTCAACCTACCCGCACCAATACTGCCTACACTGTGAAGGAAGCACCGCTCGGGACTCCGCAGCCCATTCGCATCATCGGGATCGGCGCCGGTGCGAGCGGGATCAACCTGATACGCACCCTAAAAAACACCCTCGGTCCCTCGACGTACGAGCTTGTGGTCTACGAGAAGAACGAGAATGTCGGGGGTACCTGGTTCGAGAACCGGTACCCCGGGTGCAAGTGCGACGTGCCTAGCCACAACTATCAGTTCAGCTGGAGACCAAATCCGGCCTGGTCGAGCTTCTTTGCCCCCGCGGCGGAGATCGAGGACTACCTTTGCCAGATATGTGACGAAGAGAAGCTGCGGCCCTTTATCAAGACTTTTCACCAGATCATCGGGGCGGCTTGGTCAGAGTCCAAGGCCGTGTGGGAGTTGCAGATCAAGAACTTGGGGACTGGCGCCGTCTTTGAAGATTATGCCAACTATCTTATTGACGCAACTGGTATCTTGAAGTATGTACATTGCCATTCGAATTGCGTACTATATTAACGTCTAACTTGCCTAGTAAATGGAGATTTCCGGACGTGGAAGGCATCGCGCGTTTCGAGGGTGCCCTTATTCACAGCGCAAATTGGCCGAAGGACTTTGACTATACAAACAAGAAGGTAGCAGTCATTGGAAATGGTGCGTCCGGTGTCCAGATTGTTCCAGCAATGAGGCCACGTGAGTATATCCCACCCCTATCATGGCAATGCAGCCAGCTTACAACAAGCAGACGTGAAGAAGCTTCACCACATCATTCGGACGCCCACCTTGATTATCCCTCCTCGTGTTGCCACAATGAAGATGGGGCCTTCAGCAGCTCTCCTTAACCAAATTGAGATGGACGAGAACGAGCGATTCTCAGCGACGACGATTGAAAAGTTCAAAAACGACCCAGTCTTCTACAATAAGTTTACAAAGACTCTCGAGATGGACTCCAACATCAAGTTCGCCATCTCTCTCATTGCGGGAAGCCCTCAACAGACATGGGCGCTGGGAAAGACCAAGGAATTCATGACGGCGATGCTAAAAGGAAATGAGAAGCTCTGCAAGCAGCTGATACCCGATTTTCCCCTTGGATGCAAGCGACTCACTCCCGCCCCTGGATATCTCGAATCGTTCCACGACCCCCGGGTCTCCCTTCACACCGACGCCATCAAGAGATTTGTGCCCCATGGTATAGAGCTGGTCACTGGGGAGACCCTCGAAGTTGATGTTGTCGTCTGTGCCACTGGCTTCGACTCATCGTTCCTCCCATCGTTCCCGTTAGTCGGTCGACACGGCAACTTGCAGGACATCTGGTCCGAGCAAACACCCAAAGCATACATGTCCCTTGCCGTTGCAGGTCTGCCAAACTTCTTCAGTAAGTCGGGCTTCCCTTACGCTCACCGCTTCGAAGCTGACCATCCTGCTTGCTGTAGAGTTCCTCGGGCCTAATGCACCTGTTGTGCAGGGTGATATTTTTACGCTTAGCGAGCACATTGCCACTTACATCGCCAATACTATCCTCAAATGCCAGACAGAAGGCGTCCGGACTATCGCTCCGTCTGAAGCGGCCGTGGAGGACTATTTTGAGCACATCTCAGCCATTATGCCTCTCACAGTCTTTGCAGGCGGATGCAGATCTTGGTATAAGCAAGGCGAGGTCAACGGCCCTGTGACAGGCCTGTATCCTGGAAGCCGTATGCACTTCATCCGCTTGCTGGACCGGTTCAGGGGTGAGGACTGGGAGTACACGTATGAGAATGCGAAGCAGAACCGATTCGCATACTTGGGCAACGGGTTCACGGTGCCGGAGATGGCGATGCTCAAGGCTGGAGCGCCGCCTTCCTGAATATGGCGGCGGGGGCCACGGGGGCCAACATTGCCTTGTACATAGACAGGGATAGACGGCTGGATCTTGTACTCAGTGGCATCACTTTCTGGGTGGTTTGCAGGCGTTGATTTCTGGGATGGGTCTAGTTCTATGCATGATGGATGATGAAGCCGATTTGAGTGCTTGACGATTCAAGCGAGTCTAATACCAGAATGGCGTGTGGCACACACACATACAGGAACAGCGCTTGAACTTTTTGATACCATTATTGCTTTTCCCTGCTGCTCTCGACTTGCTACCTGGGCTTCGAGTCGTCAAGTGAGACCCCTGTTTTTTTCTCCTTAAGTCGGAGGAGCCGCGGCCTGCGGGAGTCATCCAATGTCTCGGATGCTGAGCCTCTGAGTGGTTATGTCCAGGCGACTTGGTGCGGCATAGCCGAGTGTTGGTTACGTTGATAATAGCCCCCGGAACCAAGTGACCAATTTTCCCCTAGTCCAGCTGTGTGCTGCCTGGTTATGCAGAGTTTTCGCGGAAGATGCGAAGGCCCGACCAGCTAGTTGGTAACGGCGCCGTCTTGGGTCGTTGGGTTGAAAGTCTTCGTTGCGCTGGCGTCGTCTTAATGTAAGTGATAACTTGTACTGAGGCAACTGGGTGATGTGAATGCCTGCTGATTCCAAGGCATTTAGCTCGATAGTGGGGGTGAGGGGGAGTGTTGGTTAAGGGTGAAATTTCTAAGACGAAGCAGTTCATACTTGGCTTGATGTATAATGGAACATGCTCTCCGTCTTAGAGAACGAGTGCCATCGAGGGGGCGGGAATACTAATCTATAAGCCTCCAGTAGCTTGCCTTACAATTTGACTTGGCTGGAAATAGTTCAACGCTGCACGTCGAATGAAATCAAGCAATACAAGACTGTTGCTGAATGAGTTGCGCTCTGGCACGTCATGATACTATAACCGAGTAACTAGGATGGCTTCGAGTGAGTACGATGAGTTAATGTAGACTATTGACAACTCCGTCTTCTCGAAACCACGCGGCCGGGATGCCGGAGAGTACAGTCTTCGGTTTTAGAGCAAGAGTATCATCAAAAGGGCGATAGTCTATTTTGCAACAGACACATCTAATCCATTACGTCAGTGTTATACTGAAAGAGGTTGATGGAGATCGGATTTCAGACTCTCAAGGTGTATGCTGTTAGCTCTACACCCGGTTTCTTTGAGGCGCGCTCATGTTGTCCCCTACTGCAGGACAATTCTAGGACGACAGTCTCACCTGTCGAGTCTCTAGACATGCTTTGGTACAAACCTATGAGTTGTCTAGTGTGAGTTGACATCGAGGAATAGTCTCGGCTGGTATTATCAGTTTCGCCAGACCTAATGGCATGAGTGACGTTGTGGACTCTAGTGTCCCTCTTTGATAGAAATTGGGTACCGTAAGATCTTGCTTAGTTAAAAAAAAGCCTCAAATAACATCGCTCAATGACGCCTGTCGTCATTGAGACAAAATTGACGAAACGGTGAGCCGAAGAGCAAGCAGCTTAGCCTTCTACACTCTCCGAACTGCCCAGCTCATGTACAGTACTTTTATAAGGCTTTTTTTTCTCGACTACTTGAAAAGTAAAGTTTCAGCCGGATTGATGGTTCCACATGAGAAATGGTTGGTTGGCACGTAGTTTGTTGGTTCAAGTCGATCATCGTAGCGCCACCCCGTTCAGTGGCCCGACCCGCTCCATAAGGCCGGCGCTTAGGATCATGCACCAACCAACTCCGAGTCTCGTCTTCCTCCTGACTTTTGACTCCTACAGATATCTGACCACATATCTTTCACCTCATTTATGGAATTTGAACCACTTCTCAAGAACAATTCCTGATCCAGATTGCCAAGTGAAATCCGCGGTTCGCCTCCTAAATGTCGTTCCCAGTCCATCTCGTTCTGCCTTCGGTCACGTATGTTGGCAGCATGCTGCGCCCCTCCGTTCCCACCAGGGTCTGCAGGAGGGCAGACTGACGATTGCTGCGCGAATGTAACAGTTGCTGTCAAGCCTGCCAACCGAGGCGCACATTTAAACACTCCGCCGGGTTGCCACAGGCTCCCAGGTTTCCTGCGTCTGGCTACATCCATACATAGACAAGTCAACTCCAGTAGTGGTCAGCCGATGAAATATGCATGTCGAAAAGTCGGTGTTGGCAACCAAGACGAGAGATCGCAGGCCTATTGGTGTGTGTGTGTGTGACCATGTCTGCTCCATATCCTGGCGAGTGTTGGGCGCTTAGCATGCATAATGCATCGGGGCGGATTCCAAAGAAGGCCCCTCCCATGGGCTTGATCTTCAGGCAGGTATTTGCACTGCCCAGATGTTGGTTGGGCCGACTGGACTTATTGAAGAAAGGCCACTACCCTCACCTTGGTTTCCTATTGAGTGCTCAAGTTTTGCATTTGCCTGGCTCGAAGGCCGGGAACCGCTATCCTTATTGACCTATTCACTATTTCTTATATTGACTTCATTGTTTCACTCTTGGTCATACACTGCTTGGGATTTTGTTCTAGATTGTCACAAGATGAGCCAAGATGAGCCACTCTATCTTTTGTCTTTGGGTATGTTGCTCCTTGGTCATTTATGAGGCCTTATTTAACACAAGGCAGACGGTGGAGGCATCAGAGGGATATCGGAACTCGTCATACTACACGAGATCATGAAGCGGCTACAGAAGGTGGCAGGACTCAGAGAATTACCCAAGCCTCAGGACTATTTCCATTTGATGGGTGGCACAAGTACTGGGGGGTTAGTTGGTCTTTCCAATACACCGTCTGGCAAAGTTCCGCTAACAGCAGATCATTGGAAAGACTCATTGCCATCATGCTAGGTCGCATGGGTATGTCGACTGAGGAAGCCATCAACGCATACGAAAGTTTTGCAAAGTACGTTTTTCGAAAGAAGAACCGCAGGTGGTGGTGGAACAGAACTTATAAAGAGGAAACACTCGTCAAGATCATACAAGACAATGTAACCAAAAAGAAGCTCGCAAAGACCACGATGCTCGACGACACGAGGGAAAAGGGGCTCACTTTTGTCTGCTCAGCCACGTATGACGCCTACGCAGCCTACCTTTTCCGAACGTACAAAGGGAGCAGCAACTGCGCTCACAATGTGGAAATTTGGGAGGCGGCAAGGGCAACATCAGCGGCACCGACATTCTTCCACCCAATCTCCATTGAAGTCGAGGCGGAGAGGGACCAGTACATCGACGGTGCCGTGACCTACAACAACCCGGCTCGCCTTGTGTTGAGTGAGGCCGAGTCCTACTTCGGCCCGAGGAGGACGTTGGGCTTTCTTCTCAGCTTGGGCACCGGACTTAAAGTCTCCGATAAAAAAGTCAATGTAGTTCCTCAAGGACAGCCTGTAGATCGTCCAGTCGTGGCCAGAAAAGGCAGCGGCGCCCTCTTCTCAAGAGGCACGATAAAGATTCTCAAGCATGCCAAAGCATCGCTGACTGATTCCGAGCCCGAGCACCAAGCCCTAGAGCAGCGTTTCCAGAAAACACCCTACGCATATTGGCGCTTGAATTTGGACCGGGGTGCTGCAGATATCAAGCTGAATGAATATAAGAAAATGGGGCTGTTGCGGGCGGCAACGGAGAGGTACATACAAGACGTTCAAGTCTCCGCCAATATCGACAAAATCGTCAGCATGTTATACAAGAAGGAGGGTATCAACCTGTCTCTTGATGTCGCATGTAAGAATCCTCACTGAACTGATCTGCTCAGTGACTGACTCATAGTAGGCCATGCGGTATCCGAGGCAGCCTCGAAGCAAGCAGTTCAGCAAGAGGTTCGGATCAACAGCGTTGCAAGCCCTCAATTCACTGGTAGACTGGACATACTCAGCAAGATGGAGCGGCACTTTTACGAACGCCCCTCCGGTTCGTCGCCTAGAAGACACCTCCGAATTTGGGGCATGGGTGGAGTTGGGAAGACGCAAATTGCCCTCAAATTTAGAGACTTGTACGGTTCGAGGTACGTGGCGTGACGTTCATCTCAAGTCTGAGTTTGCTTACTTATTTCGGCATATCTTAGATTGGATCGTGTGTTTTGGATAAACGCCGCCACCGAAGATTCTATCTTTGAAAGCTTCAGATCATTAACAGCTGAGATTTTCGGCGAAGAAGCTAGCAAGCCTAGCATCAAGAGAGTTCAGAATTGGTTGGCGCAAAATCAAACTGAAGAGTGGCTTCTTGTCTTCGACAACAACGACACAATCGACGTGAGCAACTTTCTTCCTCCGGGAAACACTGGAAATATCCTTTTCACCAGCAGACGGAAAGACATGTCACCTATCCTGGACGCCAACCAAACAATCCCTATTGACATCATGGACGCAGAAGATGCAGTCACACTATTCCTCCGCGCGTCGCAAAGGCAACAGGCAAAGTCAGAAGATGATGACGACAAGTACGGGCAGGAAATCGTTCACGAGCTTGGATATCTCCCCTTGGCCATCGACCAGGCCGGTTCTTTCGTTTGTATTCAAGAGTGCTCATTCAGAGACTACCTCGACAACTTCCGGAAACGCCGAAAAGACATACTAGGGGACCCGCCTCTGTACCCAGGAGTATTCGAGCACAATCCAGCTGTATACGGTACATTCGAGCTCTCGTATGATGCATTGAAAATGCAGTCAGTGGGAAAAGGTCGGAAGGGCCAGGCTGCTCTGAATGCCCTTCGCATCCTCAACATCTTCTGCTTCTACCACAATGAGGACATAACGACGTATATCCTCAGTAGAGCAGCCACCAATAAACAGCTGGAGACGACTTTCATAAGCGGTGAAGAGGGTAGCATTGCGCCAGTTCCATTGCTCGACCTCACAGAAGAAGGTGACTGGGATTCGACAAATTTCAATGACGGGATTGCGATGTTGAGGAGCTACTCTTTGATCAAGAACTCTCTCCTGAACGATGAATCGTACTCTATGCATGTTTTGGTACACTCTTGGGCTAGAGACCGAATGAAGCCAGAAATGCTGGTCTTCCAACGTAGAGCAGCCCGCGAGATACTCTTCTTTTCCGTCGGGAGAAACAATCGCCTCATCGAAGAGCTCTTTGCCGGCCAGGTGCTGACACATTTGCAGGCATGTCTCGACCATGGAGGCTCGGAGGATATCGAATGGATGAGACGAACGGAGCAAGAAGGCAAATTCGCCCAAACACTTGCGTACCTGGGACTTTGGGACAAGGCCACCGCAGTTCTGGAGCAGATCGTTGCCGACAGGCAAGAAAAATTGGATTGCAATGACTGGGCAAACATAGCGGCATTGTGGGATCTGGCTAAAGTGTATCGCCTCTCTAGCAGGCTACGAGAGTCCGACAGAATTTTCTGTTCGATCTTAAAACTGCTTCCGGAATGCCCTGACAGAACCAAAGTCACCAGGCAACATTTCAACATCGAATTCGACTGGCTAGAGTTGCTTATTATCCAGGCAGGATACTTGCAAGCCAAAATCTTGCTAGAAACCATTATGAAGATAGCAAAGCCACAGGGGTGGACATCTAAATGGTACCACCGCGGCTTGGCAACATTAGCAACTATCCTACGAATAGAAGGCGATACGGAGACGGCTGTCGCCCTGGAGATGGAAGTTTACGAACACTGCATCCGCGACGACGAAATCGAACCGGGTCACCGCAACATGATGACCTCAATGAACAATCTTGCAGCACTGCATTCGGAATGGGGAATGCAAGAAGAAGCGTACAAACTCTGGTGTCATTTTCTAAGCAATGAAGAACGCCTCAGAGGCAAAGAGAACCCAATCACCCTGCAGTCGAAGCGAAACGTCGCCACAGGCTGTGCAAATCTGAAACGTCTCGAGGAGGCCGAGGAAATCTTACGCGAGGTTCTAGAGGTAAGCGAAAGGGTTCTCTGGAGAACGCATCTTGATACGCTGGCGACGATGGATCAGCTGGCGGGCGTTTTAGCCCGGCGCGGTAAGACGGAGGAGGCCACTCGGCTTTGGGAGGAATGCCTCGAAAGTTGGGTGGGTAACCTTGACAAGCACCATCCTCTTATAATGAGGACGACGAAAGTGCTAAAGAGATTAAAGGATGATGATGCTGTTCTTGGGATGGAGGACTTCCAGGCTGGCGGCATCATGCGTCCAAGTGGATGGAGATTTTATTCTGTCAAGTTGGAGCTAGAATTCGACACGCCTGTACTCAAGGAGATTGCCGCCAAAAGCTTGCTTTCCTGGAGAGAGAGGGTTGCACGAAACCAAGGGCCATAGACTTAAATCGATGAATTCCGAGGCGATGTGCTACTTTGTTAGTAGCGTCTCTGTGAGTATCATCTGTAAAATACATTCGTCAAATTGAGGGAACTTTCCCATAATATGATCCAACGAAGGTACGCGATCATCCAAGGCGAATTGTGTATCACAACCTTGGTTCAGACTGTCGCATAACAGGTCAACTCATTGCCCATTTTGCGTCTTGCTGTGCCTCTGTGCCACTAAATAGGCAGAAGATAATGAAGATGCATAACTAATGACATATCAAAACGGAAAAAAATCATCACTCTATAAATACCAATTGCTTTTCAGAATATCAAATCGAGATCTCGGTGTTATGGAATAGCCCCTTCTTCAACGGCCTCAGAAGACACAGTCAGTGCGAACATACCTACACAGAGACCTGCAGGAATACCCACGCATGCAGCTGTCCGAGGTACCGTGTGCAAAATCAATTCTGAGCACTGTATGGATCATCTCACTGATATCGCAGGGGAAAATGGCGATTCGCATGACGAAATCCCTAAACACTACTCACCAGTATCTCGAACAACCAGCATCGTGGTGACCATTGCCATTGGCCCGAAAGCTCATGATCAGACTCGAGATCTAGTGTCCTAAATTTGATCGACTTCGCGATCTTCTACTCACTCAAGTGTCGCAGCCTCCAACCCTACAAACTGCATCACCGCCAACACGGCATTATGCGATCTGCGTCGATCTTGAGGATGGCCTCGGCCTCCGTCTCAAAGGGCAACGGCCTGAGGCCAACGCCGATGGCCCTCTTACCCCCTATTCCGCTGTACCGTCGTCTTCTGCGCGCACACCGCAAGCACCTTCCTTCCGAGATGCGAGTGCTGGGTGATGAGTACATCAAGGCCGAGTTTCGTGCCCATCGCACGGTAGATAACCCGGCGCACTTGGTACGTTCCTTGCTTGTTGTTTTGAAGCGGGTATTAGCATGCGAAAACTATTGTTAAAGAGAAAAGAAGAAGGGGAAAAGCTGGCTAATGATTTCTTCATAATGAACTAGATCGGTTTCTTGACTGAGTGGCAATTATACGCGCAAAAGATCGAGGGCAACTCGTGGGTTGGCGAGAAGATTGACCCCGTCAAGGTTGCCAAGATGAGTGGTAAGTTTCACTTCATTGGTATCTTTCACAATGGCTGACGACTCGTTTTCCTGTCAGACGAACAAATCGGCCAGCTTTATGAGCTGATGCAGGCAATCAAAGAACGGCGTGAGTCAGGAGAGGGCGAGGATCAATCATGATATCAGTGCCTCAATGAAGTACCATCCAAGTCAATAATGCGACGGCCGCGACTTGTGCGCGTTTGTATTACCAACTATGTAAATCTACACTTCGAAGAGAGAAAATGCTTGATCGGTGCGGAGTCTCTACAACGTATGACAGGCTGCCCCTCGTTTGTAATTATAGACAAAACCAAGAAGTCAGGCCTTGCGCATCGTCATCGTCGTCTTTCAGTGTCCCTCAGTGTCCCTCAAACGCCTCGACAATCCAGTCGGCTTGAATGATGCTTACTTTCTTAGCATAGTTTTTCTGCGTGAAGACATGCTCAAGGAACATGATAGCCTCTTTCTTCTGTCCGTGTAGCACACTAGACGGGTGAATGGCAACAACGTGTTTGCCTTGCGACGTGACGTAGCTCGCATCCGGCGCCAGTATAGCTGTCTTGGACACGAAGCCACGAAGGAAGCACTTGAGCAAAGCTTCGGCCTGTTCCGGAGCTAGAGGAGTAAACGGCTGGGGGTCTGGCGGCGGAGCCTCTGTAAGAAGACCTTCTTTGAGGCAGAGGCTACGAAGTTGCCTGCGGATGTTGAGCGCTGTCTTCATGTTGCGAATGTTGACCTTTCTCTGCTTGCACCACTGTATGCGATCGGCGTTTTCGGCGGCGTATTGTTGCATTGTGGTAAGATATGTTAAGATGTCGCCTTCCCGGCGGTAGAGCTCCTTGCGGAGTTCTTCAATTTCTTCGCGTTGTTCTTCCGACTGCAGCTGGTGGAAGATGTCGTCACCAGACGTGATGCAGGAGATGACGTCTATCGTCTCTAGGACGCAGTCGAATTCTGGCTTGGCGGAGGCAAGTAGCACCGCACCAAACGCCGCAGAGATGGGGAATCCGGCCATCTTGCGGCCTGCCTCAGTGATCGTGCCGTCGTCTGCCAAAGCACCTAGTCCATGAAGGCTGACTAGGGCTCGTTCGATGGCTTCCACATCTGGGGTGTCCATAAGGGGAAACCCAAAAATATCATCAATGCCTCGCGCTTTCATCGTCAAGACAGCTCCCAGAACATCGATCCTTAGGATCTCTGGCAAGTCTGTTTCCTCGAGTGTGCTGAATGTACCTTCAGTGTATAGCCTGAAGCACTTGCCAGGGCCTTCACGGCCAGCACGGCCTGTTCGCTGGATGGCGGAAGACCTGGAAATAGGTTTTGCCAGTAATGATTCCATGCCGAGGCGAGCGCGGAATTGCTTGACTTTGGCCTTGCCGCCGTCCACCACATAACGTACACCGGGTACTGTTACGGACGTCTCAGCAATATTAGTAGCCAGCACGATTTTCCTCGTGAACCCGCCCTTAACAGGCTGGAAAGCTGCATGTTGTCCTTCCATCGAAAGCTGTCCATACAAGGGCAGAACTTTGATTTTGGGAACGTTGGAGGCCAGCGTTGCGGCGTATTCCTCGAGCAGTGACTGCGCGGATTCAATTTCCTCCTGTCCGGTCAGGAAAGCAAGAATGTCGCCAGGTAGCGGCTCTTCCATATGGATCTTGAAAATTGCCTTCAAGAGAGATTCCTGAATATCCGGCACTGGCTGGGGTGTGTGTATGGTCTTGACCGGGTACTGTCGGCCCTGGATCTTCAGTACTCCAACAGAGTTGATATTGTTGTCGACCAAGTCGTCACCGCCGCTTTTTTCTTCGGGACCGTTCGCAGAGAAGAAACTTTGAATGCGCTCAACATCTGCCGTGGCACTCATGACAACAACCTTGAGTGGTATGCCGCCGCGGCCCTTCCGGCGACTAAGCAGGATTTGCTTAAGGAATCCGGACACCAGATCCACGTCGACACTTCTCTCGTGGATTTCGTCAACGACAACGGCGCTGTATTGTTTCAAATCTGGATCTCTCAGAAGCTCCTGAAGAAGCATACCTTCCGTGAGAAACTTGATCTTCGTGCCCTTGGGGACCTGGTGATCGAAACGAACTGAGTATCCAACCAGTCCGTCACGGCTCTCACCGAGAGGCGTCCCAGCCTCGCGAGAAACTCGATGCGCTAAAGTCGTGGCGGCAACTCGACGTGGTTGTGTGACTGCGATCATGCCCCCGACGCTGACTTCTCTTGCTTCTGCGATACTGACAGTTTGTCTCCTACACCACGGCTCCCTGACCAGAAACTGAGGTATTTGAGTACTTTTTCCGGAACCAGTTTCACCAACGAGAAGGAGTACATCATTCTGGCGCACCCGAGCTTGTATCTCCTCTCGGTGTGCCCAGATGGGTAACTTTTGCCTGATCTTCAACAAGGCAGGATCTTCTCTCCATCTTGGGCCTCTTTTGTCAAATTTTGGCCTGTCTCGATCCTGAGATGTTTTCGACGAATGCTTGATGAAGGTCGGGGCTGTTTGATGGGAATCATTTGAATCTCTGATCAGTGCGTCTGGCGTGGCATCGTTTTCTGTATCCTGAATAGACCGCAGCTCTTCCGTTGGACGTTGCTGAACTTCTGCTTCTTTTTTCTTTGCTGGGGGGTTGAGATATCCCTCGAGAGAAATGACTTTGTTGCCAACCTTGATCGTATTTTTGCCATTAAGCTTCCGCTTTTTGGAGGCGCGTTCAGCGTCCAGTATAGATGACATGTTGAAGCTGCTAACAGAGTTTGCGATGTGATGTGTAGTCAGCGGATAAGTGAGAAGTGGACGAGAGGTAAGAAGAAGATTTTTATGGGGAGACCGCTGGCTTTGGGTTCGCACCCGGTGAGTTTCTGTTTAGACATCTACCCCGAATTTACACAGGGCACCTGGCATAGGTACCTGACCACCTTATCACAATGGCCGCAACGTCTCCTCCAAGGCCTCTTTCTTAGATAAGGTAGTATGAAATGAGAAAAATTGACAGAAATCTATCCAGTACATAAGCGATGGTATCCTGTAATTGATTCTCAACTGGCGAAATAAATACTCCCGCCAAGTCTCCAAATCGTAACTGACTTTACCCGTATACATTATGTTGGTCAGACGCCCAGCCTCGAAAATACTGTGTCCTAATTGCAAATTGCGTCACTTTGGTCGCTCTCAAGCGTTTCCCCTCACTCGTACCGATACAGGTCACTTGCTTGCTCACGCCTTCTCGCATAGCAAGGCTGGTCTGACATCCTCTCGTCGACACACGATCTTCACCCCGACAATGGCGGACCGCTACAAGCTCATTTACACCGTGCCAGGTTCGGTCTGCCTAGGAATATCATCGAACTAAAACAAAAGCATGCTGACTTTCTCCTCTGGCATTCCAACAGCTTCCCACTTGGTCGCTACCAAAGACGCCGTCTTCGAAACAGGTGCCGGTGCCTACGACCAGGGCAAGTATATTCAAGTGGCCTTCGAACTTACCGGCCAAGGCCAATTCAGGCCTGTCGCGGCAGCGGGGGCAGACCCTCACACAGGTGTAGTGGACCAACTTGAGCGAGTCCTGGAGTACCGAGTCGAGATCCTATGCTCTGACAGAAATGTTGCCAAAGCCGCTGTGGCAGCTCTCAAAAGGTATTAAGTTTAAACTTCAAGGTTCTTCTTGTTTTCGATTGACAATATGCTCTCTGTAGCGCACACCCTTACGAAACCCCGGCCTATGAAGTTTACAAGTTGGAGAACATTTAGTTACCGACCATGCTCTTCTTTCATGTTCTTTGTGGGCATTTTCACAAATGGGTAGTTGGTGGAAACGGCTCCTGGCCATCTACTTGATGCGGTTCAGACGTTCTCTGTTCATTCTGACTCCGTCGTCGACAGCATCGCTCTGGGAAATATGATTCAGCATCAACACAAAACATAAATCAAGTTTAGGGATAAGACTTACCTTTTTGGCAATATTGTTGATGAGAACATTCTGTACATCGACCTCATTCCCTAAAGCGCGGGCTGCCAGGTTAAGACGCGCAGCCGAACCGGAAATAGCGGTGATATTGTCATCAATCGCCCTCTCTTTCTCTTCTTCTTCCTCGTCTTCACTGTCGAGTAAAGTGAAATTCTTCTTGGTTTGTCCTTCTGACTCCTTTTGAGGACGACCAGACAACGACATTTCCCTGAAGGTATCTTCCATTCGCTGGTTGGACTTGAAAGCCTCGTGTCTGGTTGCCTCGCGAACCTCGCGCTCCTGGCGGTGTCGGTCGAGAATCGCCGCATCTCGTTCTGCCGCACGCGACTTGGATGTGAATGGGTTGGCGATGTGAACTGCAAACATGCTTCCATTGGCCTTTTTTAGATCCTTGGCACCCTCCTCCGCCTTCTTGTTGTGGTTTGCCGCTATGTCCATGTTCCTTTCTGTGTTATGCAGACGCTCGCCTTGAGCAGCAAGCCGGGCGAGTGTCGCATTGGCTACGTCTTCAGTAGCGCTCGCGTTTTGACGCATTCTTTGGGTGGCCTGAAGAGACTCATTTCTGATATCCTTGATTTGTGACTTGGTAGCCCGGTATTCCTCCTCCTCTTGCTCTTCGGCTGTGAGCTCACGGGGAGCTCCGTATCCGCCGTATCCCCCATCAGCGCCAGACGAAGTCGTCGGTTGGCCGTACCCTCCAGCCTGCGGCTTGTTCTGCTGGTATCTGTCTTGAGCTCCGCTGAAGAGCTCGTCGCGCACAGCATCGGTGCTGTCACTGTTGGTCCGGCCCAAACCTCCGTAGCCTCCGGGTCCGCGAGCTCCGCCATTGGCACCTGATCGCTGATTCGCGCCGTAGGCGTTCTGGTTGTTGTCGTAGCGATTCGCCCCGTATCCCCCTGCGGCCCCGTACTTTTCATTCCCGTAGCCACCAGCAGGCTGTGGCGGGGGACCGTAGCCAGCACCGGCCCTCGGGCCGCCAGGAAGGCCGCCGGGGGCACCGCCATTGATGGGCACACCGGCTCGTGCTCGTTGATAGGGCGTCATGCCGGCGTACTTATTCGCGTCCTGGGCGTAGGGATCGCCGCCAGCCGGAGCTTGTGCGTAGGGATTGTCGTTGCCCGGAGCAGGAGATTTGCTCTTTCGGCCGAAGAGGGCGGAGCGATTGGCATCGTCGCCTTCGTCGCCGCCTTTCTTGCCGAAGCCGAACTTCTTCATGGTGAGGAGCGATAAAGTGGAACTTTCAGTATTCGTCGAAGTATGGTGGATGTGGTTGTACAATTGAATTTGTTCTAGAAGGAAGCAAAACACAACGTGCCGCTGAAGGTTTGTCTAAGGAAACAGAACGTAAGGTAAAGGAAACGTATAAAAATAAGGAGAAGTCAGGTCGTGGAGGGACAGCACGGTAGATGGCTAGATGCAGGAGGTACGGGCAAGGGACGGGCAGCACCAGCGGGCCCAGCGGGGACCCAGCGGGGTTGGACAAGGGGCGTCCAGTAGCAGCTTAATGTGGCAAAATCGGGCCCGTCTTGGGTGTGTTTCGAAGGCGAACGGAAGTGCCCCCCTCAGGCTTCAGGGTCTAAGCCATAAAACATTCGTCAGGCTTCTAATGGTTTGGACCTGACTTGGGGAATTGGGCTTGGGCCAGCGACGACCCGAAGCGCAACGAATCACATATGCAAACTGCCTGGGTCAGGCCTGGGTTCAGTGTTGCGGGCTGCGGCAATGGAGAAGACATTATCCTGCTCAAGTCATCATGTCAAGATGACAGGGAACGAGTTAGCCACCACCCAGGTACTTCATACCGGCATTTGAGTTGGGGTACGGATCTCCGTACACACTCCGTTGACAATCATATTATGGCGCAAGGAGCGGGCTATACAATGGTGGTCATCATCAGCCTATAGCAGCCCTCCGTGCTCGACTCAGCCTCGAGTCTAGCGCTGGACTCATCGCTTCTCTTTGGTCGCTCTTCAGCTTACTGCGTAATCCGGATGTGTTGTCTTAGTGCCGCAACCAGACTCTGTATCAGACGGCACTGGGCTGAATACTTAAGCCGGTCGCATCTGCATATACCTTACCTAGATAGGTATCCGTGCTCTGTGGTCTCCCACCGTTTCCCATACGCATATTATCTAAGCACATAGCAAACTATGCAGTAGCATTATTACTTATGCTCTGTGAACGTGGAATTATGCGCTGGTTACCTAGGCCCAGGTAATGAGGAGGTAAAATGAGGTCTGATCTGCGAAGCAAATGAGTCCAGCCTCGTCCGGGAGAATGGTTCTGCGGAGTACTTCGACAGTGTCTGTGCCTGGAGGCCAAGCGAATGCAGCCTTTAAAGACCCTAGCTGCATGTGAATGCGGCAAGACACATTGGCTTCCGCCATGTTCCGATAGACTTATAGATTCGTACCTTGTGTTGGTGCCAATATTCACTTGCAGATAGTGGTTACTTTCATTCTGTACCGGGTCCTCGGGTATTACAGAACCAACGTACGGAAAGGGGGACAAAGACAACCCGGCTGCTATTATTAGGTAGGGAGACTTATCGGGGGACCGACACTACCTACGTAAGTACAATGCTCTGGACACCACAAATATGTACAAAGCTGGCCAGAGTCCAAAGATCCAACGCATAGCGAATGGCAAAGTCATTCTAGGAACAGCACCTACAGAAAGAGGATTGCCTCCTTAGTATTCAAACTTCTACGTCACCTTGTAGCTGGACTCTTATTAATGGCAAGGCCGGCTGTGTCATAGCTAGCCAAGCCCAAGATTGACAACATAGGAGCTGAATAGATTGACTCAACAAGCACAGGTGGAAGAGTTTGTGAGCATGTTAGCATGAGTGAGTCTACTTCAGGTAGGTAAGTACTCGCAGCGCAGATAAGGCCCTTCGTCCTTGGCCAGACTCGTCGCTACGGATACTTTGATGCAATTCAACGCTGTGGAGCGTGGACTCATGGAGTCGTTCACCGCCGAACGGTAGGCGGCTGCTCTATGGTGCTCTGCCTTCCATGGTCGCTGGGTAAGCTGGTGATGGAATACCCGCACTTTCCCCGCGCGTGCACTTTAAAGTCGAGCCACTCAGAGAGGTGCCCGTTTCCCATCTTGCCATCTTACCTAACAAGGTATCTTAGTCACTTTGAACTTGACTTCCGGCCAACTGCGTCACACCTCGGCTGAGACTTCTCACCGTCCTTCGAGTCATTGCTCCGGCCAGACTGCAGCGTCAAAACTTATCCATAGCCTCTCTCTCTGTCCAAAGCCTCCAGTCTTTGAATGCACATCCAAACTTCCACACCACAAAAAACAGACCCAATTGCGTATAGATAACGATCGCCATGGCCTTCAACTAGGAATCCAATTGAGATTCCTCTCTGTCACTCCAAAGTCAGCAACAGCGCCTTGAGCACGTCGCAGATATCACCACTCAACTCAATTATCAAAATGATACCGCGCATAGCGTTTCGTTTCTCTGCCCTTTTTACTGCAATAGCTCTTCAAAATCGGCGTTGACATCCATCCCGAGTTTGTTCTTACTCGATATCACGCGCTTGAGAAACTGCCACACATTCGCCACCACACTCACTATCCTATTGCCACTCTTACAATTGAACCATGGCTTCCGGCTCAATATTCACTTTCGATACGGATCCTCAACGGGTCTCATCCCCATGGCTGGCTCCTGAAGACTCGGGGAGGAGGTCCAACTCTGATAATGGACAAGTCCAGCCGGGGCACCTCTCAGACTACGGCGTCACCAAGTTGGAAGCAGAGCCGCAAGAAGGTCCTACCGAATACAAGCTTCATCTCTTATTGCGGCCAAGACGGACGTACACCGCTATGAGCACCATATCTTCCACCCATAACTCCAGAATTCCCGCCAGCCGCTCAAAGATTGCAAATGCTGCCCTATCGGCCTCCAGCCAGAGCCGACAGGTCCGCCTACAACAACTGACCACGCAATTGCTTTGGAGGCTCCAGCAGTCATGTGCATACCATGCTCTGAATCCCAAGGACCTCATCATACCGAAATTACCCGATGATACGGACGACTTGAGCCAAGCGATGACTCCGCAGAAACCACTCCCAGGCTTGGAAGAATCTCGTGGAGCATTGTACGAGATTGGTGTTGCTGATGACGGGACTCTGGTGGGGCTTACCAAAGACGAAATGGACGAGAGCACCACGACACTCAAGGTCATGGCAGCTACGCTGGGCTGCCGCGTTGAAATCCTACGCCATGTAATTGTTGGCGAGTGCGAGTGGCTAGAGACGTCCGAGTTGGTGGATAGCGTGGCCACTCAACCTGCCCAAATTGCTCGACAGGCAAGACTCTGGGTTGTAGAGGCTCTCGTTACTCCTGACTACTCAATGAAGAACCGTCACCCAGATGGCTCGGCAGAGGGGCGTCGCGAAGCGAAAGAATCGCCAAGGGCTACCGAGTCTGTTGTGCAACCAAGCAGAGGGCGCTCTACCACGGGTCAGCTAAGGATAACGCTTACTGGACCAACAACGTCCGGGAAATCTACTTTGCTGGGTACTCTGTCTACGGGAACTGTCGACAACGGCCGAGGGAAAAGCCGGATCAGCCTCTTCAAACATCGACACGAGGTCGCATCTGGACTCACTAGCTCTGTAGCACAGGAGCTTATCGGCTACAAGGACGGCGTCATATTCAATTATTCGCAGGATCACGTTGAGTCGTGGATTGACATACACGACAGTGCTGAGAATGGTCGCCTGGTCTTTGTTTCCGATTCCGCCGGCCATCCCCGTTACCGCCGGACCATCCTCCGCGGTTTGTTCGGCTGGGCTCCGCAGTGGACTATTCTCTGTCTGGCGGCAGACGATGCGGACGCGAGTTCGACAAAAGACGGAGCGAGTTCCAGTGCCAATGACGTCCTTGGCGTCGCAGGGGCTGGCGTTGATCTTGCTAAAGCTCATCTCGAGTTATGCCTAAAATTGAAGACTCCTCTGGCTATCGTCATCACAAAAATGGACCTTGCAACCAAAGCCAGTCTGCATCGAATTCTTGGACAGCTCTTGACACACATCAAAGCAGCGGGCAGAGTCCCCAAGATCCTCCAACCAGCTCAAGGCAGTGTTCAGGAATGGACAGCTGTTCCTTCAGCAGATCTCGACAAGGTGAAGGCTGTCACCACAGAGATGAATCGGGATGGAGACCTCCTCAGATTTGTTCCAATAATACTTACCAGTGCTGTCAGCGGTGCTGGTATTGGGATGACACATGCCCTCCTAGAGAGCCTCCCCCTGCCACCAGTCCCTACTGCCAACGACTACGTCGGGATGGCATTGAATCCCGAACAGCCGTCGTGCTTGTTCCACATTGACGACACTTTCAGCCTTCCTGCGTCCTACGCTTCTCTTGCTGAGAATCCCAACCAGAATGACATGGGAACAGTTGTATCCGGATATCTACGTTTTGGCCAGCTTTCGGTGGGAGACAGCATCATTGTTGGACCATTTCCTTCCGGCGAGGACGATTTCAAAGGCATGACGCCGGAGGACCGGGCCTCTCCTGGCAATTATGGGCTGTCAATATCCCACCCATCGTCGGCAGAACTTGCCAAGATTGCAATTCGCAATACAGTGGCAGCCTCCACAATCCAAGGAGAATGGCACAAAGCCAAAATTGTCAGCATACGTAATTTGCGGCTCCCCGTGAACACACTTGAAGCTGGTCAAGTCGGCACCATTGGAATCGTCCTGGAAATGCCCAAAGAGAAATCGGCAGAAGCGGCTTTCGAGACACCGTTGGCAGCTCCTCGAATCCGGAAAGGCATGGTCCTGGCCATTCCATCCAAACATATGGCGGACACTGGCATGTCTCTCCAAGCAGCTAGTGGACTTACGGTGTCATTCAGAGACCCCAACACTGCATCGCTGGCGTACGGGTCTCTTGTTAATGTTTACGTCGGTAGCGTTCGGGCGGCGGCCCGAGTCAAGGGTGTTTCCAGACTTGCCTCAAGGAATGGCTCGAATAAAGCCAAGCCCGAAGAGACTGAAGATATCTTCGACATGAACGAACATGACGAATCAGCCCCTACATATGATCTCGAGTTCTCGGGGGGCGTTCAGGTAACATTGGAGCTGCTGACCAGTCGAGAATGGGTCGAAATGGGTTCTCAAATCCTTGTGCTCGAGGGAGGCCGCAATGATAGATCTGGTTTAGAGGGCTTCGTGGGAACTGTCGTCGAAATTGTGGACTGATTCTTTTCTTGCGTTTTGCGTTTGCGTTTTGCGTGGGAATTTTGTTTTGATTAGACTTTGTAGCGGCGTTGTTGAGCATGTTGCCACATCCTTCACTTTTATCGTTATACCAGCGTTATCATGTTCCTTTTCAGATTATGGTTCTGCCATGATATATATCTGCGACTAGACCCATATGGTGGTTCCCCAACGCCTGACGCCAGAAATGCCCCCTTGACTATCCGTATCTCATTATGCCCTCACCAAACCGTAGAACAATGTCCAGGTGAGAATGAAACCAGAAAGACCTCCGAGCAGCCCACTCGTCCAGAAGTCGAATGGTCCCTTGAAGTAGCGGCTCGTGCTGAGGAACGGAAGACCTGCTGATGTCGATTCGGGAGCGATGCGCAGAACATAGAACAAGGCGGCGGTAATGAAGGAGAAAACGAGGTAGAAGAGGAAGCCGCTGTACGATTCGAGACCGAGGATGCCGGCCGCGACACCGAAGAGGGATGCTGAAAGACTCTGCAAGTTTGATAGGGTCTGCAGAAGGCGCGATATGGTTAGCGACAAAGATTACGTCGGCCATTGAGGTCAGCTTCAGGGACCTATCCCACCTTGGTGTTGTGCATCACGGATTCCTGCACAATGGGGGAGATTTGGTAGTCGCGTTCCGACGGCATCGTTGCGGTATTGCTGATATGGGGTGCACGGTTATCAGGTCACCAGAGAGCTCGTGTATTATCAGGGGGGCAACAGAAGATCTCAGGTCTCGCGGTCGTATCTTTTCCGTGGGCGATGCACTTCGTGTTTGGAGGGTCTATAAACTAGCTTAGGTGGTGGTGTCTGTTCTGTTCGTAGAGCTCTTCCGTCATAAAGCGGGCTGCGGATTAGGTAATGCTAGCTTCCAAACGAATAAGGTATGGTCAGTTGGGGATTTGGCAGGTCACTGGCTCTCTGGGTATGAATCCTTACCTAATCCCACGAAGGAAAGTTGGAGATCGGTTTACGGTATGATAATTTTCCAGACTAACTACCTGCCCATCCAATCTTGCGTTAGTGTCCCCAGATCGGTGGGTGGAGAGTCATGTCGGTCTCGGCTCCGCTCTGTGTCGTCCCATCCAATGTACCAAAATTAAAAATATGCAAATAATAATCCCCAGGTACGCAATACGTGATGCACAAGCCACATTCTCGGTGCGCAAGACCTCACCGCGACACCGTTAGAACGCTCCGTTAGCTGGGGCAGATCATATGCAACCACCCCACCGAGGTTCCGACTTTGTACCCCTAGCACCTTAATCGGTTACAGGGGTCCAGTTTCCTTCCCCATTCGCGAGCGGGCTGGTCACTCTCGGGTCGGCGCTTTGAGCGAACTCTCCCTTCCCCCCTGGTGCGCCCTCCGCAATCACAATACGTATCCGTACTCCGTACATACAATCCGTATATATCCCCCGAAGCACCGTCTGCCTACTAGAGAGTAGTGTTTGCTCATGTTTTGCGTTTCCCTTGAGTCTTCTAATCATTAGTCGACTACAACACCTCACCACCCTTCACACCGTTCACGATCCCACGACGCAGCGGCCAGCGCGACGACTTGGGGCGACAGATGGCCGTGCTGCTTGCAGGTGCCTCCTCAATACTTGCCAGGTCGCTAGATGGAGCCTGTTGTGTTTGATCAGTCGCCGCTCGCAGAGTACCTTCGTGGTGAGTGCAACTTTCTCATAGGCGAATACCCGTCATGCCATTGAGCTCGCCTACTGATAATCTGCGCGCATGCTGTAGACGAAGGCGAAGAGGAGCAGGCAGGATGGGCGCACGACGATCCAACCTACGATGTGTCGCCTCCTTCGAGCCCTGAATTCGCGCCGACAGGTCGGCCGATGGTGAGGTCGAGATTCCGCAATAATCCCCTCAGAGTCGACATACCTACCAAAGCGGCCTCCGACAAGTCTTACAGACTCAGCTATTCGGTGCGCAATTCAAAATCCCCTATCTGTTGGCACGTGGGGAAATTACTGATGTGTGTCCTTTCCAGACCGCGGTAGCATCCAGGATTGACCGAGCCGACAACTCCAAATTCCTCGAGCAATTTCGCTATACTATTATCGCATCCCAGCTATTGAGTGGGCACTCCATATTATCCCAGAACCATGCATCATCCCGGTCCGCCAATATGGCCATTGACGGAAACCCGGCCGACAAGTTGCTGGATTCAACGAGCGCGGTCGTCGTCGTTCTAGGGGCATTGGCTCTCGTCGTCTCGATCAACTGGCTTGCAGGAACAGGGCCATTGAACAAACGGCGCACTTTCGTCATTCTGTTGGTTTTTGTGATCGCTGCAGGGATCGCCCATGTGTTTATGCGTAGACAATGGCTGAGGTACAGACGGCTCCAAGCACTGTCAGAGGTCACTGCGTTTGTTTCAAACTCTCAGGAATTCGACAGCGCGACTGGCGCAGCGATTGCTCTGGTGCAAGAGGTGGAACTTGTTTCCAGAGGTTACCGTCTGTAAGTTCAGTTTTTCCTCTGGCCCAGTAGCTGGCGAGAAAGTCCGTGATGCGCTGACACAAACTTTAGGAGTGCGCCTCTTCCGCCCATCAGTCGCATAGAGGATCGCTCACAGACTCGCAAGTGCGTGCGCCTCCGCAGGGCTCTGAGGGCGTGCTTCGCGGATGTCATTCCCGCATACGATCAGACCGTGGCGGTAGTGAAAGGGTTCTCGGAACAACTCGACCTCGAGAAGTACTACGATATTTACGATATTAGCGATTTCGACATGTCCGATGCTCAGCAGGGCTTCAAGGAGGATGAGTTTGAGGATACCGAGTCTTTGAGGACGCTCAAGATCCTTGCCGCACGGTTCCACACCATCCGAAAGATGTTTCTGTGTGCATTGCTAGCTCTGGACGCGAGCGGTGAGAGTGACGACCTCTTGAAATGGACTACCACAGTAGAAGCGGTGCGCACTCTCAATACGGCCACCCAGAGGGCATTTGACAATCTGAAAAGACTTCTGAGCGACGAGGAGTGTAAGTGGTCTTTTCACCTCACTATGGGGCGTGTTGACTGACGTTCTCAAGCATTCCCACCACCGCCAACTCCAAAGATGCCATTAACACCTGGTCGTGAGAGATGGAGATCGCAATTACGCAAACTCAACTCTTTGTCCAGCGGTATTCGCGGCTTACAGGCTAAATTGACGCTGTTGAGGGAGGAGTCTGACCGAAGCCTCAATGAGTCTGACGACATTTCCGAGCTCGGATCCAACCTAATGTCACAGTATGAGTCCATAGGGGCTGACCTGAAGATACTGATGCAGGCCTGGGAGGAAGGCAAAGCGGCACTCGCTCTGGGTATCGACCGGAACGAAAAGCGACTTTCTTCCATGAGCACACTGTTGTCTCCGACCAGCTCTCTCAGTGGGCTCACGACGGTCGACGAAGGAGGCGGAGCAGCCGAAGCCCTGAAAGCCTTGAACGGAGAATCCCCCTCAAGCCTAGACTTTAGCAGCACAGGGGAGCCCGATACGGAAGAGATTTTTGAGGCGGTCGCTAAGCCGTTCCGGCCCCGCAGCTTATTGACGAGAGACGAGCGCATCGTCAAGATGAGAGAAGACCGGGAGAAACGAGAGATCGCCAAGGAAAAAGCGGATGCCAACAAAGGCATGCTCAAGGAACTTGAGATGGTCATCAACCTCCGACCTCGTCCACGAGCCGGGACGAATCCATCACGCATTGTCTCGATGTGATGAGGATATGACATTTGATGACGGATATGGCGTTCTGGTGCAGACGACTCAGCTAATCACAGTCATTTGAATCTTTGTTTTCCTTTTCTGTTCTTGGTTTCTGATACATAATCTCTGCAAACACATTCACACACGGGATGCATATAGAAGGGGATTTCAGGGAATCCGGATGGGAGGTATCGATCGCTTCCAGTTGACCCATCTGTATTGTATAATGACACTCATGCCCAGCATGATATCTGGTGCAGGCTCAGAGATCGGGCCGGATAACATGTTCAGACTACTTTTAGTATTACGAGCAAAAAAAATAGTATCTACTAGGGAACCAAAAGCCAGAGAAACGAATAGCCCGATTGTTTGATCTGTACTTTGTTTTGTTTACATCTTCACCAGCCACACAGGGTAGCAACAACTCCAGTATTTTGCACCGTTTTTATGGCTATGTCCAGTGGTTGCCATCCGGAGCTTGAACAAAGAAGCCCGGTCGTCAGGGAGAAGAAAGGGGGAGCCACGATTCAGGGGCTTGGAGCATCAGCGGTACCTGTACACCCCTTGTCAAGTGGAGAGAGCTCGGTGAGCCCGGACCAGCTGCTATCTCAGGAGGGCGTGGAGGGCAAAATGCGCCTGCCAGGCTACTCGCTTGTCCTTCCATTCGGATACGTAGGTGGACGGTGCACGAGCCATCCGTCAGCGATCAAAGACGGAGCGGTCGCTGGCTGGCGTGCCTGTGAGTGAGTGTTCCTGCCCCCCCGCGCGTTGTTGGCGTTGAGCCCTATTAAACGCTTGACGCGTCGTTCCCTCGCCAGCCCACTACGACGCGCGACCGTGTTTGCCCATTAAAGTGCTTTCCGCGACAAGACCTTCCACCATTCATCAACCCCTCAACCACAGACTTGACGATCTCAACTTTTGCAACAGCTCACCATCATCTCTGCGCCTTCCCTTCCGCTTCTTTGATACCCGAAGATACCCCTCTGCTCTTTTTCTTTTCACAAACATATAATCAGCCAGTACGTCGTACCATCCACACAATTTTTCTTTCTTCTTAGTTCCCCCAGTTCCCGATCCAAGTGCATGACGCTGACATTTCGCAGAGATGTTGGAAGCCAGACTCGACCAGGCCGATATCCTGAAGAAGGTAATTCTTCCCTACTTTCATTCGATAGTCATTGCTGCTGGTTCTTTGACTAACCTGTCCAGGTTGTCGATGCCATCAAGGATCTCGTTCAGGACTGCAATTTCGACTGCAATGACTCCGGCATCATGCTCCAGGCCATGGACAACTCCCACGTTGCTTTGGTTTCCATGGCTCTCAAGGCCGAGGCTTTCTCTCCCTTCCGCTGCGACCGCAACATCGCCCTCGGCGTCAACCTCGGCTCCTTGACCAAGGTCCTCCGCGCCGCCCAAGGCGACGACATCCTGACGCTCAAGGCTGAGGATGCCCCCGATAGCCTGAACATCCTCTTCGAGAGCTCAGCCAACGACCGCATCAGCGAGTACGACCTCAAGTTGATGGACATTGACCAGGAGCATCTGGGTATTCCCGAGACGGACTACGCCTCCACAATCACCATGCCTAGCAGCGAGTTCAGACGCATCTGCGCGGACTTGATCGCCATGAGCGAGTCGGGTACGTGGCACTGTCCCTTCTAACCTGGTTCTCTAAAAATATAAATTCTAACTTGCTGCCGTTTACAGTCACGATCGACGCGAGCAAGGACGGCGTCAAATTCGCTGCCAGCGGTGACATTGGCAATGGATCCGTCACTCTGCGAAGCCACACCAACGTGGACAAGCCCGAAAACAACGTCGACATTGAGCTCTCTGAGCCCGTCTCCCTGACCTTCTCTCTCAAGTACCTCGTCAACTTCTGCAAGGCCGCCGCAATCTCCAAGCAAGTCAAGATCTGCCTCTCCAACGAGGTACCGCTGCTTGTCGAGTACGCTCTGGCGGGCTCAAGCTACCTGCGCTTCTACCTGGCGCCGAAGGTAAGTCTAGTCTCTTTCTTGACGCTCAACACCATCAAGAAAAAAACCTAACGTGCATCCTAGATTGGTGACGAGGAGTAAATCGGCGATTAACGACGGAATGAAGTTGATATTGCTGGCGTTGCACGGGATCATGGACGGGGCAAAGGGCCTGTCCTTTTTCACTCTGGATTGAGTTTTGCATGTTCTAGAGAAGATACGCAATACGTTGGTGAAGGAAGAGCAAAAAGCACTTTTTGGGACCACGAAAAATAATGAAATAACTGTTTCCGCCTACCTCACACATGAAGCAATGGGTCCATGAATTCTGGTACCTCGTGTGCCTGCCTCTCATCGAGTCGTTTACTGGATTCTCTCAATTGAAAGAGTGCGCCAGCTGAGAACAGCTGCAATGAGGCGACCTGCCTTCCCGTCAGAGCTTTCCAATCTCGGGCTAGTGCGGGGTTCTTCGATGCGCCCTTTGGCTTTTTGGCGGGGTCGATTTTTTCCCTGGAAATGTTACGTCGGGTTGGGCGGACATCGGCTGTCGCAACGTCAGAGTCAGAGCAAGAGCCACAGCCAGAGCGGGAATTGCGAAGCTAACGAAGTGGAAGAACCTGGAACCGCATTACACCCGTTTGGATCCTTTCTAATCTCACTTAGTCACTCCCAACTGTTGTCTCTCTCTCTCGACCTTACACAAGATCAAGAGATACCTCCGGAGTAGATAGACATCCGGGTAATTGCGCCGATACAGGACCTATTACTTTGCCCAGACTTTCGATTTGCAACGCATCGAGTTTGTTTGTCTTATTTCTGCACCATTCTTCAACACAACACTCCTTCTCATTGTCCAACATCTGTAATCTTTCCGCGCTTCGGCATCTTTCCCGATAAAGCATCCCGCCGATAACCGACTTTTGAGATCTGAGAAACTACATGCACAGGCCTTCAGTAAAACATACCTAGAATATTTTACAACGACGCATTTTGAGCAAACAATAAAGTCTTGTCCCTGAGACGCACAAGTCTCGCAATAGGATCATGACGGTGGAACTCCCGATCCCCGATACACGCGTTCTGGCCGTCGCCAGTCATGTAAGGCTTTTTCTCTGAGCTCTCGCAACCTCGACCAAGACGTGTGGCTGACTGCCTCGTACAGGTTGTGTCCGGGTGAGTTTGTGTCGCGCCCTGTCATAGGCGCCACCTGTGCGCCAGGCGTGTCGACAGGCAGAGTCGTGAACCGCGGGTCTGACAGCCTCTCGCAGAAATGTAGGAAACAAGATCGCCGTCTTCACACTGCAGTCCCTCGGCTGCGATGTCGCGGCTCTCAACACCGTCCAATTCAGTATGGCCTCCTCCTTCCACCCTCCCATCCCTCTCTCCATGACTCACTTCCACTTTCCCCCAAATATCATAGGTATAGCTATGCTGATACACACTCTCTCAAAAAACAATAGGCAATCACACAGGGTACAGACAATGGAAGGGGACAAGGGTGTCCGCTCAGGAAATCCGGGACCTCTTTGAGGGGCTCAAGCAATCGTACCTGGACGACTTTGACATGATGCTCTCGGGCTACATTCCCGGCGCCGAGGCCGTCGTGGCCGTGGGCGATATCGCAAAGGAGCTTAAGCGGAAGCAGGCCGCCGCGGGGACGCCGGGCGGCTTCTTCTGGGTCCTGGACCCCGTCATGGGCGACAACGGGAAGCTGTACGTCGCCGAGGAGGTCGTGCCCGCGTATCAGAGCCTCGTCGAGCACGCCGACTTGATTCTCCCTAACCAGTTTGAGGCCGAGTTAGTTTTTTCTACCCTCCCTTTGTCTCCTTCCTCCCTCTTCTTGTGTACATGGTCAGATATCCGCGGCGCCTCGGCGTCTATTTCATGCCCCCTGATGAAGGAAGCCCTCGTATAGAGAAGGAAACGTCCTCATTCCCTCTTTCACGCGCGCAAAGACCACAAGACTGACGCGGGAAAAAACCAAGGCTCCTCTCGGGCGTCAAAATCACCGACATGCAGACGCTTCAAACCGCCATCCGCGCCCTGCACACAAAGTACAGCATCCCCCACGTCGTAATCACCTCCGTCTCCCTCGTCTCGCCCGACCATCCGCCCTCCCACCTCTCCGTCGTCGGCTCCAGCATGTCGCCCTCCACCGGCGAACCGCGCCTCTTCAAGATTGTCTTTCCCGCCATCGACGCCTACTTCTCCGGCACGGGCGACATGTTCGCCGCCCTCATGACGGTGCGCATGCGCGAGGCCGTCATCGCCGCCAGCGCCAGCACCAGCGCCGACAGCGAGGCACAGCAGCTCAAGGACCGCGAATCCTGGCTCAGCGGCAACGAGGTCGACGCGCTGGACCTGCCCCTCGCCAAGGCGGCGGAGATGGTGCTGGCGAGCATGCACGAGGTCCTCACGCAGACGGCGCGCGGGATGCAGGAGGTCGTCGCGGCCGCCGGCGGGGACGCCTTGGCGGAGACCGAGGAAGGGAGGACGAAGCTTCACCTGCTCAAGAGCAAGAGCGCCGAGCTGAAGCTCGTGAGGAATCTTGCGAGCTTGCGGGAGCCGACTGTGGAGTTGAGGGCGAGGAGGTTGTAGACGGTGCCTCCCTCTGGAGGACAGGGGGTATGGGGTAAAGTGGGTAGGGATCGAGCTTTTTGGGGATGGGAAAGAAAGAAAGAAAGGAAGAAAGAAAGAAAGACATAGAGGTGTGTTTCGTTTTGGAGAGGCGCTTGTGCGTGTGTTTATCTTGCTGTTTCATAGACTTGCAGAGTAAGCGCACTTGTATGGCGGAGATTTACGTCACCTGCATGGAGAGACGGCGTGATGGATTAGGACTAGAAAAAGGCACATCATGGTGGTCGTAGCATTTGTCATTATTCATCCATTTTCAGTTATATAAGAAATCCACAACTTTTGTATCGTTCCCGTGGTAATGTGATGGCATGGACTGCTTCATCCCCGTGAAACCAATCTCTTCTAAGCCATAATGCGAGGCCCCCAATGAATCTACCAAACGCTACTGTATCTACTGCGCAAGAGAAACGCCGGTGCTGCCGAATCCGCCAGCGCCGCGCACGCTCTCCTCGAGCTCGACGACCTCGACGACCTCGGGAGTGAAGATGCGCTCGATGATGAGCTGGGCGATGCGGTCGCCCTCGGCGACCTCAAAGTCAGTTTCGGCGTGGTTGAAGAGGAGGACCTTGACCTGGCCGCGGTAGTCGGCGTCGATGACGCCGGCGCCGGTGTCGATGAAGTTCTTGGAAGCGAGGCCAGAGCGGGGAGCAACGCGGCCGTCTATAGGATACGAGAAAGTATGGTCAGTACATCGCCATGACCACAATTGCTAAGGAGGGGAAAGCTCTTGGGCAGCTAGCTGAGAGCAGAAGAGGTCTCAACACATACAGGTGCCAGCAGGGACGGAGATGGCAATGTCGGTATCGACCATGGCCTTGCCGCGGGCCGGGATGGTAGTGACCTTTGCTGCGTAGAGGTCGTAGCCGGCGGCGAACAAGCTCCCGCGGGTGGGTAGGCGAGCCTTGTCGGAGAGCTTCTTGATCTGGAGAGGCGGGCAGGGCTCCATGGCGGCGGGGACGGGGGCGTCGTTGGAGGAGGTCTTGACTCGCTTGGCGGGAGGATCGGACTGCTGGTGTTGTGCGGCGACGGGTTCAGAAGAGGTCATTTTGGGTTGAGAGAAACGTTGGGGGATGTAAAGACTATGGAGGAGAGTTTACCTTTCGCCGTGTGAATCTTGGACTAGAGCAAAGTGGGGAGTCAAATGCTGAGCGAGAGAGTCTACTCCTTTGCATCGACAAGCTGGGTGCCTGCTCTGCTGGAGCTTTCCACAGCTGGGTTGTCAGTGGGCACTCTCCCACCATCTGCGCTTTGGCGGTGTCGCGCGATACGCGTCCGGACGCGGCAATGCAATTGGCCAATCAGAACCAGAGTGGACAGTTGCCCATTAACGTATCAAGAACTCCGTACTATGAAGAGGTCGTCATTCGACATAAGGTAGCATGCAAGGGCATAAACTACCCCACGGCATGGCAGAGTTCATTCATCTTGCGATGATCTCTTTCAGGAGATTCAGATAGCCTCAGGGTTGCCTTACGAACTCCTCCTGAAAGAAAGGCGCAAATATCAAAAGTCTGTCGATTATTCGTTCTTATTTTTTGCATTGACGAAGGCCGAAGGAGATGCTTCAGACGTATGCTTCGCACGCCAAGGTGTCACCCTGGACACCAACTTTTTTTTTTCCGTTTTACCCAGATCCGGAGGCAAGTGTAGAGTCAATCGCATACACTGTGACGCGCTATCGAAAACGAGCGCGCACTGTGAACATTGGAGCCTCAGCTGCACATTGCAATGGCCTGGGGAGCCTATGAGAACTGCATGCTCTGAGTCAAGAGACTCGACGCTTAACAACAGGAGCTTTTCTCTGACATTGCAAGGCCCAGGGGGGACATGCTATCACGAAAAATTCATTTTGATTGCCTGGTTGGCCATCTCCACACGGGGGATCTGCGCCGACTGCGTCGCAGTCACACTCGCACGGATGTGCGGCAGATCAAGCCCTGCTAGTCGTCCAGCTCTCTTCCAAAATCAATGAGCTTGAGCCTCGTCGCGTCCCTAGGATGGAACTGCGCGACCTTGGACCTGACGAGGAATCGCGCCGCTGCTGTTTCCTTCGAGAGCTTGACGTAGGCCGCAGTGCTGTCGCCAGCTGCTTCAGCATGTTGATTCAGAAGCTGTTCTGTTAGGTCGCGCATCTCGCGACCAGCAGCCGCTGCTTCGTCCGCATTGCCTTTTCCCCGGCCGGCATCCTCTTGAGGTAAACCCCAAACTTCCTCGAGGCGTCGTTGTCGTTTATCCTCGTCCACGTTGAATTTGACTTTGACAGGTCGGCCCTGGGCGTTGAAACCAGCACCGAGTTGATCCGAATCAATTTCCATCATGTCGCCGACGACAGGTCCGCCTAGATCTTCCGCAGCCAGTTGACCTCCGAGGTGACCGTCAATGAAGTTTCTCAGAGCTTTGAGCAGTTTAGTCGTCTCCTTGTCGTAGCGCTTCTTCTTTTGCCTCAGTTCGTCCAGTCTTTTCTTAGCTGCCTGTTCGGGCGTCAATTCCATCCTAGATTCGGCCTCGTCTTTGAGAGACAGAACTCGCTTCTCCAAACTCTGCTGGAGGGTTTTCTGGTCTGACAAATTCGCCTGCTCAACTTCGAGCCTGCGTTTGGTCTGATCAAAAGTGGCCCCTTGACTGGTCAAATAGACTTGGGACTCAACAACGGTCTGATGAGTCGTTCGCAAGGCCAGTAGCGCGGGTAGAACAGATTCCGAGAAAGGTACGAAGGGAGGCGTACTGGCAACTTGCTCGAACGCGCCTTTCATGACTTCATAAGATCCTCTCCCTGGTCCAGAAACATTTTGGCTGGAGTTGGCATTTCGTTGAAGCTGTTCACGTATTAACTCACAAAACTCTAGACGCATAAACTAGGATGCATACTGCGGCAAGCTCTTCCCGGTGTTGCTCAATCTTTTCTTGGAGTTCTTGCAAGCTCTGATCCAGGCTCAAGGTGTACCTATCGCTGACGGGGCGGGGTGATTCGTCCATGTTGTGCTGGAAGTGGTCGCTCAAATTGAGAGGCTGCTGTGTGTTGTTGTATGTCCTTGATTCAGGCCAAGCAATCTGATATTTTGGCGACACGGTGAAAATATCAGATACGATGGCGCACGCGACCTCGAGAGGGTTTCCCGGAGGAAACGAAACACTTCAAGCAACGGCAGCACGCAGGTCTTCGATCCGTCCTAAAGCTCACGGCCCGTCGGAGCAATGGGCACGTCCAATGGTGTCGAGCGTCTGATTCGATCCTTGTCAGAAAAAATAAGGCGAGTTCGGGCGCTAGATCGTCTCTGCTTGTTTCATACGAGGTGTCACTGTGTGTCGGACGCTATTAAGATTTCCGGGGGCGCAGACAGTCCGCGATTTGCACAGATGATGGTTCTGTCTTGGCTGTCAAGCAGTCTGGCGCGCTGTCAATTGCAATTCCTGACTCGGTGGGCTGAAATATAATAGAAGAAAGCCTGCTAGTTGTCGGGAGGGTTTTGGCTGTTCGTCACGATGACACTGAAAGCGATGAGGAAACTTGTTGAAAAGCAATCGATGCCTATCTCTCTCACACGGACGAGGCGTGACGTGACGTGACGTTGTGCCGGTTCGACTTGTGTACTCTGGATACCCCGTACGGAGTATGGTGAGGTGTGCAAGAGGTGTGTTGGTGCCGATGGGAGCATCCCCTTGCATTGGAAACAATGCAGAGCACCGCGTTGGAGGCAGGGTCGGTCGCAAGGCGCAAGGCGCAGCTTCCATTTCCCTCCCGCACCTTTTTCCTTTGGTCAATTAGTCTGCGGGAGATGTGCGGAGGAAATGCACACGAAATGGCAAACACTGTGCGGTTCGCTGCATGGATCTGCCCAATGAAACATCCAATCCCCAGCATAGGTGGAAAGGCACAAAGGCATCCGTACCTACCTAGCTGTACTCCGTATTGCGTACCTAAAGTTGGTACGGCATAGGAGTGCCAGGAGGGCCAGCTGGCTGCGCACGCTGCGGAAGGTACGTTAGGCAGCTCCGGAGCGGGGGGGGGGGCACCTTCTCCCCCATGTTGCTTAATCTGCCGGAAAGGTATCGCCTCTCACTGTGTGGATACCTCTTTTTCTCTGGCCCAGAGTGGAGACTTGTCGAGGCAAGGCCGCAAATGAGGCATAGGCACCGGCTGCGTCAATGTGGGGACCGTGCATTGAATTCAGACACTGTACTGGCCCTTGCCCCCAGGCGGGCACTGATGGGCTCCTGGCATTGGCGCCGCGCTGGCACTTGCGCTGCTTGTTCTGAGGAGAAAGCGTGAGAATATCTTGCCTTCCCATCCCGTTTCTCAAACCTCTTCGAGACATCCGGAGCCCCCTTCCAACCCATCTGTTTGCCCTGCACGGTTTTCTCTCCCCATCTCTTTTAATCACCGACTCGCCTCTTCGTCTCTCTCCTCGTTTGCCGAAAGCTCTTGGTGGGTTGTGTTTTTCCAACGGCGCAGCGCATCGGTCCCCCACAGTTTCGCTTCCCTCTCACGTGTCGCCTCCCAAAGCTATCCAGGTCCAACTACTCTGGCTAGACGGTCAGCGCGTTGCCATCATCGTTTCGTTGCTTAGCAGCTCGACAAGCTTCAAGGAGACAAGGAACATCACGCAAGGAAACATCAAAGCTCTGCTTGCAGACTTGACACCACGTCGCGATACATCGCAGCTTGGACTGTTCGTTTGACGGAAGAAAGGTTTGAGCTTCTGCATCCGAATCGCCTCCCAGATACAACCTTTGTCTATCATCAGCTCCTTCCCTCCCACCTTCTTTACCTCTTTTCCATCATTCACCTTCTTCCTGCCCGTCCGCTGCCTCATCGCCCAGCCTCGCCTTCCCTCCGCTTGACCTGAGTATCTTTGCGATCCTCACGATTTCGGAAGTCACCTCGAACCTGATAGGATAGGAGTCATCCTGAACCCACATCCCGATCTTTCAACTTCACGATCTCTGCCTGCCCTACGACCTTTATCCTGCACGATCAAAGCCACTTCACCGAAGAGACATTCTCTGAACCCGATCCCGACTACGCCACTACACCAGCCCGTTTTCCTTTGAAAACCGTTGTGGTGTAGATAGTCGAATACAAACAAGCTCTTCTTGAACATACACGGAATTGCGAAAACTTGTGTGAGACATTAACAACTAGCCCATCATGTCCGCGTCGCCTACCCAACCCGCCAACTCGGCCAAGCGTCCCCTCGAGGAGACCTCGTCTCCTTCGCGTAGCAACGACCAGCCCGACGCGAAGCGACCAGCCTTGGACAAGATACTGAAGAGTGACGAGGAGGTTGAGATGGCGCAGCCGCTCGACGCAACCACCATCCCATCCACGGATGCGAACGGTGCCGATAAGACCAACGGCGCTGATACAAAGTCTGAGGCTGGTGACGAAGGCGCCGAAGGTTCCGAGACGAAGCCTATCCAGAGCTCTGTTGCCGGCTCTGTTCCTGCGACGTCCACGCCCTCGGCAAGTCACGATGAGAGAGATTGGATTCACATTCGCGCTGTCATCTCCAGCCCGGAAGCTGCCACCGTCATTGGAAAGGGTGGAGAAAATGTGTCAAACATTCGCAAGATGTCGGGTGCAAAGTGCACCGTCAGCGATTACCAGAAGGGGGCCGTTGAGCGCATCTTGACCGTTAGCGGCGTTGTCGATGCCGCTGCAAAGGTTTGTAACTGAATCGCTCTTGCCCAGAGGGACCCCAGCTAATTCAGTCGAATAGGCCTTCGGTCTCATCATTCGGACTCTCAACAATGAGCCTCTGGCCGAGCCATCCAGCGCCCAGTCAAAGACGTACCCTCTGCGCCTGCTAATCCCTCACATCTTGATCGGTTCCATCATCGGAAAGGGCGGAGCTCGTATCCGCGAGATCCAGGAGGCTTCCGGTGCAAGGCTTAACGCGTCCGACTCCTGTCTGCCTCTGTCGACCGAGCGTTCTCTGGTGGTTATGGGTGTTGCTGACGCGGTTCACATCGCTACGTACTATGTCGGCAGCACCCTGCTGGAGCAGCTGAACGACCGATTCGGTGGCCCTGCTGCCTCCGCGTATGCGACAAGGAGTGGTGGGCCTGCTGGCGTCGTCCCCGGCGGCATGCAAGTTGTCCCCTACAGCCCGCAGCCAACCACCGGCAACTACGGTAACCGCGATAACTACAACCGCAGACACGACGCTCGCGCCCAACATCACGGCCTGCCAGCTGCTCCGTATGGCGCGCAGCCGTACCCTCACCAGGCAGCCCAGCCCAACCCGGCTATGCCCATTCACTATGGTGCGGCGCAAGCTGGCGGTTATGGCGCCGCTGCTCCTATGCAACCCCATGCCGGTGCTGCCATGCCTCAACCTCACGGCGCTCACCCAGCTCAACCCGTTCACGGAGGAGCCATGCCAGGCGCGCCCTTGACCCAGCAGATCTACATCCCCAACGATATGGTTGGAGCCATCATCGGAAAGGGCGGGCAAAAGATCAACGAAATACGCCAGATCAGCGGTAGTGTGATTAAGATCAACGAGCCGCAAGACAACAGTAACGAACGGCTGGTCACAATTACGGGCACAGAGGAGTGCAACAGGATGGCGCTTTACATGCTCTACTCTCGTCTTGGTAAGCAGATTGAGGACAAGGTCAGCAGGGTCGAGCAAGAGTGCTAACAAGTACAACAGAATCGGAAAAACACCGGATCTAACGTTGACGACGTTCATGACTTTACTGACTATCAAATTTTAGTTCGGCAAACCAAAATTTCGGGCGGAATGGCACAGTTTCTTTTCTTTCGCGAAACATCATCGCCGTGTTTGGGGGATATCGGATTGGTCTCTAGCGACATCTACGCCGCGAGACCCCGGCTACATCTGGAAAGGGGGACTGGTCTCGATCAGCTTCGGCAGATCAAAGGTGCTTTTAGAGGAGGTACTACTTTTAATAGTGCACTACTCTCTTTTACTTCATCCATTCTCCAGCACATCTTGACTCCCTGCCCACTCTCTTCACTATCACCGTTGCGCGCCCCATCGGTCGCCGCCCTGTCCGGCCCTGCTTGTCGTCCTATCACCCTCACTTACACAGCCCTGACGGTTATGACTGCCTTGACCCCTAGAATCTCGTGACCCGTTCCCCAACATCGCCCTGATCAAATCCACCACATACAACATTCTCTCTACCTGCCGTATGACACGCACGCATATCTCGTCTTGCTGAGGCGCAGATCGACTCTTTTCCTTGCCCGCGCCTTGGCGGAGGAGACGAGGTCACCAGGGACACTGATAGTTTGGCCGCGCGAGAATGAGATTGCTAATTGATTTCCAATAGGCATCGGACGAAGGCGACAGTGACAGGGTTTGTCAGCCGGGGGCTAAGTTCCATCCACAACTCGGAATCCATGGGATGGACGTAGGAGACGGTAAGTGTTGACGCTCGACTTGCACGTGCTGATGACGCGCAGCAATCCTGCCTCGGATCAGAAGCAAACCGCACAAATCTGCACACAGGACAGTGAGTGATGGACCATGGTTGGGTCACAAAAGTGTATTACACATCTCGTCTCATCTTAACCCCATTATAAAGGTAAAGTACGTAATCGTAGTCATCCCATCCTCGTAGCTTTCTTCTTCCAAGGAACAAAATTCTACAGGTGCTAGCATTAAATATATTCGGTCCTCAGATTTGCTTCAGATTCACGTGATACTGTTCATCGTCAGTCGAGTGACACAGGCAAGCAGAGAGATGTCGGTCGCCTTGACAATAACGTACCATGGAGATGTCCTTGCGGCCTGATCTCAGCAAGTGAATGTTATCAGAGATGGCTGTAAATATACATCCAGTCAGCTTTCTTGCTAGAGCCTGTGTAGGAAACCCTCCCAGCGGGGGGTTAACGTTGACCAAACTTACGTCCAGCCTTGGCTTTGGCGTCAAGGTGAGCCTGCTTACTATCCCATCCCAACAAGAGCGTCATAGCAGGTCCCTTCTCCCCGTCCCCGCCTGCAGAGGCGGCGTCCACGGCAAGGGGCGTCGAGATCTCGCCGTACGCGTGCCCGTGGTACCCGGCGACGCTGGCCCGCCCCTCCGCCAACCCTTTTGCAAACTCGGCCGTCTTGCCCGCGAACGCGGGTTCTACGCCGTACGCTACAAAGACCTCTGTGCACGGCGCGCGCAGGACAACGGACGGCGGGTCCTGGTTCGCGGAGAGAAGGGGAACCTTGTAGAAGACGGGCGAGGAGGCGGCGACGACGGCTTTGAGGGAGGCGAACCAGGGCATGTAGGCCTCGGACGAGGCAAAGGCGGAGAAGGCGTCCGGGGAGGCCCACTCGATGACCAGGACCGTTTTGGATGGGTCCTCGAGCTGGGTGCCCGTGTAGAGGGCGTTTACGCCGGGGACGGATTTGAGGGTCGAGGTTACGTCGGACCAGGCTGCGGGCGGTTGGGAGGGGGGCGATGTGCTGTGGTTTTTGAAGGTGAAGGTTATGAATTCTGTGACTGGGGCGAAGGAGGCCATTGTTTGTGATCCGGTTGACTTTGGAGAATTGGAGAATGTAGGATGATTGGGATGAGTGAGGTATGTGAAGTAGGTATCAGGTCCTCGAAAACCTTTTGGGTGAATAAGTCCTTCCCGGGGGGTTGGTTGTGACTTTATATCTTGGACGATTATGATGCTATTCACGACTCTGGGTTTCCTGCGATCAACAAGTGTTTGACTTCGTCACGTAGTACGAGCATCTTCTACAAGGTTCTACATTCGAGGCGGGACGTTGCACTTCCATTCGGACGCATCGGGACGTATAGGTCACGTGGTGTGGTTTTACTCCGCACTGCAGGGCGAAGCTTCTGGTGACACAAGTCTCTAGGTTTGCGAATGTCGCAAGCCACATTGCGGCATGTCTTCTGCCGGTTCCTCAAGCCCGGTAGGTGTATGTGTTGTCTCCAAGGGCGCAATAGGACTTAAGAATGACAGGCTCAAGGGCTTGTACAGATTGCTGAAGAAAAAGAACGGGAGTTCAAATGACGGACGGGGAGGCCATACATCGGGCTCCGCTCCGGCAGAGGCCGGCCGGTCCCACTCCCGCTCGCTCCAGTTCCGTGGAAACTCCGCCCAGAGACGGCGGTGATGAAGTTCAGGCGCGTGACCAACCTAGATGATACTGAGCGGCACTTGCTCCCATGCGCATTCTTCGTGCAGATGATGAGATCAAAACATGCGAATGATAAACACACCCCAAACCTGATCATGGCTTGACGCTAGTAATAGCGCACCTTCCTATGAGCAAGGCATTCCAACGGTCGAGACCAAGCTCAGAAGTTGTCTGGCCTTGAAACCATGAAAGGGTGAGGCACAGGAATGCGACGATTGCGACGATTGCTTCTCCTCATCGGCAGTGGACTGGCTGGCTTGCGCTTTCCTCACATGGGGGCGGGAGAAAGTACCGTGCTTGCCCAGGCGCGCCCAGGTTTGCTGAGTGCCCTCTTTCGGGCATCGCAAGTTGGCTTAGGGCTGAGGTGAAATCAATAAAAAGCTTTTTTCTCGTGGCGTTTGGTGTCGCAACCAGCTTCTGAACCTGCAGGAAGCTGACAAGGTTGACTCGTGTTGACCACGATGCAACACCCTTCCTCACCGTCACTCGGCAGTCACTGAATGACAAGCAACGTTGTGCAAGAGCCCCAGCATCGTGGCACCACTACACGCATGCGAAGCTTGCTCGCTAGCACCGCCTGCATTGTCGCGGGAAAAGAACGACAGGCAGTCCTCGACCACACTACCTGGAACGCAGAAAGGCGGCCTCGTGACACCAGATCTCACAGTGAGCGCCATCGCTGTGCCACTTGACTGCATGTAGCCGAAAAACCAGTGGTCCGTCCTCGGCCGTATTCGAGCTGCTAGGCACGCTGACTGCATCGTAGAGTTGCAGAGAAACAGCAAACTTGTCAACGGCTGCCGAGCGTACAACAAGGACCACAACCTAGCATGCGTTTTCCAGGTCTGGGTGTCTTTGAAAATGGCCTCAGTTAGATATGTTCGAGTCCACCTTTTGCGAGGCTATTTCTGTCGCTCTTGAATTTGCTGTCATTGACCCATGACGTCGCTTGAATGTAGTGGCAGGTCAAGGGGCTTCTCGGCTTCAGATGTCCTGCCAGCCAATGCCTCCATAATTTTGGATCCACGGTTTGCGACTCGTTGCGGATGGGTATCGCTTGCTAGGTCGGTGACTAACTGACTATGGGTAATAGAGTTTGGTGTTGAAACTCTGACAAGGGACGCAAGCGATGGGGACCTTGCTGACGGCCGACCCGATGCGTCGGACGAGTCGTTCCTTGGGTCCAAAATTGGGTTGTGGCAGTGGTGAAAGCAGAACATCGGATTATGCAGAGACGGGGCGGAAGACTGCAAGCTGAAAGTCATTGCGAGGGCTGAGGTGCGTAATCGAGCCACCATATGAGATGTCGTCGAAGAGACGGTGTTTTCGCAAAGCTACGAGATAGTCGAGTTCAACTTCACGGCGCCCGTTCGGCTTCTGTCCGAAGTCTTGATTGGAGTAGCTTGTCCTAAGCGGAGGACGTTGGGTTGACCAGGGCGCGAAGCTGAGGCCCAGTCCGCTAATTCGTTCTGCCTTCAGGATGCCCCAGGTCCACGATGTCCTCACATTTCGCGTACAAGGGTGTGAGTCGTCATCGGCGTGGAAATGGGTATCTCCAGACTTCAAGTGGTGCTCGCAGGGGTTGAAGAGCAACTGCCAGCGGGGAGACTGTCTTGTGTTCGGTGATTGCGACATCTCACAAACGGAGTGCATAGGATGCTTCGTCAAGTAATTGATTTGGTTGGATCCGCTTCATCTGTGATGCGAATTAACTCGCAAGGCCAATTCAAGGTGGCAACAGGTTCCCAGCTGCAAGATGGGCCAACCGGACACATTATTGATTCGAGTTTTCTCGCTGGATTGTGAGTATGCTCTCGCTTGGCAATTAGTGTCGCTCCTTCGTGTGGTTCTGGAAGGGCCGAGGACACAAAAGATCCTTTTGTGCATGATGTATCGTCACTTCGGGCCCTCGGGGGAGGATCTCCAACGTCTCTTCCCCTGGCTGACTACTAGAGTTTGTAGCACAGACTAGAGGATGCGGCATGGCAAATTTAAGTGGCCGCTTTGACGCCAGGCCGACAGTAGTCCGCCGTCTAGCACTGCGGTGAAAAGGAGACGGATGAGAGACGGACTGGTGCCAGGTGGATGGCATAGGTGTAGGCGAAAGTTGAGGGATGGAGAGTTGGCGGCAGCGGCTGGTGCCAAGTCAGGCGGCCCCATGAACCGTTTCTTCGTTCCTTGCAGTGGCCGTGTTTGTGCCTGTCAGTACGTACCGGCGAAGAGATGTGACTGAGCAATCAGCAGTGTCTATTTCCAGATCCCCGTTAAGGTAATTAATTAGCTTAAACGCTCTCTTGTCAGTGAATGGGACATGCTGTAGCAGAACGTCGCATCAACTGAGCCATGTGTGGGCTCATCGGAGAGAGACACAACCAACAATGACCGCTGGAAATTGGATAATAACGAGTTTTCATGTCAGCATAGCAGGTTTGTTGACCACATCCGTACGGATAGATGGCCGGGGAAATTCCCTCGAGGGGCGAGACCGCCAGAGCAAAGAGGTATGTGGGTGAAGCTACCTACCTTGTGAGTGTCGATTTAGCGGTTGGAAATGCTGGCCGCAACCCCGTCTTGGTTCTTGACTTCGTCCAGTTGTGTCCAGGCTTTGGTTGGAGGTCAAGTCGACAATGCTCTGGCTCCGCCGCGAAGCGTCTCTTCCTCGATGTACCTGGGCTAGCACGCCATGCCCGAAACTTGGCTCTTGTTGGCGGCCTAGGCTAGACTGGCCTTGTGCTTGAAGTGGCACTCGAGGCCTGATGTTTGTTTCCAAGTTTCCAGAGCCTACACAGTACGCTACAAGTAGGTTCCGCCCTATCCCGGCTGTTGGGGAACGTAGCCATTCCATTTCGAGGCCTCGCGCGAGATGGGTGAGTATCCGCAACATGGGGGGAGATTTCGAAATGGATGCAGCAAGAGTTGCAGGACGAAGCGAATTCGTAGTTGTCGAAAGCTCTGGTTGCCTCGACGGTGGTACTGTTGCCTTGAGGCGGACCACTGCACCAAAAAAAAAAAAAAAAAAAAGTGTCCGCCTGCAAGTGGGAGCAGATTCGGAGGCAAGTGGGTTGCGGGAGATCTCGACGTCTCGTCACCCCCTGGAATGGGACGAGTGGGTTACCTGGGAGGTGCTGCGCGGGTCGCTTCATTGGGTGAAATCGCGGTCCACTGAGCAGGAAGCGGAAAGCGCGTTGGCTCAGCCCTGTTCGGTTGTGATCTGTTCCTTGCACTGAGTGGAAAAGTTACTTTGCACTTGGGAGAGTATCCGCACCGCATTGTGGCACCCAGTGGCGCTCTTCTCGCAGAACACGCCAATAATGTAATGCCGTCAGGCTGCAGCTCTACGAGTTGTCGATGGAAAACCTGCGTACGCGCTTCACACCGTAGTCAGATGAATGGAGCGTTACCTTAGTTAGGTTGGAGATGGAAAGAACTGATGTTGGCTGGGTGGGTGGTGCTTCCTCGGGATGCAGATACGTACCTGTCTTACATGAGAATGGAGGAAGTTGCAGTCGGGAAGGAGGTGCCTGCCTCTAGGCCCTAGGTGCCTGCGCCAGGGAAATTCAATGGTCCACACCCCCTGGCTTGAATCGTCCCACCCAATCAGAACGGGTTAATCTCGTCTTTAATTTCCACACCCATGTCTGCGCTGTCGGCGGCGCAGTCGACAATTGCGACGATGGCATGCACGACTTCACCAGACGGCGGGAGCATTGCGCCCAACTTTGCTGGGCTTCCCCCTTCTGTGCCTCACTTCATCACAGCCTGTGCCTGTGCCTCTCCAGGTTTTCACTCCCTCCCAATATGATGCCCATGAGGCCATTGTGTGAACCTTACCTAACTGGGTCAGGATGTCCCCGACTCACCCCTCTCTCTCTCTCTTTACCTGTAGAACCTGGTATTTTCGCTGAATGTCAATGTCAATGGGAACCCCCCCCCCCCAGAGACCACGGAAGAGAGGAGGATTGCCTTGCACCCCCTTGCCGCGCGCCCGGAGCACTCACGGTTCACCTCACCACCCTCACCCTCGGGGTGCAGTGCTAGCAGGGGTCATGCTCACCTCACCTCCTCTTCTTTTCCTATCCCTCCTGTCGTCGTCTGCTCTTTCCTTCTCTTTCCTCTTTCCCTCCTTACCCTCAACCCAAGTCCCAGTCACTTTACCCCGTGCCGTTGTGCGTCTCATCATCTGGCTTCAGCCTGACACTCTTTTAAATATAGTCATTCATTAACCCGTCGCAAAGACACCTCACTCTCCCTTTTTCCAAAACCAACCTTCTCACTTTCTATCCTCCAGTCGCTCGTTCCTGGACTTTTTTCGTCTTTTTATTTTAGACCTAACTTCTAATCAACACCTCTCCAACACTCACGACCTCGTCGACTCAATCCATCAAAATGCAGTTCAAGATCTCCGCCGCTGCCTTCCTGGCCTTCGCTGCCTCCGCTCTGGCCCAGAACGCCAACTTCGACCCCGTCACGAAGCCCACCCCCAACGAGCAGATCAACGCTGGCACCTCCTACACCATCGAGTGGACTGCTCCCGATGCCTTCAAGGACGTCACCGTCTCCATCAGCTTGATCGGTGGTGCTACCCAGAACACCCAGGTTCCTCTTCAGGACATCGCCTGTAAGTATACAAATCTCCTGGCTGTATGGGACGTGACGGAGATATCTACCATCCTCCTGGCGGCCAATGTGCGATGGGATCAGGAAGGAGAACTAACACGCTCTCAGCCGGCATCCCCAACTCTGCTGGAAAGTACACCTGGACCATCCCCAGCACTCTCGGCAAGGACGCCTTCTACGGCCTGGTCGTCAAGTCTGAGTCCAACCCCACCGTCGACTTCCAGTACTCCAACCCCTTCCACATCATCGCTGGCGAGGGCGCTGCCTCCGGCACCACCACCGTCGTCTCCTCCTCGCCCACTGCTACCGTCACCCTGTCCGCTGCCAGCGTTTCGGTCACTCCTACCGCCTCCGCATCTGCCTCGGCTTCCGCCTCTGTCACCAAGTCTGAGAGCGTCATTGTCAACTCTACCACCGCTCTTTCCACCACCGCTGTCCCGACCCCCGCTACCCTGAGCGCTCCTGCCTCCACCATCACCAGCGTCACTCGCCCTGCTACTAACAGCACTGGCACTGCTACCCGCTCTGCTATCGCCACCGTCACTGGTGTTGCTGCTGGTGCCCAGGCTACTGCTGGTGTCTTCGCTGTCCTCGGTGGTCTCGCCGTTGCTGCCCTTCTCTAAGCAACATCCGTTGCAGCATTTACTCGGATTCACTACATCTGTTAAAACTGCATTGGGCTTGGTTTTGGGTTTCAACGTGCATATTTGGTCATGAATGGATAAAAAGACGGGTGACACGGCTTCGAGGCTAATGGACTCGGATATTCCGTGTTATTTCTGCCTTGAGGAAACGGGCTCCCCCGCACATGGCGTTTTCCTGTGTTTTCGATACCAGTGTCCCCGTGGACGTGGGTGGTCACGAGGGACGGGTTGATACCTTTCTAGTTGATAATGTGAGAGAGAACGATTCAGTCTGTTTCTAAAGAAAAAGAAAACAACTTTTTACAATGCTCTGAGTCCTCTTTCCAATGGTTCAATTGAATTCTGTGACATGTCGATCTCATTGGGGTAAAAGGTGAAATGCCGATCAGATAACCTTGCAGCTGTCATAGGACGGCCGCAGCTTGTCTGACGTGAACAGGTGGGATTTTCAGGCACGACTGCCCTACCACGCCTAGGCCCCAGCACACTGTTTCGGCTGACTTCTTGTGTAGACTAAGGGTGCATGGGTCTGCAACCACAACAGCGATCCTACAGCTTGGTACCGACAATTCTACCCCGTGAAGCTAGTTGACGTTTTGCTATTGTCTTGTTATTGCTCCTCGAAATTACACCTGCCCAATCAATTTCGACAACGGCCTCTTTGTTTGTTCTTTAACGCTCATTGTTCAGGCAATTTACAAAGAGCCGCCGATCAAAACCCACAAAGCAAGCCCCCGGCTGTCAACGGCTGCGATTTTCCCGGACCCGGTCGGACTCGGGTTCAGGAAGGTGGCGGTCGGGGTCTGGCTCCAACAACCGACGACAAACGAACGCCAGATCATTCAAGGCCCCTCTGTTCCTTCCCCACGGCAATCTTCAAGAATCTTCAACAACAATATGAGGGCAGCGGCAGCTCGCGCCAGGACGGTGTTTCTTGTTTTTCTTTACACAGGGAGTACGGAGTAAGGGCAGGCCTTTTTCAAGAATCAGAATAAGAAACCTGACACGAACTGGCTCATGACTCGGCCGATTTAGATTGCAACTCCAATTTTTCTGGAGACGGTTGGAAACTCTGTAAGGAGTCCGGCGGTCCGGGATCAGACTTGTTGAAACCTTTCCAGGAGTACTCCGTTTGCTGAGTGCGAGGTATCCGTATGCAGCAGTGCTTGCTTTTTCCTTCTTCTTTTTCCTTGGACGTGTTCGTTACCACGCGAATTGAGCGTTCTATGATTCTTCAATCTATCCTGGCGGCCCTTGTTTCGGATTCTGTCACCACCTACCGGTACGGCAGCATCTCTGCCCTCTTGAGACCGGCCACTCCGGCGGTTCCGGATTTGCTCTCTGTCTGCACACAACGAGGGCTCCGTCGTTAGGTGTTATCGATGATGAAGAGAAGCTGCAAGACGAAAGGGCTCGGATTCTTCACGTGTATCCAATACGATTACGGAAAAAGCGGCGCCAGTGTGGAAACCTATTCTCAATATAAAGGAAATCAAAAGAGTGCGTCTGCGTCTGCGTCTGCAATGTATTATACTTTCGGCTTCCTCATCTCGGGAGGAACGCTGTGGGAGTATGCGTGGCTTTCCGGCGCGGCAGTACCGACTACCGCAACACCCCCCATGGCGACATCGTTGCCCGGGTTAAAAGGTTCTTTCACGCACGCCAGCAATACCGTCTCACATTTCTGAATGGCGGGGAAACCATCTATTTTCCCAATCATTGGGAGGGGTCGACCTTGTTCGAAAGCTGCGCGTGCGGTATTGCGGTCGTATATTGAAGAACTGGTCAATGCCCGTCGAGCCAGTCCGGTCAGCTGAGATTCCATGCAGCTGAGAGTCAAGCGTAGGGAATCATTCTCCCTGGGTATCCGGGTCCGGGGCGCTGGGTTTGTGGGCAATAGGTAAGCGCGCGTCTGCCCCTTGAGTCCGCGAGAAACGCATTTCAGCGTCCGTTTCGATCATGTCTGCCACGGTCCTGAACCCGGCCTGCTTGCGTGACACGTTTTGTTGGCGGTGCCCGTCCAAGGGGAGCCTAAGAGAACGATCTCAAACTTGACTGGAACTCGGCCGTGTTGTAGCAGGAGCAGGACTATCGCGAACTGCTGCAACGTGAATGGTTCACTTCGATGTGCTAAAGGTCATGAATCATGCCTGGTTCGTGCTGATGGTGTCAGTTCCGTGGATGGTTGCGCCCCTTGAAACGGAGCATATGGCCATGGCATCACTTTGTCCCTTCCACTGCCATGCTTTTGCTTGGAGACGCGGCTTCGTGTACTCAGAAGGGTGTGCTTTTGATAGGCGCTTGCTTAGCAAGTCACGTCGTCTTGAGAAAGTCTTTCTCCATTCAGTAGTAAAATTTCTGCTACGCATGCCAGTCTGAACGCCGAACTTATCTCCTGAAGTTATTCAAGTTGTAGTGCTCTCCTGATAGTGTCTTCGGCTCCTCTCGGAGTGTTTTCCAAGGTCAACCTAGCATATCTTACCAGGTTGCTACAAGTCCCTCCTCGAAGAGTATAGATGGCAGCCTCCCAGCTTTATGGCGGCTATGTTCCTCGCCGTCGGCCTTCTGAGGATGTGCATGAACACATCATCACCGGATAAATATTTGTAACAGAGACAAACGTCGGACGCTCGTCTCTAACAGTCAGTTAAGAGCGGCCCTGTTCAGCGTTTGCTTTTAGAAGAGAGACGTATGTGAGTAAATAGACTCTCTTTCGCCTGTGCCCGAGTACAAGCAGAAATCGGTTTCGAGCCATTGAACGACTAAGTCCTTGGGGTCGTGTACGCTATGAGTGTCAACTACGGAGTCTAGTATCCTCGCCGTCCACCTCCGTTTCCAAAAATTGCCAGGACAAGAAGTCCCAACAAAGACAGTAGTAGAGCACTAAGATTGAGGTAGTATAGGGTGTTGACTTGCCCGGTTCAGCTGACTACACATGGAACTTCCTCTGGTCAACCTGCTGTGACGAGATGAACTAGTAACATCAGCAGACGATCAGACCTCTCGGCCATGATTTCACACCCTCAGTGTCCGGAGAATATGCTGCGTTTACTTTGAAACTGGTAGGAGTCTGGTTAATATTCATGTAACAATGTCGCTTTAGTTCTGAGAAGCGAATGGTCCCATCGGCTGCAGCATGCGTGAAGGTCCCTGCCGACCAAGGTACATCAACGGAGTAAACACAAAGCCATTGATTGCTTTTGCTACAAAATATTGACAAATTCCGTTGTGGCACTGAACCATAGCGTCTAGAAGTATTGCAAGAGGGCAAAACAGAGTTCCTCGCCTGCCACGAGCCCAGCGCTCGGTACGAGTGGGTCGGAATGCTTCAATGAATCCTCACACTCTATACATATGATCAGCCCACCGCCAGACAGAACCCTATCAGCTTTCCAATGGACCGAGATGAGCTACCAGCGGATGATTTCTCAAAGTTGAGGGCACTGATTTACAATCAGCAAGTTTCGATCACGTGCAAGACGAGTTACCTGAAAGTAACTCAACGTTCCCGTTTTGGTATACCATATCAACTCAGGCACCACTCCACGAAACCACAGACGCTGTAGTCATCATGGCACCAAAACATAGAGGATTCTACTAGACCACAAGAAGTCACTAACAAAGATAGTGGACGATCTACGTGCAGGAGAGGGATGCCAGTGACGCCCGGAGTGTCATCGACAGGGACCCACCGAATAAGCTCACACTTCAACTACCACATCCCAGCCTGTGATAAGGATCTGCCCAAAGCCCTAAACGCACACATACAACGGTGGTGAGTCGAGCCAAGCCTCCTCGCGGGAAGGAAAGCTGACTGCACATGTCAATCCAAGAGATTCTCAAGTAATGTCAAAAGAGGCGAGAGCGAAGGGGAAAACGAAAAAAGAAGTCTTTGCGTCAATCGCTGACGGGAATTGAGCCCGACGTGGCTGGTTATTGTTAGTGATGCTGTTCTTGATGTTTTCAGCTGACGGATGATGCTTACGGGTCGAACCCACAACCTTGAGATTAAGAGTCTCACGCTCTACCGATTGAGCTAGCCGGGCGGATGGAATCCTGCCTGATGGTTGGTGACGGGTCGAGGGCCGTGAACAGTTATAGATGGAGGGCGAGGGAGGAGGGGGGGGAGGAGGTTCCACGGTCTTCAGCGGGTCCCCTAGTAGCAGTTTGAAGAATATAAACATGGAGTGGTATAGTCCCAGAGTATCAAGTGCTATAGGGTACATGGCTTCTGAAGTAGTTCCAATGCTGAGAATAATGGTCAACTTACTGGACCTTGGAGGTAGTAAGGTAAGACGGAGGTTGGCCCACTGGAAACATACCGGGCAGATATGTTGAGATGTCTAGTTGTACGCATGTAGTATCTCACACATGGTCATGAGGAAAGACCTGACTCGTGCAGGTAACGGCGTTGACATGGCTGTGAAACTATCCCTGATCAAAATGTCAGGTGTCTAAATGAGTTGAATGGGTTCGTATGCTTGTTACATGTCTAAGCTTCGTACAGTCCAGTGAAGCCATGACCGTCTCTTGTCTCTCGTCTGCCACACACAGAAATTGCGAGTGATATTCATTTGAGGCGTAGAAAGTGCGGCCTGGAAGCACTGATCAAGGCCATTCGGATGGTAAACACCGTCAGACACGAATTCGAGCACAGGAACATTTCGTCTTCCACGTGAATGGTTCCAAAGTACGAGGGAGGGCACCTGATTAATAAACCGAGAGACAACGGCCAGTCTCTCTAATCGCCAGTCATGACAGCTATCCCTGAGGATGAAGAGCTCAAACCTGTGTATCGTTTGCCTCGTGAGGTGTGTCTCTCTCGATGAGATGGCCAGGAATGGGATTTGCCTCGCTACCACGGCGCAGGGGTCTTCGAGGGTGGCATTGGAACAGCCTTAGTGTTAACATGGGAATTCAGCCCTCTGCAAAGGTAGAGATTGTCAATTAGCGTAGGCTTGCCAAAGTGGTGTAAATTGAGGTCACCTACTATCACGTCCAGAGAGCACGTGGAATTCGGTAGCCTGTCTCATGAAATCACGGCATATCCAACTTCTGGAAAGCAGTTTCGAGGTCCAGAAACTGGAAGAACCTCCTATAGATCTAGGCGCATCAGCTGAACTCAACATTGGCAGTGCTATTGGGCGAAGGGCGTGGTCTCGTGTCTTATGGCTCGGCGACCTCAGGAGATGACGTTGAAGGGTGGCGATTGCGTTTTGCTGGAGGGTCCATCTGCAAAACAACAATGATGATCAACCGGGCGAACGCCGAGACAAAAGCCTTGCGCGGGCTGTTGTGATATCATTGAATGTCTTTGGCCGTTGTTGTCTCGGACGCAGGAAGTGAAGCGGCGCAGTTGAGACAGCATCAGAAACACTGAATAGATCGCATGGTACGTTTTGTTCGCCGAGAGCAACCTCCAGCCAAGATTTCGGGGGGACCTAAACACTGTCGTACAGGTCAGAACGGAGACTCCAGTTCGAAGACATCGGATGAAAGCTGTTCTCGTCGAACTGTGAATCCTATGAGTGGTCGCTTTGCTACGAAGCATCTTTCCTATCATTCCGCTAACTGGGTCAGATGTGCATGTCAGCGAGAACACCAGGTCACACAATTACGAGAAATCCTGGCCGTACCATGTGGCATGCTATTGAGCTAAGTAGTACTTGATTTGGGACACGCTTTTCTCAGCAATTGCCCGAAATTGCAAATACATCATGAGTGTGGCGAATCCATGGTCGGGCTCGAAACGCTCCGCTAGACACAAATCGTTACCTCTCGACTACGAGACTACTTGGGAAACAAGACACATGGCCGCTTTTCGGTGACATATGTACGGACAAGCTGCCATTTACTTTGTACCCCGAATGAAGGCTTAGATATGACAGCGATCTGGTTTTAGAGCCTGTCCTCAACACAAATCAATCCAAGTAACTCCGCTCCTGGTAGAGATAAACAATGCCTACCTTGCCCAGATGATACGTAAGACCATACATAAGTAGGTTAATCGGATCTTCAAATCAATATTGGACGCAATGGTGTCTCCATGAGTAAAGATATGGGTGTGGACGTTAGCCGGAGATACAAATTTCGATCCACTTGCTCAGACGAGGGAGGCAGTTTTGTGCCCACTACTGGCCAGCTCGTGGAGCTCCGGACAATCAAGATTTGCTTCTTAGACCCCACGTCCTCTGGCGTTATGCTCTTGAGCATGACAAGCCAAAAATTTCACCAGCGTCGTCACGATGGCGCCAGATAGGAAGTTCTGGACCCGGCCAAGTTCACGAAGGCCAGTAGGATTGCTAGCTCTCAATGCTGTGATCGGAACTTGTCGTGCTTGACTGAATGGAAGGGCGTCCTCTAAAGACCGGGGATCCAAAGGAGGCCGGCTTGAAGCAGGATTTAGGCGAAAGGCGAAAACACCTAGACATAGGTCCCTGCCGCCGGTCAGAATGGAAAGAAAAGCATGAAGTTAGGTGTCCAGTGCGGCCCGCTTGGCCAGGAAATGGCAGTCATTGTGAAATGTTGAAGCATTAGGCTCTTTCCGTCTCAACCCCGGATAACAAAAGCTCGTCGTAAGTCTGATAAGAGAGCACCCGACGAAATGCTCTTGCTCAGCACTACATATGTGTCACGTTTCCTGCGCCCTGAATGTGCTACATATGCTGAACGCCTGCTCCCAGGTTTCACCTGTGATGTAGTCGAGTACAAACAAACGCCCTATGGTAAAGAAATCCTCGGACAGGTTTTATCCTTTACCCTCATCTCAAGTCAAGCAAGAGCACTGGATATGTCCTTGCAGCCGCAGCTTGGCGCATGGGTCTCTGAGTGCACTGAGGGTTGGCGACTGTATGTTGGTTGTGCCGTTATCTTGGATTGGACAACTCCGCGGAGGTTGACTTACACATGTGGAAATGGCAAAGGGGGTCCGCATTGCCGCGTTAAGTGGAGGCTGAAAGAGCCGTTCAAAACGCCCGCAACCCACGGCCGCTGTGCCGGATCCATACACGACAGATGCGGTAGCGCCAGTTTGCACGATGCTTCTAATGTTAACATTTCAGCCACAAAACTCAGGCTGATGGACGTGGATTTTGAAGTCGGAATCGAGTAGTAAAGTCCAGACCCTCGCCGCGCCGGGTGTGGAAGGCAGGGAATGGAAGCCGGCAAACCGGGGGTATGCACGTCGCGACGGGAGACGGGAAGACTGAAGACCTGAACCAGACAAATGGGACCGATGTGGGGGTTCAAATAGCTGACATAATCCGCCGGAACCCTTTGTTAGTGGATCTTCTGCGGCCAGGTAGGACCTTCCATTTCTTGCCCAGCCTTCGTTGTCTCTTTATCTTATCTCAACTCAACCTCCCCCTCCGAATGCAGCGTAAGGTACCTAGCAACCTAAACCTCCCTAGTCATCCTCATTTTTCATCAGCTCTTTGGCGGCTGGACCCCATCATGCTACTCCCATCACACCTGGGGAGTATCACGGCCAACGAAACGTGGGGAAAGAGAGTATCAGGGAGAGCCGGCGGAGGGTACCACAACCTTGCCCCAGTTACGGGTCTCCGGACTACGCCACCCCGTTTATTTCTGGCCAGTCTTTAAGGAACAGCAAGCGGCACGCGGTCCATGATCAGGATCAACGTTGTGTCAATTCCTCTGCAACGTCAAATAATGACAAAGTATGACACTATCGTTCCACGACGTTGGCCTCGCTTTGTGATGACCGTCAGCTAGCGCAGACGGCACTATCATCGAGGAAGACACGGCCGTCGGGTGCCAATTGGACGGGCCTAGTCCATATCAAAGACCGATCCCAGGTCCCTACCTAGTCTAGTTTTTTTTCTAGGGAGCCAAGCCAGTGCTTGAAGTTAAATCGTCGCCGGCCAGGACTCCATCAACTTTCACCTTTACAAAACGTTGCTCACTTGGTATTCTGTATCCTTCAGTCACCAACAACGCAGGAGAGCATTATTACAGGCCTCAAAGTCGGTTGGTTCCAAATCATCGCTACAAGCTTGACGCACATGCCATCCATGGTCGAATGAGCCCCGCGGAGATCGACGCCAACGATTAAGCATTCGCCAGTCAGATACCAGAGTTAATTCCTTATCTCTTGGATGCCAGGGGTGGGGCGTGGACTCGACCGTCACAACTGCATCTTGAGCGCCTTCTGTGAGCCTACCAAAGATAAGCAATAAGCTCAGAAGCCTCCGTTTCGTCGTATTGTTCCCCCTTCCCTTTGCCCCCCTCGTCCAATCATTCCCCATCTAAAGCACTTTACTGAGTATCTTAGAAAGGCAAGGACTCTCGAGATAAGGCATATGAACCTAGCGTCAGAGGCCACCCGTCTTGGCTCATCACCTCACTGCGCTCTTCTGCCTGTTGCACTGATAATCGCGACAGCGCGGGTTTAGGCCTTTTGCTATACTCAAGCCGGTTCTCAATTGAGGGACAAACATATTAGCAGCTGGTTCACGGGGCCCAGGAAAGTAGTACGCCGCCGTTGGCGTTCGTCTCAGCATTCCTCTCGGCTCTGGAGTAGATTCGCCTGTATCTCGTCAAGATCGTGGCTGCCTCTCACTCACATCGTATTGAGCCCTCAAGCAATAAATCGCTCTTTCAGAGCTGTCATTTATTCGAGCTTCTCCTTGACTTCCGGTTACTATGACTTAGGAACCGCGTTGGATCGAGGATTAGAGGCACAACGTGCAGCACCGGCACTCACATTCGAGACATCACCCTAGTGTCTCGGCCTACCTACGCTACAGGAAAGATTGTGTCATCTCCGTCTTTCTCCCGTCTACAGATTCTTATCTGAGAGATCGACCAGCCAGCCTGCTGCTCAGTATCAAATCTACCACGCACTTGGTGTGGTCCGGTCCCTTTACGCCTCTTGGCCGCCTTCCATCCCGTCAGCACGTCTCCGTCACTCTCGCGTTTGTGCCCCCCCCCTTCATCCTTGTATCCCCGCGGCAGGGCAGGGGATTTCTTGCGGAAGAATTAATCTGGTCTAGCGTCTTGCTGTCCCGGAGATGCATCAACCGTCTTCGATCTTCAAGAACCATATGTCTATCCGTTGCAAGTATTCATTTAAGAGTGCTCCTCGAGCCTTCCCAGTAGTCACAGTTGTAGATTCCACCATCCAGGCAATCGACAACATCAGCAACCAGGTTCTACGAATAAGCCTCGAGCTTCGGAAATCTCGTCTACGTTGGTCATCATTGGCGACTAACACGAACCCACGACGTTTACCGAACTATACGACGCCGAAAACTACGAGGAAACAGCGTAATCATCACCACGATGCAGCTTTCCGTTCTCTGGAGGGCACCCGAGGTGAACCCTATCAACCGCAAAGCGCGTAGTATCCCTGTGTTCAACATTTTCAATGTCTACGCACGAGCTTTCCACTTCTCGTGGCTCGGCTTTATGATTGCTGTGCGTACAAGTCTTAGTGGTCTCTTCCGTGCATGTGAACTGACATGACGACAGTTTTGGGCCTGGTACACATTCCCGCCTCTTTTGACGGTTACGATCAAGAAGGACCTCAACCTTACCACGGCACAAGTCGCAAACTCCAACATTGTCTCTTTGGTCGCAACACTCTTCATGCGGCTCATTGCTGGACCCGCCTGTGATCGCTTCGGTTCGCGTATCGTCTTTGGCTCGCTGCTTCTCATCGGCACTATTCCCATCGGCCTTGCACCGCTCGTCAAGGACGCTACAGGCTTATACATCTCCCGCTTCTTCATCGGTGTTCTCGGTGCCACTTTTGTTCCTTGCCAGGTGTGGTGCACTGGATTCTTCGATAAGAATGTTGTTGGAACCGCCAATGCCCTGGCCGGCGGCTGGGGTAACGCCGGTGGCGGAATTACCTACTTCGTCATGCCTGCAGTTTACGACTCTTTTGTTCACGCACGTGGCTACTCCCCCGGCCAAGCTTGGCGGTTGACCTTCATCGTGCCCGTCATCTGCCTTTTTTGCTGTGGTATGGGTCTTCTCCTGCTGTGCGAGGACACACCGACGGGCAAGTGGGCAGATCGCCACCTCCATGCCCAAGAGAACCTCCACTCTCACGGCGTTGATGCCACTGTGCGATCCGACGTGGTCGATGTTCCTGGCGGTATCACTGACCGCAACAACAACTCTATGGCATCCGATGAGGAGAAGAACAGCACTCACGGCAAAAACGGTGTTGTTTCCGACCACGAGGCCTCCCTCTCTCGCACTGAGATGATTGAGACTGCACAGGCCGATACTGTCGTTAATCCATCCTTCAAGGAGGCCATGCAGGTCGTCTTCTCTGCTCAAACAATCTTCCACGTAGCCACCTACGGCTGCTCCTTTGGTGGCGAGCTGGCAATCAACGCTATCCTCTCTTCCTACTACCTGAAGAACTTCCCCTCCCTGGGCCAGACTGGTGCCAGCAACTGGGCTGCCATGTTCGGTTTTCTCAACGTCATCACCCGCCCTGCTGGTGGTGTCGTGTCTGATCTGCTATACCGCTACGGTGGACAGAATCTCTGGCTTAAGAAGGGCTGGATCACGACTTGCGGCGTTCTTACCGGCGCTCTCCTCATCCTCATCGGTCAACTGAACCCTCACAACGAATCGACCATGTTTGGTCTCGTCTTCCTGATGGCTGTCTTCCACGAGGCAGGTAACGGCGCCAACTTTGGTCTCATCCCCCACGTCCATAGCTATGCCAACGGTATCGTGTCTGGTGTCACCGGTGCCGGTGGAAACTTTGGCGGTGTCATTTTCGCCATCATCTTCCGCTTCATGGACCAGGGAACGAACTACGCCAAGGGTTTTTGGGTCATTGGCTGCATTCACATTGCTGTCAACCTGTTGGTTTCTTGGATTCACCCACTTCCTAAGGCTCAGCGCCACTAGGCGCAAGGACGTTCACGAAGATTCATGACTTTTTGGTTACGATTGGTTTCTTGTCTCATAGCTCGCATGTTTTGACTAAGGTTCGAGCCCGGTAGACTGGCTTTTTGGGGGTCTGTCTGGAGTATGGAACGGGCAAAAATGATATCCACTGTTGGCATTCTTAGTAAATAATTCCGTTTTGCGCAATCTAAGCTCCATCTACAACTGCTCTTGGACTTTGTTTGTTGAAAATTTGTACTGGGGGTTGACCTGTTGCGACTCCAATGTACTGAATATAATATTGATTGAGTGCTAGAAATTGTAACTCAACCAGGGATCAGTGAGTGAAAGCCCAAGTGAGTGCCCAAGTGTGAAGTTTGCTGACACTTAAAACGTACACCATGCATAAGAGGAGGGAGGCGTACCTGCCTTACAAACAGACTTGTCTGTATGCCCCCTGTCCTACCTGCGGAATCGTGGATCTTAATGGAACCGGCAGCTTCCCGGAGTGCCGGAGTGCCGCCGTTCTGTCCACACCCTACCTAAGGTAGGTAAGCACCTCCCCACTCTCCTGATCTTCCTTTCCACCTCCACATCATCCCGTCCTTCCATTCATTCTTTCCACTGAGAGTCTGAAAGATAAGAGGGACAATGTTTCGTCCGGAGAAGCTAACGCGCTGCTCAGGTACGTGGTGCATAGGAATTGAGTGTATAGCTACCTAAACCATCGTCCTGCGCATGCGCCACAGGGATTGTGTGTGAAGTACTGTGCTCACACTGTTGCCAGGAGCATTGTAGGAGGAAATTTTTGGTATCAAGAAAGGAGGTATTTATGCAGCAATGGCGCCTTCGTCCAATCACTGTAGCTATGAGGACTCTAACGGGACGGAGGTGGATGCAAGAACATTCCAGTCACCCACAACATACGGAGTGTTAATTCGAAAAGATATTCGAGTACGTTATCTTAGCCCATATCAAGTAGGGCTGCGGTCTGCCAACCATCTACGTTACAAATTTTCCTAAGCATATGTCAATGAAACCCATACCCAGCCCAATCGTGGAGTGAATTTGAAGGCAAGGTGATCATAACTACTAACATGCTTATCGTCATGCGAACACAGCATCGGGATGTTGAGCGAGTGTGATTGGCTGCAGGAGAAGTGTTGTCGACAAATGGGCCTAACCCATAGCTGAGCGCCAGATCACGTGAAGACGGGATGCAGCTTGAGAAATGACTAAGCCAAGACGCGACAACACGCTAGCTAAAGTGGGTGGGGGACCAAACGCGGTCGGCACCTTCAACGTGACGGACCGGGTGTAAACACCAACGACGAATCTTGCAACGATCACCAAAGAGCCTCATCTGTGCCCAGAAACGTCTCCCAATGACGTTCGGAACACCCCAGGTAAACTACCTGCAGTCGGATAAATGACTCGAAACAACTTTGGGGACCATCTCTCCTGGCTGCTAAGCAACGTCGCGCTATCTAAACCAACCGATCTAGCCTTTCCACCAGCCCGCGACCCCTCCGGTGCCGAGTCTTCACAGTCTCAGAGCCGTTTCGGTAGCTCAAGCTCCCAACAAGAGCTTCCAACTCGACCAAATCACCAGCCAATACCTGGCCAGACGCATGCTGGACCTGCACTTCATGTCCTGGACGCGGTGGAACAGCCACGGGACTCTAGGGTGGCAACAAGGGGAAATTCCGCATCCATGGCGAGATTGACATCTTCCACGAGGCCTAGAAAGCCCTCGTTGGCAGTGAAACAGCAGCCGCCGCCTCAGCAGCTGTTGACGCCGTCTTCGACGACAAGTGGTGGCAGATTCCAGCAAGCTTACACAGCTAAGCTTCGGCAAGAGGGTAAGTACAGACCGTCCATCTGAAAGTACACTGACTGACCTACTGTAGATGCAGAGAACGAACGGAACCGGGCTGCCCCGTCATCTTCGCAGGATGGAAGACGCAACCCGGCGCCGGCACCCACGCCGGACTTTCTCGACGACGACGATGACGAAATTCTCGACCTGACCGGTAACGATACCGTTTTGTCATCAGACTCAGTGGGGTTTGATGATGGAGTCACTATATGGAACGAGGCACATGCGTCAATATCGGAGCCACCGAGAAAACGAGGTCAGAAGCGGAAGAGCACCGAGATGAGCAAAGCGGGTGACTTGGAGTCGGATTCGGACGAGTTTCCAGACATCTACAAGACGTTGGGAACACCTGCACCAAAGGGTAGTCGCTCGGTTAAGGGACCGAGGACGATTCCCTCTAGTATTCGTCGAGCGACTACCGACAAAGGGGTCATTGAAGAGCGGACCATTACACAAACAATCAGTCGGACTCAGCGTACCTACAGATTGTCCGAAGAGCCTAGTGGGAACGGCACACCGCGACGATTACCTATGGCTTCGGGAGGTCAGCAGGTGCTTGGTCGGACACCAAGCAAGGCTTTACGGATATCGTCTAGTCCGGAGTCGAACCCCAGAGTCGGTTCACTGGATCTCCAAGTAAAGAAGCAACGCAGCAAACCTCGGGTAATACAAGATACGGACGATGAGTTCGATGACGGGGAACTTGATGAAGAGCTTCTTGCTACACCAAGCCGCCATACAGGCTCGACTATGCCGCTTACGAATCCGAGGTCAAGGCCTGCATCGATTCCCCTCGACGATACCATGCTATCTGATGGGCTTGTTGCTCCTGAAACGCCCTCCAAGCCTGCCTCATCAGTGCTACGACCGGAAAACCATGAGGCGCCAGACGAGACGAACTATGCGCCCTCGCCATCTCGAAATGAACCCACGAAATCCACGTCCCAGCAAAGCACCTCGTCACAGACGCAAAAGTCTGCTGTGCTCAAGTTCATTCTAAACAATAGAGACTCCCTCAAGGCCAGGGAGAAGATGATTCAAGACCAGCGCGATCAGAATCTGAAGGACTATGCCAGGGTCTTACGAGAAGGCACTAAAGAAGATCGTGCACAACTTAAGACCGGAAAGGAATTGCTGCTGAAACAACAGGCCGGGCTGGAGGAAGTTTCCGAGCTGCTTAATGCACATGCAGCACTTGAAGATGAGAGAGAGTCTCTCGCAATGCAGATTGCCGATGCATACAGCGAAGGTCGCGATACTGAAGAGGAAGAGAACCGCCTAGATGAAATCGCCGACAAAGTTAAAGATTTGGAGCAGTCGATCGATGAACTTCTCCCTGGCGTTGGCATAGTGGACGAAACCTTCATCGAAGAATACCGCAGATCTAAGTCCGTGGTCATGAGCACGCAGCCTGGCCATAAAATGTCTTCTAGGGCATCCAGGGATATGCCAGGACCCTCGGAGATGGATAGTCAAGTCATTCACCAGACACAGTTCCCCGGGTCGTCAAGGCTTACTGACCCGAGGGATCACTCGCCCCCGCCATTTCCCCGGAGTCGACCGCCAGCTCCAAGGAGTGCGAAACCCATTGCACCAAGTGCTAAGTCCCGTCGACGTGATGAGTTCGAAGATGAATTCTTCGATGATATTGAAGACGATTATGGCGCGCTCATCCCTCCTCAGCCACCTGCGTCTAGGCCGACACCAAATCGGAAGAGTCCTCCCAAGAAAGCGGGTCCTCGTGCTCAAGATATGTCCAGCGATTACGGCGATGATGCAGACGCGGACATGCTTGCACTGGCTCATGACTTCGAGCTCCGGCAGTCTTCATCTGCTGAAACAACGAAAGGCCGCAGTGCACTGGCTTCGACATCGGGCAATGCTGTTCAGCCTTTGAAAGCAGTTGAATCACTGAAGAAGAGAGAGCCTTCTAAAGCGAAGTTGTCAATGCCACCGGAGTTGATGAAACATCCCTGGTCAGCAGACGTGAGGAAGGCTTTGAAAGACAGATTCAGGATGAGAGGGTTTCGCTCTAATCAGCTTGAGGCTATCAACGCTACACTCGGAGGCGAAGATGCTTTTGTGTTGATGCCAACTGGAGGCGGCAAATCCCTTTGCTACCAACTTCCAGCTATTGTTACCAGCGGAAAGACGAGGGGAATTACGATTGTCGTTTCCCCTCTGCTCAGTCTTATGCAAGACCAGGTGGATCACATGTCAGCTGTCAATATCCAAGCTGTTTCGCTCAATGGCGAGACGAGTTCTCAGAAGCGAAGTCAGATCTTCTCTTCTTTCAAAGAGAGGAGTCCAGAGCTCTACATTCAGTTGCTCTACGTCACGCCGGAGATGCTGAACAACAGTGACAACTTCATGAGGGCCCTGACCAGTCTTTACTCCAATAAGCGGCTTGCACGCATCGTAATTGACGAAGCACATTGTGTCAGTCAATGGGGTCACGACTTTCGACCAGACTACAAGGCACTAGGCAAACTCCGCAACCATTTTCCCACGGTCCCTATTATTGCACTTACGGCGACAGCGACTCAGAACGTCATCGTCGACATTAAGCATAACCTAGGCATGGACAGCTGCCAGGTTTTTAGTCAGAGCTTCAATCGGCCAAATCTCACGTACGAGGTTCGACGGAAAGAGAAGGAGCTGATCCACAAGATCGCTGATTTGATCATGTCCAAGTACGACGGACAATGTGGAATTGTCTACACTTTGTCAAGAAAAACTGCAGAGCAAGTCGCCGAGAAGCTGCGTTCTCAGTATGGCGTCAAAGCAAGTCACTACCACGCGCAGATGACTCCAGAAGACAGAATCAGAGTACAGAGAGAATGGCAAGCGGATAGGATCCATGTTGTTGTAGCAACAATTGCGTTCGGTATGGGCATTGATAAGCCTGACGTCCGTTTCGTTATTCACCATTCGATTCCCAAGAGCTTGGAAGGCTACTACCAAGAAACAGGGCGCGCTGGCAGAGACGGCAATCCTTCGGACTGCATTCTATACTTCGGTTATCAGGATGTAGCCACATTGAAGAAGATGATTTCGCAGGGCGAAGGAAGCGAGGCACAGAAAGAGCGGCAAAGAATGATGCTCAACCGAGTCACTGCGTTCTGCGACAACCGGGAAGACTGTCGCCGTGTTGAGATTCTTCGCTACTTTGGCGAACAGTTTAACTCTGAAGAGTGCGATAAGACCTGTGACAACTGTCGAGCAGGCGCTGTCTTTGAGCAGCAAGACTTCTCTGAACTTGCCGTTGGAGCTATACAGACCATCCAACTTCACGAACGCTTGACTATAAATCAGTGCAGCGAAATTCTGATGGGGAAGAAGTACCAAAAGACCATTGATCCGCATCCCGACGATCCTCATGGTATCGCAAAGGGGATGAAGAAACATGAACTCGAACGCATCATCGATAGACTTACAGCTGAGGAGGCCCTAGAGGAGGAGAATGTGGTGAACAAGAGGGCCGGTATTGCGATCCAATATCTCATCGTAAGTTGCTCTGCTGCTCATATCTGGCTCTATTCAGTAGATCTAACACATTCTTAGCCTGGTCGCAACGCCCACATGTTTCTCAATGGCCGCCGCAAGCTATTGTTATCAGTCCAGGTTTCTGATAGGAATAGGGAACCATTGGCACCAAAACCCAAAAAGCGGACCCAAAAGAGCAAGAAGAATGAAGAGCAGGATCTGGATGAAGAACCGCCGAGAAGACGTCTGCCACCTTCGACCAACGTGTCTTCGCCAGCGCAAGCTCGAAGAACGCAAGACAAGAGGTCAAAGGGAAAATCTCTTGCGACTGTCATTGATTCCGACGAGGAAGACGAAGTACTGAGGCAAGAGATGGAAGACCAAAGTCTCTCACTACACGCAAACGGCTACATCAAGGATGGCTTTGTCATGTCCGACAACGAATCCGACGACGGATTCGAGCCACTGCCCCCACCTCGTAAACGTGGGAATGCCTCCAAGCCGGTTGGGCCCCGTATCGAGGAAGACATACGACTGGGGGCACTTGACGAATTGCACCAAGACGTCGTCCACAATTTCGTCCAGGAGGCCAAGCAGCTTGAGGAGTCTCTGCGAAATTCGCAAGGGCTCCGGAAGCCTCTCTTTTCCGAGAAGAGTTTCCAAGAAATGGCTATCCGGTGGACAGAGACTCTTCCTCATATGCGACAAATTCCTGGGATCGAGCCAGAAAAGGTGGATAAGTTTGGCAGTAAATTTGTGCCCCTGATCAAGCGTTTTCACAGTAACTACAAGGCAATGCTCAGCTTTGCGGACGAAGACGAAGACATGGAAGCTGAAGAGCAAAGTATCGTCGATTTGATCAGCTCCGACGAGGACGAAGACATGGATGACGAGAAAGAGGAAGAGGAATCTTCGAAGTATTTTAGTAGTGGACCGCCTCCCCTCGCGCCTTCTGTCCAGGAGTGGAACCAGCGGATGAAGGAACTAGACACGGCACCTCCGAGCCGAGCCTCATCGTCAACCTCGACGAGGGGGCGTGGTGGCGCTCGAGGCGGTCGGAGATCAGGGGGCCGCAAGGGCACCAGCTCATGGGCAAGCAAGAAGCAAGGAGGCGGCGTCACCAAGAAGAAGGCTTCTGGCGGGGCAAACAGAAGAAGCAGCGGCGGAACATCAACTTCGAGGAACAGCGCCGTGACCAGCTACTTCTCCAAGGGAAAGAGAGGTGGCGGCGGTGGCGGCGGCGGTATCGGGCTGATGCCACATTGAGAAGCCGACGAGAGGGGCTTGCACATGATATATGTGTTGGTGTGGAACTAGACATACCTATAGGGATACGACGGACGAGAAGACCATCAAACATGGCTAGGGTCCAGGAACACGATGCACATGCTCCACTGCGTTTGATAAGTAAACATTCATGAGGCAAGGGGGAAACGGTCGTGACAAGTTGGGGGAGAAGAAGTTTTATACCTTTCATGTCTCGGAGCGGCGGCGGAGCAAGCCATTCGGCATTATGACGGTTTTACGGGCGGGCGTTGACCAGTCTACAAGCATTTTCTCAGGCGCAGCATAGGCACATTTTGGCATTTTGATGTTGACCATGAATGATTAAGACATAGAATTCTCTGCCGTATTCAAAATTCTCCCCGCTATCCACGGCTACTTTGAAAGATTAAGCCTCGTGTTGATGTCGTCTACCTGCATGAACATGATACATGTAAGCGCTAGGTTTTACTGGATCTCAATTCAGTCATGGCGTACGAGAGCAGCTTGGACTCGAAAATACGAATTATCAATTTGCGTCTTTTCGCGCAGCTAGCTATCTAAACTCTCCCTCTACGCAACGTCTCCTGCCCTCCGGCCCATCCTACCATTCCCGTGAGATATCAGTGTCATGAGGGGTATAAAGTCCGTTCGCGAGGTTCGATCCATTCGTTGCAATACAAGTGGTGTCTTTTTCTTTGTTTGTTTTTGAGGGTATAGCCTCGCGTTCATCGGAGCGCGACTCGGGGTTCCCGTGCAGTGCATCGTGACGGTGATGGCTCACGATCATATTGGACCTTCCCAAATTCGTCCGAAACCAGACTCCATGTTCCCCTTCCTGGTATAATGCTTAAAAGACCGTCAGGCAGGTATCTTCCTGCCCATAATTGAAAACTCAAACGCCCCTCGACGAATCCTAGTCCGACGCCTCGCCATAAAGCAAATAAAGTAGGATCAATCAGTGGCACTGCCGTGAAAGAGGGTATTCGAATATGTACAAAATCCAGTATCGTGTTGTGATGACAATCCGGCCGAGGCAAAGCAAGTCGATAAAGACTCAAGCCCCACCGTTTCTGCCATTATTGCTTCGTCAAGTCCGCCAGCGGGGTTTGCTTGTCACCTCAGCTAACGCCTCGTTTTGCTGCGTAATTGTTGCCAACGGAGAACTAAAAGCCCTCCTTTGCCTGGATAAAAGAGACTCCTAGCCCCTCCATCGAGGCTTCTGGCTAGAGGTGCTTTTAGACAGCTCTGGAAGAGTCTTGCGTGTAGTATTCCGCGAAACAGATCGGGTTGGAGGGGTTTCCATGCCACCTGTCGTACTACTTGCTTTGAGTTGTGGCAGTTGGCTAGTTCGACGCGTCGATGCCAACGAGCTTGCAGGGCGGCTTGGTACAGCTCTGTCGGCAAATGAGTGAAGTTTGGGTGGCTGTAGAGAGGCACGTCGGCTGGACTGAGACTCAAGACCGGACGTAGAGACAGATGAAGACAAACGCGGCTTAGAGAGTGTCTGCTGAGAATACGGGCCAGGTGAGGCTAGGCGCTCTCGGAAAGACAACTTCGATGGGGCTCTCTTCGTGGGCGTGTCCTCGGGCATGGGTGACGCGGATGACTCTCGGGTCAGGGGGCTCCGAAGGGTTGGCAGCCTCGTACCACCGGGCGATGAAGATCGCGGGGTCAAAGAGGATGATGGGCGGGCGGCTGGCGATGTCTTCTTGGCGTAGGGGCTGGGGCAGGTGAGGGTCAAGGGCTTGAAGTTGTGACCGATACCCACATCCGTAGTGTTGGTCGAACCATTCCACCTGGGTCGATTAGGTTGCGTTGAAGCAGGTCTGGGGATATTGCCCGCAGATGAAGTGCCAACAAGCCTCGAAGTCATGTTCGACAGTCGAGGTACCAATGGCTTGCGAGGCAGTTGGGAGGAAGGTGTTGGCAGTGACGACTGTCGTCTTCCCGATGGCTGCGGCAAGTGACTGTTGGTGCTCACAGAGCGGTTCTGGGCCATCTTGTTTCTGGGAGTGACTGGCTCTAATCCGAGACTCGACATGATTACCGAGGAAGGAGGGGAGCTGCCGGGAGTATCGCGGCCACTGCCAATCGTAGAGCGATCATTTGACAGCATGCTGGAGATAGAATCCCTCAACTGCTGGCCTCTGGTGTCCACCTGAACTTCGTCCACAACCACGTCCATCTCTCTCATCTCGTCCTTGATTGATTCCCATTTCGACTGCATTTCGGCATGCAAACGTAGAATTTCGCCATTGACGGTTAACCGGTCCTTAACACCCTTGTCGATGATGGCCAAAACTCGCTCGATAGCTGGGCCATAATGCGTCTTCTTGGCGTCGTAACTCTCGATCTTTTTGATCATTGTCGGTGGGTTGCTCAGATGCATGCCGGTGTCGACAGCTTCCCTTAGCTTGATCATCGATCTCTCAACTGACTCGATCATCTTTTGGGCCTGTCGTCCTGCTCCGCGGAAGACAATGACCCAGCGATCCTCACCCAGCTCCTTACGCAGTGATTCGGCATCCTTTTCCAGCTTTTTGTAACTGCCATCGAGACCTGTACGTCGCATATCCAATTCCTCACAAGCAGTTGGGAAAGATTTGTCGGCTCGGGCAGCGAAAACCGCGAGCCGCATAGGGAGGAAATCCAGCGATGCGCGCAAGGGTTGCATCCGCGCGAAAAGGGCTAGAAGACTAGAATCATCTTGTGACAAAGTGGGTGTAGGCGTTCCTGGAGACGTTGATCCGGGACTGAGCGGAAGACCAGGTAGGCTGAAGCGGTTTTGCGCTTGCATCCTGGCAACGGGAGGAGGAGTGTCCTCCACAATATTCTCGAGGTCTCCAATGTCGACGCCGTCGCCGCCTGCGGCAGCCATCAAAGACTTGTGGCGTCTTTCTTCCATCTCGAAGACCAGACGGCTCAATTCGTCCATTTCGCTTTGAATATCTCCCAGAACACTGTTCCACAATTCTTCCCACTCCATCGCGATTTCGACTTGCCCTTTGACAGTATTGAGTGCTGCTTTGATGTTGGCCCATTCTTCGATGATGGACTCCATTTGGGAGACGGCGCGATGAAGATCTTCGGGCGGAACGTCGGCAATGTCTTCACGACCTTGCAATTCTTCAATAGCACCGACGTATACTTTAATCAATTTCTCGAAGCGATGTATGGCGTTTTCGACTTCTTCGTATCCTTCGCGACCTCCCGCCGCGGCCCACTCAACGTCATCGTCGCTATCCAGACCACCAATAACCTCCGATGCCTTGTAGATCCAACTTCTAATTTGTTCTGCGGCGTTGATCAAAGCTTTCGATGCGACCTGTGCTGTCGGGATGGCAGACACCTTGCTGGACAAGGACTCCGCATCAGGAAGCTGAAGTGATGTTAGTTGAGCCAGTTGATTGGCGAAAGATGCGCGGGAAAGCGTGTAAATGGAACCGGGTCGCTGATGACCGGGAGTGAAGTATGACGCAAGATCAGGTGTGAACTCAACCGCTGGCACCGGCGGTGTATCTTTCGGAGGTGGAGGTGGTGGTTGATCGGAGGCGGGAGGGGCACCATTGCGTTCGAGATGCTCTCGTCTAGTCTCGAGTTGTACTTTGGTACCGTTCCCATTGGTGTGGTCAGGCAGACGGTATTTTTGTGTCTCCATGTCCAAAGGCGCCGTTGTTATGATCTCGGGTAGGACGAGAGACGCGCCCGGGGCAACGTCTGGCGAGGATGACAATATCCAAGTGCTGTGGTCTTCTCTCGAAGCAGTAGAAGATGCAGTCTGTGGTCTCGGGTCGTCGGACGATGTAAAGCCCTTCCAAGGGCGACCGCGTCGATTGATCTTCGATTCGACGGAACTTGCCTTATGATTCTCGTCGATCAAACGAATCTGGTCTTCAGGCAGGCGCCCAACTTGGTCTTGTTGAAGTAGTTGGTCTGTTGACTTCTTGTGCGAGGTAAAGCCGAGCGCTTTTAATCGGGCGGCGAGATTGGGTGAGGGTTTGCGAGTTTGTTTTATCTTATTCGTTGTAGGGGAGCCTGCTGGTGTGGTGGATTTTGAAGTTGCTGTGTTATCACTTGTCAGGCGTGAGGACGATTTGTTTTCGGTGGTGTCGATGTTGTTGTTGTTTACAACCTGGGGCTGCGGGTTTAGCTGGAAAAGTTGCGGGCTGGAGACGTCAGAGAAGCCAAGGGTCAAGTGGTCTGCTGTAGTAGTGGCTTCCTGGGTCTGCGCCTGGTCCTCCGCGTGCAGCAGGCGCTGTGGTTGGTGGCTGGAACACGAGTCTCCAGAGGGGACAACGGCACAAGCAATTGTATTTGTGTTGTTGTTGCAGCTAGCCTCTGCCTCTGCAACCGATCCTTCCGTGGCTGACATTTGTTTTTATTGTTTCGTGGGCAAACCTTCAATCGAGGTAACAGCCCTTTCGAGTTTTTGTGTCCTTGAATCCAACGCAGGCCCCGCGTGCCTCTGTAGAGACAATCACCTACTGCAGTTAATTCTGCTGCAGTGCGGTACGTGGCCAGTCGGAGACGGATGACAACGAGAGTACGACTGAGCTGGCTCGTGGATAGGCTGGGTCCGGTGGTCCTGAGCTCGAGTGATAACTGGGTCGAGCAGACTGATCTTCGCCGGGTTCAGTTGGGTCACCTGCGGGTTGTCGAATGAGGAGGATCGATGAGCGGCGCTGGAATGCTGGGATTGCTGGATGCCTGGGCGAACTCGTCAAGCGCACTGTTGTCAGTGCCTTAGTCGGTGGGGTACGCCGCAGCATTCAGCGACTAGGGAGTCTGGGGGAGCCGGCGAACGGGAATGTAGTCGTTATTGGAGAAAAGGCATACGCTGAGGTATTAGGTATGGGAGTGCGAACGCCGGTCAGTACTGGTGTGGCTCTTTGTTAGGCGTCCACACGATTGGGCTGGGACGCAGAGGCAATTCGTCGAACAAAGCGCCAAAGATTTGAATGGATTGCCTAGCGCACCATTGGAAAGGTAATGGTGAGAAAGGTACGTATGGGAGATAAACGGGTTTCGCAAGACCTCGGGAGTTTGGAGACTAGCAGGGCGTCAATTCAGTCTCTGGCTTAATTGGCGTTCGTTCATTGCTCGGATCGGTCGCATGCGATTATGCTGGGTTGGTCCTTGCTCCGGCGTAAGTAGGAATAGGACCAATGGAGTCGCAAAGAGCGATCAAGGAGGGACGAAGTGATGGATTCAAAGACGTCGTGTCTCGTAGGAAAGCATCCGGGTCGGCTGGGTGAAGGAGGCAAGAAGGGACAAAGGGAATGGAAGTAGAAGACGACGGGAAAGGATTGGGCAGCAGGAATGCTGGAAACAGTGTGTGAGGGAGCGACGACGAAAGTCAAAAAAAGTTCTCCGGAGTATTACCTCTGGAGGAGTATTCGTATTAGTCAAGATGAGGTGGAATAAGGTATGGAAAGAAAGCACTGGCCAGAAATAAGGAAAGAAGGGAAAAAGGAAGGAAGGGAAGGGAAGGGAAACGAGTGCCTTCCAAAAATGAACTCGAATCGGGGGTTTTGGGGGATCGATTTTTGGGAAATCGGGAAGGAAGGAAGGCGACGAGGACCTGGGCGATTTGCACAAGACGCGGCAGGCTCGTTTTCTTATCCCTTCATCAACAGCGTCCCGTAAATTGTGATACTTTATTGATTTGCACGAAGCTGCGCAAGCTACATCAAGCTAGCCTCTACCTTATTCTGGAGCTGAGTCTTTCCCTCATCTCTCTAACCTTACCTCGACTCCGTGACCCATCGTCAATGTTACACGGAGAACTCAAAAGAGCATGGAGCCACAGACTGACTGTAACAGGACAGGACTTGACTCAAGCATCAGCTACAATGCCCATCTGCGGTCTGCCTATACCAGCACGACACATTACAGCAAGCTGTCTTACAGATATAACATTCAGCCATAGAATACCTCTATCTTTGTGCGTCGCCATCGTCAACTTTTGACGACTAACATCGTCTGTCCTTCGACCACAGTTACATCGGCCCAAGCTTACTTATCTGCCCAGTCGTTGTCGACGCTCGCTCCTTGGCCCCCGGACGATGAAACATCCTTCGACTCCTTGCACACGTCCTTGTTGATTTCCTTTGGAAAGGTCTCGCTATTTCTAACAATCATCGTCTTTGGCACAAAAAACGCCCGCATCTGCTGAAGCATTCGTCGAAACATGCTTTGCCTTTGCACGGCAGCAAGATGGTGGAATTAGCCTGTACTACAAGCTAACTTCAGACATAGCTGTTCATTCTGTTCATGATGACCGTTTGATACTCAGACAGCGAACAAATGACTCGAGGAATTGGCCATCAGGTACTCCTCTCTCGGCTGCCGCAACCAAAAGCACATACCCTTTCCTCCTTATCCAGCCAGTTTGCTTTCTCGAATAAAGTGCCATCAGAGTAACGTTTGCTCTGCCATCAACGTATTGACCCGCGGTCATGCCCCATGCCGCTCACGAACCAAGAGTTCATTGCTCTGAGGGTCTAACATTAGTGCCCTTGCAATTCCCGAGTGGACCACCACGTTGCTCGAGACAGCTCTTATTAGAGAGCCTTGACCATATTTCCGCAAGTTACGACGTTGCAGCGGTATCACCACTTGTGGCAGCTGGTGTCCTCTCCTCTCGGCCAACCCTGGCCGCAGTGGCAGACCTCGTTCCCGGTTCTGGACTGGTCACCCGCTAGCTGGCCGGGAGTCCTGGCTCTTCGGAAGCCCGTGGAAGATTGGATGAGCCGGGGTGACCCTGAGTCGTGGGCCAGCGGATCGGTAGCCGTGAGCCGTAGGGCCTCGATGCTTCGCGCACAGTTCCAGAGACCCGGGCATGTCCTTTTTGCTTTCTCGTCTTGGCCAAGGGTTGTTCATGGTTGACTGGTCGATATTTCATATGCACACGCTGCGTTTCAAAAACCAGCAGTGCGAACCGTTCGGCGCCTGATGTTACTCACATGTGCCAGTGCAACAGACATAGCCGTTGATACGCTGATACTATGTCAGGTAACAGGACCTGACAACGACTCACACATTTTGGGACAAGTGTTGTCGGATTGAGCCGTGACACCAACGGCTAGTGCTGCATAGCATGCTGCATATTAAGACGTCGGGCTTATGCAAGGCACTGGCATTATCAGTAACGGCAATAGGTTGGATGAATGTCTCTCGTCCAATTTCTAGAGAACCTTGGATGCACGTCATACATAGTTCCGCATGCACAGATTTTGTGCTCGTCAAATATACATGCATTGGTACAGCTCGTGAACGAGGTTGAGCGCCATGCCATTGATTGCATTGGGAAAGGAGAGTGGTGAGTGCAGAGGTTACTCCCTCAAGCTGACATAGAGTTGTCTGACGCGATGGCTTGCATATCACTTGCATTACCGGAATCACCAGGGGGCAAGAATGGAAAATGACAGAGATGCGGAAATGGAGATTTTTGCTCTCAGCATACCTGATATACCATGCTGAAGAGCAAAAAGCAGAAGAAAAAAAAGGTAAGGGCAAGGCATAGGCACGCACTACTTCATCTCAGACTCTTCAATGCAGCATATATCTTTCACGTCCCGAGGCCGTAGCGAAATTGCAGAAGTTCTCCTCGAAACCTATCGATCTACTTGCTCAGACAGTCAGTACATTGAGACACTGACAAAAGTTCGGCCAGCTGACGGATATAGCTTCTGCGGGACAAGGTCAAGCATGGGGCAATGACCTAGAGTCTGGCGGGAATGGCCGGGCCGCGACACGGATAGGGCAAGAAGCAGAAGTGTATGGCCCTTGGCGCCATGTGGCTGAGGTTGCGCAATAATCAACGGTCATGCTTGGTCCGGTTTCTCTCGCAACTCGTCTTTCCGTGCTTCTTGGGGGCACCCATCATTCTCGTGCATTCTGGAGGGATATTCTCAGTATGTTCGCCGACCAACCAGTAAGGAAGTTGATAGAGATGCGGGATGGAGCCCGTGTTTAGGATTGACGAAGAAAGAGGGGGGGTTTGGTCTGGTTCATCTCGATATCGGGAAAGGCTTTTGGCGGAATGAAATTACCCACTCGTGCTTTGTTGGCCGGACGAGCTGCTGCCAGCTGGACATTGTTTAAGATTTGTGCCCCTGAAAATGTCATCACCACGGGAATCCGACTTGCAACAAGGTAGAGGTAGAGAGATGGGATAATGAGCTCAACGACAGCTTGGGATGCAGGAGGGCTGATGTTTCTCATGCCCAAGGTAGCTTTGCCATACCGTTAGGATAGAGTGTTGAGCTGCTCGTTCTGCGCATCTTTCCGCAGCTTGGCCATTTGCGCGTTGCTGAGTCGATGTTTATGAGTTCCCTTTGGAAATACCTGGCTGAGATTCAGCAGTTATTTGCTTCGCTCTTAGCGCATCCTGACGAGTGTGTGGCGGAATAAGTAGTCGGCGATCCCCTCTGCCCTAGTGTACCTGAGTGAGGAACACATGAAGTTGGAGAAGCTGCTGGTAATACCAATCGTTCTTTCGGGTACCTACGCTAGCTACCCACCTTCAGGTCCAGTTGTGGAAACCAACTTCTTCCGTTACTCATTGTAATACCCCATCCGTTCGTACCTGTCCGAGGTGCTGCGTTTCTTTTGGAACTGAACAAGAGCCAACCAGCCGTTTAGAAATATCTCTCCGAATTCTAAAAAGAAAGCATCCGCACGATCAAAGATAACGGCTTCCGTTTCACGCGTTCCATCGTATCCCTCCAGCTCCAGCCTCCAGGCTCACACTTGAAGCAGCAAGCACCAAGGTCCCGCGTCCCGCATCCTACGTCCCACCTTCCCCTCTCCTTTCCTTTGCACGCAGCAAGCACCCACGACGCACCCCACCTTCGGAGACGACGCGACGTTCAATTTAAACCGTCCCTTCCTGGCAAGTCGCGAGCCACTCGATTGGACCCCCAATTTGCCTGCTGGAGACTTTCCCTCGTCAGAGATTCGCCCTTGGCCTTTCCACACATCTCCACTGACGCAACCGGGACGAGGATCTTGGTGCCAGAGACAGCCAGGCGACCACATCCCGTCACACACAGTACCAGACGCTTTCTTTCACCTACCTTGCCTTACGCTGTGGTCAAGCTCAACACAGACCCCTGACACCGGAGAGTCGCGTCTTGTCACAGCACGGAGTCACGCAGGCACACCTTACCCTCGGCCGTTCCTAGCCCACGACGAGCCTTGAAGAGACGAGACTTAGCTTTCTTTTGCCCTACCGTTGCCAACCTACCCTGCCTAGCCAGTGTTTACCGTCCGGGGTTATTAGTCCAAGAAACTTTCTCCGTCCGCTTCGTCCATTCTGGGGACCGTCTGTTAATCACCACTCGCTCGCTTCAGTCTTTTTTGGCTTTCACCTGACCAAAGAATTCGCCGTACGTCCCTCGAACCACCAGCAGCCGTTTCTTCACCAGTGTGAACCCTATTGCTTGCCGACCCTCTGGACGCTGCTGTGCACCCAGTCTCCTTCACGCAACCATTGTATTTGCAAAAAGACCTCTCCGACCTGTACATACATTGAATCGTTGCCACATTGGTCATCGCACCCCCTCACGTTGCCTAGCGCATAGCTTTGAGACCACCGCCGATACCTAGCTGAGACGAGACGTCGACACCCTCTGCTCGACCGCTACCGTACCCTCCACGATATCACGTACCCGCCCCAGAGCTTACACGTATTACAACCAAGCTCTCGGGCTTCAGAGCATTCGACTTTCTCAGCATAACCGAAATAATGGCTACGGCAAACGAAGAAACGCCGTCGTTTCGGTGCGACTCCCCATCATCAGATGCATCCCCGACCCCAGCTATTGGCGCTTGCCCCGAGCTTTCTCGCTGCGTTTCGACTGCTTCTTCCGTCTCCCACGGATCCGCCACCGAGGGCAACTCCCGCGAATCTTTGGGAAGCTTCCGAGGCAGCACATACTCCAGACAGTCCTCTGGAAACTACAGTCGCCGCTCCGATATCAGCTTCGCATCGTCCCGACAGTCCACTTGCAGCAGCGTGGAAGTCGGCCGCTCTTCTAGTCGCCGCCGAGGCTTTGTTCGACCGCAGGGCACCGACTTCGCTGCGAGTGCTCGTCACAGAGAAAGCGTTCTTAGCCTGGGAAGCATCGCCCACCTACAGTATTATTTTGCGCGAACCGGCCTTCTCGATGGCAAGGGTGCTCAGCTAGCAAGAAAGAACAAGGCCAAAGGAGGACTGGATCTCTCCTCTGTTAGCAGCTCCAGCTCGAACTCGCCAGGGATCGTTGATTCAGGGGGAAACAGCCCAGAGCTTGGCTCTCAACCTTTTGGCGCAGGACCAATGGTGGAATCGCCTACTGATGACCACTATTACTCTGATGATTTCGAAGAGGACCCGGATGTTCTACCTCCGACCGCGAGCACTTACATTCACAGAAATAAGCCGGTGCCAAAGCCTCCTACAATCGAGGAGCTCAAGGCGGACTTGACAGGATCTCTCGAGAAGGCGGCTCAGGCCTTGAGACACGCAAAAAAGCATAGGGATAGCAGCCCCGTGCCGGAACTGCCGGAGATTCCTACGAGAGGACAAAGCGAGGCCCCCAAGAAAACTTCAACAGGCTGGCACGAGGTTCAGGGTATGCACATTCTTGATGTCATGACACTAGCCATTCGAGCTGCCAGGAACTACTACACAGCGCATGAAGTCCCCGAGCGACTGGACGCTATCAAATCTGAAAAGGAAATTCGCACAGAACTGCTCTCTGTCATGGAGACATTGAAGCAGATGGCAACCCGACAATGGTCCGGCGGAATGAAGGACGAGGAGCTACGCATCCTCGAATCATGGATTTCCGGACTTTTCAGCATGTTGAAGATTGAAGAGGAGATGATTGAAGCAGAAAAGGCGGAGCGAAGCTCCTGGACTTGGTTGCAGGGTGACTGGACTGGCAAAGAAGTGGAAAGAGAATTGGCTTTTATGGCTTCTCTCGTCCCGCAGGCCGACCCGCTACCAGATTATACGCCTGCAGCCCAGGCAAGCGAGTGTCCGACGCCTTATCTCAGCAGTTTGCAGAACGGCATTCACCTGATTGAACTGCACAATGCGGCGGTGAAGAGGTCAAAACGGCGATTCGGCTTGATTACCACATTCCACACCGACACAGACAAGCCGTATCGGTCTGCAGACAATATCAGATACTGGGCCAAAGCAGCAGAGCTGCGCTGGGAAGTGTTACTCAAGGTGGATGCCTTGGGTATTGTCTACAACAATTCTCCCGAAGTCTGGGTCAATTTTGAGAAGGCTATCATGGATTGGAGCCGAAAGGTCCGTGAGGAGATCACTTCTGAACTTCTAGGATAAGCAAACGCTTATCCCAGGCTGCTGTCGTTATGATTTACGCACCCAAATACCCGTCTTTCCTGGAGTTCTGTAGTGAAATTTGGTTTTCATTTGTTGCATTTACCCCCTTAGGAGGCTTTGACTCTATGCACTACACACGCACTCCACGGTTTGCATGTTGTCTCGCAATACCATCTAGATTGCGGAGATCTAGGAGATTGAAGTGTGGAAAATTGATAGTCCATCAATGGACGCGAGATAGGACATTTGGGCGTTGGGCCGTTGTTTCCTACCATTCTTAGTACATAACTTTACTGGAGGCTTGCCCCTCCTAATTGATATTGATCTACGACCACTGCGCTTTTGAACCTGCTTCGATATCTGAATAATTGGGATTTCGGTACCCAATTTGCTGGATGTATAATGTGTTCTGTGGGAGTGTCCTGACGAGAGAGGATTGAGCAGTCATTAATGTGTTGTTCACACGGGAAAGCTTTCCAAATTGAAGCCCCCATATTGATGTTGCCTACCTGAACTCATTATCTCTCTCATAGTCCAGCAGTGATCAAGATTTGAGGCAGCGTTCAAAGAAGGGTCGATATGCCAGGCCAGCAACCCCAAAATAGTAATCTACCGATGAAATGAGCATCACTGATACTTCCTATTGATGCACAGCAGATCAAGCTGAAGCCGGCATCTTCCTTGATGATGGAAGTAGGTGAGAATTGACCGGGAGCTGGTATTTCCCGGGTCCGAGACAACAGCCAATCAGAGCAAAGCGGCAGAGCTTCGGTGGCCACAGGGATAGGGCGCTAGTCGGAGCTGAGCCGTGCTTGCCTTTGAGGCAGAAGGCTGCAGTGGGAGGTACGTCGACACCACAACCTCCGAAAACAACGATCTGATTACCACACAAGCTACCTCACCCACTTCCATTCACCAGCCGACCCAACCTTCGAAACTCGAAACCCAAACGCGATCACCCACCACCACACCGCCTCCCTTCCGAACCGCAGCCATTCCATTTCCTCGACGAGATCAAGGCAGTAGCCCTTTCCTCTTCAACTTCCCACAACCAGAGATGTCTTCCGACGACGAACGCCAGAAGGCTCTCGACTCGTACCGGGCCAAGCTGCTCGAATCCCGGGAGTGGGAAGCTAAGCTCAAGTCCCTGCGGCTCGAGATCAAGGATTTGCAGCGGGAGTTTGACAGAACTGAAGACAACATTAAGGCGTTGCAGAGTGTCGGTCAGATTATCGGCGAGGTCCTTAAGCAGCTCGATGACGAAAGATGTAAGTGAAGGCATCCCCATCCCGCTTTCCGCCTCCGCTGGATATCGTCCCCGCCCCGACATCACTACCTACCACCATTGCCGCTTAGACAAACACACGAATGATTCATATGCAACCTTTGCTAATCAGCGTTCTTATTTATGAATAGTCATCGTAAAGGCTTCCTCCGGTCCCAGATATGTCGTCGGATGCAGATCAAAGGTCGACAAGGTCAAGCTCAAGCAAGGCACGCGCGTGGCGCTCGATATGACGACACTCACGATCATGCGTATGCTTCCCCGGGAAGTCGACCCCCTCGTCTACAACATGTCACTGGAAGACCCCGGTCAAGTCAGCTTCGCCGGTATCGGTGGATTGAACGACCAGATTCGTGAGCTCCGTGAGGTCATTGAGCTGCCGCTCAAGAACCCCGAGCTCTTCCTTCGGGTGGGCATCAAGCCGCCCAAGGGCGTTTTGCTTTACGGACCTCCTGGTACGGGAAAGACGTTGCTTGCACGTGCCGTGGCAAGCAGTCTCGAGACCAACTTCCTCAAGGGTAGGTCTACTCTGTGTGCAGTGGTGAACGATGGTAGAAGGAAGTGTGCTAACGAGGTCAAACAGTCGTTTCTTCAGCAATCGTCGACAAGTACATCGGAGAGTCTGCCCGCCTGATTCGCGAGATGTTCGGCTACGCCAAGGAGCACGAGCCCTGCATCATCTTCATGGACGAGATCGACGCTATTGGTGGACGCAGATTCTCTGAGGGAACCAGTGCGGATCGTGAGATCCAGAGAACGTTGATGGAGTTGCTCAACCAGCTGGACGGTTTCGACTACCTCGGAAAGACCAAGATCATCATGGCCACGAACAGACCTGATACCCTCGATCCCGCGCTACTTCGTGCCGGACGTCTCGACCGTAAGATCGAGATTGCCCTGCCGAACGAGGTCGGCCGTTTGGAGATTCTCAAAATTCATGCCCAGGGTGTGGTGACGGAGGGTGAGATTGATTTCGAGAGCGTGGTGAAGATGAGCGATGGTCTCAACGGTGCGGATTTGAGAAATGTCGTGACAGAAGCGTAAGTGATTGCGTATCTTGACAATACCTCAAACACAGAAGCTAACTAGCAATGCCCAGTGGTCTGTTTGCCATCAAGGATTACCGCGACGCAATCAACCAGGACGACTTCAACAAAGCAGTACGCAAGGTCGCCGAGTCGAAGAAGCTGGAGGGCAAGCTCGAGTACCAGAAGTTGTAAGGTCAGGGATAAGGCGACATGATGATTCACGGGATGGGGCGCGGAGGAGCAAAGGAAAGACATCAAAAGGGGCGGCTGGAACGAGGATCATCGGTTCTCAGCCGTTTAGAGGGTCTTTTAATGTGTTAAACAGTGTACAATACCCGAGTCCAGGTTTGGGGTTGTTTGCGACGGGATCATAGAGACGTAAGGCGTGGAATAGAAGCAGCTTCGAGATCCCAAAATTGAAACATGCGCATGCATAAACAGAAGTGTCCATCGTTGACGACGACAATGTACGGATGTATATTAACCTGTATGATCAGCTTGCATTCCATGACCACGCAACAAGAGCTATACGAAGCGCTTTGGCGTTTGTACCATGATATATCATGAAGAATGCATGGCCATGGTGAGTTTTCTTGTCTCTGCGCCCTTTGAATGTTCCCTAGTAGGTAGGTAGGTATTTTTGGGGGATCCGAGCCTAGGGTAGCCCGTAGCTGTGAGGCTCCATTTTTGAAGCTATTGATAATTGCACAGCCTCGACTGAGCTGGGGGGGGCTGGGTACGGGGTGTGGTCCGGCGCGGTGCCGCCACGTGCCAGAGTGCCATCTCAATGAATTGCCCAACAAACAATAGTGTGAATGTACTTGAGAGAGCTACTCGCTGGCAGAAGGCCTCCGTCTACTCATCCACCTCGGCGCACGGCGAGGATGCCGTGTTAGGCCAGTCACCAATGTCGAGTTCGACACGGGCCTTCATATCTACAGCAGGCCCCCGAGTAAGCGTAGGGCTGGGGAGAAAGGAACCGGGGGTGCACGCTTTGTGGTGCAAGCCACAGATAGCTCAGGGGGTGTATTTAGGCAGTGGTCCTCGACATCGTTTGGTGTAAGCGAAGCTACAGCGAGTGTGCTTTTTAGTCGAGTCTTACATGATCTTTCTGTTCCTTCGCTAACAGCTTACACTGCAGGCAGACGACGGAAGCACATGCTTACAATCCTGTCTGACGAGAAGACAACGGGTGGGGAATGAGGTCGCACATTGTAAGCCTGGGAGGATCGAAGGTCTGGTCCTGAATCTGTGATTCGACGAATCCGCCATGCCGTGCAAAGGAGGCTGTTAAAGCTGCTGCAAGCGGATGGCGGGGCTCTAGCTGAGACCACCTAGGTGATCTCGCACGGCAACGAATAGAGACAAAGGTCAGCCACATGTTTTCGATGGGAAGATTACCGTGAGACTGGAGATGAGCGACTGCAACCGGGGCATGTTCTGCAGGCGGCGTCTCGAGGACCCCGGCGGCCGTCTGATATGAACGCATCTACGCATGAGGTGTTGGACTTTGTTGAATCTGGCTTGATGGGTACGGTGTTCGCTTTCCTTCGGATTAAGCAACACTGAAGTCATGGCAAGGTACCTCGTACAGTTGTGCGATGCATCGTTTCTGTGTGTGGGCCATACCGGTCTTCCATTCGGCCTATTTGCTGATTCAAGGGACCGTGGAACGTGGGTTGTACGTAGCACAAAATCGATATCAAAAAGATCTGGATAACGCGCAACGAGCGGCTGTATGATACTAAACAGGCGCGCTCGACGTATCCGGACTTGGTTCAAAACTTCAAGGAGCGTTTGCCTCGGCTGGGTGGACTCGCGGCCGATTCGAGAAGATCTGGGTCAAGCTGGGGCGTCGAGATGGGCGGTGGCATTGAAAAGATGCCAGATGGTGATTTGCAGGAGAGGCCGGTCTAGCAGGGTTCTCTCCTCGGTGCGAGCTGTTATTTTTGGCGACTGGTATACGGAGTAGACGACAAGCCGCCCCTTTTGTGGCCCGTTCTCACGATGGCAATTGAGGCTGTACCTTTTCTTAGTGCGTTGTCTTCTCTTCTGTTTTTTTTTTTTCTCTCTCTTCCGCTTCTCTTCGTACCTGGAGGCCCCACTCCTCCCTCCCCTGTGTGGCCCCTCCATGCTCCATGGGTGCAACCAGCAACGGAGCCAAGCAGCAAGAGTTGGACACCAGGGGACCCGAGCTTGGGAATTCTCGTCGCTTGGTGTCACATTGCCGACGATCCCCGCTGGATCCTTTCTAGCGCTTGACAACCAAGGGGTGTCCGCACCCAGATGATTGGGGACTGGGGCACGTCGGGGCCAGGCAATACGAAAAGAAGGGGTCGAGAAAGCGATGATGTCGGTGATGGAACCCTTGAAAAAAAGCGTTGGAGGGTAGGACAGAGCATGACGAACGCAGGTAGCCGTCCGCACCAATGCCCGAGGAAAGGGGACGTCTTTGAGGCAACAGCAAGAAAGAATAGAACCGACAAATCGGGTGGACGGACCATATCGCGGACGTTGGACAACCAAGGTAGTTGAGTTGTCATGTTTGATCTCTTGTATATCTGACTATTAGTGCACATTACGCGCAGTTGTTGATGTGCTTGGTATAATTGTGCGTTTGCGATTCCCGATTAATGACGAGGTGTTGTTGGGATAAGGCGGTACTGGATCAGATCTTGGTGTTGGTGGGTTGGGGGGCACATGGGACGAGCACTTCAGGAGGCGCGTGCTTGAATAGGTATCAAGTACACCGTAACTGCTAGGTATGCCGTGTGTGTGAGTGAGTGAGTGTGTGTGTGTGTGTGTGCGTGCGCGAGTGGGGGAGCTCGGGTCGAGTCAAGTTCCCGTAGCCACCTAGTAAGGTAGGTAAGCAACCGTGCCAACCCATGGGAAAGATGCGCTGGTAAAGAGTACGGGCTGTGGTAGAGAAAGAGGTGTGTTGAAACTTGATGGATGGCAAGGCGGGTGAGGCGTTGCAACAAAAGTTGATGGCAGCGGCTTTCCTAACTCGGTGCCTGCTTGGTGCAGGTTTCATCACAAGCTGACCCTTTCGGAAGGCTTTAGCGTTACAAATGCAGCTTGCGGAAATCGTGCCCTCCTAGCGGCTGGTTGGGAATGGAAGCGGCGAGAGCAGCATTGATGCCAAATCGTGCTCAATCAAGTGTTGGCTGATTGTCTATAGACTTCCTGCAGCAAGAAAGACGTAGACGTATAGTATGGTAGGTAGGTATCCAGGACTCAGTACTTGCAAGTAAATGCTATGGAGATAGTACTATGGTATGAACCGTTTGGCTAACAGCATTGGTCGTACTGTATCCGTAACAGCAGTTGAAATGAAGAAGCAAGTCTTTTCTAAAGCCCACGATGTTATTGCGGTACGTACCAAGGGCGATCTTTGGAGCTAGTGTAGCAGCCGAATGGCTCAGCCAGGGAATGGCGCCACAGTCCAGGAAAGGAGGGGGACCTTGAGGAGGAGGTGAGGGATGGGAGCGGTGGGTGGCATTCCTGCACTGCGCCTGCGGCCGCGTCCAGGTACCGTACGGATAGTCTGAAATAGGTACCTAGTGCCTGTCTCTGGATGAAATGGGAGCAAGAGGTGGGATGGAAAAGAAAACGACGGACCAGTCAATGATGCAGCACAGACAACATGTCAGACATTGGGCTGTAGGTATTCTGCCTTGTCTGCAGTCTGCTCAGGCACACAAGAGACAACGGATTTCGCCGGGATGGGGCTGGAAATGTTCTTCACGATGTGTGGTTAACTCAAGGTTCCAAGGAATATCGCGATGTGTGTTGCTGCAGGCAAGTGGTGCCAGAAACTGCAGCTCCTTTGCTGTTGCCGGTGAGGTGGGGGCCCCTTCCAGTCTCCAGAAACCTGCTGCCCCTCACTCGCTGCATTCGCGGCTCTTCCACTGGCTGGGCACGTCTGTCTTTCCCAACTCTGACTGGGTCGCCCCAGACATCGAACTGCAAAGAAGTGCGGATTACGGATGCCGGTACGGATCGGTCTCTGTCTCTTTTGTTTCTACATACACAGGGTAACAGAGCGGTATTCCTGCTCCGTCGAAATCTAGATTTATTCTCCATTCCGTTGCCCTAGCGCCTGTCTGCTCCGAGTCCTGGCATATGCCATCCCAGCTGCGAAAGTGTAGGACACCTCCAACTCGGTGACTCGAGAACTACCTTACCTCGCCCATAACCATTTGTAAACCGATCCAGCAATGAGTCTACCGGACCTTCCTGGAGGCACTCAAACCAATGACTTAGACATGATATCTAGGTAGCAAACGCAAACGACAATGAGACGCTGCTTTTCTGCCAACTTCTACAGCCAAAAAGAAAAAGGGCAAGGCAGCTAGCTCAATAAACAAGCATGGTCATCTCCTGAAGCATCTGACCTTATCCACTGTTCTCAGAGACTGGCGTCTCATGCTGATGTGTCAAGTGAATTGTAGGCATCCGTATACACTACCCGAACTTGCTTGCTTGCTATCCTGTGATGGAGGCATTGCCTGCCAAACATCAAGTAAACGGTCAGTCGACACACTAAGAACAATGCTTCAGCAACTCATTGCGCGCTTGTTTCTTAGAGCCTTGTTTCCTTCCCTGGCTTTCTCTGGGCAATAGCAGGACATCATCGTCCATAACAAGAACGGATACCACATAGTGTACCTGGCCCTGCCCCATCCCCCCGTCATCTTCGGTCCTCACTCTCACCCTCAACCCGTGCCGCGCCGCGCCCTCTCTGTCATCCTCAATACGAGCACGCCCCTGCCACACCCCGCCCACCGCCCCCCTCCACGCCTTTGGGCGCTACTGCGTATTCTCTCCACGTACACAATACACTCCCCTCCCATTGCTCTCCAGCCAGTTCAACCAGCTGCACATAAAGCTGCTCAGCTCCCGCCTCCTGCATCTTGCTCTACCCTACTCATTCTCTCTTGATCCAACTATTCATCTCTCTCGCTCTTCTTGATACCCTTCGCCGCCGCCTCTACCACACGAGTCTCCGCCTCTTTCTGTTAATTGGTCTTTTACGTTTCTTGTCAGGGTCTTCGATTGCGTTGAATCAACATGTGGTATGTCTCCCCCCCCAATTCCGCTCCCCGCTCTCCTGAAAGCTTGCCGGCATCCTCCCCTTCCCCTCCACCCAGCTTCTGCCAGCTGAAAAAAAGGGTCGGAGCGCCGACAGCCACGAAGGCAATTGGCATCACAGTAAGCAGTAAGCTGACGTGCACCTCTCCTCCAATAGTGGCATTTTCGGCTACGTCAACTACCTGGTGGAGAAGGACCGCCAGTTCATCCTCGACACTCTGGTGAACGGTGAGTACACCGCCTCCTCCTGAATACTTCCAATTGGAGCCACATAGCTCCACCTTATCTCGAGAGCTGTTTTGCTCACGGGCCTTTGCTTCCAACAGGTCTCTCCCGTCTCGAGTACCGTGGATACGACTCGGCCGGCCTTGCTGTCGACGGTGACAAGAAGAACGAGGTCTTCGCCTTCAAGGAGGTTGGCAAGGTCGCCAAGCTCAAGGAGCTCATCGCTGAGTCCAAGGTCGACGAGACCAAGTACTTCGACTCACATGCCGGTATCGCCCACACTCGCTGGGCTACCCACGGCCCCCCGTCTCGTCTGAACTGCCACCCCCACAGGTACGTTTGCACACCCGCAAAAACAACAGCAAACTTTCCACTTTGAATGCTTCCTTGTCATCAAAAACTCAAGTAGCTGACATGACTTCCCATCGCCTAGATCTGACCCTACCTGGGAGTTCACCGTCGTTCACAATGGTATCATCACCAACTACAAGGAGCTCAAGACCCTCTTGAGCGCCAAGGGCTTCAAGTTCGAGACCGAAACCGACACCGAATGCATTGCTAAGCTCGCCAAGTACCTGTACGACCAGCACCCCGATATTGGCTTCACCGACCTCGCCAAGGCTGTCATCAACGAGCTCGAGGGCGCTTACGGACTTTTGATCAAGTCCGTACACTACCCCCATGAGGTCATCGCTGCCCGCAAGGGTTCTCCCCTTGTCATCGGTGTCAAGACTCAGAAGCGCATGAAGGTCGACTTCGTCGACGTCGAGTACTCCGAGGAGGGTGCCCTCTCTGCCGAGGCTGCCTCCCAGAACGTTGCCCTCAAGAAGCAGCAGGACAACTTCTTGAACCCCAACACTCTGCTAGGTGCCCCCGACAAGTCGCTCCTGCACCGCTCGCAGTCGCGCGCTTTCATGACCGACGACGGCATGCCCATGCCCACGGAGTTCTTCCTCTCGTCTGACCCGTCTGCCATCGTCGAACACACCAAGAAGGTCATGTACCTTGAGGACGATGATATTGCTCACATTCACGAGGGCTCGCTGAACATTCACCGTCTTAAGAAGGCGGACGGCAGCTCCAATGTGCGCACCATCCAGACCCTGGAGCTTGAGCTTCAGGAGATCATGAAGGGCAAGTTCGATCACTTCATGCAGAAGGAAATTTTCGAGCAGCCCGAGTCCGTCGTCAACACCATGAGAGGTCGTCTCGATGCCGCCAACAAGACTGTCACCCTAGGTGGTCTCCGCTCTTACATTTCTACCATCCGCCGCTGCCGCAGAATTATCTTCATTGCATGCGGTACCAGTTATCACTCATGCATGGCCGTTCGCGGTGTGTTTGAAGAGCTGGCCGAGATCCCCATCGCCGTTGAGCTGGCTTCCGATTTCCTCGACAGACAGGCGCCCGTCTTCCGTGACGACACCTGCGTCTTCGTCTCCCAGTCTGGTGAGACTGCCGACTCTCTCATGGCTCTCCGCTACTGCTTGGAGCGCGGCGCCCTGACCGTCGGTATCGTCAACGTCGTCGGTTCCTCCATCTCTCTGCTCACCCACTGCGGTGTTCACGTCAACGCCGGTCCCGAAATCGGTGTTGCCTCCACCAAGGCCTACACCTCCCAGTTCATTGCCATGGTCATGTTCGCCCTCTCCCTTAGTGAGGACCGCGCATCCAAGCAGAAGCGTCGCGAGGAGATCATGGAGGGCCTCGCCAAGATCCCTGAGCAGATCAAGGATATCCTCACCCAGGACCAGTCCATCAAGGAGCTCTGCTCCAAGACTTTCCAGAACCAGAAGTCTCTTCTGCTGCTCGGTCGCGGTGCCCAGTTTTCTACCGCCCTTGAGGGTGCTCTGAAGATTAAGGAAATTTCCTACCTTCACTGCGAGGCTGTCATGTCCGGTGAGCTGAAGCACGGTGTTCTTGCTCTCGTTGACGAGAACCTGCCCATCATCATGATCCTCACCCGTGATGACCTCTTCAAGAAGTCGCTCAATGCCTACCAGCAAGGTAAGTTTGAAACATTAGCCAACATGAAGCTTGATCATTTGCTAACAAATCGAATAGTTATTGCTCGCAGCGGAAAGCCCATTGTCATCTGCAACCCTGGTGATGAGGAGTTCAAGACCAGCGAGGCTGAGAAGATTGAGATCCCCAAGACGGTCGACGCCCTTCAGGGTATCCTCAACGTCGTTCCCCTGCAGTTGATCGCTTACTGGCTGGCTGTTATGGAGGGGCTTAACGTCGATTTCCCTCGTAACCTGGCCAAGTCTGTCACTGTCGAGTAAACTGCTCACACAGCATGAGTGAACTTTGGTTTATTGTCGGGTGATTCGCCCCCTGGGAGTTGGGTTGCCAAAAGGGAGGATAAGCCCTTGATGCTTTTGATGTCACAGGGGGCCACAAAAAGGCGATGGCAACTTCGGAGCCCCCTGATGTATTACTGGGTATTGTGAAAATGAGGGAATGGTCCAGCATGGTAGATTTGGGCCGGTCAAGATAAAGGAGCGTATCTTTTTGAGGTTAAATGCCGTAGTCAGGCAACCTGAAGCAATGAAAACAATATTGTCTATTTCATTTGGTGTTACACACACTTGCTCGCACACGCCTGATCTCATCGTGATGCCGATAAGCCCTGGGTTGCCGGGCTTGTGCTTCTCTTCTACTACTTGCGTCTCATGAGTATTCCCACCCAAGGGATTGCCAGAGGTTATGCCGAATAACCAGTCATTGTCATTTCATTTCCTCCCATTCTCTCACTGCCTGTCTCTCTATTTCCCAAAGATGCCTGTGTCTGTCCCTTCCCCTTCTTTAGTTCACCTGCGTGCCGTAGCCGCGGATCCGTTCCGCAAACTTCCAGCTTTGCTTCTCAAGCTTCTCACTCTCCTTCAAGTCGACTCCATCCTTGGTCACTACAGCAATCGAGTAGGAATCCGAGCTGCGCGCGTCACGGTAGAAGAGAACCTTCATACACTCCTTGATCACATCGACGGCCTGCTCCTTGGAGAGCTTGGCGGCGGTCTCCTCGTCAGGGGCGTAGCGACGCATGATGGGTTGGGCGAGGGCTGAGCCGAAACCCGTTGCCAGGGAGGGGGAGGTGAAGGTGGTGCCGAGCAGATCGGCGGCGGCGAGGAAGGGCTTGTTGTTGTCGTCGAGGCCGGCGACGAGAAGGTGGTTCCAGAGAGGATCGAAGTCGGAGCGGCGCTTGTAGAGGAGCTTGGAGAGATACTTGTGGAGGTTCGCGGCGTTGAGCCGGGCGGGGGCGTCGTTGGCCAGGTCGTAGGACTCCTCAATGTCGAGGCCTGAGAGGTGGCGGTCGAGGTATTGCATGTCGGAGACGTCGCCGCCGAAGCCCACGACGGTGGAGTTGGCGAAGGTGCGGAGACGCTTGACATCGGTGAATCGGGCGAGCGAGCCGTAGGATGCTATATGAGAGAACAGTTGTTAGCTTTCAATGCTTGAAAAGTATAGTGCCAGCACAGGACGGCAATGGGGGGCGAGCAAAGACAAAGACGTACCCAGGTTGTCGGCGGCGATGACGACACCTTCGCTGAACTTGATGGCGATGACTGATGTACCCGTAACGATGGGAGCCTGTGTCGCTTGGTTGGGACCATTGGTGTTCATGTACGAGCCATCGTAGGCTCCGTAGACGTCGTCTCTAGGCTAAGAGGAGGGGTTCCGGGTTGTTAGTCCACGATGCGAGGCTGAGATTCCCGGGAAGGAGGGGAGGGGGAGAGACTGGGGATTGCGTACACGGCCCCAAGCTTGCGGTCTGTGATCCATAATTTCTGATATTTGTGTGGTTTGGTGATCGAGATGATGAAAGGTGGTCGGAAAGGAGGATTGGCTTCGTCGTTGTTGCAAGTTCGTGGGTGGGTTCTGAGATGGTTTGGTATGTGAAGTTGATTGAAGCTTGTCCGGGGTGAGCTTCGCGTCCCGTGGGTGCCTCTGCAGGCCGCCTGGCTGGCTGGCTGACTGGCTGACAGGCCAGTTGCTCCTGCTCCCGCCGCCGCTAGAGCTACTGCGTCAGGGCTCTGGTGCCTGACAAACGGGGCCGCAAGTTTGGGGTGGGCTTGCCAAAAATGGTCAGCTTGGAGCTGCTGTGGTGGGTGATTGGAGGTGGCGTACTCGGTACTCTGTTTTGCACCCTTTTATCACCGTATCTTGGTACTCGGTACATCAGAGCTTCAGGGGTGGATGGTCAAACAAACAAGGAGGCAGACCAAGTTCAGTCGCATTGCTCACAGTCCCTCGTCATTCTGTCAACACCACGGACGGCAATTGTGGTGTCGAAAACACACCCCCGACACCCCCGACTCCCACGATTGGCCTGATCCTAGCCTCAATACCGCTCGCACTCGATTCGCCCTATCCAGCCCCTTCCGGATTGCCCTATCGCGATCGACCATCACCACCAAACATCTCCCGGCTCGCTCCAAAACACCAACCTCGGCCCACTCAAAAGTTCACAACATGTTGACAGCAATCGGCCGCGCCGCCGCCCAGCGCGTGCTCCTACGCACTGCCCCGTTGGCAGTCCCGCGAACCCAGCTTGCTGTCGCGCGCGCAGCGTCTTGCCGCGGCTTCTCGACCTCGCAATGGGCGCGCATGCCTGCCACCAAGGCGGCGACAACCACTAAAACCAAGACGAAGACCACGGCCGCCAAGGAGAAGCCCGCCAACAAGGCCAAGAAGCCCGCCGCTAAGAAGCCCAAGGCGAAGAAGAAGGTCGCGGTGAAGAAGGCTGCGCCCAAAAAGAAGAAGGTCAAGAAGGTGGTGCTCACGCCCGAGCAGCAGAAGAGGCTTAGGGTGCGGGAGTTGAAGACGGCAGCGCTGCTGGAGGAGCCGAAGAAACTCCCAACGAACACATTCCGGGTGTATGCTGAGCAACAATTTGCTACGGAGCCCACCTCAGACTTGAAGTTGACCGACCGGGTCAAGGGCATCGCCGAGTCCTACAAGAACCTGTCCTCATACGACGTCCAGGTAAGGGCTGACTCTCTGTCTTGTTCCCTCTCCTGCGGATCCCCAACAGGAGCCCCTCGATGCATATCAAAACGATAGACTGACAAACCTGAAATGCGTAGCGTCTTGAAGAGATCGCCGAAGCCAACAAGCTCACCAACGACGCGGCCTACAAGTCGTGGGTTGCGACGCTTCAGCCAACGGTTGTGGCCGAGGCCAACCGCGCCCGCGCGAGGCTCCGCAACCTCACCGGCAAGCAGGTCCCGCGGACCATCCGCGACGACCGCCTCCCCAAGAGGCCGCACAACGCCTACGCGCTCTTCGTCAAGGCGCGATTCGGCAGCGGCGACTACTCCAACCACACTGGCAAGGCGAGTGAGAACATGCAAGCCATTGGCAACGAGTGGAAGCAGATGTCACCACCCGAGAAGGTCGCGTACGAGGAGCTCGCCAAGGCTGACTTTGACCGTTGGGAGCGCGAGTCGCTGGAAATCTTGGGCCATGTCGCCAAGCGTAGCCCTTCTCCCGAGTAAGAAAAGTTCACTCAGCTCAGGTCACGAACCTGAACGGTAGTCCTTTTCTTTCTCTTCTCGAGGATTCCCCTCGAGGAATAAAATCCACCCCGCGGCGTCGAGTGTCAAAAAAAGTAGGATATGCCTGAGCGAGTTCAGCAGAGCGATGAAACGTGTACGAGGAGGAGCAAGTCGGGAAGAGGAGGGTATGCTTATTGGTTTTCCTTGTTCTGTACAGAGTCGGAATTGCTAGAAGGATCGGTCGATGTTCCTTAGCTGTATTTCAGATACCAAATGTCAAAGAGAGGTTTCGCGACCAGGACGAAAAGTCCAAATTGCTCCCTATATACCATTTTGAAGGTGCGCCCATTGTTTGTTTCTATGCTAACCCGGCTGTTTGCGCCGTATCCAAATTTGTCAAGCAATACCGCCCTGTCGAGCCCCTTGCCTTATGCAAACGCCTCGCTAAGCCAAGAAAAACAGGAAGGAAGAAAAGCCAAATACAAACTGCCCGCCGTATAGTCTCCCAACCTACTACATTCCTTCGTCAGGCTCGCCCTCCACGCTCTCCCCAGAGTCAGAGTTTTCGTGGCCATTGGTGATGATGATCACATCGCCCGCACCGTCCAGCCACCTCGCAGCATCCTTCTTCAGGGCCCGTTCGCTCGCCAGGTACAAGGCCAGATAGATGTGGCCGACGATATGGCCCCAGCAGTACACGCGTATCCAGGACCAGTCCTCTGCGCGTTTACACCAGACCCCCCATCCCGCGAACCCTTCGAGGATGTAATCCGTCAAAAAGTGCCAGGCTCGCTCGCGGAGACTCGGTCGCCAGCCTGTCCAGTCTAGGTGCCAGTGACCTCGCTCAAAAGGACGCAGATCCCTCGTCTGTTCGACTGGGGCAAAGCGCTTCGAGATCTTGAGTTGGCGGGCCAGCTCCTTCAGCTTAGGCGTCAGGAGATCATCTGGCGTCAGCTCGCTGGTTCCAACTGGGGGGCCGACGGGGTGGATCTCGACACATGCGAGGTAGCTCAAGTGCCTCTCATTAGGAGGTCGTTGAGGTCTGAAGAGATTGCTGGGCCCAGGACCTACGTCTGAGGAGCTTCTCGTGATGACCGACCTCGATTCTGAGATGGGCGCTGATCGTTTGTGCCGTTTGGATGGAAGTGGGGGCTCAGAGCCGGCTCGGTTTGGCGAAGACGGTATTGCTCTCTTCCGAGACGGTTGGCAAGGCGTGTCCTGTATTATCTGCTCAAAGGGAGAGCTGACAAGAGGCGGTCGCTTGAGAGCAGGAAACGGCGTGTTGAGGATAATAGCATCTGCAGATATGGGGGAGGCCGCCGGAACTGGAGTGGCATTGCTCTTGACCGCCAGGGAGTTGCTCGACGTTACGAGAACAACCTGGCCATCGTCTTCGTCCTCATTGCAGTCTTCCTCTATGGCTGGCGTCCCCGTGGCGAATACTTCTGGAATTTGCTGTCGGCTTGCCTCTGGGGACAGTTGTTGAGATTCCTCATCGAGTTGGCTATCGAACTGCCCTGCTAGATGTTCAAAGAGCCGACTCGGGGATGAGAACTCGGCCAGGCTGATGTTATATGACGGCTGAGAGTCACCGACGACACTTGGAGGAGCTACCCAACTAGCCTGCGTTGGCTGTGAATCTGCCACAGGTTGAGACGAAGGTGGTAAGTCTCTAGATGCAAGTGGCCGACCGAGGCCCGGGGAATTCCTATTGTCCAAGACACTCCTGAAGGACAGCTGCTGTGATTCGAATGATCCAAAAGCGGCGGGGTATAGAGGTGGCGAGGGTGGTATATGTGGTGGTGATGAGGTTGCCAGTTGAGTTGTTTCGCTCTCGAGGTTCGGCACATCTGACCAAGCAGGTAACGCTGGCGGCTCGGCCTCTGAGCTGGGGATAGCTTCGACATCTTCTTCCTCTTCTGATGGTTTGCTCAAAATATTGGTCTGTCTTGTTGGGACAAAATCCAGATATGCCTGTGCAAGGGCTCGGTAGCGCACATCATCAATGTTCCTGCACGGCGCTGTGACGTGCACTAGGATCTCCACGTTGTCATGTGCCTCCATGACAACCTCACTGCGATACTGGAGAGCACATTCATCTCCAAGAGCAAGCGCCAAGATGCATAATAATGGAAGGTGTTTTTCGTGAGGTCCAAAGAGATGGAGCAGTTATTAAGGACGATATTTTATGGTGGCTTTTTTCAAAAATAGGTGCGAAGGAGAATAAGAGGATGCTCGTCCAGAACTCTTTGCCTAAGAATATGTCAGGCTCAAAGTGAAGGTGAAGTCTAAGGAAACGCGCCTGCATCGCAGTTGAAAGTCAGTGCTCTTCAAGGTGGGGCACCTTGTTGCATTCCCCCCTGCATCTCACGTCGTGGTGAATGCGGAAGCAGACACGCACCTCGCCGGCCCCACCACATCAGCGCCAAAGAAAGTTGGATGTTCTGCGAGGTATTCTCTGGCCTGTTCTCCATACGGATAGCCTAAATACAATTAGCGTCACTCAGAGAGTTCAAAAGTAGCTGTACTGATTCTGTAGGGGTAGTCTTGCCTAGTTGTCGCGTACTCGGTACTCAAGCTGTCCTTCGAAATTGGACCAGATAATCTGAAGCTTGGCCCATCTGGTGCTGTGCCATTACCCCAGAAATCCTCAGTTCAGGGGACCAGAGACAACAGACCACGCCAATTAATTCTCCTTTCCCAGAGCCTCCTCCAACTCCTTCACCTCAGCCCGTGAGAACACCCCGACAACCACCCTCTCTCCCGCCCAAAAAACCAGCAGCGCCGCAAACATGTCTGCAAAGCCCACAACACCCCCCAACCTGGGCAAGGTCCTCGTCGTTGGCGGCAACGGCTTCCTCGGCCACCATGTGGTCAACCAGCTCCTGGCCGGCGACCGCTGGGCCGTCGCATCCGTCGACGTGGTAGATCTCCGCTGCGCCAACAACCGCAACCCCAAGGCCAACTATCACGAGGCAGACATCACCGACGTAGACAAGATCAAGTCCCTCTTCGAGAACGTCAAACCCGACGTCGTCATCCACACCGCCTCCCCCGCGCCTCAGGGCGACAGCGCCATTGCAAAGGATCTCTTCCGCAAGGTCAACGTTGACGGCACCGCTTCCATCATCGCCGCCTGCCAGGCTGCCTCCGTAAAGGCTCTCGTCTACACGTCGTCCGCAAGTATCATTAGCGACAATGCCACCGATCTCATCAATGCCGACGAGCGCTGGCCCGTCATCCGCGGCGAACTGCAGACGGAGTACTACTCCGAGACCAAGGTGCGCGCGCCAGCCTACAAACTCCTACACTCCGTTGCTCTTCCAACGCGCTGGCCAATATCCTCTGCTTCTCCTTGAAGCGTTGTTGTGTTACCAATGACTGACATGTGACCATCCATAGGCCGCCGCAGAAGAATTGGTCCTCGAAGCAAACCGCCAAGACCCCTACCCCCTCCTCACATCCGCCATTCGCCCCGCGGGCATCTTCGGCGAGGGCGACACCATGGTGACGCACCAAATGGTCAAGATCTACCGCGAGGGCAAGACGGGCGTCCAGCTCGGCGACAACGACAACCTCTTCGACTTCACCTACGTCGGCAACGTCGCCCACGCCCACCTCCTCGCAGCCCGCCTCCTCCTCGCGACCGCCGCCTCCTCCATCACGCCCCTCGACCACGAAAAGGTCGATGGCGAGGCCTTCCTCGTCACAAACGACAGCCCCATCTACTTTTGGGATTTCGCCCGCGCCATCTGGCGCGCCGCCGGCTCCGACAAGGGCACCGACCACGCCTGGAAGATTTCCCGCGAGTTCGGCATCGCCCTGGGCTTCTGCTCCGAAATCTTCTTCGCCATCATCGGCAAGCCGCCCATCTTCAACCGCCAGCGCTGCATCTACAGCTGCATGACGCGCTACTACAACATCAGTAAGGCTAAGCGCCTGCTCGGGTACCGACCCATTGTCAGCCTTGACGACGGCATCAAGAGGGGCGTGCAGTGGTTCCTGGACCAAGAGAAGGCTGGTAAGGTGGCTGTAAAGGCATGAACGACGCTGTTACAAAGGCGATGACGTTTATGATGAGGGAGGATGGTGTTCAAGGAATATGAGTCCTTCATGTTAAAGAAAAAGTTTTCGGAGATTTTTCATCGTATATACATATACAACCTCAATGCCAGAGGGAACTAATAAACGGCCAGGAAGTGGTCATGTCATGAGCAAGCACTCACTACCTCCAATGCTTTCTTCTTTGCATTTTTCTTCGTTCAAGCAGGCTTTGTAAATGGGCTGGGAATATTATTTGCTTGCAACGAGAGCAGAAACATGTTTGCACACATATCCAGAGGGAGTAGTTGGAGAAAACCCGCAGGCGATGCTTGGCCTGTCCTATTCGCACTGGCGGAACTACCTAGGTGGTCCTTTTACTCCATCCATAGCTACACGGAGGAGCGTCCCTCAAAGGCGATCAACAGACGAGGCTTTCCCAATCCTTCCAACCCCTTTCTCAAGATGCGCGCAAATGTGGCGCACTGTTCGGCCTTCCCCCTCCCCGGCTCCAAATCATGCCACAAATGTAATCCGACATCTCCCACTTTCAACAAAAGAAGCGAAGCTATACTAGGTCTCGTGCGCAAGCCAAGAAGAAACGAGGCCAGCTGTCCAGCTCGAGACATATCAATCAAACCAGACCGGTATCGCCCATCGACAAGTCAATGGGCCTAGGGCCTTTACTCCAAACAAGCCAGGGTCAAACCAAGACCACCAATCCTCTTTCCCCTCCCTTTCCAGTAGACGATAGGATCGTATTTTGTGCGAAGGAACACCAGCAGACCGTAAGGATACCTCATTCCGTATCGATCCGATGCTTCACTCTCGGAGAAGCCAAGAAGCAGAGGGTTTGACAAAGTGTCGGAAGAGAACTTTGAAAAGAAATAAAAAAAATCATTCATGCCGCCTTGTCGTGAGTTGAGTAGCCGAACAAAAGAAAAGTCTTTTGTCCTTTTTGATGGAAAAACGGGTGGAAACGCCGCCAACAATGCATGGATATGTGACTCTCCGAAACCCCAAATCGCAGTCCCAATAGAATGCGTAGCAAGTGATGTGAGCCTCGTAGAAAATCACTCTTCGATATGTGTGTAGTTTTGCTGTTGCGGTTTGGTTTGGTTGGATTATGTGTTTCCACCTACGCCAACACCGCTGTTCTGTCTTCCCCAAACCCCACCTGACTGGCGCCATTCTCTCTTTTGAGCTTCCGAAGGGCCTTCGGTGTCTGAATGCTCATACTGGCTTCCGCCATAGGGTGAAGGGTGGCCATTTTCTTCATGCGGCCGCCATCTCTGGGGTGGTGTACCAGGATTGGGTTGGTTGAAAGGAGGAATGGGCATGGGCGGTTCCTGCACAGTGCGGACGCTGCTCTCTTGTTGTTGCCACAGAGCGGGGTCAGTCTCAACCCTTCGGGGAGGGGGCCGGGATGAGTTGTCTGGTCTGTTAAAGACCTCATTGACTTCGCCCAACCCTGGCCTTTGACCCATGCGATCCTGGTAACGCTTAAGGATGTCCTTGGTAGTGAGATCGGCAGTGTTGCCAAACACAAACGGATCGTTGACCATTTCCATTAGCTCGTCAGGAACCTACAAGAAGTAATTAGTAATGCGAACTAGCTAGTGACGGGACAGCAATCTTACCAGGCACATCTCTTCGATAGACGTGATCATATCGTTCACGGCGACAATGGCGAACATGGGGTCGCTGTCCAGAGCAGGCGCTTTGTTGCTGTTGTACAGAATGTTGGGTGCAATAACGGTTGCCAGATTCTTGATGTCCATCCTAGATCCGGCTTCTTCATCCACTTGGTGGAAGGATCCAGCCCACTTCAAGAAGCAGAACAGAATCTCCAAGCAGTCTCGGTGAGCCTTGGGCAAGAGACAGCAGATGAGGTGCAGATACGACTTGCGCTTCGCGTCGTCCTGGATCTTGGCGACAGAAATCCAAAGCTTCTGGAGCTTGAAAGTCAATAGAGGATCGGGCAGCTCACGCAAATAGCGCTTCAGCAAAGCGGCAACCTGCACAACAGGCTGGTCCATAAAGCTAATGCTGTCGCAGCCTTCACGGTCGATTCTTTCGCAAAGTTCAGACAGCTTCTTGATGTTGCCGTTCTTTCGGAAAACACCCTCAACGGAAAGATCCATCTTTCTCATGGATGAGATGAGGTCATCGATGATTGCAGGAATCTTCAGTGTTCCGGGACCTACACCGTCTGTCGACTCGGCGCCATCCTTGTCAATGATGACATCCAAGGGTACTCCGAAAATGCCCTTCTTCTTGACATTCTTCGGCCGGTCGTTCTTGAAGGCCTTGCCCAAGTTCTTCCAGAACGTGGGCTGCTTTCTCGACTCGATAAAGCTCAATAACTCTTCCAGAGGGAATTCGTTCTCAACGGCAGGGGCCAGAGTCAAGACTGCCAGGTGACGCACAATAAAGTACTCCAATCCCGAGAGCTCCGAAAAGTACTTCCGTCCCAGACGCTGAGGCATCGCGTCGCCCATGCGCAACTCAGCCTCTCTACCTGCCGACTGCGATCTTTGATGTCCCATGGGGTCGGTTGCGGGGGATCGGAAGAGTTCCTGGCGGTTGGGCTTATATTGTTGCTCTTTGACTTGTTCGGCAGCAACGATTCGCGGGATATCATCCAGCGTCAGAGCGTCCTGGTGGTTGAACATTTTGTCCGTTGTGCCTTCGTCGTTTGGGCCTCGTCGTTCTTCGAGAATATGGAGGTCCCCATCAGCTCGACCTAAGTCTTCGCCTGCCGATCCTGGGCGAACGCTGCGTCCCTCGGGCCCGTCCATGATGCGCGACGTTCTCGCCTTGCGAAAGCTTGAAGACAAATGCTTATCGAGACGAGTACTTCTCAATCGGCGAACATCATTCAGCGTGTTCTCGTAGGAAGACTCGCGATTGTGCTCCCGTTGATCTCCAGCGTACGACTTCGAGCGGTTGTCTGAGTTTAGGTAGGGTGCTTCTCCGGGAGCCAAAGTTCGGGCACCCTCGCCTGGACCATAACCATCCGAGTTCTGGTCATCGTTTTGCCGAGGCAAAGCGCCATTGCTTCGCAGGATGTCCAGTAACCTCGCGAGCGCCACCTTCAACAAGAAAACGTACTGCTGAAGCTTGGTTACATGCTCAAAAGGCGGCATATCATCACCATTGGCGCCGATGCAGTTGTTGCAGTAGATCTTCTTGTCAAAGGCATTGTAGCGAGCATCTTCCAGCTTGCGACCGATATCTCTTGTGCAACGTGAGCAGCTGACGCAGGCGATGTGCCATCGCCGGTCGGAGTTCTTCGCACACTCGTCTTCGACGGACTTGTTGCAGAGTGCACAGTGATCAGAATCTTTCGCCGAAAGACGCGAGTTGCCCGTAATAGCCTGGAGGGTGTTGTCGTCAGGCTTGACGCTGTCCAGTTCGCTCAGGTCATCCAGGAATTGGTAAATGCCGTCGGAGCTCTTAGACTCCTTCTCAAGGCGTAACGCTCCCTGCAGACAAATTCGAATGAGAAGCTTGAGGTAGTGGGCCAGACCCGTGACTAGAGACAATAACTCCTGAGTGACGCCAAGCTTGCGGGCTCCTGTGTCCTGGGTCTTGGACAGCAGCGAGAAGAAAGATACTATCTTTTTGCACAGAAGCTTGGCCTCACGACCGTACGACAATCCTATTTCTGGGCTGTTAGCGAAGAACGTGATCCGAGAGTATGGCTATTCAAAGCTCACCCTTCAGCTTAAGTTGATCCATGGAGTAGTCCAGGCGATCAGCAGACTGGAACAAGATCTCAACGTGCCAGATAAACTTCTTGGCGACCAGCACGCCGTCGACATAGGCGCCGTTGCTCACGTGGAGGAGCATGTCGGAGATGCATGCCGCAGAAGACTCTTCGAAAGTTGACAGAACGCTCCAAATACGGTAGACCTTCTCCTCCATGCGCTCTTCCTCCTCTCTAATGATGTCGCGCGTCGCGGGGTCGTCGGTCTCCTGGGGTAATTCGGAGGGGTCGCTCGGCTGCGTGAGTCGCACGTTCCAAAATTTGTGGATCATGTAGCACTCGGGATGCCAGTGCTGGTTCTGGCCGTTCCTGTAAATTTCCACAAACTGCTTGAGAATTGCAGTCTGGCAGCCATTGCATCTTTGCGCAAACTGCGTAGAGTAATGGTAGTGACAATACACGTTGCCATCGTGCTCGTAGTAACTGTCCTGCGCGCCAAAGACCGTGGGACACAGGGAGCATGTGAAATGGTCGACGTGATACTTTCGGTCGAGAGCGGTTATATAGGAGCCTCGAAGGGCACCACCGCACTGGAAACAAAGTAAACCCAGCCGGCGGAAGTAGTCTGTCTCGCACAGAGGATACTGCCCTTCACTACCCTCGTCATCGACGGGGAAGAACTTGGAGGCTACAATCTGACCGCAATCCTGGTGGTAAAACTCGAGTTAGAACAATCGGGGAAGGACAGGAGATATTCTGAAGACCTACACGACACTTGAAGCAATCCAAGTGAAAGGTTCCGTCCAGTGCGCGAACAAATTGGCCGGTGAGAGGCTCTCCACACTTCTTACAGGTCCTCTGTTGACCGCTGGCTGACCGCCCACCTCCTCTTCCCTTGGATCTACTGCGTTCACCGCTCCGCCTTGAGTCGCCCTCCCGACCAGGTGTTCTGGGACCGGGTGAACGTGAGGGCTGTTGTGAGCGGTAATTTCTTTCGGGAGTTCTTCTTCCTCCATTCTGCCAGACTCCATCACCGGGATAACCAGGTTCCATAGGGGTAGCGGCGGGGTGGGCTTGCAAGCGGTCGTCTGGCGCCCCATGATCGTAATCCGACGCCATGGTGCAGTAGTGTTCGCGTCGTCTTGTCTGCGCGTGGTGTGTTCGATTGCAACTCTTCACTGGTAGGGCGGGTTGAATTGGAAAGCGGCCCGTCAGCCTTGAGTGTCGGAGGTGGGAGTTGCCAGGAAATTATCGGTCGGCATCAGCTGGGCTGCGAAAATGCCGGGGGGTGGTCGTGGTGGAATGGGTAGGTAGGTATGTACTGGGGTCGAGAATTGAAGAAAAGGGTCGTCGTCGCACGGCGGCGGTATCGTGCTGGGCGATAGTAAATAATTCGGGTAACGGCCGTCAGGTACTCGCGAGACTGGCGGGAGACGGATAGCCACGTCGCAGGCGCTGGGCTGAAGGGGATGGCGGTGGTGAAAGTGGTGGTAGTCGGGATTGGGATTGGGAGTCGGTCGAGTACGAATAGTCGGGGGTCAGGGTGAGGGTGAGGGCGTGGGTGAGAAGAGGGTCGGGGAGGATGGGTCGGGGTCGTTGAGGTTAGGTTGTTGGCTTGTGGTAGTGGAGCAGCCCAGCAGCAACAGGGCGACGTTTGGAGCAGGAGCTGAAATGCTGCCAGCGACCGACCGAACACTTTCGTCTCTCGTCTCGTCTCGTCCGAAGAAAGGAAGGCGGAAATGAGATTGAGAAGAAAAAAAACCACACAAGGGCGGACCACAGTAGTAATGCAAGGCTAAGTGATGCGGGAGGGGAAAATAGGTAAAACCTAGAAACGTCCTGTCCTGGGCGTCGTACACGTAGTGGCAGTGGTCGCAGTCCAAAGTCCAGCACCAACACCGGCTGGAGAAAAGGGAAAAAAAAGGGGCCGGGTAGAGGATGATCAAAGGAGTGTGGGCGAAGGAGCGGTGGTGGTTTCGTTGTGAGGCGTTCGTTGCTGGCCGTAGGGAGATTTAGTGTGGGCTTGATCGGCTGCACCCAAAAAGATGGGCGAATCCCAGGGCCGGACTGTACTGTGGGTGCAGATGTGGGTGATATGAAGGTAAATAAATGGGCGGTAGAGTCCAAACCCTCTATCGTATTTTCCCCCCTTCTTTTGCCTTTTGTTTGTTCGTACCTTAAGCCTCGAGCACGCAGAAAAGGTACCTCGGGAGGAAGAACGTAAGGCAAGGTAAGGAAGGTATGGGAAGATGAGGTCCTACGTAGGTAAAAGGTATTGTTATGAGGCGCCAAAAGTGAGGTAGTGGTGTGCACTGTTGCCGTGCCTGCTTCTTGTGTGGTGTGGTTTGTGCGGGTGGAAGGTAAGGTAGTGTACCTTAGGGGTATGGAAGGCAGTGGAGAGCAGCCGGCGGTAAGGCGAGCAAGACAGAGCGGAGTGAGAGCTGGGCGGGCGGGCATGGAATGGGAGAGCCGAGAGAGAGCGAGAGAGTGAGACTTGGGTCGGGTTTCTTACGCAATAACGTACTCCGTAGGTAATACCTACCTACCTATCTACCTACCTACTTCAGGCAGGTACCCAAAGTGCATTGGAGGTTCCTTACGTTACGAGAAGCGGACACCCAGGCACGCAGGAAGGCAGGCACCTCGCACTACGGAAAGTGTAAGGTACCTTCCCGTCCCTTCCTCCTTCGGATACCCAAATTACTCCTCACTGCCGTAAGGCGCTAAGACTGGGGATCATCGTCTCTATGCACTGTTTGGGTTCTTCAGAGACGCTGGCTTCTGGCGTCACAGAGGATGGCTTCTTTTTTTATTTTGCCCGTCTCCTTCCATCCAAACTCCCTAGTCTGTCTGCGACGAGGTTAAAGGATACGACGGCTTACCTACGCAGTACTTGATGTACAAATTCAGGTCTTCCCGGCCAATGAGAACGAAGGTGACAACAGGATTGACCTTCAAGTCATCGACGTTGGGCTTTGCTGTCCATACCTATCAGTAGGTACCTCATTGAGCCTGCACCTGCATGGAGGCACTCCCGCTCTCTCCCACATTTCCCAGCCCGATTAAGACGGCGAGTCCTCCGTCGTCTGTACTGAGTACGAATCCATACCTGTCAGGCAATCTCCAACGAGAGGAACTTGTCCAAGTAGAACAGCCAGCACCTGGCAACAGAAGCCGTCTGCCAGGTAATGCCTTGCCGGGGTGACTCTCATTGGGCGCCCCCCTCCCCCCCCTCTTCTCCCAGCGGAGAACGGGACAAGTCTGTCTCGTCCTCACTGGACATGGAAAGGGAACCCGTGATGATGATGGGGATCCAATGCTATTTACAGTGGAATTGCAATGCTCCTGCCAGGACGAGCGTGTGGATACCGTACCTTGGCCCCCATTGGCGCTTCAACCGAGGAATCAAGTTGACGTCTGTGCACGGTCCACTGCAAAGATGCCCGCGCAGCGGAGAAGGAGGAGGGGCTTCACAGCATTTTTGGGTGCTTGGCCGAGCAGGAACGAGGTCAGGAGCAGACAATCTGACCCGGAAAGGCGAGACGTTGCCTTCCTGTCGAAACCTTACCCCCAAAGTTTCTTACATAAGATACCAAGGCACGTTTTCACAAAACCTTGATTTCTAAGCCCGATGATGACAGTCAGTCAATTCTTCTGTGAGAAAAAGTCACGAAATTCAATTCACCCAGGATGCCCGCCTTGGAGAAAGCTGTGGTTATGAAAGTTGCAAAAAAAAGCATCCGATCACCTGCACCATCACGTGGATCTGGCTGATCTTCGGCCATCTCCCTCCTTGGGATGATCTCGAAACGGGGCTCCACCAAAATTTGGATATACGAGTTTACTTTGGATAAACGCCGATGCAAGCTTCGGGAAAGATTGATCTAAAGTAACATTGCCGTCGTATGTAATCTGCTGATCCCAACGGGCCTGCTCCACCCATCTAACGACTCATCGTGAGCCTCGGGACAGGATCAGGGACCTCACTCGGTCTCGGAACTTGTTCACCAGCTTCTTCTCGCAAGCGTGCTGGTCTTTCTCAACCCTTTTTACTTGTTCAACCTCCATCAGATCGCTTCTGAGTGCTTCATCAGTCTCTTATACATCTTGCGCAACCCCAAGATATGTTTGCACCCTTAGCCACTTCCTTGTCTCTCATCTTGCCTTGTGTCGTCTTCAGATCAGACTTTTTTTTGTGATTCCTATGCAGCCATCTGTAGTTACAAAACATGCTTGGTCCAGATTGTGGTCTTGCTTACCCGTTGCTGTGTCGTCCGATAGTTCGACCGATGCCATGGTCGGAACAGCTAGCAACACGCTACAGCGACCCATCTGCCGTGCAATCGTCTGGTTTTCGGTCCTTACGTGAATAGGTTGGCTCGAGTAATATCGTGGTCTGTGTAGATGACAGTGTACGATTCAGATTCTCAGCGGTGCAGAGGGACACGGTTTGAGTGGACATGGTGATGCAGCCAGGCATCACTTTTGCTTGAATTGGTTTGCTGCATGTACCATCTGAGCGCCCTTGGGGAACATTGCGTATGAGTAGAGTCAATCTCGGCCTCTTCCAGAAAGGTTCTGCCTTATTCTCTTATGAGTTAAGCGCTCTATCCAGCATCGTTCCATAAGATACGATGTCAGAAGTCCAGTGCTAAGTATTGCAGTGTGTTCATTGAAGCTCTGCGTCATCTCTGCTCTCCTGCTTCTGCTCTTCCGTTAGGTTCCAGTGTCGTTCTCTTTGCCACAGCCACCCTAGAGTCTACATTTCACACTATGAGTTGGAACAATCTCATTGTTGCCTGATTTCGCATTTCCTCGTTGACAAGCTTGACGGTTTGTTGTGAGGCGGACGCGTCAAAGCAATACTCTCGTGCGAGGCTGAAGTGAGACCTCCGTAAATGCCTTCTACGGTCATCATGTTTGGAAAGCTCTTTGTCGTGGGATCAATCGTATACCTTTTCAGTCTTATTGACATGACCAGTCGATTTGATTTTTGTTGTTACAAATCCCTTTCTTAAGGTGGTTGGTTTCGAAAGACGTGAAAATCGGGATTGGAATAGCCTCATCGGCCAAGTGGGCTTTGAGAACTAATTTCAAACCATCTTACCACCCTAGTCGTATAGCGAGTCTACCATCTAACATGACTGATTTGACGAAGCCGGTCATTCGGAATGAGTTTGGCACAATTTGTTCAACAAGAGACGTGTCCAGCCTTTGGCTGGAGGCTCCAACTTTTCCCAACCCGATGTCCCTTGAAGCATTTTGCGAATGTTTCAGCGCGCGCAGGAGAAATGAGAGAGACTCATATCCACCATTGAAGTTTGTAGGAATCATACTCGCCATGGAGCGAACTCAGTGTGGTAGAATCCCGAGATTTCGATGAACTCGCACCTATGGGCCAAAGAGCCTCTTTAATATAAGCAGAGAGTGAAGACAGATCAAGGAGATCAAGGAGATCAAGAGAGGTCATGTCCAATTTGCGAAGCTAGACTATTATGGGTTCTATGTCAACATTATTCCATCAAGCGACTACGTAATCGCTAATTGATATGTCTACCACTCGCACGTGAAAACATGATGACAACCGGTTGTCCCACGTTGGAGCTAAATCACAAACACACGTCCAACCCTAACCCCTGTAGCAAGTCCTCGACACAACGAGTCCACGTCCTCTTCAAGGCATTGAGGTCAATTAAACCCATCTCACATTTTAGAGAGCTCTTATGCCCCGTCAATCTGATGATTTTCGTAATCCATCATCACCAAGTGGAGTACACCGATAAGGATCCCCCCAGATCAACCCATCTCATACGCCACTCCTATCTCCGCCGTCACAAGTCTCCATCGTACTCAAAAACACACTCAGCAACACAGCTCTAGCCTCTCTTGGTACTGGACACTATTATCCTGCTATCCTGAGCAAAAGTTGCGGCATACTCGCATCCTAATCAATCCCATCCCAAACGTGAGACCTCTCCCCTCCAATACCAAACAAGTCTGTAGTAACCCCGCCCCCGCTTCTATCAATCCAACTCTCAACTAACAACCTTGCCACCCAGTTTCCCAACGAACAGCAATATGAACGACGCAGAAGGTCTGGCCATCGCAATCGAGGAGGCCAAGACCGGCGCCTCAGAGGGCGGCGTCCCGGTACGTTAAGCTCATTACCATCCGGAGGAAAAGATGCAAACCCCTAATCCAACCCCAGATCGGAGCCGCCCTCATCTCCGCAGACGGCAAGCTCCTCGGCCGCGGCCACAACCGCCGCGTCCAGATGGGTTCGGCAATTCACCATGTGAGTCAAAACAGCCCTCCAACTGACCCCTCTTCATCCAAACCGCACAATCACATCATATACTAACATGCAGCTTTCCAATACTAGGGCGAGACCGACGCCCTCTTCAACTCGGGACGCCTGCCCGGAAAGGCATACAAGGGCAGCACAATGTACACGACCCTTTCCCCATGCGACATGTGTTAGTTCCCCTCCCTCCCTCCTCTCTGAACGCCGGGATCGCCTCTCAACCCCTATCACTAGGCACCGGAGCCTGTCTGCTCTACGGCATCTCCCGCGTCGTCATCGGCGAGAACAAGACGTTCCTCGGCGGCGAGGAGTACCTCAAGCAGCGCGGCGTGGAAGTCGTCGTCGTCGACAACGCAGAGTGCAAGGCTCTCATGGACAAATTTATCGCTGAAAAGCCTGAAGTCTGGTAAGAAAGATTCCCCCTGACAACGGACAACACATGTTGCGGCTAGATCATCCCTGGGGAATTACTGACCAAGCCAGGAACGAGGATATTGGGGAGGAGTGAAGTAAATAGCTAAAGGCGGACAGCTCATGCATAGGGAGCAAGCGTTCGACAACGTATCACACACACCATGTTGGCTACAAGAGCCTTGAGCTACAGCTTTACTCGAGAACTTGTTTTATTCAACACTAGGACATCTAGCAACTGCCCTTGGCACGAGAAACCCATCCCGTTCCACCGGCCTCCCCCGTGCGGCCAGTTGCTATCACAAGACAATGAGCCTGTACCTTGACACAAGTTTTTCTTTCGCGCTTGAACGAAATGCATAATCTACACTAGCGGGGCGGAATTTGCCGCTCTCCAGCTCAAGACTTCAATCATTCCTTGTACCACAAACCATCTTCCAAAACTCCCCAAAGTCGCAAAATGAAAGGAGCATGCCGGAGTCTCTCAAGAGAGCAAGTTGCGTAGAGAAGGACTGGTGCTCGCTCCTGCAGGTCGAGGCGGCTCGTTAGAAGGGCGCATGCCAGGTGTCCTCAGCGGACCTCCGGCATCATGAGCTGGAGGGCTGCCGTATGGTGAACGCTGCGGTAGAAGTCCCTGGGCGAACGCATCGGGGCCTCTAGGTTGGGGCCCCCCATTTGGTAAGCCGTGAGGTGACCCGTGAGGAGGTTGCCGATAAGGATGCACGTAGGGCGGTGCGTGTGGACCATGGGATCCATGAGACATGGGCCCCGCCATTAGCGGCGAAGGCGGCATTCCGTGATGCGCAGGCTGGCCCATATGTCCATTGGGACCAGATGGTGGTGTAGGGGCCATCGACATTGGAATCATTGGCGGAGGACGTAGGTTAGCCAACGGCTGGAAAATAGGACGCTGTGGTGGCGATCCATGACGTGGAGGTGGGCGACTGTTCCACTCGTATCTTGGTGCCGGAGGAGGGCCATAGGGACCCGGAGCTTGGTGAGGAGCTGGAGGCGGGTTTGGCGGTGGTGGTGCGGCAGCAGCCTGAACTGGCGGTGGCACAGGCACAGGCGCCGGATGTGGAGCCGCAGGCTGGGAGGCAGGCGGCGGTGGAGGAGGTGCCGGAGCAACCCAGGCATACGAAGAGAGGCTTCGAGCTCTGGCCTCTGGGCCGGTCGTTGGTGGGCTCCTCAAGGGCGGAGGAGGTGCCGCAAGAGCGTGGTGTGCAGGAACAACCGGTAAAGGTGGAGGTGGCACCAATCTCGCAGCAGCCTCGATGACTGGAGATGGTTCTTTGGGTACATGGGGAACCGGCTTCCTCTTCAATTTGCGGCACTTGTGACACTGGAACTTTCTCTGCTCGACAAACTTCTGAGCCTCTGAGCCAAGGCTTCCGTAGTGACCATTGGTGAGTTCCCGCTCATCGGAGTTCTCGATAGGCCACCATCTGAGAGCGACGTCGATGCCACAGGTAATGCATATCTTCTCTCCAGCTTGGTGGGTGCTCGGAGTTTCGTTGTTCACACTCTGAGTAACAACGTTAGAAGGTGCAGTGGTGGTTGATGCTCGCCGAGTGCTTGGCGTCACAGGAACACCTCCCATCTTTGCAGCATTCGTCATCAGGTTGGCCTTTCTGACAGTGCCAGTCAAGGTGAGATCTGCCTGCTTGTAGCTCTGCACATAGTACTGTAGAGCAGTGAGGCCATCCTCGTCAACAATATCGTGCATCTGATGGATAACGCTCTTTGTTGGAACGTGCTCCTTGCACCAGACTGTGGCCGACATGACACCAGTTTCGCCATTAATGGTGACGAGGTTAAACTGATCACGGCGAGACCCCTTTACAGGAGTGATGTCAAAGCCGAGGAGATAACCCTTTTGGCGAGCGCATTCAACATGAACTGTGAATAGAATAGCGATTAGTAGGCATCCAGAAAGTTGAATGAGCAATACTTACGAGGGTCTCGACAATAATGGCAAGTAATGCAAGCACCGCCTTTGTGGTTGCAGGCCAAGCAAACCTCATCGTACCTGGCACGAGGGATAGAAGGAATGCCCTCAGATGGACTCAATGCCTTAGCATTGCCAAACTTGACTTCGGGTGTCCAGACAGCACAGGTGACATGGACCCAGTTGTTGTCTGCGGTCCGTTTCAAAGGCTCCCTGGGGTTGACTGGGCGGTTGGCATCCTCCTGCTTTTTCTTGTAATAGTCGGCAGCCTTTTGTGCCTGCTCTCGTTCCACTTTCTCGCGCTCCTTTTCCTTCTCTGATTTCTTCTTGGAAGTGGAGATCTTGGGCTGCTCAACGAAGTCATGCTCCGTATATTCAATCGGGCACAAGACACACTTGTATTGCTGTCCAGAAGTCAGCATATGAAATGATGTTAGTCAAGGACGGTAAACAACTTACAATCGAAACCTGTGGGCTCTTGTCATTGGCGCACATATCGCAGGTCCATTTGCCGGGGTGCCTATTGTCGACAACTCCATAACAATTGCGGTGGACTGTCAGTCTGCATTCCTTACACGACAGATGCTGATCTCCCAAGGGCTCCAACTGGTTGCAAATTGCGCAAGGCATAGTCTTGGGCTTCGGGATTTCTGGAACTGGTGGAGGCGCTGGTTTCTCTTTCTCGACCGCCTTTTCCTTCTTCTTCGGTGGAGCGGCAGCAGGAGCTGAGTCTGAGGCGAGCGACTCCGAGTCTCTCTCTGGGGCTGATCCCTTGAGCTTCTTCCGCGGAGGTTCGCTCGAAGGTGCCGCTGAAACTGCCACAACCGGATCTGGAGCGATGACTGGCGGAGGGGTGTTCCAGTAGGTATGCATTTCCTTGGCTGCCTCAAGCTCTTTGAGCAGCTCCTCGTCCTGTCTTTTCTTCCAGGCTCGACCACCTGCTTGAGCGATCTTTTTGGCGACCTCGTCCATTTCTTCCCATTGAATGCCATAGCGCCGCCAGAGCTCCGCACATCTGCGACAAAGAGCATTGATGTACTGGCCTTTGTCCTTAGTGGAAGTCTTGCCCTCGCTGACAGGTGTTCCCGATGCATTAGGAGCTCGCCTCCATTGCCTAGAATATTTAGTGTGGCAGAACTTGCACACGAAGCTCTTCTTCTTGCTTGCCGCCTTGTCGCAATCGAACGCAGAGTCGTCTGCATCATCGGCGATATCGTCCTGCAACTTGCTTGCGGCAACCTCAGCCTTCTTGGCTTCCTTCTTGCTTTTTCTGTTCTGGAAATTCCCCCAAATCTGTTTGCCTTGCGGGGTTTTCTTCCAGTTGTAGTAGTATCGCACGATCTGTCCGGGCGAAAGAGTCTTGACGTGTCGCTTGACGAGATAAAGCTCGGATCCGTACTTGCTGACACCTTCCTCGAACCTCTTCTGTTCCGTGGCCGTCAGGTCGGGTTCCTTGAAAGTCGACTTGTTCACTTCCGAGAGCGCCTTCAGTGCGCGATCTTCATCGAAATCACTGCTATAGTACGTTGCCAAAGCAATATCGTGAAAGTTGGTCGAGTTTTTCGCCAGACCAAACTTGGCCGTCAACTCTTCCGCCTTTTTCATGTACCGGTCGAGCTTGGCTTCCCACCCCGCATTCTTCTCGCTTGCTGGGGGAGGCAACCAAATACGTGTAGCTGTGGCGTTCGGGTCGTCGGGGTCGTCGTCTTCTCCTCTCGCCACATAACCTGCAGGTTCATCTTGAACCCACTTAGGACGTTTCTCACGTCGGATCTTCTCAGCCTCCAAGGCGGCAAGTGCTTCTTTCGATAGTCCAGGCCCCTTCTTCCCCGTCCTCTTGAGCTCCAGAGGCTTTTGATACTGTACAGGCTGGCCTGGCCAAGGAAGGACAGGTGCTTGATGTTTGGGACCTATGCGAGTGCTTGCGCGGGGGTAAATTCGATCATCGTAGTCGAGGGCATCTTCGGGCCTGCAATGCATTCCAAGGTAGCGCCAAGGCCACAGGCTGGCTTGGTAGATTTGCTCTGCAGTGCCAGTACGATGGGCGTCGTCGTCCTCGGCAGGACTCGTCCGTTCGGTGTCGATTTGCATCTCATCGTCCTCGTCGTCGTACAAGTCCTCATCATCAGCATCGCCTGCATTTTCCTTGAGACTGTTTGGGTTAGGAGTATGCCGAGCCTCCAATTTGCGCTCCTGTGCGCGACTACAAGCAGCGCAGGACCAAGCGAAGCCTCTGGAGGGTTTCTTGAGCAGGGGCGGCCTGACACAGTTCATGTGGTATGTCTTCTTACACACAGCACAGTCGACCGAGTCATTGCTGTAATGCTGTTAGTGACCCCAACTCTCCATGAGACTGCTGCGTGGGTGGACTAACCTTGCACAATAGCCGCTGCATCGCTTGCAGGACTTCACCGCACTAGTGAACTCTTTTCCGCGGCCCTGCTCCACAATAACGAATTTCCAGCGTTCGTCTAGCACTTTTTTCACCCTCTCAGGCACGTTCACGATTGTCGACGTAGGGATCAGATCGTAATTTTTCTGGATGTAGCGGTCGTACAATTTTTCGTACCAGAAATTGTCCGAGATTTTTCGGTATTCGTCCATGTTGGGAATTTCCGCCTTGTGCAGGATGTGGCACTTACCACGCAAGGCTGTCAAAGGACTGATATCGGAATGCATCGTCGCAAACACTAGTCGGGTGTCATTGACCTTCTTGCCGATATCCTTGGGTCTGTAGAACCAATTGATGCGAAGTGCATCCACCGGCTTTTTGCTGTTATTCTGCATGTGGAGAAACTCCATGATGCGACCCAGGTAGTATGGCTCGCCCGGAGGCTCACACACGAGATAGACATTGTCTGTGAATCTAGATCAGCGAACAATCCTCTACAGGAAGAAGGAGGGAAAAAATTGGGACGGGGCGCAAGGATGATGAGTGAGGGTACGTGAAGGTGCGTGTGTGGTTTGTTGCTGTCTTACCATTGGGTGCTAGTACGGTACCGTCATCCGCCACCAACTTTCCATCTCTGGGAACTGCACCGGAGTTCTCGAAACTGAGCATGTTCGTCTCTGCGTAAGAGCTAGCGTAAGGACCCGACGCCGTTTTTCGTGATGCCCCTGTGCTGGCGCCAGACGATGAGGCAGTCGCAGAAGCATGAGCCTGTTGAGAAGTCGCAGCTGCAGCGTGTGAAGCAGCCTTGCGCTTTTTTGAGGGTTGCGTGGAGTTCGTCGAAGCCGGTGTTTGCGTGGTCGGGGTGGAATTTGCTGGCTGCACGTCCTTTGCTCCGTTCTGAGGGACGGTCGACTTTGTGTCGTCAGATGGCAGGGCCTTGCGGGTTGAGCCGTTGGGTCGCGCGTTCTCCTGGATGGACGCGGCCGACACATTACTGTGACGCGCCGATTTCTTGGACTCTTGATCCTTCTTCTCTGGGGCGTAATCATACATGTCGACATCGAGATCCTTGTCCTCGGCGTAGTTTGGGCGCGATGAGCCAGTGCGGTTTCGTGACCGCGTCCCATAAGGGTTCGCAGCTTCGAAGGCGGCAGCGTCCTTTGAAGACTGGTCCAGGCCCATGGCAGATGACTTGATCGTGGGTTGAGCGTTGCGAAGGGCGGCGTCCAGCTCAGTCTGATGTGATTTCTGGGCGGCAGATGTTGCTTTGGATGTCGACGCGCCCGAAGTGGCAGGCTGCGTGGAATCCGAGGCGTCTTGTGCAGATGGTGTGGCGCTGGCAGATTGGTCGTCAGAACTGCTGGCGGTTTGGTTTTTCTGTGCCATGATGGCGGTGGCTACCTGCGCGTTGGCGGGAGGTGAGATGAAATATGTCGGGGCCCTTCCCGCGGGTGATGAGATGCAAGAGGGCCGACAGGGTGAAGTTCGTCTGCAAGGCGGCGGAGGCTCCGATCCATACGCTGAGCCAGATGGGACCCGAAGTCTGCTTATCCGGTGAGGCAGGCGGCCGTGAGCCAGACGCAACCCATGAGATGAAGATGGATATGTGTGGGTGACAGTGCCGAGTTGTGGAGGAACGATATATGTAAAAGGCTTGGAGCTCTATCGGCCAGAAAAGGAAGCCGCGGGGAGAAGGCGCGTCGAGGTGGTGACGCGCGGTTGAGTGTGGAATCTGGATTGTGAATGTGGGAGAAGTAGAAATGTGCGTCTGGGTTTGAGCGTGGTGGGCGGTGGTGGTGGTGATGGGTGAGGTGAGGTGAAGTGAGGTGAGTGAGGTGTGGTAGTGTAGATGAATGAGAATGAGAATGTGAGTGTGAGAGACGAGACGATGGAAAAGGAAAGGGCGAGTGAGAAGCTGGGACCCCAGTAGGTAGGAAACAGACGAGGAAGGTTCGAAAGATCCGCGCGACCAGGGAGAATGGAAGCAATGGAGCCAGCTAGAGAGCCGAAATCGAGCGTGTTTGTGAAGGTGGTCAAGATGGGCCAGGGAGGAAGCGATGTGGAAAGGAAGGAAGGAGACGGGAAGAAGAAGATGGGTCCAGGTCCAGACAAGCGGAAGGCAAAATGGTAAGAAACGTCGAAGAAGGTCGACCGACCCCGTACCTGCCTTTTGCTCTGAGGTGTGTAGGTGTACGGTGTACCTTTCATAGCAGCGCCGGCATGGCACCAAGTCCCGTCCAGGTCCAGGTCCATGTCCAGGACCAGCAACCACAGAGCAAAGCAAAGCAAAAGCACCAAGCACCGACGGACCTGCACCTGATCCGCCTCTACCTCATCCACTTGCCTACCGATAGATTGGCCTACCTGCTCTTCCTACCTTACCTTAACCTGGCTTTGCGACTTGCCTTGTCTTGCCTCATCCATTAATCTGGGCTGCCGCTACGGAGACTGCTACGATGGATGGCTCCTACTGCCGCACCGCAATGAAGTCGGGTGGGTATGTAGCTCTCCCCAGCTAATCTATGGAAAGGTACTCTCACACACACGGGGCAAGGGCCAAGGGACTTTGATGGGACAAGTAGTAGGTATTAATATGGGAGAATGGGGGGGGGAGGGAGAGAGAGTGCGTGTGTGTGTGTGCCATATGGAAATCTGGAAATGTACGGATACGTACCTGCGTACCGACAGACCAATGCTAAGGTAAGCTAGAGTAATGCCTCCTCCAGTCCCGTCTGGGCCAGCAGGGCGGCAGCGGGAGCAGGAAAGAAGCAACAGCAGCAACAGATGCAGGAGCGAGAGAAAGCAGCAGCGGCAGGCCCCCTCGCTCTTTTTTTTTTTTCTCTTGCGGATGAATGGGGCTGCGTGGGAGGTGAGAGGTATCGATCTGCTGCAGGTCGGGGAATGCTACTCGTGGCTACACACAAAGTATGCGTAGCCAGAGGGTATCGATACGTCTCCACGACCTGCATGATACAGACGGATCCACTCTGTACCTCTGTACCCGCTCCCGCAGTCATCACTCTCGCACCAAAGACCGGGCAAGGGCCCGGCGACCTCACACCTCATCACAGGCTTGCCAACGCCGCAGAATCCAACCGCACGCCCCCCGTCCATCTCACTACCCGTTGCCTTCTATCAGATCGTCACCGTACTTTTGCTGCGGTTCTTGTTCTTCGTTCTGTTCCTTCGATCGGTTCGAAGGGTCTAGCCCCGAACACAGTCAAGGCAAGTCCTACTTTATACTCATTCGCGTCCGCAGAGGCGCGCGAAAATGTACGTGCTTGAGGGAAGGAGGGGAAAGAGACGAGAGATTCCGTCGATTGAGTGCGGCACCTTCAGGGAAAGGCCGTCAAGGAAATATCCCACAGAAAGAGAAAGAGATATGGAAACAGATTGGGAGTGAGAACGGAAGCGAAAGTGTGTGTGGACGATGCCCAAGACCTGCATGAGGCGACGTCTGTCCCTCCGCGCGTGCGCCCTCTCACTCTCACTCTCTCTTCTTATGGTCTCCGTCGTCTCCTGTCCCTGTCTAAGTACACTAGCAAAATAGCCATGTCTCTTTCTCTCCGTGTCCCGCTCACTCGCTCGCTCGCTTGGTAGCTAAGGTATCGACGTACCTTGGCTGGTACCCGTTCTCCGTGCATACGCTACCCTGCCTTCATCGGACATCAGATACCTTGCCCCGACCACATCTCTTGCTATCCGACTTGCCGAATCAATTCTGAATAAATTACATCTCGCACCTTGTGCCATCAAATAGCGCCAGCGACTTGACCTCATCGGATGCGAGCTATCAGTCTATTCAATTGGTTTCGCTCGCGACCAAGTCGAGGTAACGACGTTGACGTTCAGAGAGCCGGCCGGCCGGGGCTAGCTGGCTCGTTGGGTCTGGGTATGGGTCGGGGTTCTACGCACACAGTACTTGGCATGGAAGTACGAGTACTTTGGCAGACACGCATCGCAGCGTGGCACGAGGCGACTGCCTGGGCATTTCATGGCAAGGTGCGAGAAAGTCACTTTTTGGCTGTCTGTCTTTTTTTTACCACACAATTGCTACCTAGCAGTACCATGTCCATCCTGCCTGTCCCTCCATCTCGTCATCTGTTTTGGCACTTTCCCTTGCAGTTTTGACATCGCTCGCCTTTCCCAGCCAACCACTTCCCCTTCCTGCTTTCCTGCTTTATTCTCATCCCCAGTCGCGCCTGCCTTTTGAATCCGGCCAGAATATCGACAGTCTTTCCTCCTCAACTCTCATGTCACATCGCTCAGTTTACGCCTCAAACATCGTCCGGCATCATCCAGTCAAACCTTGATCACCGTCTTGATCGTCTTGATTCGAAGAACCACCGCGATATCTTTCATGCTCCTCATATGGTGACAAAGAGCACTGCAGAGGAATGCAGATGCGAACCCGGGCGAAAGCGATCATGCCTTTGCAGGGACCGACAGCATTGACTTTTGCAGTCGCCGCGTCTCTAAATTGTTGCTTGCGGATTGAAGGCTGCGGCTTATGTTCGACAGGTCAACGACTCGCCTGCTTCTTCCTTCGATGCCCTTCCTGGGTTCGTTGCACCCTGGCTTGTCCAACCCTGTGGAAACGAAGGGCTCCCTACCACGTAGGGATGTGCCCACGAGATGTCGTCCATACCCCCGTCATCATCCATGTGTGTCGGTTCCATTTTCATCCCACCTCCTGGGATACTCAGTGGCTCTTGGTCGCCCACCCCAATATCAAATCACCAGCACCTCCTGCTCTCACCGTCTGGCGCCTGCGTTTTCCCTCTCTTTTCAAGTAGGCGCCCATTCAACCGGCCCTACTTCTGCTTTCCTAGCCACTTAAGTCTGTATTCGCATATCGCTCCAGGCTGGCCGATCGTCGCCCTACATTGGAAGGCTGTCTTCTCCACAAAACGGTGGCCGCATGAGGTGGTCACTTCTGGCTCAACTGGTCCTGCACACCAACCGGATGGGACGGTGCCTCGTTAATGACACCCAACTTCATACGTGTGCTGTCTTCCCTTGGTACTCTTTTTCTTACCCCCCGTTAATCAATTTTCTTGCCCTTTCCAATCAGTCATAGCATGACTTCGGACAATAGACCGACCGTAATGATCCGCCATTCCCTACTACGATTTTCGCACTGAGCTTGGTTATGTGCATCAAAGCCCTGTCAAACTTATATGCACGACATGGGGGTAACAAATTCCGGAGGTTATCACGGCAACGCTTCCAATGCCCCCCCGCTGTCGGTTTTGAGCACCCATCCTTTGCCACCCTCACCCTTTTCTTAACCTGAACATCACCTCTCGGCTGACAATCCCATCGTGTATCAGTTCGCCTGGCATGCAATGTGGCTTTCTGTCAATTACTAGTCCCAGCACTGGTTGTAAACACAGCCAAGTCAAGACACCGCTAATGCTTCTTATGGATGCATTTCCACATCGTCAATATCTTCCTGATAATTTCTGTTCGGCGGAGTCAACCGAACTGTATCCTTACACGTGAGCTGTGCGAACACGGCACGTCGTTGGTGGCAGATCAGCCTGGGGCCTCGACCATGTTTGCATCGGTCTCTAGCTCCTTCTGAAACCTACACTATGAGTTAGGTACCGTCTGCTACTACTGACAGAACACTGTAAAGGTTTCCGTATGAAATGGCTCGCCCAAACCATTCACCCAAGTTTCCCGTCTCTGAGGAACAATGCGAGGTAAAGAGCGATGGTTTCAACCAGCAGAGCGAGCGCTGCATCAACAGAACAGTCAGATGCCGACCGTTGGCCGCCCAGCTTCCGAGGCAAGGCGCGCGCACCACCACACAGAGTACTTGAGGAGTACAGATGAGATCGAGGCACACTGGTTCCCGCTCCCGCAATCCCGGGACTTGTTCTTAGGCGAGTGCAATATCCTGTTGACGTTTCTGGCGACCGTCCGGTTTGAAGACACATCAGCGCAAACAATACTACGATGTGTTTCAAAGTTCAAACCACGAGCCAGCTCGACCCATTCCCTCCTGGCACAGAGACTCAGCGCGCTGAGGTTTAAGGCGTCGTGGAGAGACAGGCAAGGTACGGAGTACATGGACATGTATCCCAACGGATACGTACCAACTTGGACGTCGGAGTGGAGCCGCAAGGGACCGCTGGCAGACGACTAAGAGGTACGTATCTTTCCTCCACCATTCCAGGAGTTGCGGCACTACCTACCTTACCTAAGACAACTTGAACGTACCTTATCCTAACGATGATGAGAGACATGGAGGAACCTTCCCTCACGTTCTCTTCTTTCCAAGACATTTGTTTTGAAGGCTTTGCACAATCCGGTGTCAGGGCCCTCAAATCAGTTTGATCTGATGAGGGAAACAAAAGGGCAGAAATGTCTGTCTCCAGCACAGGTACTGCTGAGTGAAGTTGGTGCTCCCACAGCTTGGGCCACGACCGCGCCGCAAGCCATCGGCGGCAGCGACCGCATCGCGCGAAACAAACGGGGGGCCAGCCTCGGCGAGCGCGACTAATGAGGTGAGGAGTTCTCCGTGGTGTGCAATCGACGACGGGCGTGGACACCCACAAGGCGTATAAGCAGCTGGCTCCATTTTGAGCCTGGATTGTGCAGCCCTGGAGCCGAACGACGAACGAGCCACGTCTTTCTTCTTACGGGCCTAAAATCCATTCGCCCCCTTTGTCGCCATCGAAATGCTCTCTCTCTAGCGATGGGGATATCCAGCCATTCCCTTTGCTGGGGTTATTAGCAACGTCCACGTTATTGAATCTCACCCTTAGCTACGTGTGGCTGCTTCCTTGCTCGGAAGTTCAACCAGTTCGTCCACGAGTCAATCTAGCGCCTACGTTTCAGCAACACGCGCAGCTTTTCACGAGTGCTCTCAAGGGGACATATAAGATGGAAAGGATTGGAACGATCGAGATCATGAGGGCTCCCCGGAATGCTTCTGTCGACTGGATATTATTTTGAACGCAATGGCTTTCGCGATCGGTGGTGCAGAAGCCCACCAGCGGCAGACGGGGGACGTCAGAAAAACCAGATGAGATTGACCGCATTTGTCGGTTGGTCCGGCACGCAGCACAAGAGAGGAAAAAAGGAAGGGCACCACATGCCACATGTTGCCAGGGGCCGATCGCTGGCCAGCAACAAGCGCATTCCCGGCCATTTCCAATCACTCCTATTCTACCGGCCTCCAAGTCATGCGCTGCCTTGAACCCCGACTCGTTTCATCGAATGGAACCTAAGAAAAATACTGCGTGTGCAACTTAGGCAGCGGGAGAGCGCGACATTTTTATAACGAAGATTCGACCTTCACTTCACTGCCAAAGGTAGCGCACCAAGGCACACGAGGCGACTGCTCCCCCGGTCGGACCAATAACCACTTGCCCTGCGCCGAGTCATCGACGCCGCGACTGGAATTGTCAATTTTGTGCCTCAAACCTGGCAGGGCCTGTGCCGGAATTACTCCCTACGCAGCATATATCTGCCCTCGAATCTGGTGCTCCAAGCGTGACACGCACAAGGTATGTTCTGGCTGGTGTACGGGTAGTAGATAGCCTGCTACTGGCTGTACGGATGCAACTAGCTGTATCGATTTGGGAAAAGTTGCAAGATGAAGGCCAAGACGTGGGATAGGCTTGACCAAGGTGACAAGCTTCGATGCAGCCATTGAGCTGCCGATAGAGACAGGCTCTAGCTCACTGTATCCATGGGGTTGACGAATAGCCTCACTCTACGTCGGCGACCAGTTTTGGTCATCGAAGGAGGGGAGCCGTTCTGGCTGACCATCTTCGTCATTGGGAAACAGATGGGGTCGTGATCACTGGTGGTGGCAGGCCATGACGGAGCGTTAAGGAATGTGTGGGGCAAATTGATGATCCCTGCGTCGTGACAGGGCCTTGTTCCTCACCAAAGCCAGGCCTTGGGGACCACCCCGATACTTTCCATTCCCTACCTTACCTTTACTTTGTATAATCCTTACCGTATGGTTCCAATGCTCCAATACTACTTGCTCTGGAGCCTGGATCATCCTTCTGCTCACGCGAATTGTTGTGCGGTGTAGTTCGGGTTCCTGATGGTTGCTGCTGGCCACCTGTCTGCTGCCTCTTACAAAGGAACCGGATCCCCCTGCCCCCAACGCACGCTGAGAGGCTGTTCTGTCCCGCCCTATCCTTTGTATTTTCGACAGCGGGTTCTTGTCTCTTCCAATGCCAATGTCCGTCGAACGGAGACTACCTAGACTTCTTCCCCCCCGATCCCATCCCGTCCGGTCTCTTCTCTTACAGCTCAGACAAGCGCCCCTCAGCGCCAAGCGAACTTGGTCTCCCCTCAAAATCTAAATCTCACCTGGGGGCAGCCCGCAGCCCCCATCGGCTCAAGGTTATCTAGTCCAGTCCCTGACTACCTAGTCGGCCCCGATTCCAACATTTCCGCAACAGCGATGGAAGGTCAGTGCTACGTCTGGTCTAAGGAGTAGGTAGTCAGCCACGCAGGTGGCAGGTCGCCAGGGGTACTCCACCAAACGGGGTGTGTGAAGTGTGGCTCGGCCTCGAGTGGGGGCGGTCTGGCCGGGGCAGAGTACGTACTTGCGACTCCGTCAGCCGGCCGAATCCAGAAGCTCGACTTCCACCTGGTGGTTAAATTTCGGGCGGCACATGAGGTGGTATAGTACACACCGATCGTCTTCCATCACAGTGCTTATGCTGAGGTAACCAACCCAATGCACCACCACACCTCAACACATGATTTCGCGTGGCCCAGCGGAAGCGGGTCATCCCTGCTGTTGCCTTCCACACGTTCTGCAGGACGCGGTTTCCCCAATTTTTAGTAGCAATTGTTGCATCACCAACAAGAGGTAGCTGCCTGCTGGTGCAATCCCATGCACAACAACATTCAAGTCTGATGCTGGGACCCGTTCCATTTCACTTATCTGCTCTTCCTTTTGCTGCCTTGGATTCTGGCTCCAATTGCAAATTTGATGCATTCTGACATTTGGTAATACCTTGCTTCACAATGGCCACCAATAACGGCATCTGGCACAAAACATCCGTCGAGGTTGCCGAAGAGCAAGGCCGGGCATATCACACCGTGACAACTACAATTGCTGGGCAGAAAAGACCTCGTGCTGAGTCTGCCCATCCCACTGCGCCGAAACCAACAATCTTGCCTCGTCACACCTCGGTAGTGCAGAGAGCATCAAGTTTACCTCCTGGGCCCCCAAAGCTTACAGCTAGCCCGATCATCTCATTGAGCCCGGCGGCTACTCAAGGTCCATCTGAATACACACAGCGAAGAGAATTCCAGTCCACGCCTTCGTCATCCTCAGATCCGTTGCTCGCTCTTGCCCATCCGTATTATGGACTGCCTCGTTCCTTGGTCCGAAACTTCTACAGCCTAGGTATCAAAATAATGTACCCATGGCAAAAAGCATGTCTCCGCGGACCGGGGCTTCTCGCTGGCGAAGGAAACCTCGTTTATGGTGCTCCGACCGGAGGTGGAAAATCCCTCGTGGCTGACGGCAAGTTCGTCCACCCCTCCTGGCTGACACAAGACTGACTAGACGACAGTTTTGATGCTGAAGAGAGTTCTCGAGGAAAAGAACGCCAAGGCTCTTTTGGTTCTACCCTATGTCGCCCTCGTACAGGAAAAGGTCCGTTGGCTTCGAAACATCGTCCAGGGCGTGATGAAACCCAAGGATGAGATTGACGACGAGAAACGCATCTGGAGGCGGCGAGCAGATGAAGACACGATCAGGGTCATTGGGTTCTTCGGGGGAAGCAAAATTAAACCTACTTGGTCCGACTTTGACATTGGCGTGTGCACCATAGAGAAGGTGGGAAAAATGCGGTCTACGCCTTGGAATTGGCTAACTTTGACCCAACAGGCCAACGCACTTGTCAATACGGCGATAGATGATTGCACCATTAAGCATTTAAAGTCAGTTGTCCTCGACGAACTTCATATGATCGACGATGACCATCGCGGGTATCTGATGGAGTTGATGGGCACAAAGTTGCTCAGCCTGCCTCAGCCGGTGCAAATCATCGGCATGAGCGCTACAATGTCTGTGGGTGCGATCTTGTTGTAGGGCTTCAGTCATAGCATATTCTAACACGACATGTTAGAACATCAGTCTCTTGGCCACATGGCTAGGAGCTCATTCGTATGAAACGCGCTATCGCCCAGTACCGATCGAAGAACATCTCGTGTACGAGGGCAATGTGTATCCAGCGACAACGACAAGTGAGCTGCTGAAGACGGCCAAGAACCTTAATACAGCCACTCAAAAGACGGGATCAAGAGCCACAAGACGTATCGAGCCTTCCGGCCACAAGGAATTTCAAGATCCCGTGCTCAACGCTGTTGTTTCACTTGCTAGCGAGACTGCTAAGGCTGGCTACGGAGCCTTAGTCTTCGCCAGCAGTCGTTACGGCTGTGAAGCAGACGCCCGTTGGATTGCCAAAGTCATGCCGACTTTAGACGAACTCGACCCTGGCCTAGTTGAGAAGAGAGGTGAACTCATGGCCGAGTTGCGTAGTCTCGGGACGGGTATTGATCCTGTCCTGGAAGAGACGGTACCTATGGGTGTTGCATTTCACCGTAAGTCCAACCGCGGAGCTCTTACAAGCTTAGCAACTAATACAATCATATTCAGATGTCAGTTTGCGCTAGATGTTGTGTCATCGAATCAGTAGCTAAACGTCACAGGCTGGTCTTACCACTGAAGAACGAGACATAATCGCCAATGCATACGATGCCGGGACACTCAAAGTTTGTGTAGCGACATGCAGCTTAGCAGCTGGCATAAACTTGTAAGTCTAGTGGTGTTTCCCAGTCGTGGGTTGATTTGCTGACAGCTTTGAGGCCGGCACGACGAGTAATTCTTCACAATGCTCGTATGGGAAGAGATTTTGTTGGGCCATCGATGCTCAGACAGATGCGTGGACGTGCCGGTCGCAAGGGAAAAGACGAAGTTGGGGAAACCTACCTGTGCTGCCGAAAGGATGATCTTGAGCAGGTTGTCGACTTGATGCACGCTGAGATGCCGCAAATCACAAGTGGGTTGATGACGGACAGAAAGCGAATCCAAAGGTCAGAGATTCGGCGTAGACGCGCAGTAACATTAATTGTGCTAACAGTACTCAGGGCCCTTTTGGAAGTCATTGCTATACGATTAGCAACGAGCCGAGATGCGCTGAACGAGTACATAACAAAGACTTTGTTAAGCCACTCTGGGCCTCTGGATTCCCTCCAAGACTGCGTCGAGGTCAGCCTCGGAAATCTGACGAACATGGGCTTCGTGTCCGTGGACGACTGCGAGAACTACCAACCGACGAAACTTGGAAGGGCCATCGTAGCCTCTGCATTGGATCCTGACGATGGTGTCTTCATCCACAAGGAACTGGAAAGGGCGCTTCAAGCATTTGTTATGGATGGAGAGATGCACATCCTTTACACTTTTACACCTGTCCAGGACTCTGGCATCAGCATCAACTGGCAGGTTTTCAGGAACGAGATGGACAATATGGATGAAAGTGGACATAGAGTTCTCGGTTTCCTTGGGCTCAAGCGTGCTGTGATCAACCGGCTGTAGGTACCCCTGGACCCTTTTTTCCGATGTCGCTAACTGTGATCAGGGCGCAGGGTAGTGCACTCAAAGAAACGACTGCCGAGGAGAAAGAGATACTTCGTGTACACCGTCGGTTTTACATGGCCTTTCAATTACGAGACCTGTGTAACGAGATGCCCATCCACGTTGTGGCGCGAAAGTACGATGTCCCGCGAGGTGCTGTTCAAACCCTATCCCAATCTTGCAATGGGTTTGCGGCTGGAATGATCAAATTCTGCGAATACATGGATTGGGGGTAAGTCGAACTACTTGCTACGCTGGTAGTAGATCAATCACTAATCGCGTCGGCCAGCGTTATGTCTGCTGCCTTAGATCACTTTTCAGACCGTTTAAGAGCTGGGGCAAAAGCCGACCTGCTCGCCTTGGCAAAGATTACTTTTGTGAAGAGCCGGACAGCGTGAGTTACGCGACCGGGAATCCATCGGAATATCGTCTAACCTTGTGGAGCAGAAGAGTCTTTTGGGAGAACGGCTTTCGCAGCATTGCAGCCATTGCAAATGCTGATCCCAATGAGCTCCTGCCAATTCTAATGCAGGTAAGCAGGCGATGAAGCTCAAGATTGATAACGAACTCATTGCTAGGCAGGCTCAACCAAGTAAACTGCGCATCAAGGAGCAGGAAAGCATCAAATACGAAGAAAAACTCATGGCCAAGGCCAGAGTCATCTCGGACTCGGCCAACCGACTGTGGCGTAAGTCAAACCGAGAGACATATCGGCGCCGTTGGTGGAATGTAAGCCGGGCTGGCACAGCAGCTGACGATGCGTGCGTACAGGTATTCAAATGCAACAGGAAGTCTACGAGGAAGAATGACCAACATGTCGGAGGTCGTTGGCAACGGTTGGAGCGGCCGACAGCACGCTCTTTATTCGCAGCTTGGTAGCACCGCGGCCGTTACGAAGCTGGTACATCGTACCCGGGCAGTTGGCTATGGTGCTCATAGGCTCTTTTTACTACCTCCCGCAATAGATGCGCATGCATGCCGCCGCACATCCGCCAATAATTGGTGACGAAGATGCCCAACCTGCATTGCATCGGATGGTAGCCCCTCCCACCGCATTCGCAGGGCCGGATATTAACGCGAAGTGCGTGTGATGGAGGTCCGCTCCCACCGCTACTCTGGGCTCCCGTGGCTTCTCAGTGGTCTGACTAGCCGCGATTTTGGAACAAAGCCGTAGACCGACAGCAACCAACACGGAAAAAAGGGTGCAACGGTGCAAGACAACCAAACGCAACTCTGGCTCATCACATGGCACTCGCAGTACGGTGCTGCATTTGCCTGCGTCCCGTTCCGGAGCTGCGCATAGGTCCAGGCAGGCACCCACACCATGAATGACCTAGGTCCTAGACACCCACGGCGACGGAGTGCATGGGAAGCAGACCGAGGTGGGTGGCATTCCCGGGAATGTTCGCTAGAGAAATAGAGCCACAACCGATCGAGGAATACCTAGGAATGGCAAACCCACTGCAAATCCTGGGTGACACCTGACATGCAATCGATTCTTCTATGCGACAACATAACCGTTCATGCGCGAGTTACACAGCAGGGGAGACGTGAAAAGCAAAGAAACTGACTCTGTCCCGAAAGGGTCTTATCCGGCGGGCCTCTAGTGACCGAGATGCGCCTCGCCATAGGTAGTTGGTGGTCGCGCCCAGAAGGCTCGCGACCAACAAAGGTCTGACAGCCACCGCCCACCGAGCTACCCACCCTCATCCGTCTTGTTCGACTTTTGCATATAGCTGTGGGTGTGGCTGCCTGACCTCGGTCTGGTACAAGTCTAAGCTATATGAAGCGGTCGTTCCTTGGCTCCGAAATGCGCTCTCATGTTCCTCTCTCTCCTTCTTGTTATCGTTCTTTCGTGGTTCTTTGACTCGACTTGTTCATTTTCTCTTCTGGTCACCTGTTCCAGCTCTCCAAAAAAAGATATCGTGAGGCTCAACCTCGCAACAGTTCCTATAAAGTTGAACTGATTCAACCGCATAGATTGAGTGCATTGCGAAATGTCCACTCAGGGCAATGCTCACGGTGGGTGCGGGAGCAGTGCTGATGCGGACGGTGCCGTTCGAACCCTGGGCGATGTTATGAGAACAGGACCAACCAGTTTCCCTGACGTCGTTGTCATCGATCAGACACACGAAGAAAACAAACGGAAAGATGATCCTAGCCCGAACGAAGATTTGTGGCTCAGTTCAGCAGACGGTCGATACAGTTCCTCCATCATCCCCTTGCGAGTTGGACGGGCGCCGAATCAAGAGACTTTTCATGTACACAGGAACATCTTGCTAGCGACGGAATATTTTCGAAAAGCTCTTTGCGGAGATTTCAGAGAAGCTGAGGCGCAATCCATGGACTTTCCAGAAGAGGATCCGGCCATCTTCCACTTTCTCGTCGCGTTCCTCTATCAAAGAAGTTTTGTTCCCATCAAACCAGCAGCGTCAGCACTGGCTGGCGAGGCATCGGAACGAGGGAAAGCACAAGACTCTGGCTACCGAAGTGAGTCGGAGTCGGAGGTGTCATCATCGGAAGCCAGCGACGCCAGTGCCAGAAGTCGAATCCGGGCGCAGCGGCGGCAACGGCGGCGGGAGCGGCAATGGGACCGCATGAACCGGAAACAGCCAGGCTCACACCGCCCAGATTGTCGATGTCCGCGCTGCACCACAACCATCGGACCGCCATGCTGGAACTGTGGCGTTGGTCGCGCAAGGCCGATTCCGGGCCACCTTCCGCCACACATTATCAATCCTCTGCCACCAGTGCGGCCCATGGGCCTACAGCCACACAGCCGACGCCGTAGCCGACAGCAAGTCCTCACACCGCCAGAGTCAACGCCCTCGGTCGGTTTGCCAGTCTCTGCCAACGACGAGTATGCGGACGGCGACCGTATACGAGGCGAAGACATGCGGACTTTCCTGCTCACATACGAGCTAAGCCTGGAGGTGTACATTGTGGCCAATAAATTTCTCATGGACGACTTCAAAACTGCGATTCAGCGTCACTGCATCGACATGCTCGAATCCGCCGGGCCTGATGCAGCGCAGTCGATTGTGTTGCAACTTTGTTCGAAGCTCTACGCCGGCGTCCCTGAATCTGACCCGTTGTTAAGGATGATCTTTGCGCGCGTTGGCTTTTTGCAGCCTCTGCTCTGGCAACGAGCGCCGCAGTTTACCTCGGAATTTCTGATTGGGCATCCAGAAGTTGCGGCTCTTATGCTCCGCGAGACAGCGATTCGAAGAGAGGAGGATATAGGCAGTAGGGCGCTACCGTCCATGGAACGGGCGACGCACCCTCACGTCATGTCTGTGTGGCCGGTTGCGCCGCCCATGCATCCTCATATGCGGCCTCCGCCGCCTCCCCCGCCTCCCCCGCCGCATCATTGGCATCCAGGACCGTTTGGTGTTTAAGTGGTTAGGATAAGGCACGGCTTTCCTTCGAGGGGTTCTGTCCTAGAGAGATTGTCTGTCATGGCTGTTTTTGTCAAGGAGGAGAAAATGGACATGGCAGCACATGGAGGCAGGGAAACGCCGTCGACATGAGTAGGTATTAGGCGTTTGTATGCGTATGTTGTTGGGAAAAAGGAGGAAAGCGAAGACGTTGCTTGGTACATGGGTGGTCAAGTGGTCAAGGCGAAAGAAACTCTGTTCGATGGAGCCCCATATTCGGGAGCCTTTGTCCCACGGCGACGGGTCCCTCTATTGTTGAAAGAGATATTACCCCATCATTTGGATGAAAGCATGGGGAGAAACTACAGAAATAAAACAAAGGCGCGTCCCGTTTATCCGATCGAACCAAAATCCATGCAGGTCTTTGGCCCATGTGACCATTCTCGTGCCAGCTGTGTTGTGTCGGGACCGAGGCGGCATGGTAACGCGGTCGATTTTTTGTTGACCGGAACGAATGTTGGAAGGTGAATAAGTTGCATCATGATGTTAGAACAGACTCTTGCCGTCGCATCCGCGCCTCCCTACTAGTGCCAGGTTTAGTCAGTAGGAACGAAGGGCAAGAGAGTCATTGATGCCAATTTGATCTACACAAGTAGAGAGAAAAGTAAATGGTTGCGGCGGAGAAATTGCATCGTCGAGTCTGCCATCCGTACGAATACTTTCGGGGCATGATTGAGCAGAGATACCGAGCGGTGCGAGCCCACCACCCCGAACGAACCCCAACCCACCCACCCGTCACCCCAGGTTTGTTTGATTCTGGGGGAGTCAGGGACAATGTTCACAGGCTTTTCATCATTTTAGGTGCGCTGCTCGAAGCTCCGCAGCTCCGAGGGGGAGCCAGTGAAAAAACAACTTTATCAAGAGGGGAAACCTTGTCCGCGCAACCTGGGCGAAAACCCCACCATCGGCGCTAGCTACCCCACACAACGACCTGGAACCAGGCACAATGACAGCTTTTACATTCCATTCTTCCTGCTTCTTGTTCGCGATGCTTTCGTCCGGAATAGGCCCCGAATTAGTCCTCTGTTCCCGGGCGGCGGATGTATGGTGGAAATGTGAACTAGTGTAGAATTGGACAGACAGGCTTGGATTAGATTATTACCTACATCCATTGGTTGAACCCCTCCTCATCCTTAGCCCCCCCGGGGGCGGCCATCGGTTGCAACGGGGGGCGAGACTGACTCTACATGGGTATAATAATCGTCTACCAGCCACCAGCGTCAGTAGATGTCCATCCAGTTCGTTTCCGGCGTTCCTGCTGAAGCCTCGTGAGAGTCGAGTTGAGTCCCGCCGCCTCTCATCGAAGTTACCCTCCTCCCTCTTTGAACACCGCCACCCCACGCCGAAAGGAGGATCTTCCACCCTCCTCGACGATCGTCTACTGCGATGGCGCCCATCTCAGGAACCGTAGCGACGGTGATCACGGCGTTGACGGCGGCCTTTAGGACCTCCGGCCCCGCTCTGCAAGCGCAGGCGGAGCAGAATCACCTTCTGGCCGAGCTCGACTACGGCAACTTCCAGGGCGCCTATTCGGACCAGTATAACATCTCGTACTGGCAGAAGATTCCCTACGCGGCGCCTCCCGTGGGGGAGAACCGGTTTCGGGGGCCGCAGCCCCCTGCGGCGGTGGAGGGTGTCGTGTATGACTCTAGCCAGCCGTTTGATATGTGCCCTCAGCGGACGGTATGTTATTCTTTACTCTCTTCATCTCGTGTGGTTTCAGAGTTGTTGGGTGTGCAGGATAAGATGACGAAGAAGAAGAAGTTATACTGACTGAATCTTGGGCGCATTTGTAGGTCAACGGCTCCGAAGATTGTCTGTACCTCGGCCTCTACTCCCGCCCCTGGACGCAAGACCAACCCTTGAAGCCTGTCGTCGTCACCTTTTACGGTGGCGGCTTCATCCAGGGCTCGGCCTACTTCAGCATCCCGCCCTCAGCCTACCCGATCCTCAACGTCTCGAGCTCGTCCGACATGATGTTTATCTACCCAAACTACCGCACAAACGCATTCGGTCTCCTGCCCGGGAAGCAGATCGCCGCGGACCCAAAATCGGACCTGAACCCGGGCCTGCTGGACCAGGAAGCCGTGCTCAAGTGGACGAAAAAGTACGTCAAGCAGTTCGGCGGCGACCCGGACGACGTGACCATCTGGGGCCAGTCGGCGGGCGGCGGCAGCGTGCTGGCGCAGGCCCTCGGCCGCGGAGGGGAGCAGAAGCTCTTCCACAAGGCCATGGCCAGCAGCCCGTTCTGGCCAAAGACGTACGCCTACGACAGCCCCGAGGCACAGGCTCTCTACGACGAGCTCGCGTCTCGCACGGGGTGCGCCGGCGTCGAGGATAGCCTGGCCTGTCTGAAGAAGGCGGACGTGCAGACGATTCGGGACGCCAGCCTCGCCATCTCGAGCTCGCATGTTACGAACACGTCGTCCTTCACGTGGTCGCCCGTCATCGACGGCGAGTTCCTCCGGGAGCCGCTCTCCGAGGCCGCGGCCGCGGGACGCGTGAACATGGATCTGGCGTTCGCGATGCACAACACACACGAGGGCGAGAATTTCCTGCCCGGCGGGCTCCAGAGCGCGACGGACGTCGGGTCTCCGCCGTTCAACTCGAGCGAGGCCTCGTTTGACAAGTGGCTGAGGGGATTTCTCCCCGGCTTTGGGGACTGCGAGATCGAGGGCGTCAAGAGGCTGTATCCCGCGGACGGCACGACGGAGACGATTTCGTATAACACGACGTATGTGCGGGCTGGACTCATTTACCGGGACGTCGTTCTTTCGTGTCCGGCGTTTTGGTTCTCGGGCGCCGCGCCGAAAGGGGGTTGGTTGGGCGAGTACTCACTCAACCCGTCCAAACATGCTAGTGATACCGTCTGGGTGAGTTTCTGTATCTTTCCATGGAAGAATCTAGTCAATGGATAACTAACAAGTACGTAGTGGAACCAGGTCAACGCCGTGCAGAAGACGGACCCTGCCCGCTACCAAGGCTATGCCGGTGAGTACACAAGATTGCATGTTGCTTACCCTGGAACACCACTAACGCTAAATGCTTCAGGGGCGTTTGCGTCTTTCTTTCAAACAGGCGACCCTAATGCGCTCAAGCCATCGGCATCAACGGAAGCTGGTGTACCGCCCCTCAAGGACAGCAAGGAGTGGGTCGTCAATCCGGAGGGGTTCGCGACTGCTGACCTGGGACAACTGGAGAAGAGGTGTGGATTCTGGAAAAAGACGGCTGCAAAGATACCCATTTGAGGCGATTCTAGATATGTACATGCGTGAAGTAATGAATAGAGGTACAAATTAGTCGATTGGGTTGTCACGAAGCTTGAAAAGCTCCCTCATCACCTCATCCGTCTTGGCGCGCAGTGCAGAGTGGTATAGCTGGTTCGTCTCATACACCTTGGCCTTGACGAGCGCGGCCGTGTCCTTGGCGAACTCGTAGTCAACGTACATGTCGTCGATGTAGCTGGCTGCGTACACAGGCACCGTATTCTTGCGCAGCTTCTCTTGGTCATACAGTTCCGGCCATTGGTCAAACTTGGCCAGGATCTCGGCGGCTTCGCGCAGTTCAATCAGCTCCGGGTATGTCTCAAAGTGTAGGGGGAAGATCATCTCGCCCGAGAAGTAGAGGGGCGGGGCTGTGAATTCGGAGATGGCGGGCTCCTTCGCCAACCAGGAGAACTTCTCCAAGGACTTGCCGACTCTGTAGGCTGCCCAGTTGGAAACAGAACCCGGCCCATCAGTGTAAATTGCTTCGTGCAATATGGCATAGATGATGTTGCTATCGAAGGATGTGGCCGTCTCAACGTCCGTCAGGGACGCGCGTGTGAAGAAGCCAAACTGGCCCAAGTCCGTCTTCAGCTTGAGAATGGTCGAATGCACCGAGTCGAGTCCCCCATGAGCACCGAAGGCAAGACCAAGAGTGAGCAGTCTTGGAATAGTGAGATATCCGCCGCCAGGGAGGTTGACCTGCTTCTTTTCCTGGATAAAACGAGCCACTTGGTGGACAGCTTCGATATCTTCGGGATACTTTTGGTAGTAGGCCTGATTTCTCTCCTGGACCTTTTTGAAAGTTGCCTCATACACCTGCTCGGGCGACTTGCCGACGGGCGCGAGACCGCCAGTGAGGAAGACTTCCCGAAGGCCCTGAGGGAACCTCGAAAGGTAGGTGAGAGACACAAAACCGCCAAACGATTGACCGAAGAGGGACCATTTTTTCTTTTCTTCCGGGAAGTCCTCAGTGAGATAGGCTCTAACGGCTTCGAGGTCATTGACAATGTTGTCTTGGCGAAGTAGTTTGAGGTGGTCGGCTTGCTTCTGAGCATTGCCCTCGAGGGCTAAGGTAGCAGCGGAGACAGGAGAGCTGAGTCCAACTCCTCGATAGTCCAAGAACAGGACCTGGTATCCTCGATCTAAGGCAGTGCGAGTGATGGGACTGTCTTGAGGCTCTGGATTACCAAACCCCGGTCCACCTTGCAGAAACACCATCCATGGTTTCTGCTCTGCCTGCTTCTTCTCGCTTTCGGTGGGAGGGACTATGGGCCTCTCATGCTTGGTGACGCTTCTGCCAAACAATTGAAGAACGCCCGAAGCTTGATTGCTGTAGTCCTTTGGAACCTCAAAGAAGAGTTCAGACACGAGAAACTGGCCTGTCGTTTGATTAGTGCTGATCTTTAAACGATCCTACGGGGAGAATTACCTGGGATGACATGCGACCTCTTGCTGAGAAGTTTCGCCGCACTAATTACTTTGGAAGCCATTTTGAGCCGGTGGTGGTAAAGTGAAGGCTTGGTGACTGCACAGGAAAGTAGGAAAACCGCAGAGCAGACTGCTTCAACAAGAACCCTGAACTTGATGTTGGCAACTACGCAAGCATGAGGACCTTGAGAACCCCGCCTAGATGGTGGTGCAAGATAAAGTGCTGTGAGATGTCGCACCTTCTCAGTTGGGCAACCGGGTCAGTCACAGTGTGACACTGTGAGCATCGCATGTCAGGAACAGCACCTTCAGGGAAAGGATTCGATCACTGAACTCTTCGGTTTTCCACTTTCGCGAATTAGAATTCACTCTCAATCTAGAAACAATCATGGGTGAAGGTATATATCGATGAAGCACTTGATGACTTCTTACAGGATTCATGGGAATATGCATATGCAACTGATTATATATTCTTGAAGTTGGCTAGAAAGACGATATGTTAACTGCTCAAAAGAGCACAAAGTGAGCATAGGGATTGACATAAATTGGTAATGGGTGAGGTCTGAGAAAGACCACGAGGTCTGCATATTATCGCACGATGCAATAACACAAAGCTGAAATTACGATGAGATACGCGCGTAAAAAGAAGCAAGCATGCTGGCGATATTGCGGGCCATCCGTTGCCAGGCCGGACTCTCTTCCCAACTCCCATTTCTTGCCTCACTTTCACTTTCTTAGAGGTAGCAATGTTCTAGATTCCTTACATAAGCTCAGCTCCGATTCCGGGTGACAATCCACCAATGACATCAACCCCCGCGTACGATCCGAAGGTGCTCGGCTCGGCAAAACCTGGGTCGGACTCCACGCGCGCCGTCTCTCTAGCGAGCCTACCAAGTCCTAACTTGGGGAAGCGCCTGGTGCACGATGGGCTGCCAAAGGAAAGTCTCCCCATCCACCCAAACATCGAATACCTTCTCTTCCCGCCACTTCATGCCCCATTCCACATGTTCCGAGCGCGAAGCCACCAACAGTGGGATGAATTACATACATCTAACTACGACTCTTGTTGAATCCTTCAACGCTCTTGCCGATGAGGTCCAGATCTTGACCGACAGGAAGACGATCCTGGAGCACAAGCTCAGATTCGCCCACGAGCAGGTGAGTTGAAACGAAACGCGCAGGGGTTTGTCAGCAGAGCCACTGCTTTGCGACACTCTCCTCACCACCTCCAACGTGATGAACAACCTTAGCTCTAGATCAAGAGCTCCTTCCACAAGGGGCGAAGACTGAATCCTTTCATCATTTTCTGACTTGCAATTTTGCAACTTTTCCCTCACTTTCGCCTCCAGGCCAGCTTCGGTGGTAACTCTTGCTAATCGACCAACCTTCACAGTACCAATACTTAGCCGACAAACATGCCCCAGCTGCCCCCGAAATCTCCGAAGTATTGGCAAAGTTACAGCTGCCGCCTGAACTCGCGAATCCATCGCTAGAAGACGCTAACCCCGTACCGTTACCGAAGCGCAACAAGCTGGACACCCGAAATCAGATTGCTCTCATCATCCGAGACGGCCGGCGCGTTGCTCAGCAGCTTACGTCAATCGGCGAAACGAGTAAGACGAGCGACTCTAGCAGAGAGACTTCTTCTCGTGAGGCACAAACTGGAACTTCCATGTCTACCGTGCTTGAGCAAGACTTCACGATCGAGGGGAAGAAGGGGCCTTTGGAATGCCCTTTCTCTTCTCAGAAGGCGGACAGCGCAGGCGAGGGCGATGGCGAAGCGCACAGCGCCGGGAAGGGCTCTCAGGACCCTACTCCGCACCACTCTACGGACCCCATCTGTGCCGCCATGTTCGAGGAGTCAACATCTCAACCGGCTCCCGGCGCTGCCGATTCCCCCGCCAAATGTCCGATTCGCTACCTAGATCAACACTCCCCGGAAGAGATTGCACACTACGTTGAGACACACAAGCACGAGTTGCCTCGCAGTCACGAGGTCTGTGTGAGAAGATACCAAAAGAATGAAGTGCAAATCAAGAAGCTGGACGCAAAATACGGCAATCTGGTGAACATGATTCAGGGGCTTAGTGCGCTACATCAGCCAATGTTGCCAGAGTCACAGCAGGAGCAAGAAGAGATCGAACGGACCTCGAATGAGAGGGTTCACAACTGGGCAAAGGCTGTCACAGACACGACGGTAGAAGATGCCGAGCAGTCTCAACCGGAGCCCGAAGATGCAGATGAGGCCCGGCAGAGCCACTTCGACCGAACGCTCAAAGAGGTTCGAGTAGGCGAGTCTCCTAGCCGCCCGTGGGGTATATCGGTTCCAATTTACGAGCCTCATGGTATGGGCGACGAAGAGCGTCCTCTTTCGCCTCCCCCAGCACCCGTCTTTATGCCATCTGGTTCTGAAGGCGAAGAAACACCAGCGCCAAAGACTGGCAAATGCCCTTTCGATCATACGAAGATGGCAGCGATGGCAGCCGCTCGTGAAGAGGCTCAACCCGAGTCTCCTACACCAGCTCCAAAGCTCATGTCAAACGAGATAGGCGAAGATGTTTCGTCGCCAAAGCCCGCAGGAAAATGCCCTTTCGATCACGCTCAGCTTGCTGCTATGGGCTTCGCGTCGCCTCCGCCAAATACTGGCGATCAAACCTTTGTCCACCCCGAACCGGATCCTCAACCTATCGAACTACCATCGACGCCTGTGAAGCCGCAGCCGTCTTACAGCGCCCCTCCTCAACAACCGACATTCATCAACCCACCTCTCGACGCGAACAAGCAGTTCACGCCGAATGGCGTGCCACAGATGGTCTTCACGGGTCCAGTGTTCATCGGCTATCCCATCGAGCAGGCGATCCAGTTCATGCAACACTTCCAGGGGAGGCAATAGTGGTCTGAGATCATGACGCCTTCTCATCTTTGTTTCTCTCCATTTTCCATGTTGCACATATGACTTTCTATTATCGGGAAAGGGCGGCGTTTGCCTGTTTTAAGCGAAGGCGTTGGGATGTGACCTGTAATTCAGAGCAAGTTTTTCTCGTCCACCTTCGTGGACTTTTCTTATTCCAGCTACACCCCGCGGTGTACTGCACGAGTTTGATGTACAGATTGATGAGGCCGAGAGGAAGGGTATGGTATGAGTGGACACAGGAGGAAAAGCAGACAGAACTCGTCCGTATGATACCACACAAGACCAGAAATGAGACATTGATATCACGAGAAGACTCCGTACTATTGCTGCCCAATTTGTGCTTCCCCGTACGCTGCCCTGGGCATCATTTGTCCTGGAACTTTTCAGTCATGTTTGATGTCTAGAAACAGTGTCTAGTGCCACATCAACTCTAAGTCTACAATGCCGTTGCTGTCCATTTAGAAACGAAAAACGCCTTAATCCGAATCCTTGAACCCGCCCCCCTTTCCATTGTGCTCATCATCAAACGGATTCACGGGGCCCTCGCGCCCGACTTTCTGCCCGCCGCCGTCATTTTCATCGTCATCGTCATCATGATACCCGCCCTCCTCATCAGCCTCACGCGCCCAAAGCGAAATATCGTCGTCGTCCATGAGCGCCGCCACATCCTCCGGGTCCACGAGGCCGGCCTCGATATCCGAATAATCGGGTGCGTCCTGGCCGGGCACCAGACCGCCCTCGGTCTCGGCCTGTTCCAGGGCCAGCTCGGCAGCGCGGGCCATGGTGCGTTGGTAAATGAGCCAGCCGACGACTAGGCCGACGAGGCCACCGAGGATCATGGAGATGTAGTTGATCGCCTTACCGCCGGCCGTCATCTCGTCTCCCTTTTCGGCAATGAGGGCGAGGCGGCTGCCGATGAAGACGTGGACGAGAAGCTTTGGACTATTGGGGATCCTCTGTTAGTTGTGCTAGAACTTGGGGAAGTGAGGCGAGGACACAATGAGGCGTCCCTGCTGTGCTCACCTGGCAAGGGCCGTTGAGACGGCGAACATCCAAGGCTTGATGGAAGGGATCGTGGACAGGAACCCGTTAGACAAGCTATACGGCAGCGGACAGAAGCGCACCGCCGTCAACATGCCGATCCCGTCCTTCCTCAGGACCTGGCCCAGCGCGATGAACCGGTGATCCTGCCCGACGAGCTTGTGCACGTAACCGCTAAAGATGCCTCTGCTCGTGTAGAACGCCGTCAAGCTGCCCGCGACCGTGGCTGTCGCGACGATGGGGTAGCCCAGCGGGAACCCGTAGACGAAGCCCGAGACCGAGATGGCGGTGCTGTAACCAATCATGGGCGGGAAGGCCGTCATGAAGGTGAAGGCCCAGATGATGAGCCAGCCGAACGGCAGGGCGCGCCACTTTTGCGACACGGGCGCCAGCCACTTGAAGATTGCGTGCGAGTAGATGAGGAACAGAAGACCCAGGACGTTGACGACGAGGAGGAACGCGGCGACGGCCACGCGCTGGACGGGGCTGAGGCCGAGGTACATGCTCCAGAGGCGATTGCCGGCCTTAACGGCGGAGCGCACCGCGCGGTTCGCGCCCGATAGCGCCGTGGTTCGCCTGGAGCCGGATTGGCCCCCGCGACCGAAGCGTGCCGCGGACATGCGGCGGGTCGTTGTCGTTCTCGAGGAGGAGGAGTTGCCGCCGATGTTGCGGATCCATGGCGGGCGGACGTCGGCGTGGGCTTCGGACGGGGAGGACGGGGGATTCGGCGAGAGGGAGAGCGCCCTCGCTGCTGATTCGTAGTCGGCCGGCATCGTGGGTAATCGATCGGGGATCTGAGGAGGCGGAGACAGTTGGAAGCGTGGTGGCTTTTTGGGGCCCGGAGGCTCCGGATACAGGAAGCTATTCGCGGGGCTTCGACCAGTCGATTGCACGCTCGTTTACTGTAATTTCGTCTCTGTTGCAGCTAGGATTGTAACTGATTCACTCAAGATTTTCCGAGGCCATTTCGAAAAAAAAAAAAGGACCAATCTTTGATGGAAGTACAGGAATGGAACACAGAGAAATAGTGATGAGGGAGGAGAATGCGTCGCAACGTTGAAGGAGCTGACCTCACACACCCACCGCGATGAGGTAAGCTGCCTAACCAAAGGGCTCCAAACCACCTCACAGAGACATGCGCAAGGTCCGCGGTTAACTTCCAAGGATCGTCGGACCCGTCAATGCGGGCGGGCTGCTACCTGGCCAAAAATAACCGGGGTTCTCCAGGGTCATTGGAAATGCCCTAGTACCACGTACCTTATTTTAGTTGCCCCAGAAGGTACGGATACACGTATACGGAGTAGAAGGGCCTTGGAAGGAAACCCAAACACGTGAACTTACGCAGAAAGAAACTCAGAGTTAGAACACCGAGGCTTGCTACCGTTCCTGATGACGATGTTTACAGAGCATTACCTAAAGAGCCCGTTTCATGGGAAAACGCAATGAGAATGTCTCATGTTTCCTGCGAACGGTTTCAATTGCATGGCATACAGGGGGTTCGATGCATAAGGCACTCGCACGTCCCAAATTGGCAGCCGCTGTGCATCCCGTCTGCCTGCCGACTGACCGGCCAGTGTCCAGCGCTCCCCTTCGGTGGGGGCTCCACTCGAGCTGGAAAGCTCAAAGTGCTTCTTCCCTGCATGAACTCAACCTACCTTGCCGTAAGGTACGGATACCCGCCCGATCTTTACTAGACCTGGCTTTACTTCTACCGTCGCCATCGCTGCAATAACACATCACCATACGCGCCAAGGTCTTGAAATAATTTTGATAGAGGAGTTCGCTTCCTGGAGCGTCTTGTTGACATTTTCTACTTGTGGTTCTTTCTACTTTATTTTCTTTTCATCCCTTCTAGGTAGCCGGTCGTCATCGCCGCCCACTAGGCCCCTTCGGAGGATCCCTAACAAGCATCCTAACTTTACCATCCCCAATCTCCACACCCTGACTCAAGATATCAACCTCCTCTTTACTGTCGTCTGCACTCGACGTTCCTTCGCGCGCCAACGACTTGTCGTAGCTTCGAGCATCAATGCCCAAGATGCCACCCATATTATTGCGATCTCCAGGGACGGAGAATTCGCGGTAAGCGTACCTCCACTCGTTCAAGAAGTTACGAATCGCCTTGCCGACCTTGTCCTTGCCGTTCTTACTGTGATGACCGGTACCGGTAATGGCGTAAATCGGTCGAGTCTCCTTGCCGTTCTCCATCAAAACCCGCTCAAGGTATTCCACGGCTTCCTCAGGGTGAAGTCCATGCAGGTCTACATATATCTCGGAACTGTTCGCAATGCCTCTGTTGCGTTCCTCATAGAGCTCGCGCGCTGCTTCTCGATGTGCCTTCCGCATCAAGTCATTCTCGCTCTGGCCTCGCAGACTCAGAGCTTTGGCAGCCCTAGCATCGTTCCGGTTCCAAGCTTGAGCAGCACTGGTTTACTGGTCAGCCTGGCGAAACATCATTATGAAATTGCTGCTCTTACCTCTGGAGGAACTTATTCCTGAGTCCGCCATGCTTAATAGCTTCTTGTCGAGCTTTGAGGTAGGCCTTGTTGGCTCTTTCGCCGGTTTCTAACCAAGGAATGTGTTTCGGGTTTTGGATCGCCTGTGCTGCCGCGCTGTTTTCCCCGTTCCGGATATTGGTTGAGCTCCCGTTTCGTCCAATCTTTTTGATATCTTGGCGGAGCAAAGCTGGTCCTGGAGATGGCGACATCTTGACGATTTCAGCAAGGGAGTTTGGTGCGTAATTTTCCTTATGATTGTGGCCGTGTCCACCCCTTTTCCCGTGGTGTTTCTTGCCTTGCTTCGCCGCAGCAGAGCCTAGAGTAGGGAACGCGTCTGCATCGTCCAGCGACGGAGCTACAAGTTCCCTCGCTTGCTGGTGTCGGCTTCCTGGGCGAGATCTAGACCGAGGGCTGTCACTCGTGTAGAACGGCTTTAGGCCGGGTGGGGGCGTAAGCCCGATTGTAACACCTGGGCTTCCGCTATAGCTGCCAATGTGATCAGGCGTGCCAGGTGGAAGTGCTGGAAACAAGTTCAGGTCGGACAAGTTGGCCTGCTTTGTTGGCGGAGTACTAGCTCCGTCCAGCGCCAGCTTGTTCATTAGATGTGCTGGGTCATGAGAGAATATGCAAGTCTCGCCAGCTAGACAGTTGCCCATTACCCAATATCTTGATAATTATGTTAGCTAGAATTGCACTCAAAGCTAGAGCAGGATATACTTACTTGCACAAATGATTGCTCAAGTCATGACTGAATCTGCAATCTGCCCTTAAACATTGTCCCGTGGACATGTAGAATTTGCAGATAACGCCCGACCTTTGTCCAGCTGGGGTACTGGGCCGTCCTTCTGCAGCAAGCGCCTTTCCTATTAGAGACACCTTATTGTCGTCAGGCTGCGAGCTGCTGTATCCGTTCTCTTGCGCCTGGCTTTCCATGATTGATGCAATGGTTGCGCTTAGGTCGTAGCCGTGGAGAGCAAGGGCTGCTTCAATCTCCTCGTCAGTTCGCGTCCGGCCGAGTATTGAGCGCAGCATGTCATATGGAGACATGTCAGCTTGCTGTGAGGACATGGAGGAAAACTCAGGGGCAGCAGCATTCAGGCCGCTTGAGGTTCCGACAGATGATGTAACGCTGATAGCATCATCGGCGACAAGCCACTCCACGTTTTCCGTCTGATAGTCGCCAAAAGTTTCATGAGAAGGTGACTTGTCGTTTGCGAACTCGTATGCGTTCAAGTTCGGGCTATTGGGTATGGCGGGTGTCGCAAATGCGAGTCTCGGAGAGGGTCTCGGAGAGGAGAAGGGAGAAGCCGCAGACGATTTCGTTCTCGTGAAAGATGGAGTAAAGGACGGAACAAAGCCTGGAGGGGCCAAAGGACTGACTCCAAGTCTGGGCGAGCCAGAGAGAGGAGTGGCATTGCCGCGCCATGATGCAGGTGATGGTCGCCGCAAGATAGTCTGACGGATAGGAGGAGGGGAGGCCGCCAGTCCACCTCCGTCACGGTATCGCCATAGGACATCCAGGATCGCATTATCTAGTGAGGAGCCATTCAGAGTCGTCTGGTTTCGCAGGAGATCTTCTAACTTGTCCGTCTTGTCTTCGTCCTCGAGTGTGACATCCTGGAGAATCGGTAGGCAGATCTCGTAGTGCTCGTCGGAAACCATGTTTGCGCGGTTTGAGGCTGAGACGCGGGCCTAGGTACAGTAGATAAAGGCAGCAAAGGTGCGTCAGAAGTAATGTATTGCGTACGTATGTAACGGTTGGAGCCGAGACCGTGACGGCGCGTCTATGAATGGTACTCGGTCTTGGGTTGAAGCAGAGCAAATACTACGTAAGGCTGGCGGCGAGAGTGTAGTGGCAGCGGTTGCGGCGGCGTCAGGCAAGGCTTAGGTGGGAGTTGATGTCGGATGTCAGCCTTCGCGGATGGCCGTTGGGGGTTGAGTTCGAGGATAGATGAGCTGTCCTGTCCGCCAGTGCAAGGTCAGAACCACAAGAAGCAGGATGCGCTAAAGTCTTGCGTGTACTTGAAAGAGTAATCGAAGAAAAGCGAGCGAGTTGGCGATGGGAGCGAGGTTGGTGGGCGGGAGTCGATGGTTCCGTCACATGGTTTCGGAGCCAGGGGCAGAGGGGGGATCGTCTCGAGCTTGTTGTTGAATGAAGCGGTCGGTACTACGGGTATAAAGTAGGCGAAAGAAAAGAGACTTCCCCGTTTGGGTGGACTTGGGTTGCTCGCAAACTGAGCCTTTGTCGCCAGCCGTTGAAAGGCTAGGGTAGAAGCGAGACACGACGGAAGGAAAGTGGGAGATTTGGAGATGGTGGTTTGGATGGCGGAAATGCAGCCAGGTGCACGTCGTCGTCCCCCTTCAGCTGAGGACGGGGCCACTTGAGGGCGGCAGAGGTAAGGTGAGTTGCGGTCGGGTACTGGTGCGTGCGTACTTCCTGCGCTGCTGCTGCACCGCTCCTGTGGATGCAGGCAAACAGGTTGAGGCAAGGTGAGAGAGAGTCCAGGAAGGTAGGAAGGGATGATGCACCACCCACCACTACCAGCTGGCCAACAGCTCTTTGGGGGTCGGGGAACTGGGACCCGGTGCCAGTGGACTCGCGCCTAGTGGGCACGTACCGGAAAGGAGCCAATCTCGAGGCACACTAGGGGTAGGTGTCCGGGACGTAACCCCAAGAAGCACACCTCCCCATTGCCCATCCAGTGATCCACTGATGGGAGTCCTAAGGGACGACCATAACGGGGTGGGGCAACTGATGATGTACGTACCCTGTTGTACCTCACCTTACCTCAAGTTTCATAGGTAGACACACCCTCCCATCCCGGGTAGTGACATTTTCATCTAAACTGTTCGAACTCAAGAATCTCCATGGTCCTGACTTCAGCGAGAGCTTGAAGCGGTTTATGACGTGAGACCCAACATTTGAAGTAGGAACATATCTATCTATACCTGCAACCTGGAAGGAAACCCAACATCTTGGTATGCTACATGATATGAAGTTTTCTTGCTTTTGAGGAATTATTCAGATACGTTTTTGACTAGATAAAAACCATGGGAATACTGTCTTTTCAGTTTTAGATGCTAAGCAGTGAAGCGCTCGTTAGCGTTCCACTGAACAAGGTTGAAAGACGGATTCTCATTTATTTGGTGCTTTCATAGAAGCCGATCCTCTGTCCAGCTCTGCCCTCACCGGCCACAATGCGCCCTTCGTACTATTCTGACCCAAGTCGCTCCGTCTTAGTGAGCAGGCTGGCTTTGATGATACCCGAGCAAGGTTCAACCAAGGAGCCCTTCTTCTACTATGTTCCCAAATGCCCTTTGGCTGAAAGCTGCCCTCGAGGTGTGTCGGACAAACTACGACAAGGACATGGAGATACAAGGGTGGCTCTTCTACGTCCTTATTGGATTAGCCATGTCTTTGAAAGCATTGAGTGATGTACTCGGAAGACAAAATCGATGAAGAGTCTCTGCCTTCCAATATCGAAAATCGTCATGCTCTACCATGCCATATTGTCATCTACAATAGGCTGCTCAAGGAATTTCATCATCATCCAGGTCATCCCCGAACCCGAAGCTGAAGCCACCTCCGTTGGCCTCTGCCTGGCCTCCGCCTACTGCTTCCTCCCACTTCCTCTTTTTCTGGATGCTCTTCTTCTCCAAAAGCAGGAGGGCCTGCTCTAGCAATTCTGGCTGTTCTTGGCGCAGTCGCTCGATGAACAATGCGTATGGATCAGCTACCTCTTGCTTGAAGCCAGAAACCTGGTCTGGCTTGTCCCTTAAGAATGAAATGACTTCGGAGAGCTGGTTGCTCGGTACAAAGTTTTGGGTCAGTGCGATTCCGCTCTCCAAATTGACCACTAGATGCCACCATCCACTAGGCACATATAGAATTTCCCCCTCTTGGCAGATACCCTCGACGCAGTCGGGTGACCGACGGGCTTCTGCATGAAACTCGAGAAGCCATTCTGCGATGCTCAAGGGGCTAGTGACCTCGCTGCTGTCCTGCGAGACAATCACTCCTGGAACCATGGCCGTGGGTGGAAACATGATCCAATATTTCGCACCTTGGATCACCGCGTTCCATGCACTCGTACCGTTGGGGTCCTTGTGGAAAGTTGATCCACTCCGTTCAGGCCCGATGATGAGCCAGCGATGGGCAGGTCGTTCCTTTCCCAGAAGCTCGAACAAATCCGGACCAAAGCACTCGGGCTTCCAATAAGCTGCCCCCTCCTCTTGGCCAATCGTGATCTTCATCTTTTCGGCGAACTTTTTGTCGAATAGATAGAGAGGACTCTCGTCATCGTTATTGTTCATATACTCGTTGTATGTCGAAAAGGGCCAGTCAACAGCCTCTGCGCGAAATTCTACATCGTGGTAGTGTTTCGATATGGTATCGATAGTCCATCCGTGGCAAACAGGCCATTTTTGGATGTATTTGGTTAGAACAAAAGGGGTATCGGTCCAGTTTTCAGAAAAGTCCTCGTAGGTCAGCGTTTCCATGCGCCGAATCATATTGCGAGTTGGTATCCTTGAGGTGAACTGCTTCAAGTCTACATGGCTGCAGACAAAGGGTCTGTGTAGAACGTCAGAGAAGACATTATTGCAGTCAATGACTGCTTGTTGCTCTGACGAGAGCTTCAACTGGGTAGCCCTCCAAGATCCCTGCCATTTGCCCTCGAATCTTCCTGAGCTGTGAGATCTAAGGTTACGTTAGTCAAGTCAATGAATTGCACGTCAACATGCATGACCACGATATCGTTCTCTGATCCTTCTAGAATAAGAGTCACCAGGAAATCCCGGTCGAGAACAGCCCTTATTTTAATCCGGCGAAACTACCGGAGATGGATGACTCTGTAAGTCGCAGCGCTTGCCAATGAACACCAACAACACCAAACCCCATGATCTCCCTCCACTCAACAAAGTAGGTGACTTACTGAAGGAATAGCGTCTTCCACAAATCATCCGACCGGCAGAATGCGTAGAGGAACCTGGATGTGTAGCCAAGATTTCGAAGACGATCCTCGTCGAGATACTCCAAAAGGAGCATAAGAGCCTCATCGGGCAAAATTTTCAGGTACCCGATGTCTTTCCGAGCGTTCGGACGGTCCGAGAGATACTGGTTGCCCAGCGGTTTCACTCCCAAAGGATGAGTTGGAATTGACTCAGTCGACGTGACTGCATTTTCAAGGGCCTTTGAGTCATAGTCATCGAGGCTGGTGTTGTCAGCATGGCTGTTGGTCCGGCCATTGGATACAGTGCCATGGTGTGGCACAGATGAGGTATCGTTCGCCATGTAAGGTGGTCTGAAGGCGAGTTACTAGGATCCTTGGGTCATTGGAAGGACATTGACATGTGTATGTGCTGCTTTGGGCTAAAGGGAGAAAAAAAGAGTAGTGGCGGGGGTGACGTTGGAGAAACCAGACATGCAAAAAGGCTGAAGAATCTACCTAACAGTCTGAAGTCCAGAAAGAAGGGTGTGAAAATGAGACGAGAAAAAAGCTGTACAAGGAATCATGTCACTCACTGGCGTAGCGGCATCGCAGGTGCAGGTGGTACGAGCCAGGTAATGGGTGGTAGCAGTGCGTGGCGGACACATGCTTCGATAAACATGTTCTGTGACTCAATTAATGCATGAAGATTGTCTAGATGAAAATCTAGCAGGCATTCCGCCACGATGCACCCTCGAGGGGGAGACGGGATGGGCGACAAGGCAAAGAAAATTTAGCAGGCAAGTGCGGCTGCTGTGCCTTCTATCGTTCGTGCTATCTCCGGCCTTCCCAGCGCTGGTTTCCGCTGTCAGCAGTCTCCCATAGCTGCACTGCTAGTGGTCGCTCATTCACTAAGGAAGGCACGGCGGGTGTGCCCTAATCACCCATCCTGCCTGTTCCGTTTAGCGCCACCTCGCTTACCGCATAAATCGAGGGGCCGCCCGCCGCCAGGAAATTTTTTACGTGGTCAAGAATTCCTGCAGCTGCTGATAAAAACTTCGTCTCCCACCCCGAACAATCAACGTGCACCATCACCCCACGAACAACCAAACCAAACGCACCCTTTTTTCCTAGATTCAGTTCTACTCTTGCGTTTCGCCAAGAGTATCGGATCTAGTTGAGACTTTAATTCTTAGACTTCGATTCGTCGACATATTTCGCAAAACTCTCTAACGAGACGTTTGCGATTTTTCCAGCCCCTCGCCAAACCCCACCTTCGCGACGATATTTCTAGATCCCAAGCTGTGCTTGTGATCTAGATTTTTCCCACAACACAACCGCAATCATGGCTGACAAGGGTCTTGAGGATGTGCCTGAGGGTAAGTCTTGCGACAACATACGAGGCATCGTGGGCGCGGCAGTGGAAGGCCTCGTCTGTCGACGTTGGGGTCGTCTACCAGTGGCCGACCGACCGCCTCCCCCTCCCTCTTTCCAGCGCCTAGCGCATTGCTTATTGAAGGACAACAAGTCGCTAACAAAGATCTTCTCATAGGCCAGATCGAGTCGAACTACGATGAGACCGTCGACTCCTTCGATGACATGAACCTGAAGTCGGAGCTCCTTCGCGGTATGTTTCCCCGCGGTCAAAATTTTCGGGCGGAAATGCCCTCACTGTGGACCATGTTGCTGACTTTGCCTCACCAGGTGTCTACGCCTACGGTTTCGAGCGTCCCTCCGCCATCCAGCAGCGTGCCATCATGCCCGTCATCAAGGGTATGTTGAATACCTATTTTGTTTAACGAAGACCGTTGCTCACGCTTTGCCCAGGCCACGATGTCATTGCTCAGGCTCAGTCCGGTACTGGCAAGACCGCCACCTTCTCCATCTCTGTCCTCCAGAAGATCGACACCAACGTCAAGGCTTGCCAGGCCCTCATCCTTGCTCCCACCCGTGAGCTTGCCCAGCAGATCCAGAAGGTCGTTGTCGCCATCGGTGACTTCATGAACATTGAGTGCCACGCCTGCATCGGTGGCACCAGCGTCCGTGACGACATGAAGGCCCTCCAGGACGGCCCCCAGGTTGTTGTCGGTACCCCTGGCCGTGTCCACGACATGATCCAGCGTCGCTTCCTCAAGACCGACTCCATGAAGATGTTCGTCCTTGACGAGGCCGACGAGATGCTTTCTGTAAGTTTTGATAGATCGCAATTTCGCTTGATTACATGCTAACATCAGTTTTCAGCGTGGTTTCACCGAGCAGATCTACGACATCTTCCAGCTCCTTCCCCAGAGCACCCAGGTCGTCCTTCTGTCCGCCACCATGCCCCAGGACGTCCTTGAGGTCACCACCAAGTTCATGCGCGACCCCGTTCGCATTCTCGTCAAGAAGGACGAGCTTACCCTTGAGGGTATCAAGCAGTTCTACATTGCCGTTGAGAAGGAGGAGTGGAAGCTCGACACCCTCTCCGACTTGTACGAGACCGTCACCATCACCCAAGCCGTCATCTTCTGCAACACCCGCAGAAAGGTCGACTGGCTCACCGACAAGCTCACCGCCCGTGACTTCACTGTCTCCGCCATGCACGGTGACATGGACCAGGCTCAGCGTGACCTGATTATGAAGGAGTTCCGTTCCGGATCTTCCCGTGTCCTGATCGCCACTGACCTTCTGGCCCGTGGTATCGATGTCCAGCAGGTTTCCCTGGTCATCAACTACGACCTTCCCGCCAACCGCGAGAACTACATCCACCGCATTGGTCGTGGTGGTCGTTTCGGACGTAAGGGTGTTGCCATCAACTTCGTTACCGCCGAGGACGTCCGCATGATGAGAGAGATTGAGCAGTTCTACAGCACCCAGATTGAGGAGATGCCCATGAACGTTGCCGACCTCATCTAAGTAACGAATTCACGGATACACGCATACTTTCTCTTTGGAACGGAACAGGCCCTGTTGTCTGCCGAGATCGATCACGCACCGGATCTGGCACTGACGCTTGAGGGTGAAATCTACTCGAGATTCATCAGGACTTGTTTGTTGATAGATCGCGGAAGGCTACCTGGCGAGTCACAGGGCGTGGCCAGCTGACCATCTTCTTGGTTGATTGCTGGACGCGCCCCGACTCATGGGTGGAATTAAAAACTGGCTTGCATGCGGAACGGCTTACGAGTCTTTTGGCACCTTAATACCACGAAGGTGCGGCGGACTGGTACCTAAAAGAATCATTGGCAAGGGTTCTAGTTTTTGATTTTCGGTTTCCTAGTCTCTCTGTACGTAGGGGCCATGTCACGATGAATCTTCTCTTAAAATACTCTCTGTGTCTTTCTTGTTCAAAGTGATTGTTTGAATGTGTGTCTGGGGACATGTGGTAGCAGAGGGTCACAGCGGAACGCTTCAAATTGCTCTCTTGACACTATGATCGCAAGGCAGTTTACCGCCAGGGGTCCAATAAAGGAAGCGGGGGCGAGCATGCACGAGGCTGGATACTTGGGAATGGCAGGGCGAATTGCTGCCACGACATGGAACATCGCCCTCGGATGTTCCACCATACAGGCTTGCAAGTGGCCGGAGTCCATTCAGACACTACCTGATTAACACGCAGTGCGTCGAGTGAACTGGGGCGTTGAGCAAGGCCTGGCTGGGTCCCGTTATCAGGGCACTTGGAGAAACACCAGCCCATCGGACGAGGTTGGGCTGCGCCACGTGGACGGGCCGTCAATTCGATATCTCTCTCTATGGTCACATTCCAGCGTGAGAAAAAAAAGCTCCCAACGTTCGTGGCTCAACACAGTCCACGGTTGGACCTATTAGTAGGGGGCCGCCGACCATTCTGAGCCTGAGCGTCCAGTTGTGGGGCTCATGGACAAGGCGACGACACTTTCCTCGTTACTTTTCCTTCACCCCGGGTTTTGTTCTACAATAACGCAGTTTGAAAATTTTGCGAGGAAAAAAATCACGTTCAATCGTCTAGCATCAAATTCAAACAAATAGAAAAAAAAGCTCAAAAAAATTGGTAGCTTCTCTTTGATTGAGCGTGTCATCCTTAGTGCAGGGGCCATGCTACTGTGAGAGACGTTAGTGACCGTTCCATGATTCGAACCCGGGTCTATCAAGGTAAACTTACATCTTCTCTGTATCGTTTCAAATTGACCAAATGCCCGAAGGCGAAAACAAGATCAAATTTGGCTCCCTATAGAGGACGCGGCGTGCGCACCTTTGGGTCTGTGCTTAGCGCCTGAGGCAAAAGCCATCTCCAGGCTTCATCCTCAGGCCAGAGCTCAACAACCCCTCCTCCCCTTCACCTCAGCGTGAGAACCTAAATGTCAGTGCTGTCAAAACTTTGGTGGGGGATTTGCTGCGGTTGCGGGACATCGGTGTTTACCCCGCCAAACACACCAAGACCCCGTCACCACCAAAATCATTCCAGTCGAGACTCAGTGTCGCTTGCCATAAACCCAGAGGATCCAGATCTCATCATAATGCTGTTCAAGAACTTGGGACTGTACTCAAAATGACAAACGTGATTTTGTTTTTCGTTCATCAACCCGGAGATACCGGCGCAGTGCGACGACATTTTTGTGGCCCGGCCGATGAGGGCTTCGAGTTGTGTGCGGGATAGACCTTGGTAGAGGGGAAGAAAAGTTTCATGCCCAGGGGATTTTTTTTTTCATCCGCTCCGACTGACTTACAGCAGACTCTCCCTCCCCTCCCCTCCTCACCCCCCTCCTTGCCCTGGCCCTTCCGGTCTTTCCCTTCCTCCCTTTCTCCTCCGTCCTGTCAAAGGAGCGTCTGAGGTGTCGGGGGACCACCCCTGGGAACCCCCCCCCCCTTTCTGTTTCGTTTCGTTTTGGGCAGTTCGTTAGGGTTGCAAGGAAGCGGGATTGAAACCTGCATTGAAACTACTGAGTGTATGCAACTAAACGAAGAACCTGCCCCTTGCCAAGGGGGCGTGAGATGGGGAAACCGCCCTTGTCCACTTACATGGGGCTGCTTTGGCGGTTGTGTACTTTGCAGCTTCGAATCAGCAACGATGCCTGGGCAAGTTCTGACGATGCCTCTCTTAGGTGTTGACTAAGATGTACTTTGCTAGAAACATGATCTCATCAAGAGGCTTGCATGAGGAGTCTCAAAAGTAGACGCTGCTAACGACATAGCTAGACTATGTACAGGGCAGAGTTCTTTAAAGCTCTTGAAAGGTAAATCAAGCATCTCGCCCAATGAGGAAGAACGGACTCTTGTTGCCGTAGACTCGGCTGATCAATAATACACACATCTACTGTTCAGTCCCAAAGAAAAGTATTGTCAAAAGTAAGTCTGTTCGAGAAGAGCACATTATTCACTATTAGCTATTGAATGGAGTGCTATTCATTCCTATGTAAATTTAAAGTGGTGCAACGTCAGGTCTGTCGTCCAGATATATCTGCCATAAACATTTAGCTAGAGCATTTACAGACTCAATAATATTTCACTCGTCGTAAAATATTATTAAACCCACAAGAAGAATATTGCCTGCTGTGTGCTACATGTTACACACCATGCAGTCCTCGATACCGCCGAAGGTTACCTTTAACAACATGTAGTCAGTGTCTTCCAATGATCAAACTATAAGAAACAAAAATCTACAGACCAGATTTCGATTTACTTCTATGAGACTCAAGGGATGTTCTGTCGGCTTCTCTCCTTGATCCGGATCTCTCTACTCCTAAGTTGCCCGCTTGCGATGTTTGGCTCACGGATGCCCAACGAACAAGTCCATATAACGACTAGAGACACCAAGCACTTGGCCATGAGACTCATCCTTCAATAGACAAAAACCAAGACTTGTTGTTGCATGACATGGGATCGGACCAATTGTATTTTAAGATTTTTGCTTGTGGGAATACATGTCTTAATATTCACGACGGGCCGTGGGCATATCTTGAGTGACATCTGTTTGGAGAATGAATCAGTGAAGACCATAGCCATTGATCCCATATCAATGTAATATCCCACTGAAGACGTATACAGGTTCGAATATCAATCGACCGCCTATCTGCACCAACTCAACTTGACGCGGTAAGCTCACCCCTCAACACCCCAGCCAAGCAAGCCTCCCCTCTCCTTACCCGATCTCAACGCCAAATCATCCCCATACCACGAGAGGCCGTGTAAACATATCGTCACTACAGCAAAGAGCTCTTTCCACACTGTTGTCGCTGATGAGCGCATGAGCTAGTAGGTTCTCATCTACTTGTCCAGCACGACGACGAATCGTTCAACAGCCTAGATTCCGCCAGCCCGGGCCTTCTCCAGAACGTCTGGGGGTGGAAGGTACTCAGGGCCAAATGAAAGCGGCAGAAGCTATTCACGATGATCAGCCCAAGTGTTTGCTCAATGACTTGTTTCTAATAAACTTACGGCTTCCAGTCTCATGACTGCATACTTTCCGTCCTTGTTGAACATAAGGATGGGCGTTTCCAGGTCCACGAACTCACGGATGCTAACAAAAGAAACGTCAGCCAAGGGCCGCCTCGATGGTGCACGATATCTATCTGAAGGTTGCGGGACGAGGACTAGGGTATCTTCAAGGGGTTGACCTACAACTGCCGGCACATGCCACATGGACTACACGGCGCCTCAATATCAGTGGCTACCGCGACAGCCTTGAACCCCCGAATGCCCTCCGTGATGGCCTTGCCAAAGGCTACTCGCTCAGCACATGTGCCAACCGGATAAGAGGCATTCTCGACGTTTGCTCCAGATGTGTACTGTCCGTCTTTAGACAAGAGCGTCGCTCCCACGCGGAATTGGCTGTAAGGGCAGTATGCTGTGGCCTTTGCTGCCGTCGCCTTTTGGTGAAGCTCAGTCACCTCGGCTGGGGTAAGTCCGTACTTCTTGGCCGTCTCGGCCGTCTGAGACTCATTGGCAATATCGAAAACCTCTGGTGTGAAGCCCATGATGATATTAAGTAAGAGCAAATATGTGAGTGAGAAAGTGAGTGACAGAACAAGATTCTGAGATGAGGAATGAGATATGATGTTGAGACGAATCTATGATCCTATGTGTGTAGTTGAATGATGGGTCCACGGGTTGCTGCTATTAGTTTGTTCTCGGCGGCCTCTAGGTGGGAACGCCCTCTGTGAGGGCCACTGGCATGCTCCATTTATGGGGGGTCCGGGTGCCAATAGCGACCCCCGGCCGTCTCCGAATTCCGTTTGCGTCTTCTCAAAGTAATCTTTTTGCTATCAGTTTGGGAACCGAAAACCCGCAATTGCCATGATTCCTCCTGTTCTCTCCCAGCCATCGCTGATGTCCGTTTCCGCCTCCAAACTTCCTGCCTAGTTGGGCTGCCTACACTCATGACATTCAATCCCCGGATTGGACGGACATTCCCCCGTATGATCATGGCTTAGCATGCACGTCTCGCCGTTCTGCAACCATTGGACAACCCCGCAGTCCATTCTTAGCTGATTACCTACCTTCAACGCCAACTTACGCCTTGCCGAGGGGTATCGTAAGCGGGTTCATGGCACTGGGTAATCGATATCCGTGAGCTGATGCCTTGGTTACGGGGTCACAAGATGTGCCTTGAAGGGATATACTTACGAGGAGCCGCCGTCGACCACCAAGTTTGCTCCCGTGATATAGGAGCTGAAGCCCGAAGCTAGGAATCCGGCTACTCGAGCCACCTCTTGGGGACTACCCGGTCGCTCGAGGCCGACGCTTGCTTCGGATGCCTTTGGATGACGAGTGTTAGGTTATTTATCCATCGGGTCTAGACTTCCTTTCTTCACCCTCGTTTTCTTCGACTTACTTCCTTTCCTTGCAAGACCGCAGGAGGGAATTGGGAATTCATTCCCTTCATATCGACCTGTAATGTAGCGCTGATTAATCCCGGACTGCTCAGCTTTGTGAAGCACAGCACTCTTACCCCGTTCAAATCTAGACCAACATCGATCTGGCCCGGAGAAATGCAGTTGATCCTCACTCCCGAGCCTTTGAGCACCGCAACGCCGGCCTTGACGACACCGAGCGCGGCGTGGGCCGCCATCGTGTAGCACGGCCCCCAGCACCCGCCGTATGTCGATGCCACGCTGCTGATGACGATGATGCTGCCGTACTTTTGGCTCTTTGGCGCCGCGTTCGGGTACGACTGCTTCTCCGTCAGTTTGGCCATGGCGGGGGGCGCATACTTGAGCGCGAAGAAGGGCGCCATGGAATGTGCCTCGAAGCACCGCTGGAGGTCGGCCGGTGTCGTTTCGTTGATGGACGGAGGCCCTAGCAGGCCTGCGGACGAGACCCAAATGTCGAGGCGCCCAAAGGCGTTGAGAAGCTCGTCGATGAGGACCAGAGTCTCTTCTTCCTTCGCAACGTTGAACGGGTAGGGGATGATCTTGGTGTTGGGGTGCTCTTGGTGCACCTTGGCGACGAGAGGCTTGAACGTCTCATCACTGGCCGTCTTATCGCATGCTAGAACGTGTCATTCTTTTTCTGTCGTCGTTTTCACCACAAGACTCTGGTTCTTATCTTACCATATATAGAAGCGGCTCCATGTGCTGTCAATGTGTCAGTGGCACCTTCACGAGGTAGCGAACAAACTCCTACCTGCCAGCTCCTCGATGATGGCCCGTCCAACAGGTTGAGCAGCGCCCGTGACAACGCAGACGAAGCCGTACTGGCCGCGATACTTAGCACACTATGCATAGACTTCTATTGGAACAACTGACGTACAAGCTTGCCATCGGCGCGGTAGGGACTGAAATCAACGGTCGTGTCCATCTTCGGAATTTATGAGATAACGTGTCAACAAAGGTGAATCGTAACTACATGTACGAGCGAAGAACAGAACCTGACAGTGTCTCCTCACAGATGAATCGAGGAAGGGCAAGGTAAAATATTCAGATTCGATACAAAATTCAGGAGCAGCAGAGGTAACCTCAAGTTGTGCCGCACTTGAGGCTAGACTCTGAGCGGCTCAAGCTTGCATGCCCAAACAGGCCAATGCCGTCACCAACACGCGAACTGAAATGCTGCTTCTCCGAGGGGATTAGCAGCCTTTGCAGCTACCAGACTGTGGAGGCGAGACTTCCTCCAACCGGCGCAAAAATTATGCTGTTTTTTTTCTGCTCTGGGGTAAGGTCTCGCAATATCAATCTATGCACCATCGGCCGTGGTGTCGTTTCACTTGCTGACTTGAGAAATCAGTCTTTTGTCTATGCTGTTCTTGAGCAGAAGGACAGGCACAACTCAGTCTGCCAAACTAGTTAACGATGATTTTCGTTGCTTTGGGGTCGGCATTGACTCTAGGTAGCTTATGGCCCGCGCAGGGTGTCCATTGAGATTCGAGCCTAAAGGTACCGATATCAGTGACATTCAAATCATCTTTGTCTGATTGGACTATTCTGGTCTGAGGTCCGGACGACGGAGATGCTTATATCTCCCCCACCAACTTCTGCCGTATAGCAGCAAAACAATCGCCCGCCTAGGTACCTCACAGAGTGGCCTACCATATGCATCTCGACAGTTGTTGGTCATCGCGTGTGTTGACCATCATGATGTTCTGTAACGCTGATGACCCTGTTGCAATCGTTGATTATGGTTCTTGGCAACCTTTGCAGCTTACATCAGCTACTGGTCCGCCCTGGTCGAAGCAGTCAAGCCTTTAGAAGGGGTACAATACATTGAGGAATCGCGCGAGCTTTCTTTCATTCAATGTGACCCACTGCAGGGGAAGTAAGTTGGTGTAACCTATGAGATTAGTTTGTCGTGCTGGCAGCGACAGTTCTGGAATGCCTTGGCTAAGCATCGAAACCCATGGGGCTTAAGCGCTAGCTTCTGCTGGTGCCAATGAGGCCAGTTGGTGTCCAGCCATGGAAGAAGTTATACTGCGGTAGGAGAATCTAGTATCGGTATGCCTGCCAGTGCTAGAGTTCGTCTTTCTCGAGATACTGAGCTCATCCAGGGCTGGATGTCCAAAGGAACCCTCAGTATGGCGTTCCTAGGACGACGCTGTCCGAGCACGGCAACAGATGCGTTGACTATCCAAGGTCCGGATTCACGGACATCTGCAGGATGAGAAGGATGATCTGAACATACCCGCAACCAGGTCAACGTTCTGGAAGGCCGGGAACCTCAACAAATATTTCACCACCTATATGAGACGATGCGACACAATAGAGTGCGACTACGCATGACTTGAAAGAAGAGCGTAGCTTGATACTTTCGGCCGATATCGTTGGGGGCTTGCTAATACTGTGAAATTTGCAGTCAAGATTGTGTTGCCAGACGTTTGACGAGCCGTTGAAACATGAATGCTCATAATCAGGCATATTTGTTTGATGAGCAATTGATAGGGTCAAGTGAGTGCCGGCCTCGGAACGCTTATGTGACAGTACCACAGGGAGGTTGTCTCGCGCTCAGCTGGCGACTGGTGTAAGCGAGCATGTCTCTTTGCCGGAAGCTGAGCTATTCAACGAGCAGGCAATCGCCAGCGGTGACTTAAAATCCGATGGAGACTGGTCCGCCGTTCTTGCGCAGCGCTGGATGACAATGACGGATGAGAAATCCACCTCTACCTTTCGCCCCGCTTAGCTAAGATTCCCGTCTGGTGGTGGGGACCGGATTGTCAAAAATTGTTAATGGGCTACTTCTGCGATACGTCGGATGCGTGGGATAAGAATAGGTTTCGAGGCGAGTTGGGGAAGGGAAATCAGGCTGAGAGAAGGCGCAAATTGTTATCAGAGACCCCTGGAAGGCGGACAAAGAGTTATTTCTGGGGCGATCAGGGTCCTGCTGGTCCTCTAGGTACTGCTAGGTAGGAGTCGAAGGACCGTCAAAGACCCCTCGGACCAGGTATGGACGGAGAGGCTGCAGGTATTGCATCATCAGCACCGCCACAGTGGCTGGAAAGAATTCCATGTTCTTCCATCGATTTCAATTTGGGGCCATTTGGGCGCGGGACATGCGCAAGGCGACCCGCCTTTGCAGCCTGCTTCTCCCTTTATTGTGAAAAACCCAGTGTCCCAGTGTCCCGTCACTAGCGCACTTCGGTCCATTCAGCCAAGGTACATTTCCACCGTACTCCTCCCCGCCAGGAACCTCACCCATCAATAACTTCCTCGCCAGCCCGGCTACAGATCTCCTCTCAATTTTTTCCTACTTTCCCCCGCAACTACCTCCCTCTTTCTAGTTTTACATCAGATACCCAGTTGCGCAATCGCCATTCCTGGCTTCTTTCAGAAAGTGAGTACCTTTCGGTGTTTCCTGCAGCGCAAAGCGAATCCGAGTTGTGTTTTTACCCGCCAAACTAAATCCGCATTCCCGCTGTCTCCTTTTGAGACGGCTCTGCCCCGAAGCCGCCAAAAACGACTGTTTTCTCTATTCCTACTCTTTTCTGTTGGCATCACGAAAACGGGAATGCACAAGAAGATATTGCAAACCTGGCGAACTGTTTTTGATTCGTTCATCTGACTTTTGGTCACCCAGGCCCCTCCATAGATTCCTACCCAGAACTCCGGTTATCGCCAATCCTTAGATAAGGATTATTGTACCAACCAGCACGATGGTCAAAGAAACGAAGCTCTACGAAACCCTCGGCGTACGTTGAACATAGAAACGCTCCCACAGTTGGGACAGACCATTGACATTGGAACAGGTTGCGCCGACGGCGACCGAACAGGAGCTGAAGAAGGCGTACAAGACAAATGCCCTGAAGTACCACCCTGGTAAGCACCAACAAAGCCGCCGCACCCTCACGGGCTTGCTGACAAGACCTCCACAGACAAGAACGCCCACAACCCCGATGCTGAGGAGAAGTTCAAGGAGATTTCCCACGCCTACGAAATTCTTTCCGATTCCCAGAAGCGCACTGTCTACGACCAATATGGCGAGGCTGGTCTCGAAGGCGGTGCCGGCGGCGGTGGTGGCATGGCTGCCGAGGATCTGTTTGCTCAGTTCTTCGGTTCCGGCGGCGGCTTCGGTGGCGGTCTTGGAGGCATGTTCGGTGGCGGTGGCATGCCTAACCGCGGACCCCCGAAGGCTCGCACGATTCACCACACCCACAAGGTCTCCCTCGAGGATGTCTACCGCGGCAAGATCTCCAAGCTGGCTCTTCAGCGGTCCGTTATCTGCTCCAAGTGCGAGGGCCGTGGCGGCAAGGAGGGTGCTGTTAAGCGCTGCGCTGGCTGTGATGGCCACGGCATGAAGACCATGATGAGACAAATGGGTCCCATGATCCAGCGTTTCCAGACCGTCTGCCCTGACTGTAACGGAGAGGGTGAGACGATCAAGGACAAGGATCGTTGCAAGCAGTGCAACGGAAAGAAGACCATTGTCGATCGCAAGGTTCTTCACGTCCACGTCGACCGTGGTGTCAGGAGCGGCACCAAGGTTGAGTTCCGTGGTGAGGGTGACCAGGCCCCTGGTATCCAGGCTGGTGACGTTGTTTTCGAGATCGAGCAGAAGCCTCACAACCGCTTCACCCGCAAAGAGGACGACCTTCTGTACCAGTGCGAGATTGAGCTGGTGACCGCGCTTGCCGGTGGAACTATCTACATCGAGCACCTTGACGACAGGTGGCTCAGCATCGAGATCCTTCCCGGTGAAGCTATTGCACCTGGTATGTCGAATCTTGTGCTGCCTTTCATGTTCGCAATTACTAACACGGTCCAGACGCTGTCAAGATGGTTCGCGGCCAGGGTATGCCTTCCCCTAGACACCACGACTTCGGCAACCTGTACATCCAGTTCAACGTCAAGTTCCCTGAGAAGGGCTGGACAGAGGACCCCGCGGCCTTCGAGGCTCTCCAGAAGCTGCTTCCCGCCCCTTCGCTACAAACCGTTCCCCCCCCTGAGGCTATGACCGAGCCCGCCGACCTCGAGGATCTCGACAACTCTTCCCAGGCTAGAGTCTTCGGAGGCGCTGGCGGTATGGACGAGGACGACGAGGACGGCCACCCCGGTGCTGAGCGCGTGCAGTGTGCTTCTCAGTAAATGACGTCATGTTCCGATGATATTGTTATTACGAGCATCTCCGGCGTGGTAGGGGGAAGGGGGCGTGGGCGAGATTTCTTTTCACAAACCCGTTCGACAGAACGAAATTGCATATTTTCTCCAGTCACGAATGGATGGACACGGTTGCATGAAAACGGTAAATGGGCTCGCCGTTGGGAGACCGTTCTCAGATGGTGGGAATCAACCAGCCACGACGTCTCGCCTAGACGCCCGTGTCGGGTTCGTCGAGAATGGAGGCTGGATTCAAGTGGACCAGCACATAGTAACAGGGAAATCTGGTCCAGCGCGTGCTCTTTCAAAACATCACTTGGCTTCTTTTGCTCGACGGACATTCGAGACTTGGTAGGAAGGCGTTCACGGTCATAGAGAGGATAATTCGCTGAATCGAATTGATGATAAACGTGCCTGAATTGCTTTTGCCCACCTGATATATGCAGAGCTCGCGACGGAAGTTTTGACGCAACTTCTTCCCATGTTTATTCTTTCGCCACAGGCTCGCCTTCTGCCTGCGCTTGTTCCTCGCCCTCTCCCTCCTCACCTTGCTCATCATCACCCCGCTTGCGCAAGTCCTCGGTGTTGTAAAGTAATTTCCTCACTTGCTCGTGAGACATGTCGAACTCGGCCTCACTCACGCTAGCGTCCTGTATTCCCAGATCCTGGGACGAAAAGGCGGCGCCGGTCCATCTGAAAGAGACGATACCATTGGGTGCGGCGTCGTTCTCTGCCGGGTCAATAGTCACCAATATGCTCGTCATTGAGTTTTCGGTAGCAATGGGTGCTACGTGAAGCGGGTTTCCAGGGAGCGAGATGGTCTGTACGTGTGAAAGAGTGTTGTCTTCCGCCAAACGAAGGACGAGGATGGCAGATACGCTGGAGGCTGATTTAGCTATCATTCACTTGGTGTCGGAGATCAGGGTGACGAACCTTTCGCATACTACCAGGACGACAGGCACCTGCAAGCCATTCTCCGTGACATTCGCCGAGAGTAGCTGGGCAACAGCGACCTTGGTAGTCTCCTTGTCGATTTGCTGAACCTGCCCTAGGATATCGAACTTGGAGAGGACCCTGCCGTTTTCCCAGTCCCAGGCAAACAGCTCACTGTCTCCACCTCCCGAGACCAAGACATCCTGGATCGGCAGCGTAAGCGCACTGATGAAGTTGGCGTGACCGAGGCAGAAGCCCTCGATGACGTGTGCGTGCGGCATGAAGCGCGAGACACGGATGTGCTCGTCGCGGTCGGCCGTGATGATATACCGGCGATGCCCCTTTGATGCGAGCGTCAGGGCAGTAAGCATGGAGACGTGGCCGATCTGGAGCGTGTGCTCGAACGTCGGCTGCTCCTTGGTGACATCGCGCTTCGACTTTTGCTGCTCGCGCAGCTGGCTCTGGAGAGCGCGGAGGTTGCTCTTGGAGTGCACAGTGAAGGAGTTGGCTTCCGGCGTGAACGGTTTGGCGGCCGCGGGAGCCGTCTCGGAGGCGGCCTCGGGCTGGGCGGCAGCGTCGGTGGATTGTGAGGCTTCCGATGGAATTAGCGGCAGAGAGTAGACGTCGCCGAATTTGTCTGCGCTCAAGACGGTCTCGTTGTCTGGGCAGATGAGGACCGAGCAGGGACGTTTAGGCATTTGTCTTTTGAATTACGTGTTAAGGCTAACGTACATGACGGTGTAAGTCGGACAACGTACCTCTGGCTCAACTCCTTCAGGTTTCCCCTGCCGTCGTGCTCAAAGACCCAGAGAGACTTGTCATGGCCCGAGATGGCCAACAGGTGACTTCCGTTGCTGGTGGTTGTCATGATGGTGATGACGGGGTAGTCTGGGACTCTCGCAAAAGCTGTGCCGCGGTTGTTTTGCTGGCCGTCCCGGTTATTGCGCCTCATGTTCTTGGTTCCCTTTCTCCTATCTCTTTTCTGATTTTCAGCCTTCTGAGGTTCACTGTCAACAACCATGGCATCGGCATCCTTGGCTTCTTCCTGGGCCTCCTCCGCCTTGCCCTCCTCGCCCCTATCGACTCTCTGACGCTTGGCGGGCGGTCCATCCTCCTCGTTGGCTGGGGTCGAAGGTGTGGGAGCACCAGAGCTCACTTCGATCTCAACTTTGGCCGCAGCAGCCGACGCAGCAGCAGCAGCGGCCTTTTCGACGTCGGGATGCTTCCATGTTGAGATGTGAGCACCGTCTTCCAGGCTGAACGAGTGAATCTTTCCACCCCTGGCAGCGAAGACCACATTACCCGCAGGCTCGAGACAGTTGTAGGGAACCTTCATCGTGAAAACGCGACTTATTTAGAGTTGTCCTCGCTCAATTGGCATGAGTTGAAGTTGCGCCTGCAAGGAACGTAGAACTTTCACTTCAGACTCATTGCATCTGAGCACATGCCCCACCACCGGATCTCTGAGAAGTAAAAAGAGCGGTACAAGTTAACATGTATCTTTTTTTCGACAAAGCTTGGGCCATCAATCTGCCTGCGAGCTGCCCCGCGCTTGTCCTCCTTTGGGACTAGACCCACTCGGTTGCCCTGATGGGGGCAGCGGCGCCCGGCCGCAACACACACCGAAATTTCGTTTGGTGAAGCAAAAAGCTCAAATTCTGGGGACAGCCTCTCTTTTGCCTTTTGCAACATCAACTTTTGATACCCAAATTCCCATCACCAACCAATCCCTAAAATTTCTTTTGCCCTTAAACAACCTGCCTTCGTAAATAAGAAGATATGGGGGGCAAAACTGCGAACAAGGCCGGCTACTTCGACAAGCTCAAGGGCTTGCTCGAGGAGTACAAGTCCATCTTCATCGTCACCGTCGACAATGTCAGCTCTCAGCAGATGCACGAGATCAGACAATCCCTCCGTGGTGAGGGTGTCGTCCTGATGGGAAAGAACACCATGGTACGTTTTATCACGGCGAGAAGCCCAATCGCGCGCCTGCAAGAATTTCTCTCGCCAGCGCATCACTGGCCGCAGAAGAACGCGTTTGCTAATCAAAGTTTGAAATCTAGGTTCGCCGTGCCCTCAAGACCTTCATCCCCGACTCCCCCGAGTACGAGCGTCTCCTTCCCTTCGTCAAGGGCAACGTCGGTTTCGTCTTCACCAACGGCGAGCTCAAGGACGTCCGTGACAAGATTCTCGCCAACAAGGTCGCCGCCCCCGCCCGTGCCGGTGCCCTCGCTCCCGCCGATGTCTGGGTTCCCGCTGGCAACACCGGCATGGAGCCTGGTAAGACCTCTTTCTTCCAGGCTCTCGGTGTCCCCACCAAGATTGCCCGTGGTACCATTGAAATTGTGTCCGACCTGAAGCTCGTCGAGGCCAACACCAAGGTCGGCCCCTCCGAGGCCACCCTCCTCAACATGCTGAACATCTCCCCCTTCACCTACGGCATGGGTATCGCTCAGGTCTACGACCAGGGCAACTGCTTCCCCGCCGATGTCCTCGACATCTCCGAGGAGCAGCTCCTCAAGACCTTCGCCGGCGCTGTCACCGCCATCGCCGCCGTCTCCCTGGCCATCAACTTCCCCACCCTTCCCTCCGTCATCCACTCTTTCTTCAACGGATACAAGAAGGTCCTCGCTGTCGCCATCGAGACCGACTACTCCTGGCCCGAGATCGAGGAGCTCAAGGACCGCATCGCCAACCCCGACGCCTACGCCGCTGCCGCTCCCGCTGCCGGTGCTGCTTCCGGCGGCGCTGCCGAGACCAAGGCTGAGGAGAAGGAGGAGGAGAAGGAGGAGGAGTCCGATGAGGATGGCGGCTTCGGCGGTCTCTTGTATGTTCACTCACCCCCTCTGCGCGTTCTTCCATTGCTGACATCGTTTCTAGCGACTAAATTTGACGGGAAATCGGTGACATTACGGCTACTATCTGGGCTACGAATGGGTTTACGAAGATGCGTGGATCTTGATCGCTGTATAGATGGGTTGCCGGTCAATTAAGCACATCGCATTTGACGGCAAAAACAATTCGCTCTTGACTTCTGGTGATTTGAATATGCTCGTGAGCATTCACTTCTCCGTCTCCCAAAGGTTAGTACTCACTTTTTTCTTCTTCTACAATTCCCCCTCGCTTCCTATGATTATTTAAATGTTCAAGAGCTTTTTAACCCTGATCTACTTGATGTCACACACAATTTCCGTATGAGAGAGCAATTTCAATCATTATCTTTACTTTTCTGCCTCACTTCTACTTGGGTATCATGGCTAACATCCAAAAGCGTACAGGTTTCATTATTTTTAGCCCATATCGTACAGTGACTTTTCCTGCCTTTGTCCATGACGCCAAACGTGATGACCACTATGCCTTAGTCTGAGCTTTTCAAATACCAAGAACCTTTTTCGCAACACTCACTGCCGCTTCAGGTAGATTAGCCAACTTTGCAACCTTGAGTGCGTGACTCTGCCTGTTGATGCCCTTGACCAACTTATGAACGTACACGAACCCGCCGTCCTCATCCTCGTCCACATCTGTACAATACATCTCCACCCGTCCCCGCTCACCGTCGCCCTCGCCGCCGCCCAACCCATCCCGCACCGCCAAGTCAGCAACGCGGTGGAAGTGCGTGGCAAACAGCGTCCGGCACTGGTTGACGGTCACCAGATGATGCAGACAGGCGTACGCGACCGCCGTGCCGTCCTCGGGCGTCGTGCCGCGGCCAATCTCGTCCATGATGACAAAGGACCGCGGCGTCGCGTTACGCAGAATGTGCGCCGTCTCCATCATCTCCACCATGAAGGTGCTCTGGTCCCGGTAGAGGTTGTCTGCGGACCCGACGCGGCTGAAGAGGGCGTCGACGACGCCAATCTCGGCGTAGTCGGCAGGCACGTAGCAGCCCACCTGTGCGAGGATGGTGATGAGGGCGTTTTGGCGAAGAAAGGTGCTCTTGCCTGCCATGTTGGGCCCTGTAATGAGCCAGAGTTTCGCCCCTTGTGAGCCGGAACCGGAGCCGCCTCCTCCTACTAGGCAATCGTTGCGGACAAAGGTGCGGCCTTGCTCGTGCAGTCCGCCCTCGACGGTGGGATGCCGACCGCCGATGATGGTGTGGCCGGTGGAGTTATTGACAACGGGCCGGGTGAGGCCCTGCTCGACGGCGAGCTTGGCAAAGGAGGTGGCGATGTCGAGCTCGTCCAGAACGGCGGCGTTGCGGCGCAGCTTGACGAGGTTCAGCACGACGGCGGCGCGGAGGGCGTGAAAGACGCGCTGCTCCTCCGTGCGGATGCTGTGCCGGACGTGCTCGAGCTGGTGGCCGAGCCGCGTCCACTCTGAATCGTGGAAGGAGCTCGTCGACTTGCTGGAGCTCAAGGCCCTGATGCTGGTGGAGGCACGGGCGGCATCCTTGCCCCTGATGTGGCAGAAGTGCCCGAGGGCCGGAGACCAGCGGAGGGTCAGGGAGGCGGCGCCGTGGCTGTCGCGGAGCGTCTCGGTAAGGGATTCCCTCTCCGTGTGGAGGGCTGTGAGGTCGGCGTGGAGCCGGCGGAGGACGGCGCTGGCTTCGGGTTTCATGATCCACGTCTCGTTGTCATCGGCGTATGCCTCCCGGACCGAGGTGGGTCGCTTCTTCTTCGCGGCTGTAGCGGCAGCGGAGGCTCCCTTGGGAAGAGCAGCCGCGTCATCTTCTGTGCCTTCGTTACTGACGATTTCCTGGGCGAGGGCCATCATCTGCCCCGCCTCGCTGGCCTCGATCTCGTGCTGGTGGACGATGCCCTCCTCGTCGATGGCATCCTTGATGCGGCGCGCGAGGCTCAGGGGCCCCTTGAGGTTCAGGCGGGCCATCATGTGCGCGAGGCACTTGGTCTCGTCGGCCGCTTCCGCCAACAGCTGTTGAATATTGTTAGTGGCATGGATCGTGTTCGCCAGGGCCACCAGGTCGTCTGGGTCTCCTCTGCCGAGAGCGAACTTCTGCACGAGTCGCTGGGAGTCGTGGCTGCGGCGGAGCAGTAGGACCACGGCGTCGCGCAGGTTCGGCTCCTCGATAAAGCGGGCGACCAGGTCTTGTCTGAGCTTGATGGTGTCGAGCGATGTGGACGGCGCGCTGAGCCAGTCGTTGAGGAGCCGGGCGCCGCTCTTGGTGGCCGTCCGTCTGATGGCGTGGAGGAGGCTGCCGCGAAAGTTGCCGTCCCGAATCGTCTGTTTAATCTCGAGCGAGCGCACGCTGTTCTTGTCAATGCTCATGATTTGCATGTTCTCGTGTCGTGTCGGCGGCTGCAGCTTCATGCTCAGCCCTAGCAGCCTCTCCTTGACGTAATGCAGCAGGAGGCTGCCAGCCGTAACCTCACGCCCGGTGAAGGCATCGCGCGTGGCCTGAGGGATTTCGCTCTCTAGCATAAAGGCCCAATCAGAAAGACGCCTGATATCGCCGAGGGAACTGTAAGTGACCAGATGACGGTCCTCGGCGAGGATGGGTAACAGGCCATGGTCGGTCTGGGCCTGGATCTCGCTGTCGAGCACGACTTCTTTGGGGCATATCCTCGACAAGATCGAAGATAGAGCCGACAGATCGGTGGCCTGCGTGTAGAACTGACCGGTGGAAAGGTCTAGCCAGGCGAGGCCCAGGGGTAGCGGTGGTGGTGGTGGTGCGGCAGAGTCACCAGTTGCCGGTGTCACGCTCCAGTCAGCGGCTGAATGGGACGAGTCTGGGGCTCCTGTCTCGTCTACCCCTCCCCCGGGCTGGGCTGTCGTCGCATGGATAGCCAGCACGTAGTTATTGGCATAGGGATCCATGAAGTTCTCATCAATCAAGGTTCCTGGCGTGATGACACGAGCAACTCTCCGATCATGCAACAGACCACCAGACTTGACCTTCTCGGACGCATTATTGGGAAACTCCTCAGCAATAGCGACATAGCGATTCAGGTCCTGGACCAGTATCTTGAGGAACCGATCCAGCTGGAAGAAGGGAAAGCCGGCCTAGTAACCATCACATATCAGACTCAAAGAACACGAGACTAACAGCGCACGTTTTTCTGGTACACGAGAGGAGAACTAATTTACCATGGAAACCGGACCGGCACTCGTCTTTTTCTGAGCAACCTTGAGGTTCAGGAGGGGGCCGAACTCCTCGGCGTGCTCAAAGTACAGCTCATAGAAACCGCCGACTCGCGTCAAGAGCACGCAGTTGTCGAATTTTTGCATGTTGCGGCGCGCTTGCAGCACCACGGTTGGATAGGTCGGGCCCTCATCTTGCACGGGACGGGGATCCAGCGGCAAAACGCCCTGGGGAAGATCGTCCAGCTTCACTTTGGACTTTGTCTTCTTGCCCCTGGCAAAGACGGACAAGTGCCAGCTCCTCCCGCCCGGCAGTCCAAAGACTCCAACCTCTCGGCCGAAGCTGGAGCCGCGAATCACTCCATTACAGCGGCGCAGGCGGAGGTGATGTGCGGAGACAGAGCAAGATCGAGCAGTACTCAGTAATGGGGTAACCAGATCATGACAGGCGAGTGTGGTGAGTGGTCGGGGTAACATGTGAGCATATCATGAATGTGAGCTGTTTGGACGCGATGTTGATCCAAGTTTTTTCTTTGCTCTTGTTGGTTGGCTGGGTTAGTCAGTGTAGGTACATGCGCAAGGGAGCTTAGGAATGTAGTATGGTGCTGTGACGGCAAGCGGAGGTTACAGTCGAATGATGAGATAATGATTCGGGTAAAAGATAGATGGAAACCGGGGTTGGAATGGGCTGAATGGAAATCATGCGAGCGGCAGCGCGGACGTGAATTATCGCGAGATTTTTCGGGACGGTAGCTTGAATCCGCCCGAATCGATTGGTTCCCATTGGGAGGATTCTTTGCAGACGGGACTGGCAGGCCGGCCGCTGTGAACTGTTTGTGTGGAGCACATGGTCCAGGTGTCCGGGTGTGTGGTTCGTACCGCCTCGAGGTGCCTTACTTGTACGTTGAGGTAAGGTAGCATGGCATACAGACTGGGGTAGAAATGGCATGACATGTTCCTGAAGGCTATCGGCGATAAAGAGTTAAACGAGGCCCTATGTGTCGTCGGAGATGTGACGGCGGGGCCTGCTTACACCAACGCAATTACACAACAGACGGGAGGCAATCGGACAGCGGGCAATAACGATTGCCTGCGGATACCTTGGAATCCGACAAAAACTCCAGTCTATTGCAGTGATAACGTAATCATGGTGGAAGCTTCGCCAACCGGAAGTAGGACCAAATAAGAATGGAGTTGCCAAGCGGAGAAGAAACGGGGTTAATGGAGAAGGGGACAGTGTCGGAATTAGGGGTCCTGTACCCGCAGAAGTAAGGTCCTGTTTGGCCCATCTAGACAGATAGAGTCGGTCTTGTAAGCAAGATTCGCGGCGAAAGGGAGGGATGCGTCAAGATCGCAATTGCTGTGAGCGCAAAAAAGCCAAGAAAGGATAGCAACGGTGACGATCAAAGATTGCGTTTGCTGTAGGGTGTTGCGTTTGGGTAGGCACGTTGGTTCTTTTTTTACGGGTACCTGCCTGGTGTGCATCATCGTCTTACGAGACTCTGTTTCGTCTAGCGTCATTCTGTTGGACAGGTCGTACGTAGCAGGGACAAGCGTGGAGGCCCGTTGGAGGAGTTGAAAGGGCCACAATTACAATATGTTGGCAAAGATAGGGTGGTTCAATGGATCATGGTGTGTGGGTGACAGTGCGCTCCTGTAGAGGACGACTGTATTTCTTTCCAGTACTCTCGTCTGGAGGGTGAAGATGTGAGGCCTCGGGTTGCTTTGAATGGAGGTTTCGGGTAGTCTTGGGCCAGAGTTGCGGAACAATCCGGCAGCGCGGTTGCCTCGCTGCAGCAAGAAGGTGAACAGAACACTAAGAATTTCGGGCACAAGAACACAGTGCCTGACATGCCGACAGCGCCTAGACAACCACTGAGAGGAAGCGAACTTTCTGTTGGTGGTGAGGCTGATGCTGTAGTGCATTGCTCTGCGGGCGATGGTCGAATGATAACACCGTCATGTTGAGGTTGACAGGGCGGGGGTCGCATCATACGTAGCGGTCATGGCCATATCGTGGCTCACCGGCCATTGGGATCAACGGACGGCTGGATCCATCACCGTGGCCCTTTTGGGTCTTTTGGGGAGGGCTACACCTATGAGCCTAGGACCGCTTGCAGGAAGGCGGATGAGGGTGGGCTGGAGACAATCAAAGATGGGCAGACGGGCAGAGGTTGCCGCCGCCCTAGAATACCCAATCTCCATTGTGCGGCAGCACCCTGCGTTTCTTGCCCTTTTCAGGGTAGCTTTGCGTTGCCTGCCTACTGCGTAGCTTGACAACTACCACCTGTGTGTACTGTGTGCTGGCGATGTCTGGGCCTGGACACATGGCAGCGGCGGCATGGGAATGTCCGGTTTAGATGGAAAGACATGGGCTGTTGTGTTTTGGCATTGACGATGGATCGAGAAAAGAATCCGCATGCCAGGACCCGACCCGTGTCGCGCGGGGCTGCAAAGGGGGTTCGATAAGGGGAGAGAAAGTCAATATGCACAAAAGTTGGAGTTCCAAAAGGTAAGTTGCGTTGATGTTGTGCGAGTGTGGCTACTGAGACGGCATGGGTGATGATGGGGTGGCTTGGTCTGGCAGCGGCTGCTGGAGGCTGTCTGGAGAAGACATCGTCGGATGTGCGCGCATATGGAAGCAAGGCAGACGATGGGACAGTGCAACATGGGATTATGGGGAAATGGATGGTTCGGATCGTAGCATGCCACACTCATACCAGGCGACTGGATGATGCTTGGATGATAGTCCACCCACCTCACCCAGGCTGGTTTTCGAGGTGAGGTGTACAGATAGTGAGCTTAGGTTGGGCCCGGAGGATTGCGACGACGTGTAAGCACAATAATGCCACCAACTGCTTACCTACCTCACCTGCACCGGATGGATACAACGCTTTTCGACCGGAAGAATGACTTGACCGCCTCTACCTCCCTTTACCTTGGTAAGCAGGCACCTTACTTTACGGAAAGGTAATGCTCTTGACCGGTAAATGGCTGTAAGGAAAGCACAATCCCCTAATCCCTATATCCGCTTGATGGATGAAAAGTGCGACGGACGGAAGAAGGAGTACCTTCGAGAGAGAAAAAGAGGACCCACCCGCAGCTCACGGGATGGCCGTTGTAAGCGGAGTTGCAACAAGTCGGTGAAAGTACCTGGGCCGCCCGCCCTACAGCATCGAGGTACGTGGGGTACGTACCGGGCCTGGCCCCAAAAGTACGGCGCGGTTGCCATTCGGTATCGACCGATTTCGACTCCTTCTCAGCCCATTCCCGCTCACTCTCCAAATTTATCATCAGACCCTTGGCCCAAACATGGCAACATGCGCCGTCATGTCGCCCTTTGCATTTGAAATATCGCCTTGTAGGTATATATCTCTTTTTCAGTGCCCCCCGTTTCCAACCAGTCACCCCTCATTTCCTCCCGAACACTTGGTTTGATACGTCTACCTCGCCTGTCTATCTGTCTTCAGCGGATCCCAACCATCCCACACCCTTATCCGTCTCATCTGCTGCCAACACTACTACCACCACCACAAACCACGACCACTACTATTACTCCCGCCCTTGCCAACATCCACGACTCCTTCTTGGTCCTCGATCCTCCCGGACTCACCTCACTCTATTATCTGTTACTGCCGAATACCTCATCCTACGACTTGTCTAGGACTTCGAATAGTAGACACCACCCCCCCGTTGCTGTCACGAACGTGTTTTATCGATCGACAACAGAGCGAACTCGCTTACACGCCCTGGTGCACTTACAACTTGAACCACAAAAACACCAACTACACCACTTACCACGATAGAGCAACGCTGCTCACATCACAACCATCCTCTATGGCGGCGCATCTACCTACAATCAACTTCAACCCTTTAGCTCCCGTCACACCTCCGCCCGAGCATCTCTCCTTCCGGAAACCTGCACTTCCCCTGTCTGCTCAACTGAAACGCAAGGCCGCCGAGGCCAACATCACCAATGATCATGTCACAATGAAGAAGGAGCAATCACCATTCAACAACCCGTCCATGGCCCCTCCAAAGCCGACGTCGATTCCTAGTGCGAATGCAGACCCGAACCAGCCGCCCATGGATCCCCGATATGTCGCTATGGTTTCACGCATCGCCGCCTATTACCAGCAACGCTGCCAGGCTATCTCCAACGCGCAGCAGCAAAGATGCCAGGCTTGGGCCAACATGCACAGGCAAAAGTGTCAAGAGATGATGCAGGCAGCCATGTTGGTGGTCGCGTGGTACATCCGCGACCGGATTCAGCGGAGACGCCGGAGGCAAAAGAAGCAATTCCGCACCGGCTTGAGGGCGCAGAGCACCCGGTCCCGCGTCACGAAGGGCGAAGGAGTACGGCGCTGGGTCATGAATGTGCCCGAGGGCATGTCATCACCGCACATTCCGGGGCTCGATGACCTCGCTGACCAAGAGGAAGCCCACTTCTCCATGGACAAGGAGGTCCCACCCGACAAAGACGCCAAGCTATTTGAAATGGCCGACAACATGATTAGGAGTCAGTACCGCAAGGTGGAAGTGCCCATCCTCGGCGTGCTAGGCTTTGAGGAGGACGAAAGTGAGAGTGAGAGCGAGGCCGACGACGACTTTGACCAGCTCATGGAGGATGAGCTCGAAGATGGTGAAGTTGAAGAATACGACGATGAAGATTTGGATCTGGACGATGAGGAGGACGAAGAGGATGGATCCGAACTCGTTCACCGCGGTACGGGCACTGGCACCGGAAGTCGGGGCAAGGACTCTGGCTTGTCATCTTGAAGTTGGTGTTTGGGGACCTTTGGTTTGCTTCTTTCTCGGCTTTTTGCTTTTTTAATGTGTGGCGTTCAACGGCGGGCATGGATGGACAACGATGTGACGATTGGATTAGTTACCCTGGGCGATCTACATACCTTGCTATTTTGGCCACTCTGCACGTAGTATCTTTATATCCTGGACCGCGTCTGTAGGAAACAAAGACGAACATTCTTACAAAATTTCAATTTCATCCCATTCTACAAATTTCAGCTGATGAGTGATCATCTCAAGCCTTGAAAAGCTGACGGTTCTCTGCCTCCGAACTTGCAAAATGACAGAAGTAGATGGGGGAAACCTTAAATCGGGGATCGTATGTTGGCGGGCACCGATTTTTTAAATCTCGTGGAACAATCGAACCATCGCTTTTCGCTTACGAACAGCAACCCATGTCCTCCAACCAACTGGGATTGTGCTTGTCTTCCATTGGCGCCACTTCCGTCGGTTGACATTTTCCGGTGCTTTTCCTCTTGCACATGGGAAGTGAAGGAGGTCCCCTTGAAAGAATGTGCCCTCGGACTCTTGAACTGGTGATCTGGTGATCGCGATCAAGCTGCCGCCGGTTCCCCATTTCAATGACAAGCGATATGCGCACTCATCTGCATGTCTCCCACTCCCTACAGGTTGCCCCGGATATCCACCTCGTTCTACCTTACATGCATGCGAAGGCGTACAGAAATGACACCTGCTCTGCCCGATATCCCCCAATGATGTAACCTCTTTTTGTCGTTGTATTGGTGTAACTGTATTTGCGACTCGAGCTCACAAGACCACTTCTTGTCAAAATTGTGGTGCATGATGTTGCGTTTGATGGCTGGACAACTATTCACGAGATCCAACTAGGAGTTGTGAATATTTATGACTTAGTATCCTGACTGTATACTATCTCTCTCCCTCTCTCACTATTTCTATCAATCTGACCCGCTGTATGGACATTAAAGTCGAAAGCGAGTATGGGGAACAATGCAATGTGGTCGACATGGCTATCTGGCTGCGGAGCCCCCTTCATAGGGTTGTGACTTACGGTAGGTTTCTGACAAGCGCTGCGTACTCGCCCACTTCAGGCGCAGCAGGAGCATTTTGGACCGCGATACCTGTATGACCATGGATGAACCAGAGGTAAGCTGCAAGTGCAGCAACCGTACTTGCGTGTTCTGTGCATACCGGCTGGGGGTAAGTGCACTCGCTCGAACGTAATGAAAATATGACTTACACCGACGAAGGTACATTCTGGCTGTCTCCAAATTCCCTCGTCAACATCACACTGCAAGGTGGCATTCGACACCTCACAATAACAAGCTGTGCTCTGCATCGTTTCTTGTTTCCTTTCTCCGAGGGCCCTTATTCCTTTTTGGTGGCCATTCGCATATCCTCATTGTACTCGTCTACCTCATCTCCATCCGTAGCGCTTCTTGCTCCGGCTAACTCAGCCCGGGCGGGTATCGAATCACGATCCTAACACCGGTCTTGTCGACAATCCTCTACACCGTGACCTTCCCCTCTCAGCCGCTGGGCGCTGTATTCGTATCACCACATCGACAAGATGAGGTATGTGAGGTGCTCTCAATGGTGGACGATCCACCGAGCATATTCCGCCCGCTGTTCCGAGCTACTTAGCTTCTCCAAGGGGGGATCGCATGATGGCTGCGTCACCTCTATCACACGCCCATCCTTTGCCCAACCTCCCCGCACTTGTCGCTGCACCGAGCTGTCCCCGCACGCTCCTACTGGCTGTGTTTCAGCGTCTGTCTATCCGTACTGCAGGGGTACTCCCGTGCTCTGCCTTAGCTCCCCCCTCAAGAGCTTCGAGTCCGTCTCTGCTTTCAGACAATCCCGAGGTCAAAGCTAACAAGAACACCCTCTTTTCGTAGTCATAACAACTCCAAAACCCTTAATCAACACCTCAACGACGCCTTCCGAGCTTCCCAGTCTTCAGAAGAACAAGGCGCCGGCCCACCTCCAACTGCTCCGCGATCCGATCATCACCACTTATCGGTGCCCCATCGTGTTCGCCGATTGAACAATCGATCAGCTCCACCTGGTACCGTCGAGCAATTGAAGCAGTCCGAAGACAGGCTACTCGACAGCTTCGCTGGACAGACCACCATGGGTGGCGGAAAAGAAATCAAGAGCAAGAGCTCTTACCCAGCTCTCGCGTCCCGACCTGTCGGACAATGGATCTCAAAGCTCTACAAGGATAGAATTAACCAATTCTACTCTACCGGGCAATGGGAGAAGCACAACCTCCTGGCGTGCGTAACCCCCCACAATGCCCCGTAGTAAAGCTGGGGAACGTCCCGCTAACTGCGCTATAGCATGATGACGGAGGGCACCGCATCGGGCGAACCTCATGTTAAACTGTCCGTTTGGGACGCTCCCGAAACCACTCGACCGACGTTCAAAGACGCTGTTTCGCACGAATTCAAAAAGACCGAGGTGGGCGCCTGGTTTGGCCCATCATGGTCGACACATTGGTTCAAGGTTGTCTTGACCGTTCCGAAAGAACTTCGTGACAAGGACCTGCTTGAACTTCACTGGGATGCCAATAATGAAGGCCTCATCTGGACCGAGGATGGCAAGCCGCTGCAGGGTCTTACTGGGGGTGGCGAGCGGGTAGAATGGATCCTGCCCAAGGAGTTCAGGGACGGCAAGGAGCACACCATCTACATTGAGATGGCCTGCAACGGCATGTTCGGAAACGCTCCCGGTGGAGACTCGATCCAGCCTCCAGATCCAAACAAGTACTTTCAACTGGGACGGGCTGACATAGTTGCTGTCAACCCTGAAGCACGAGCACTTTACTTTGATATCTGGATCATTGGCGATGCTGCACGGGAGTTTCCTCAGGACTCGTGGGAGCAGCACAGAGCTCTCAAGGTTGCCACCGATGTCATTGACGCCTTTGAGCTCGGCAACAAGGAATCGATCGTAAAGTGTCGAAAGATCGCTCAGGAGTACCTTGGCTCTAATGTCGACTCGCACAAGGTCTACAGCGATGACAAAGAGCCTCAAGTCTACGGCATTGGCCATTGTCATATCGATAGTTGTTGGCTCTGGCCTTGGGCTGAGACTAAGCGTAAAGTCGTCAGGTCTTGGTCTAACCAGTGCGATTTGATGGATCGATACCCGGAGCTGAACTTTGCTTGCTCGCAAGCCCAGCAATACAAGTGGTTGAAGGAGTTGTACCCCTATGCCTTTGATCGTGTCAAGACGAAGGTCAAGGAGGGCCGATTCCATCCTATCGGAGGCAGCTGGGTCGAGCACGACACCAACATGCCCAGTGGAGAGTCTCTTGTGCGACAATTCCTGTACGGACAGAGATTCTTTGAAAGCAACTTTGGCGAGCGTTGCCAGACCTTCTGGCTTCCCGACACCTTTGGATACGCTGCTCAGCTTCCACAGCTGTGCCGACTTGCTGGCATGAATCGCTTCCTCACCCAGAAGCTCAGCTGGAACAACATCAACAACTTCCCACACACTACCTTCAACTGGGTTGCTCTTGATGGTAGCCAAGTAATCTGTCACATGCCGCCATCAGAGACCTACACTGCCGAAGCACACTTTGGTGACGTGAAGCGCAGTGTCAGCCAGCACAAGTCGATGGACCAGGACCACACCTCCTTGCTTGTATTCGGAAAGGGCGATGGTGGCGGCGGCCCTACTTGGCAGCACCTCGAAAAGCTTCGCAGGTGTCGCGGTATCTCCGATCAGATTGGCATGTTGCCTAGAGTGCAGATGGGCAACAGCGTCGATGACTTCTTCGACAAGCTGCAGCCGAAAGCTACAGAGTTTGTTACTTGGTACGGCGAGCTCTATTTCGAGCTTCATCGCGGTACATATACCACGCAGGCGAACAACAAGCTCAACAACCGCAAGTCGGAGGTCCTGCTCAGGGAAGTTGAACTGCTTGCCACCATTGCGACGCTTAGTGATACCAGCAAGAGCTACAAATATCCCAAGAAGGAGATAGACGATATGTGGGAGGCTGTTCTGCTCTGCCAATTCCACGATTGTCTTCCGGGTAGCTCCATCGAGATGTGTTATGATGATTCAGACGAGGTAAGTCTTGACGCAGCGGATGTCACCTGAACTATTGCTGACTAGATTGGCTAGCTCTACGACATGGTCTTCAAGACGGGCAAGAAGATTCTTGAGGATATCCACAGTGTCTTTGGAGCGTCCGCCGCCACCACCGGCCGTCTTAGTGAGACGGTCGCCCTGAATACTCTCCCTTGGCACCGCAAGGAGGTCGTCGAAATATCTGATAACGAAGCGGGTGTTGCCTGTGGCGAGGGCCAGTTGTTGACCATTCGTCCCTTCAAGATTTCTGAAGAAGAGCCAGCTGTTACGATTGAAGAAGTCAGCAGCGGCGTCTTTGTCTTACAAAACGACCAGCTCAAGGTCAAGGTCGAGAATGGCACCATTACATCCCTCTACGACCGTAATGCCGATCGCGAGGTGATCGCAAAGGGAGGCAAAGCCAATCAGTACGTCATCTTTGATGACAAGCCTCTCTACTGGCAAGCCTGGGATGTCGAGGTGTACCACCTCGACACTCGAAAGGAGCTCCCGAGTGGCACAACCTCAATTACTGAGAAAAAGGCCCATCGCGTCAGCTTGACTACTCAGATCAAGATCAGCGAAGAGAGTTCGATCAAGTCCACCATTTCTCTCTCCGCCGCCCTCAAGGGACAACAGTCATGGGTTGAGTGCAGTGCTGAAGTTGACTGGCACGAGACTATGAAGTTCCTCAAGGTCGAATTCCCCGTGGATGTCAGAAATACCGAGGCCTCTTACGAAACAGCGTATGGTCTTGTGAAGCGACCTACTCACTACAACACCAGGTATGCTTTTTCCGATATGTCATGACAGAGTTATTGCTAATGACTTGTACAGCTGGGACATGGCCAAGTTCGAGGTCTGCTGCCACCGTTTCGCTGATCTCTCTGAGCACAACTACGGAGTTTCTATCCTCAACGATAGCAAGTATGGTTTCGCCACTGTCGGCAACCTGCAGCGCCTCTCTCTTCTTCGGTCTCCCAAGGCTCCTGATGCTCACGCTGACATGGGAACCCACCAAATTCGCTGGGCAATCTTCCCTCACGAAGGAACACTGAGCTCCTCCACTGTACGGGCAGCCTATGCCTTCAACAGCCCTCTGAAGCTACTTTCTGCGCCCAGCGCCGTGCAGGCATCTCTCAGCAAGAGCCCTGTGAAGCTCACTGGGGATGGCTCCTTAATCCTCGATACCGTCAAGCGTGGCGAGGACGACGAGGATGTATCGCGTGGCGAGCTCCCCAAGCGCAAGGGCCGCAACGTTATTCTTCGCGTTTACGACAGTCTCGGCGGCCAGAGCAAGGGTGTTATTGAGACGACTTGGGACGTCAAGCGCGTTTTCAAGTGCAACCTTTTGGAGGACGACGTTGAGGAAATCAAGGTTGACGGTGGAAAGTTCTCGATTACTCTGCGACCCTTCGAGATCGCAACATACCGCCTCGAGTTGTAGGATGAAGACTTGATCGACTGCGGTCTCGATCACGAGTGTCCTTCGGATGAGGATGAGTATGACGAGGTGAACGAACAGCTCGCCTCCACCTTGAGCGAGATCTTGGACCATGAATATGTACACTTGGGTTAGGAGGCGCTGCGATGGATAATGAAGGCTTTTGGTAGGCGCCTGGAACGTGAATACCTGTACTTCAAAAAACTCTTAAAAAAGAACCAAAACAAAACCAGAATATCTCTCTAGCTCCTTTGCCTACATACGCCCTCCCTAGAACGCCGTGGTGACATGAAGCCTATCAAATCTTCCCTGGGAATAGTAGAAAGATGAAACATCGTTATACAATACATCACTCTTTGCGCAAGCCTCTGCGGTTCGCTCGTCCTTGGGTCCATCTGCCGCATTCACAACGATCCGTCTTGAGGCAAGTCCTCAATGACACTCTCCACCAACTCAATGAGCTCATCAATGTCCGGTCTCTCGGTAGGCTCGACATTGAGACATTTCCTCACGACATCGCGAATGGGCTCGCTAATCTTGACTTCTCCGGCTCCCGCACCGGCGTCCGCCGTGGCGGCCGCTTTGCCCTTCATACCGCCGCTGGTGCCGGTGCGCTTGATGCCCTCGTCGGGGAAGCGCCAGTCGCCGCCGAGGACGCACATGCTGAGGGAGCCGCCCGTCTCGTCGGAGCGAGCCTCAAAGGGGGACTTACCGACGAGGCAGGCGTAGAGGGTGCAGCCCATGGACCAGATGTCGACTTTTGTGTCGATGACGGTGCCGGTGCGGACGTCGAAGAGTTCGGGGGCGCGGTAGGGCATCGTGCTGTGCTCGGCGGCCGTGTCCTGGACGGCGATGGCGAGGGAGTGGGATGTTATCGGGATCGGGGAGGGGGCGATGGAGCCCAGGTCCATTAGGATTGGGTTCGAGCCCGAGTCGTCAATCATGATGTTGCCTGTTTTCGGCCGTAATGTTAGTTCTTGGGCGTCTGTCTTTCTGAAGAGTACATGGGGGTGATTGGGGATTAGGGGGCAACGGACCTGGCTTGATGTCCCTGTGTGCATACGACTTTACGTCCCCGGACCCGGGCGTCTCGCCCTCCATCAGCGGTCGCTGCTGCTCGCTCTCGTCCTCTTCGTCGGCGCCCGCGGCGGCGGCCATGCTGGAGACGCGCTTCCCGCCCTTGTTCTTCTTGCCGCTCTTCTTGCGCTTCGGCCCGGCGCCCTGGTCGTCCTCGTCACCGTTGCCCATCTCCATCCTCTCCATCGCGGCGGGCTGTGATGAGGATTGCCCGCCGCCGCCGCCGCCGGTGTAGTGATGCATCTCCCTAAGCGCCTTGCACACACCGAGAAACAGGAGCATGAGCCTGCGCTCGGGAAACGCGGTGTGGTTTACGAGGTTGGCGTTGATGAGGTCCTGGAGGTTGCCGCGGCGGTAGTAGGGGAGGAGGACGTAGACCGTCTTTGACCCGGGCTCGCCGCCGCGCTCGGTGGCGATGGCGTGGTCGACGCCGTGGATGATGCCCGGGCTGCGGGCGAAGAGGCGGTAGGCGTCGACCTCCTTCATGGCCTGGGCGACCGACTCTGCGCCAAAGGGGCACCTGATCTTTTTGAGGGCGAATTCTTCGGCGGTTTGGGTGTCTTGGACGAGGTAGACGTAGGAGAAGCCGCCCTGTAGGTTTCGCAAATGATTAGTACCATGTCCAATTTCGCGAGGCAGGGAAGGAAAAGCGCGAAGCTTACCTCGCCCAGCAGGCGGAGGATCTTGAAGCTCCGACTGTTGATCTTGAGCGTCGGTGAGCCGGGGAAGCAGTTGAGGCAGTTGCCAAAGGAGTAGAGCACGTCGAGGAATATTTGCGCCATCTTGAGGTTTGTTGTGTGTTGATTGCGTAAAGACGACGGAGGGTTCGACCCGGTATGGTATGGTACTCCAGGAAATTGTCGTCGAGTTCGCGTATGTTGGATGTTGAAGCGCTGGTGTTGTAGACCCAAGAGATTCCGCAGTCGTCCGTTCTTGGTCGGCGTAATGGTGATCGGACACTTTGAGAGAGAGAAGGCGTATTCTCTACCCGGAATTGGGAGTCCGTGCCGAACGAGGTCGGGAAGAAGAGTGTCGTCGATCAAGTCTCGCGATTGAGACTACGCGGACAAACAATTGAAATGACCAGAAAAGAGGATCAACGTGGTCGTATGCTGTAAGATCGTGGGATTCTTGCGTGGGCGCGCGATTGGAGAAACAAGAATCAGGACAGCTAATAGCTTGCCCGCTTACTTGCTGTGCTGCTGCTGCTGCTTGCTTGCTTTCCCCCCGGTAACCAAAGTGGGCAAGAAGCTGACCGGTTTGACGGGGACGCTGACGCAGGTCCGTACTGCTGCGGTACGGTCCACGTCCAGTAGTGCGCTTCCTAGGATCCGCTTTCGGGGAACGCGGGACTCGGGGAGGGCCGTTGTCGAGTCTGCGATCAAGTATACGGATACTCTACCTAGTGTAAAGTCACCGGGGAAAGAATGCGACTACTCTTTGCTTGCCGCAAGCAATTGTGTATGAACCAGATCCCAGAATCACTCTTTTTACTATGAAATCAAAGGAAAAAGCAAGACGAAAACTTTGACATGATCTGAGGCGATGGGAGAGAAACATCAGATCAACTACCTTACCTTACGGAGTAGGTACCTCAAAAAACGTGCCGACCACCCAGTCCCAGAGCTTGCTTTGGAGTCTGTCTGGGCTGCGCCCTGCTGAAGATTGGAAGTACGAATCCCCCGTCGTGCGCAAAGGCCGTGAAACGCCACCGGGGACCCTCTGAGGTGGAGAAACGTGGAAGGGCACACACTGAACAGCGGTATTGAACACCAGAGGCCCCCCCAGCCGGCAGCGACGGGAAGACCCTTGTCGTCTGAATGCAGCCCGTCCTCTGGGGACACTTGGTGATATAAACTTCTCGGCCGAGGAGCTTCACATCCCATGAGAGTCTCCAGTCAACAAATCACCCTCTCAACGTTGTTCATGGGTGTCTGCAATGGATTCATTATTCATGTTTTGAAGGTCTACTACTATTATTGTTTTAGAAACCTCTCAGGGTGAAGTGAATGTCAACAAAGCAAGCCAATGACCTCATGCCACCATCCCCTGCTGTCGATTGACTTCAATATATGCGAATCCAACTCCTCGAAACACAATTCTCATCGAGCTGTGGTATCATCGCTACAAATGCTATCACGAACGAAAAACTTCCATCGCTCAAGCCGCCCTTGAATCCTACACAAAATGGGAGACAAAGTACTCTGACTCTGAAAGACCGGTGGCCATGCCCTACTTTCAACCCAAAACAACGCTTGCTGTCGAGATTCAAAGTCCATCCGCCTAGAATGCATCTTCGAATGGACAATCGACGCTTTCGTGTCCATCTCTCTCACACAAGGCACACCACTTGGAGACGTCGACAATCCCGCTCTCCTTTCCAGCGACAGGGCCGGAATCCATCGGGTTCGGGAAGATCTTGACAGTCGGCGGAGGAGCAAGTGGCTTGGACTTGACTGGCGAAAGTGGAGCCGGCTTGTCCTCAGCGGGAATGGGCTTCAGGTCCTCCTTGATGGCCTTGCCGGCATCGCCGTTGGTCTTGCCGCCCTCGTTGCCAAACATGTTGGTGCAAGTAAGGATATCGTGTCCGCCAGTCTCGCAAATTTCGCACCAAAGAGTACTATTATCCGTGACTGACGAGTAGGCGTCACTTTCGGGCATCGTGTCAAGTGTACGAACACGCTTGTGCGTCGTCGTGGGAGACTGGGGCTCGCTGTTGCGCATCAAGATGACGGTATCTCGAGAATCGCGCAATGAAGAACGCTGCGCACCGCCGTTGGCCAGAGGTCCGGTGAGCTGAGTCGCGACGCTTCCCCTACGAAGTCTCTCCACTTCCCGCTCAAGCTCCTCCTCGCGACGGCTCTTGTCTTTCACGACATCATTGAGCTCTGCCAACTCGAGCTCCAGCCTTTCACGAGCCATCGCGTTCTCACGTACGGAGGGGTCCTCAGCTTTGTCGGCCCCAGGAACAGAATCGCGACTGAGAGAGTGAATGATCGCCTTAAGACCCCGAATCTCATCTTCCTTCTGCTCCAATTCCTTGGAAACGGAGCCACGGTCTCCGTTGCTCGGACCCGTGGTGCCGTTCATTCCGGCTGAAGCCTTTTCGCGCTCCCTGCGCAGCTCGGTTCGGGTGCGCTCGACCTCACCACGGAGGAATTCAACCTCCCCTCTTGCTTCCGCTTCACCGCGTCGTGCGTCTTCGAGACCCTCTTCGAGCTCTTGAACCAACTCCTCGAGCTGCTTCAACTGACGAGCAACCGAATCTACGTCATCCGTCCGCGATTCGAGCTCACGCATTTCCATCATCAACTCATCGATGCGCTTTTCGTACACTCGTTCGGTTTCGGAACTAGCCATTTCGAGGGTGTCGATGGTGCTTCGGAAGTCGGCTCGGTGTGCGTCGAACTCGGCAGTGAGCATCGCAATCTTCTCATTCTTTTCTCTGACCAATGCGCGAAGTTGCATCGAGTCCTTATCGTCGAGACTGTTGCGCTTGGGTGCTGACAGATCCGAACTCTCCATAAGAGTCTGAAGCTCGGTTAAACTGCTCTCCATCTCCGCTAATGTAGATGCTTGATCCCTCAACTGCCTTTCACGGTCGTCCAGTTGTGCTCTAAGCCGGTCAACCTCGTCGTCGTTCTGAGCTCGTGATGCGGCCCTTGAGCCGGCTCCAGCCCGCGACGGTACTCTGAACTTGGAGCTGTACGAAGATACCGAATTGGTGCTTCCGTTGGTCTGCGTTCGCTGCAGAGTGGCTGGTGGCTGGGGCATCGGCTCCTCGTCAAACATTGACGTTTGGCCAAGGGCAGAGGCACTGCGCGGACCAACACTTGGCTTCCTATCCAATCGTGAACCTTTGCTCGGGTCTCCAGCCGTTCCACGAACGCTCTGCGCGAAGCGGTTCGGGGCGGGAGAGCTGTATTTGGAAGGCACCTTTCCGGGCGTCGCCAGTGATGGTCTTGGTCCTGGGGTCATCTGTAATTTTCGTACGGGTGACTCTGGGCGTACAGAAGGCCTGCTCATCGATTTCTTCAGTTGAGGACTGACTGATCGGCCGGGGGCAATGCCAGGGCCAACAGATTTGCTGAATAGCGGCACTGACGGCGTCGGAGGTGTGTTCGTGGAGTTCTGCGTGCCGACCTTGAGACCGCCCACGGTGCTGGCTGTGGGAGTGTGAGGAAACGAGCTGGAAGACGAGCCAGGAGGAGAGTCTCGTCTCACGGCTTTGTTGAGAGGGAGGAAGATGCCTGCGCCAGGAAGAGTCGTAGTAAAGTAGGAAACACTAAATGCAGTCAGGCGCGAATGCTATTAACAAGCTGGTTGGGCGCAAACTTACCCTTCTACTTCGCCCGAGTTCTTGCCCCGCTGGGAGAACTCGGGATGCAGCTCGACACCAGCAAAGGTGCCCTTCTTTCCATCCACCGAACCAATAAAACGGACGGTGCCTAACATGTTGCCCGGGACTTCAACGACGTCACCGAGAACGAAGTCGGTCCCGGCCCTACCGGGCGTGGCGGGTGGCATTTTGCGATCGGGCGACTCGGCTAGCACGCTGTTGTAGGCATAGGACTCGCTTACATCGGGGATCGAGGCGAGAGACTTGGGAGTAAGAGCAGCCAAGGAGGATTTGCGCGGGAGCGATTGATGCGAGGGCGTAAGTCGCGAATGAGTGTTGTAGAGGGAATTAAGACTGGGAGAGGAAGCGGTTGTGGAGGAGGCGAAGTTGCTAGTGAAGCTGGTAGCTTTGCGAAGAGTTCGCGGCGGGTGGGCAAGACTTCTATGGGTCGGCGCGTATGCGGCGGTCGCTGTTGTTGTGGTGACGGACATGATGGACAGTCAGGTCGGGTCGATTTGGGGGTTTAAGGCCAGACAGATCCAGAAAATTATTGGGCGCGGGTGCTCGCGTGCAAGGTGCCGGCCAGTAATGCGACCGCTAGATTGCGCGCTGGATGGCAGCTTTACTGGCCTTGGCTCACTATTAGGCGGCGCAGGTAAGACCAGGTTCCAGGTTGTGGTGGTGTTGACTCCCGAACGCCCCACTCGTCGCCCGCAAGGTAAGGTATCTTAGGGCCAACGTCAACTAAGGTTGCTTGCCTTGGTCGCACTTGCAGCCGAACAGCGAATGAGAGGCGCGAGGCAGGCTGTGTTGGGCGACAGAACGGGAGGGTTGATTCGTAACTATCTGACAGCCTTGGGTGGGAAAAGCAAGCGCAAAGACGTGGCGGACAGGACAAATTTCGGTCGATTGGGAGGTAGGTGGGAAACTGGCAGATAGACAGGCGGACGCTATACCGAAAGAGCGCTAAGAGCTAAAGAACCGTGAGGTGTGATCGTCTTGGGGCCTTGGGCGTGTCTTTGACGTGGAGAATGATTTGTCTCTAACAGTCGTTGCGAGTCCGTCTTTCAATGAGCTTGGCAGATCATCTGGCAGCTCCGAACAGCTTGACCAGCGCCGACTGATACCGGGGGTTACGTATGAGTTGGAGAGAGAGCGAAAGAAAGAGGCCCGGGCAAAGATACCGGGGCAGTCGACAACGACGGCGACGATGAGAAGACGAAGGACAAAAGAAGCCCAGCACAAGTAAAAGAGGAAAAGTGGTCGCCAGACGAGGGGCTTTTTGTGACGCTCTGAGCCTCCTTTCCCCTTGTGAGCCCTTGTGAAAGAGCACGGCCGTCCTGACTCCTTGGGATGGGGTCTCAGACGTTGACCACTTTTTGGTTCAGCTCTTTGGGTAAGGATCCGTAGACCAACGAGATGCAGGGGTGATGGATGTCAAGGGGAGCTGGAAATGGGTTGGTGATCCGTCAGTTGGAGTAGCGTTACCCTTGCGGTAGGATCAGGTACTGTGACGGAGGCGTATGGTCGTCGGAAGGTGGTATTCTTGGGTAAAATACTCAATACTCTGTGATTGAGGTGAGGAGTGAGGAGAGGTAGGAGCCGTAGATTCGCAAATGAGGTGGAATGGCGGGATGGGGGGATGCAAAGAATGACAAGAGCAAGACACATACGCGGTGGCACACGACCTGGGAAGGAAGATGCGAGACAGACGGAAGACTGGAAGACGAACGATTGGGAAGGAGAGAGCTATATCTGAGTTGAGACGAGACCAAACGAGCAAGACTCAAGTGCGTCTGTGTTGGTCTTCTTGGTTTTGGTCTCTTCAGGTCGGGCACATTCCACAGCCGTCTCTTTGTATCGCGGAGCAACAGCTCAGCTACTTGTTTACGTGGATCCAAATTCAGTCAGTCACTGGACAGGCAGCTTCGTCTACGGAGTACCTTATGTACGGCTACCAGGCCTTGAAGCTTTCATGAGGTGACGAGGTACCTAAAGGTAGGGGACCGAGTAGATGCTCGCCTGCAATTGGGCCACCAGCCTGCATCGCTCCTTCATCTTCCCCATCACACATCGTAGCGCGGCCGCAGATCTCACACAAGAAAAAGACCCTGGAACGTCGAGAAGGCACAAAAGAAGACTCGTCAGTGGCCCCAGCTGCTCCCCATTCCCCTCGCGGTTGCCATGACGCTGTCGTAGCTTTGCATCGTCCGAACCGGTGGCTGCTTAACGCTGCATGCAGACAGCGGAGGTGGTAGACGCCCAGCCCAGCCCAGCAGGGGCAGCTTGACCGCCTGCATGCACCTCAACGTGTTCGCCGTCTACGGCGTACAGAACCTGTCTCTCCCTCACGCCGCCGTTGCTCGTTGCCATGCAGCGGGTGGTTCACCAGCAAAGCTACTCACACCATGGGTAGGAAAATCTGCCTCCTCTCATCTTGGTGGTGTGCTTCATCGAAATTTCTGCAGTCACACATGGACCCTATCATCTCTGAAAAGCAATCACTATCCAATGTGTCAATGTAACTTACACTGTGAGTGGCGTAGCATCAGAGTAATTATTGCGAGCAACCACTCACAGTCCAATATCGCCGGGCAATCTTACCTTTGGCTTGATGCACGAGTTCGTTCCGTCTGCGCCTCCCAAATTTAGACAGACACCGGTCGAATTCTGATGGATTTGGAGGGTCACATACCACAACAGATGTTACCTCATCAGGTCCCCTCATCCCGGCAGCCCGCCCGTGAGGACCTGTTCATCCTCAACGGCCGAACCGAATCAAAAGTAGCCAGGGGATGAGTCGTGTTGTGCTTCCGAGCATTGCGGCATTGCTACTGTCTTTGGCTCTCAAAACAGAAAGAGGCTCCAGGTTATCCGTCGAAAAGAAGATGGATCCCCCTTGCAGCCCGTCACGCGGCTGCATGATGCGAATCAGCACCAGTTAGGAAAGGGCAGCGTCGCATCGAATCCGCCAAACGGTCGCTGCTGACTACCGAGTACGGATACAGAGTACGGATACACTGGAGAAGTTGAGAGAGCCCGCATTCCGGCTCGTCACCAAGTTGCCCGTATCAAACCCTCGCATCAAGCTCAAGTAAACAACATTGATTCGAGTCAGACCGGCGCAAGTCATATTCAGCTTGTTCGTCATCCAATGCATCATTCCCATTCGATATTTCAACTGAGAGCACTCTACGATATTTACTCCACATGCTTTCAAGAACCGATGAACCGGATGAGCCGTGCTAGGGCCGCCTGGTCGGTCGAGAAATGGGTACAACGTACGAGCCGACGATGAAAGACGGGTCCCGGGGTCTAGTGTCAAAGCTTCTGGGAACAAGCCTCCGAATCGGGTGCAGACAGCAGGTGGGCTTGACTGGTGTCACAGGGTGCACCGGTTCAGTGCGTTTACGCGCTAATTTCTTAAAGCTGGACTCCGGAACCTGGGAGTTCCTCAGGGCCCAAGGGCATCCATCATCAGACGAAATCACCTAGGTTCGCGAATCTATCACCTTGACCCCTCGGTCCATCATGCACGACAGGCGGCGGGGTAAGAGCGGCAGTTCATGAACCAAGCTGAGGATCAAGTCGATCCTCTCTTTTGCGTCTCATCATAAGTCCATCGCTGGTGTTATGCTGCTAAGCTGGCTGCACCGATGCAGGCTGTTGCTCACGGAAGAAGCCCACCCCCTTAAATTATCTGGTCGACTCTCCCACCTCCCGGGTCAATTAGACGCGAATGCTGTACATGTGCCGCATCTTGACCCGTGCCTTTCGTCTAACTCATGTCGTACGACATGAGGCTACCCTGCCCCTACTCAATGTCAATGGCTTAAGAGTGTCCCTGACTATCCATCCTTTCGCCGGTCTGTGCTGAGTCGGAGTTCCTCCATAGGGAATCTGACAGCACATCGGCTGTCACTCATTGCTATGTTGATGCTGTCTTCGAACCCATACTTGAGCGTACAATGTGTATTCCTGTCGGAAACTTTCGCGATCCTGCCAGTGTTGCTGGGAGTTTTCTTTTCTGTTTTGCTGGAACCATGCTTGGTGTTTAGCTTGGCGAATCGTGGCTTCTCTCGATTATGTCCTCCCTTCCTATCGGTCTGGTACCGTCGTTGAACACCATTGCCTCACGGTGCTGCCGCCTAAGACGCTGTTCTTCGGCCGAGTGCTCTCGTGTCCGAGGGACTTGCTCGACTGCTAGCAGCGCTTCCGCATCGTCATCAACGTCTGCATTGCACAATGTGGACTGTAAGGCAATGGTGAATCCGGCCAAGTTGGTGTCCGGGTTGAGGTCGAAACTCGTCTTAGCGGCAAGGTTGCAGGCGAGGATCGCCTTTGCTCCCTGGGTAGTGTGTGCGATCCTCGTAACAATGTCGACGATGCGGTTATTCTTGTGTTCCATATAGTAAATGAAGTTTTCTTGCCTTTCGGCTTCCGTGTCCCCCCAATGCTGTTTGGCCAACCACTTTTCCACAAACTTGGCCTTGACCAGCATGTCGGCACCGTACTTAGTGATGAGCTCGAGTACGAACATGAGGCAGAACCTCTCAGCCATATCGCGAAGGTAGTATTCGTCCCAGTATTTGTCGTCGAGTTTTGTTTGCTCCGTATCGTCGAGACTTAATTCGAGGGATCTGACAAGGGCAGAGTACGCTCTCCATGTGTGCAACTTCGACAGGCCCTCTGCGAAGTCTACAAGTCAGTCAGCTTGTCCGTCTTGCAAAACAAAATTGCCTTGCCTACCGTTAGTCTGCCCAGTAAGCGTTGCCAGAGCACGAAGATTCTTCATACGAGAATCGTAGTCCGGTCGCGTGATGCCGTAGAGGAGCTGTCGCACCGTACCGCTGTCGTTAACAGCACGGTCGCAAAGTATTTTGACGGCGACATCCCGAATGGAGAAATTGGGATGGCATAATAGCTTGTCGAGAGTATCAAGGCCAAGTGCGTCTTCTGTCTCTTGAGTGATGTACTGCGTTTTTGGCGGAGTGACTTTGACTTCGTTGTCGTCGCGAATGTACGTCAGCATCTGGGTCATCATAGTGACCAAGCCAAACGTAGCGGCGCCAATGCCAACGAGGATGATGCGCTCATCGCGCATAAATGACATTAAAGTCATGTTTTTTGGTTCTTGAAAACAACTTTATGGAGCATGGTCGCCTATTGATTCTCAAGCATTGAGCTTTCGCGTGTGGGAAACTCAAGGCACACGGCTGCATGGAGGATGTAGCTTGTACGATGATGGATGCTCGGAGCTCAAGCCATAGCATCCATGGGTTCTGCCTTGCGCCACCGCCCACCTCAGTCAATCCATCCCCACCATCCCGATAAGATAAGCATACCGTCCCGCTCAAAAAATTTGGGCAAGTGCGAGGACCGATTTGCTTTTTGATGGAGTTTCGTGCCTCAGCGACAACAACGCCGAGTATCAGTTACGCTCGACAAAATGGCCGGCTCACAACTCAAGCGGCTCAAAGCCTCCCTGAGGGAGCAGGGAATTACTGGGCCTCAGAAGTCTAAGAAGCAGAAGCGCCAATTTGCGCAAGACGAAAAGGCCAAGACTGACAAGCGTCTGCAAAGAGGTGCTGCCTTGGGGCAAATCAGAGAACAATTCAATCCCTTCGACCTGAAGCACAACCCACGAGGTCCCAAATTCGACATTACAACCAACAGGCCTCAGACAGGTGCCGCAGCAAGAGGAGTCAATGGCCGTCCTACCGAGGCCAAGTCTCTGGGCGAGCAGAGGGTAAGACCACACCGCCGCTCCTACGCAGCGGTATGTGATGCTAATGATTTCGATAGCGCCGAGAGACCCTTCTCATCGAGATGCAAAAGCGTAATAAAGTTGGCGGTATTCTTGATCGTCGATTCGGTGAAAACGACCCCTCCTTGGCCGAGGAAGACAAGATGCTCGAACGTTTCGCCCGCGAAAAGCAGAGATCACACAAGAAGACATCGCTATTCGATCTCGAGGAAGCCGAGCCCCTGGGCGAATTGACACACATGGGTCAGGCTCTCAACTTTGAACATCATCCGGATATGGCCGACGATTTCGACGAGGACGACCTTGGCTCAGACGACGACAGCGACTCCTCCCTTTCCGCGAAGAAGAAGCTCAAGCGCCTGCGCGAAGCTGGTTTCGGTGAAGACGAAGAGGGAGCGGATGATGAGCCGGACAGGAAAAAGTCCAAGAAGGAGGTCATGGAAGAGGTCATTGCGAAATCGAAAATGCATAAGTACGAGCGACAGATTGCCAAGGACGAGGATGAGGACCTGCGGATGCAATTGGACAAGGAGCTGCCAAACCTCCACGCTCTACTTATGACCCATGGAAAATCGGATGGGCAGAAGAAGGACGAGGGTGGCAAGTTGATTGCTGGAGTTGATAAGGCAACTTTCGACAAGGAATTCGATTTGCGCCTGAAGAAGCTCGTTCAGGACCGCCGTGCAGCCCCAACAGAGCGCACAAAGACCGACGAGGAATTGGTGGAGGAGGAATCCAAGAGGCTGAAGGAGCTCGAAGAGAAGCGCCTGAAGAGAATGAACGGCGAGGCCATCTCTTCCGACGAAGAAAGCGAGGAGGATGAAGAAATGGAGGATCAACCTGCCGAAGATCCTGCTTTCCAGTGGCTCCCCGAGGAGGAAGAGGAGGATTTCGGTCTCGGAAAGGGTATTAAGACCAAGACCCGCCCGACGGCGACAGAGCTCGGCTTTGACGATGAAGATGACTTCCTCATTGAGGACGATTTGATTGCCAGTGGTTCGGATCTGGAGCCTATCGAGAGCGACGAGGAAGAATCGGAGGAAGAGGAGGAATATCAAGGTGACGATTCCGAAGACGAAGAGTTCACCAAAGGTCTGCTCAACGAGGAGGAAGCAAAGAGCTCTGTGTTTGCAAACGCTGGTGGACAAGGAGGCGCGGAACTCGACAGCTCTGAGCTGCCTTACACTTTCCCATGTCCGCAGAGCTACGATGAACTCTCGGCGCTGGCACAGAAGTACCCTAGCGATAAGCTGCCTACCATCGTGCAGCGTATCCGAGCCTTGTACCATCCGAAGCTGAACAGCGCGAACAAGGAGAAGCTCGGCAAGTTTGCTCAGGCGCTTGTGGACATGATCGGTCACGGCCCACGGACCGACAGCAGCCCATCTTTCCAAGTGCTGGAGAGTATGGTACGACACATCCACTCCCTCGCTAAGATGTTCCCCGTCGACATTGCCAACCAGTACCGTTCCCATCTCGAGGAGATCAGCCAACAACGCCCTCTCGCAGTGCATGTTGGCGACCTGACACTACTGACTGCTATCGGATCGACATTCCCTACATCAGATCACTTCCACCAGGTCGCAACTCCTGCTATGCTTACCATCGGGCGCTACCTCGGTGGTAAGATCCCTCAAACACTCAGCGACTATGCCACTGGTATTTACCTTTCGACACTGGCAGTCCAGTATCAGCAGTTCTCGAAGCGCTACGTTCCGGAGGTCATGAGTTTCTCCCTCAACACCCTGTGTGCTCTGGCTCCCTCAGCAGCCTCGAAGCTTTCTGGCAACTTCCCTCTCCATGAGCCTGCAGCGGGTATTCGCGTCGCAAACGCGCGGAAGACGGAGCTCCGACAGCTCTCGCCAGCTGATTGTGCCAAGTCAGAGGTGAGCGGTGCGGAAGCTGAATCCAAGAAGATTGCCCTGTTGAGCACAACACTTCAGCTTTTGGGTGCTGCTGCAGACACCTGGACTGGAAAGCCTGCTTTCAATGAGACTTTCCAGCCAGCACTTGACATTGTAGCTCATCTGAGCAGCAAATCAAGCCGCTCGAAGTTTCCCGAGGTCCTTGGTGGACACCTCGCAAAGTCTAAGCTCAAGATGGAGCGCATGCTCAAGATTGCCCAGCTCTCAAAACGGCCGCTTGAGCTGCACCACCACCGCCCACTTGCCATCAAGACATTCATCCCCAAGTTCGAGGACTCGTACGACCCGAACAAGCACTACGACCCGGATCGCGAGCGTGCGGAGATGGCCAAGTTGAAGAAGGAGCACAAGAAGGAGCGCAAGGGCGCCATGAGAGAGCTGAGAAAGGATGCCCAGTTTATGGCCCGCGAGAATCTGCGTGCGAAGAAGGCCAAGGACGAGGCGTACGAGAAGAAGTACAAGAGGCTCGTGGCGGAGATCCAGAACGAGGAGGGCAGGGAGGCGAATGCGTACGAGAGGGAGAAGGACGGCAGGAAGAGGGCCAGAAACCGGTAGACGGATCGCGCTTCAGTCTTTTGTGTTATGGTATCAAAAAGTTGATGGGTGCTTTTCGGCATAGTTTATTCCCTTTTTTGTATTCAATACCAGTAGAGGTAGAGGGGTGGAGAGCTCATATCGTGGCTTCACATACATGATTAGGCAATGGGCCATTAATCAAGAATCCATACCCAAACGAACCAGTCGGCGTACGCAGTGTCATCATGAAGACCGGCAACATCAGTATCTAAGATTCCATTGTACAGGTTTGTGAGGTGATTCGAACTTCCGTTTGAAGTGCATTTGTACAGTGTGACTAGTCGTATTCCCACCATCGTTTGCCTGCCTGGCCGGACAGCTGACGTCGGTCCCACACTATCCTAGAACGTGCATCAACAAGCCCTTTAAACATCCTTCAACTTCAATGTTACGATTTAAGATCAAGCTGCCGTCAATATCACAGACGTTCATCTAAGGAGTCTTCCCAGTATCACGACTCAAACTTTGGCCGGCTATTCATCGGCCTTGAATTCCTAGCTCATAAGCTCTGGATTCAACGCACCAAGACTGAGCCTCATAAAACTAAAGAACCACCCAAACCACGCTTACACGGCCTCACTCACACCAAATACAAACCCAATACCAAGCACGCGAAGCTCTGCATCCACAATTCAAACGCAACCTATACACAAACTCCAGGTGGGCTGGCCATAGTGCACCCCCACACCATCGAGCAGCAAGCCATGGCAGCCTCCGACGATGAAGACGACTACATGAACATGACATTTGATGAACCATCCACCTCCACCAAAGCAAAATCCCAACCAGAAACGTCTCTCCAGCGCCGCCAGCGCCTCAAACGCGAAGGCGAGATCCGCGGCCGGCCCAAGTCCAAGGAGGAGCTCGCGGCCGAAGAGGAAGCGGCGCGCGAAAAGGCGCTCTCGCGGTCCCTACTCGAGACGGCGGCCGCCAAGAAGAGTAAAGGGTTCGCGATGATGGCCAAAATGGGCTTCAAGGCGGGCAGCGCGCTAGGTGCAGATGCTGCGGCCACAGGCGGCTCTGGTGCTGGCAACGATGCCAGGACGGAGCCGATTGCCGTCGAGGTCAAGGCGGACCGGGGCGGCATCGGGATGGAGAGCGAGAGGAAGCGGAAGTTGAGGGAGGCGGCGGAGAGGATCGAGGAGGAGGTGAGGGAGGGGAAGAGGGTAAGGGTCGATCCGTTGGAGTATCGGGACCGGGTGAGGATGGAGAGGGAGGCGGCGAGGGTGCAGGCGCAGGTGTTTGCGGCGCAGCGGGTTTCGGAGAGGATGGCAGATGAGAAGGAGGGCGAGGAGGAGGCCGGGTTGCTGGGTGTCAACGGGGCAGCAGACAGCACAAGAAATGGTGACGATGAGGAAGACGGCAGGAAGGACAAGACGAAGACGAACAAGACACGAGTGTCCGGCGCGGCGTCGAGACCGCTCAAGTCGATCAACGTCCTCTGGAGGGGCCTCGCCCGCCACCGCGAGGAAAAGGAGCGGGACCGCAGGATGAGGTACGATTTGGAGCAGAGCCTGTCGCGGCTGCCGACGTACGAGGACGACGACGAGGACGCCGACGACCGCACGGCGTTGGGCAAGAAGCAGGTCGTCTACGTCACCGCGGAGGACCTGGACGAGGAGGATCCCGAGCTCGACGAGTTCAACGAGCTCGAGGACGTCGAGAAGCTAAGGCGGCTGGTGGAGTATCTGAGGAGGGAGCATCGGTACTGTTTCTGGTGCAAGTATACGTACCCGGACGATGAGATGGAGGGGTGTCCTGGTGTCACGGAAGAGGATCACGACTAAGTTGGGAAAACATTTGTCTGCATGGTATCATAGTATCGGGGAAGTGTCATGATGAGTGTCATTATAATGTACAATATCTACATTTTGATATTACAGAGAGGATTTGTGGCGTCTAGCCCCTTCCTTTACGTGCCAATATATCGTACACGCCCATTTCCTTGGCCACCATCGACACCTGGCCGTTCGCCAGCTCACCAGCTTCTTGCATATACGCCGCCTGCAAATAGGACGAGTACTCCTCGCCACGCTGTTTTTGGGTCATCTCATCAAGAGTGAGAGATCCTCCGATGGACTTCTGGCGGGTTTCGACGTGCGAGTCAATCTTGCGCTTAATGAGGCGAAGCTTCTGTCGCGCCTGCGTCGTCTCCCAGGCCAGACTTGTAGTCTCCATCATCATCTCGAGGGCCAACACCTCGGGCGGAGTGAAGTCAAAGACGGCCTTAAAAGCTTGGAGGGCAACGACGATACCGATTTTGTCCTTGAGCCGGCGGAATGTATGGAGGATCTTCCTCGCGATTTGCCCATCGAGACCGTCTGGTTTGAACACAGACGCGAAGCGAACCATTTCTGCAAAAGTCTCCCGTGTAATTCTGGTTTCGTTGACAAGCTCATCGCCTGCAATGTTGTGCAGACGGTTAGCACCAAGCATCTTCCACAATGCCATAAACGTATAAGGATCAGGTTTGACCTGACGGTCATACACGAGGGTCTGGTACAGCTGGCGCGCTTCAAAGATATTGCCGTTCTGTGAGTGGGACTCTAGTAGCTGGTTCATCATGAAGGCGTCCGGGCTGATTTCTGCTTCTCTGAAGGCGTCCCATAACTTGGCTAGTTCGCCATGGAGGCTTCGAAGACGATAATTCTCCGCAAGTAGAGAAAACGTTTCGAGCGTGGCCTTGGGCATGGCAGCTGTATGAGATTTTACAGAGACCTCAACTGTACGAACCGGCCCTTCCATGGTTGAAAGCCGACGACGGTTCTCGACAAACTCTACGCGAGCATTGATCATTTGCCATGCCAGCTTGTCCGCCCTTTCCAAATTGTCGGCGCCACCTGATCTTTGCCAGGCACCGATAAGCCCATTCACCTGAATGCTGGCCGCTTCGATACCCTTGAAACGCATGAATTCGAAGACGCTATGCGCTCCATCGAGGTCTCCAGCACCGATAAGTCGTTTCAGCCATTTTCCGAAAAAGAATTTGTTGCCAATTTGAGAAGGTAATCGGTCTCGTCCGCTCAGCTCTACTGTACTAGAGCTCATCATATCGACGAAGGCTTGTAGAGCGTATTCCGTTTGTCCAGTCGTCAGGAAGAAAGAGATCACCTGGTCGTAGTCCTCGAGTCCCATTGAAGAGCCAAGAAGGTCCCTCATTCGACGGTATGCGTCCCAGGCTTTTATCCTTGGCTCCGCGTTCGGATTTGTTGCACAGCTCCTAATGTACGGTAACAGAATGCGTGGATCGAGTTGGCGCTCGAGCAGCTTATTCACCGCGCGCTCTCCCTGCACAAGATCACCTTGTTGGCAGAACATGCGCACTCCAAGCTCCCAAAACTCCTTGAAGGTGTCTGCACCACTGTCGCCAAGAGTGGACATACATCGCTTCCAGTTATCGATGGCCTTAGCTTCCCATCCGTCCACAAACATGGCTTCGACTGTGACCAGCTGCTGCGAAGGGCTCAAAGCAACCTTCGCCTCGCTCATGTCTCTTGCTAGCAGCGAGAGGTACGTGAGGCGGCTTGGGTTTTTCGCATCGTCAAGCGACAGAATGTCCCACAGAAGGTTCCATACGTCTTGAGGGACATGCGCCCAAGCCTTTGCTAGAGATTGCCTCGCCGCGCCGTACGTCTTCCACACAGTCTGGGCAGTCTTTGCCGTCACATCTTCACCTCGTCGCATCTCTCTAGTCGTCCGGGAGAGGAGCGTATTTAGTCGTACTATCCGCTTTCGCTGGTTGAAGCTCCACACTTTCTCGGGGATCTGCGGAATCGGAGGGTGCCTCTTTCGTTGTGAGGGGTCCACGCGAGCAGTTGCCTGTATAACGCCCAGTGTTGCCGCGTGGTTCTTGTAGTCGAACTGGCTGACGTCGAATCCTCTTGCCTCGAATTGGCTTTCTAAGTCTTTTATGTATGCGTTCAAGCTCTCCAATGTGTCTTCGGGATTACTGGCGTCGCCGAGCTTGTCTTCGAAATCTTTCGCAATCGAGTCGACGTCGTTGATTCCCAAAGCACCCAAGCCGCCCTCATTCCGGAAACGAGAGAGCGTGCGCCGCATATTGGCCGCAAAAGTCTGGTTCAGCTCCTTCTTCAGATCGTCGACGCCACCCATAGATTCTCTGAAAGCATCCTCATCCCCCAGCCGCTCGATCTTGCCGGATTCACCCTTCTCGAAGAACTTTATAATAGGCTCGTCGGTTCTTTTTTGCATCAGTTCCTTGAGAAGGTCGGCGGCTGCTCTGTTCGGGTCGGCATCGGTCTGGGTGGATGGCGTCGGAGCAGGTTTGCGCTGTGTGTTCTGAGCACCCGGTCGAGGCTTGACTCCTAGTTGAGCAATACGGGAGCTATGTCGAATGGTCCATGGCGGCGGGGCAGAAGAGCCCAAGGTTGACTGGCATGACTGGCAAATGAATGTGTTTCGACATGCTATGTCACGAAAAAGAGTTCTATGAGACATAAGGAAACACGAAGTTGGTCAACATGAAGGAGAAAGCGAAGAAAATGGGCGGCTTCAAGTAGAGAGGAAGCTCATGGCAGGTAGAGAAACGGGTCAGATTTTTTGATGGACCCTGAACCTAGGTGCACCTGCATCTGCGCGTCGCGGGTCATTAAGAGCTTATCTTATCAGAGACGTACAAATACCATCTACCGCCTACCATTTGGGGCGGAATCGGCGGCACATCCCGGCAGAAAAGATAATTTTCTAGATCCCACCTTCGTCTGCTCTTTTTTTTCGGCCGCGGATATCACCAGCAACAAACGATCCACGGCAAAATGGCTTCCGCTCCCGAGTACCTGCGGTTCACAGGACACAGGTCCTTTGCGCAGCGACTGATCATATCAACTCTGACTGGTCGGCCAGTACACATTTCCAAAATTCGCAGCTCGTCGCCGACACACCCCGGTCTTGCGCCGCACGAGATTTCGTTCCTCCGTCTACTTGAAGCCGTCACCAATGGCAGCTCCATGCAAATTTCGTACACCGGTACGACCATAACGTACCACCCTGGTCTGATTACTGGAACGATGGCCGGCTTTGGCGCATCCGATGGCGACGTCATCGAGCACAATCTGCCCGCGAACAACAACCGCGGCGTCACCTACTTCCTCCTCCCAATCTGCCTCCTTGCGCCATTCTCGAAGGCGCACGTCAACATCCGATTCACTGGCCCGGGTGTCATCACATCTGCGACTGAGACCGGCGACATCTCTGTCGATTCCTTCCGCACAGCCATCTTACCCCTCTTCGGTCTCTTCGGTATCCCGCCTGCGCGAATCGAGCTGAGAGTGCTGTCGCGATCCTGCCCTGGAAAGAATGGAAGAGGTGGCGGTGGTGTTGTTGAGCTCCGATTCGCCAGCCAGGTCCGTCTCCCGAAAACATTGCACCTGAACCGCAATCCCGGTAAAATAAGGAGGATACGAGGAGTCGCATACTGTACGGGAGTCTCAGCGTCCAACAACAGCAGAATGATTCACTCGGCAAGAGAGGTTCTGAATGCCCTCGTTTCGGACATTCATATCGCAGCGCAGTACGACACAGCACCCCTTATCACGGCGGCCGACAAGTCAAAGACACGAACGGGCATTGGTTTCGGTCTCAGTTTAGTGGCTGAATCGAGCTCTGTCGGAGTTCTCTATTCGGCAGATGTGGTAGCGCCACCTGTGGGCGGCGTGGTGCCCGAAGATATTGGCAAGAATTGTGCCTATCAACTGCTGGAAACCATTGCGCAAGGCGGATGTGTCAGCAAAACATCAGCCAGCACTGTCATGACGTTGATGGCTATGGGATCTGAAGATGTGGGCAGACTGAGGATAGGAAGAGATGTCATCGGAACAGAAGAAATGGTTGGGCTCGCGCGGGACTTGCGAACATTCGGCGCGAGTAGTTGGGGTTTAAGGGACGTTGAAGACGATGAGTCGAACGATATACTTGTTTCGGTCAAGGGAAGCGGTGTTGGTAATGTTGGTCGCAAAATTGCTTAAGATACCAGAATGCGACGGCACAATTGAAGATCAATTGCCATTGGATATCATGATACCATCTAGACTACCTTTCATTCCTCTGGTTGCGCTCTAGCTGTGGTATCCTCCTCATCGCGGACAGTCTCGTCAATGTGGCGGTATAACCGAGGGTTTGAAGCGAGTGACCTGCCGCTCCCCAGTAATCAGTGGTAGCGTGTCTAATAGTGTGAGATATGTGGAACTCTCCCAACTCGCCGTTCCCTGAACTGAAGACGTCGAATAAGTGCATCCCACTGGCTGCATTCGAGGACGAGCGTCGTCTTGAGGGCCTCCTTCTTAAAGGCTCCTGGTCATTTTCAGCTTCGCCGTTGGGCCTCAGAGGCTGGAGCTCCACGCTGTCTGCACCTTCCATGTCCAGTCCAGGTGCATCTCTCAACACCCCCCGCTCTTCGGCGTCGTGATCTTGGGTAGAAAGACCGATCGTCTCTTCTAGTGCTGGGGGCAAACGGAATAACAATGGCCTTACAATTGGCCGTAGCTTCTCTCGCTCGGCATGGACAGCCAGCATGAGACACTGCACAGCCAGTATAATACAGTCGAGAGCTAGAAAAGTAAGCCTCGAGGTTGGTGGTTTCTGCCCGATGAAGTCGACGATGACACCGCCGTGAAGATAACCACGCGCAGCTTCGCCAGCTACAGGTAGGGATGCAAGAATATGTAGCAAGACACAGAGCAAGTTCGGGACAAACACCGATATAACTTGTGACCGGGCCGCCGCCATAGTCAATGGGTAGTCGTCAGGCTTGGGTGTAAGCCAGTGGTGTTGTCCGTAGACACGAACTGCAAAGCGGAAGATGGAGCACCTGCATAATTGTCAAAATATTAGACGACGAAGAGAAAGAAGGGGAGAGTGGCATACTCCATGTAGTATAATGTGCATAGCTCTGCGTATACTAGGGAGTCGAGATTCCGCAGTAATTGGGTCAAGAAGTCGAACTTCTTTGCCAGGCCGGGATTGGTCTTTCGATGTTTCCGCCGTCGCCTTCTCCTAGAACCTCTAGCTTCTGCATCATCGGCGCGGTTTGAAGGCTCTGGACCCCCTCTGCCATCCTCCTGGTCGTTCCCGAAAGGGATTGATCGGCCTGGCAGGGTCTCTGGCGCGGCATCATCGACCATAGCTCGTTGGCCTCATTTGTGTCGGCGGAGATTCCTGCAGCGTGGCGACAAGTGCGGCGCTTCACATACTCCAGCAGGTTGGCAAACGACGGCGAGGGGAAGGGGAGTTGGCTGTGAAGATAAAAGCATGAATGAAGATATTCCCGACCGTTGGGACCGTGATGCGAACAGATGTGGATAAAAGCCGACCGAAGCCAGCTGCAGGGATACCAAGAGTGACGCCACAGCTTGAGGAATGGAAGGTAGGCAAGCTGTCCACGACTCGACGCGGTAAGCTCAGGAGCTAGACCCACTGGCGCGGGCACCTTCTGATATCGGAACAGGAGAATCTTTGATACGAGTACCCCTCCATCCATCCCGCGCAGGGTCCACACTCCCCTCCGATTTGACATTCGCAGTGGCCAAATTTCTGCCAGGAGTTCCCGCCTAATTTACAAGTGCCCCTCTGACTCAACGAGCCGAACATCGACATCTCGACGTGCGAGCCACATATCCAGACAACAACGCACGAAATCATGGCGACGGCAAGCAACGGTCCTTCTGGGGACCTTACATCCCAGATCCTTTTGGCTTTGTCCCAGAAGGATCCCATCCTGTCTGCCGAGCACTTCCCAGAGTTCCACTTCACGGACGTCAAGGCCGCACTGGACCGCCTCGCTAGTCGTTCCATGGTCACATACGAGTCAATTGACCGGGAGGAAGCCGTTCTCGAGGCCGAGGGCAAGCAAATCGCCGAGCACGGCAGCCACGAAGCTCGTGTCTTCGAGGCGGTCCGGAAAGCCTTGGAGGGGTTGACGGTTCAAGAGCTTGAGGCTGCTGTGGGAGACAAGAATGTGACGAAGGTCGGCCAAGGCAAGGCCTTCAAGGAGAAGTGGATCAAGAAGGGCGGTGACGGCAAGCTTATTGCAACTGTATGTTTGTCCGCCCCAAATCTCACCAAACCATGCTAATGCTGTGTGCGCAGGCCGACTCGATTCAAGACGTTACCCAGGCTCAGCTTAAGCAGATCCTAGAGACGAAGACCCACGAGCCCAAGATCATCACCGACTTGAAGAAGCGCAAACTCATCAAGACCCAGAAGGTCATCGCATACAAGATCCAGAAGGGACCTGAGTTCGCATTGGAAATTAAGAAGGAGGAGACGGACTTGACGGCTGACATGATTGCGTCTGGCTCATGGAAGACTGCCAACTTCAAGCCGTACAACTTCAAGGCTCTTGGATCTGACCAGAACTCCGGCGCTCTTCACCCCCTCAACAAGGTCCGCCACGAGTTCCGTCAAATTTTCTTCGAGATGGGCTTCGAGGAGATGCCGACCGACAAATTCGTCGAGTCTGGATTCTGGAACTTCGACGCCCTTTTCGTGCCCCAACAACATCCCGCGAGAGATCTCCAGGACACTTTCTACATCTCGGATCCCAAGGTTGCAGACAAGCCTGGCCCCGAGTCGGAAGACGACAAGAAGGATTACAAGACGTACTGGGACAACGTCAAGGAGGTCCACCAGGATGGCAAGTTTGGCTCAATCGGCTACCGTTATCCCTGGGCTGCGGACGAGGCTCAGAGGCTTGTTCTCCGCACGCACACGACAGCCATCTCCACCGCAGTACTTCATCAGTTGGCTTCCAGAAAGGGACCGGACGGCAGACCTCCCCCGGCCCGTTACTTCTCCATCGACAGAGTCTTCCGTAACGAGAGTGTCGACGCTACGCATCTGGCTGAGTTCCACCAGGTCGAGGGTGTCATTGCGGATTACGGACTTACACTGGGAGGCTTGATGGAGTTCATGGAGATCTTCTTCAACAAGATGGGCATTACAGACATCAAGTTCAAGCCGGCGTACAACCCTTACACGGAGCCGAGTATGGAGATTTTCAGCTTCCACAAGGGCTTGAACAAGCTCGTCGAAATCGGTAACAGCGGTATGTTCAGACCGGAAATGCTCGAGGCAATGGGTCTGCCCAAGGATCTGAGAGTATACGGTTGGGGTTTGAGCTTGGAGAGACCGACTATGATTAAGTACGGCATCTCCAACATTCGTGAGCTGTTGGGACACAAGGTGGATTTGAACTTCATCGAGAGAAACCCGGCAGTAAGACTTGACAAAAACTAGATGATTCGGCATGGGAAAGTAGAAAAAGGGATACGACTTACATGAGATGAGCTTGGGCTGGCATATGTTGGCGAATGGAATACCAATCACGTTTTGAAAGGTCGTACTGTCAAGCTGGCAACCATGAGGTTACCAGGGTGTTAAGACTCAGGCCTGACCTATCGACGATCGTGAGATTCAGCTGCCCCACGGCTACTCTTCCGCAGGTGGACGATTTAAATGAGCTGTCAACGTCTAGCAAGGGTCGGCAGGTGATCCTCATGATAGATTTTGACATTCCACATCGGTGTCATTGGTGTCATCGGCGCCAGGACCGATTCGGCCGTTTCCGAGTTGTTCAGCGGCATTTGCTCGGACTGTAGTTGAGAACTTGAGGCATTGGCCAATGGCAGAGATGAAAAATTGACGACTCCCCGGCACTGAGTGCTAGAGGCGGGGCAAATGCCAGATGTAGCGGGGTTGGTTAGGCCAAATGTCAGATCGCATCCCAAACGGTAAGAAGCTCGGGCCCTCACTCAGGACAAAAAGGTGCGTGCAATTCGACTCTGGCACAGGGTGTGAGACTCACTGAGCACCTCAGTGAAAGCAGAAGCCGGACGGGATGCCGCCCGGCACACGGCCAAGAGCGAACGAGCGAGCGAGCGCCGTGAGTCACTCTTCCAGGACTCCAAAGTCGAACAGTCCTTGCCAGATTGACTGGAGCAGCTGGAGCACGCCCGGGGAATATTGGCAAGTCCCCATGGGTCTCCAACCGTCTCAATTGACTCAATTATGAGGTACCCTACGGATACGTAGGTACATGGAGCATTATTTCCATCCCAAAAGAGTTTGTTTCCGTGACTCAACAGTGCATATTGTCCAAGCTGCTAGTAATGTCTGGGCACCTTGAGCTCAGGGCTACCTACCTTACCTCCGCAGACAGGCAGGAAAGAAGGTAAGGTATGCACAAAGCTCGAGTCGGCTGGGACGAACCAGTGGGAGAACCACCAGCTTCAAATACTCTTTCACTTCAAGACACACAAAAAGGCCGGGGAACGGCTCGGGGCATCTGACGGTTACAGACGAGAATGCGTTGCTGAGAGTTTTGACAACGCTGTAAAACCTTGTTCAGTACCTGCACTGTCAGAAATTTTCGCCAAATCCCAAGCCTCGCTCATTAGAGTGAGGGCGGGAGACACTAGGGTGGTCCCTCAGCGAGAGAGAGATGGATGTGCGAGGGTGTGTACAGTCACTGCGGTGACGCAGAAAGTTGCGATAACGGCGCCCAAGTGGTCCCTGGCGCAGTAGACGGGGTAGCAGACGGGGCCTTGAGGAAAGAGACGGATGTGATATTACCCCAGTTAGCGTCCTGAGCCATTGTTGGGCCCCCCCCCGATCGGCCAATTCAACAACCGCTGAGAGAAAAATTTCCTTATCTTATCACAATTCGGACCGCCTTTTGTCGCTGAAGACGAAGACCGCTGCGACCATCTTCCCTCCCCACAACTCTAACAAAGCTCACGGAAGAGTCACAAACCTTCCCTCCCCGGCGGCCATAATACCTCTTCTCTCTTGGTCCAAAAACCATTCAATTGGCTCTGACCTCGAGTATTCTCTCTCTTCCCCAAGGTCTTTGTCGCATTGATCCCTTGAAGCCTTCACAATGCCGTCGGCCATGTCAAGTTCTTTGGCAGGTCGAGCTCCGGCTGTCCTCCGACATGGTCGCCGAGTCCCTACTGCTCTGACCGGTCGCAACTTCACCCTCGCCGCCTCCAACGGCCTCGCCAGAGCCCAACTCCAGAACAGCAGTGCTAAGCTGCTTCAGAAGCGCCTCTTTACCGCGAGCGCACTTCGTCCCAGTGCCGCGCAATCTGCGCCGAATCCCAAGGCTTATCTTGAGAGCGGTGTGATCAAGCCCTCCGCTGGCGTCGATGTCAAGAAGGTCCTCGTTATTGGCAGTGGTGGTCTTGCCATTGGTCAGGCCGGAGAGTTTGACTACTCAGGTTCGTTTGCTTGCCAACCTCGCGCTCAACGAGTGTAAAGAATGAGTCACAGACACCAAGGAGCTTTCTGGCTAACACGACTCTTCATAAAGGATCACAAGCTCTGAAGGCTCTGAAGGAGGCTGGCGTCAAGTCTGTCCTCATTAACCCGAACATTGCCACCATCCAGACCAACCACTCGCTCGCCGATGAGGTCTACTACCTCCCCGTCACACCGGAGTACGTGACGTATGTCATCGAGAAGGAGAAGCCCGATGGCATCTTCCTGTCTTTCGGTGGCCAGACCGCCCTGAACTTGGGTGTTCAGATGCAGCGCCTGGGTCTCTTTGAGAAGTACGGAGTCAAGGTTCTCGGAACCAGCGTCAAGACCCTCGAGACCAGTGAGGATCGTGACCTTTTCGCCAAGGCCCTCGGCGAGATCGACATCCCTATCGCCAAGTCCATCGCTGTCGGCACTATCGAGGAGGCTCTCGATGCTGCCGAGAAGGTCGGATACCCCATTATCGTTCGTGCCGCCTACGCACTGGGTGGTTTGGGCTCTGGCTTCGCAAACAACGAGGAGGAGCTCCGCAACATGGCTGCCCGCTCCCTTACTCTCTCCCCCCAGATTCTGGTTGAGAAGTCTCTGAAGGGTTGGAAGGAAGTCGAGTACGAAGTTGTCCGTGACGCAAACAACAATTGCATTACTGTTTGCAACATGGAGAACTTCGACCCCTTGGGAATCCACACCGGAGACAGTATTGTCGTTGCTCCCAGTCAGACTCTGAGCGATGAGGAGTACCACATGTTGCGATCTGCCGCCATCAAGATTGTCCGTCATCTTGGTGTCGTCGGAGAGTGTAACGTCCAATACGCGCTCCAGCCCGACGGCCTTGACTACCGTGTCATTGAGGTCAACGCCCGTCTTTCTCGTTCTTCTGCTTTGGCCTCCAAGGCCACCGGATACCCTCTTGCGTACACTGCTGCCAAGATTGGCCTGGGTCACAGCCTCCCCGAGCTCCCCAACGCGGTCACCAAGACCACGACTGCCAACTTCGAGCCTTCCCTTGACTACATCGTCACCAAGATTCCCCGCTGGGATCTTTCCAAGTTCCAGCACGTCAAGCGCGACATTGGCAGTGCCATGAAGTCTGTCGGTGAGGTTATGGCTATCGGTAGAACCTTCGAAGAGTCTTTCCAGAAGGCTATCCGTCAGGTCGATCCCAAGTTTGTCGGCTTCCAGGGTGACAAGTTCGAGGACTTGGACTTCGAGCTCCAGAACCCTACCGACCGCCGCTGGCTCGCTGTTGGTCAGGCCATGCTCCACGAGAACTACTCAGTAGAGAAGGTCCACGACCTGACCAAGATTGACAAGTGGTTCTTGTACAAGTTGCAGAACCTTGTTAACTGCCAGCACGAGCTCGAGGCGGCTGGTGGTCTGGAGAACCTGAAGAAGGACCAGCTCACCAAGGCCAAGAAGCTGGGTTTCTCTGATCGCCAGATTGCCCTTGCCACTGGAAGCACTGAGGACCAGGCTCGCGCTGCCCGTCTTGCCTTCGGCATTCGCCCCTGGGTCAAGAAGATTGATACCCTCGCTGCTGAGTTCCCCGCCGACACCAACTACTTGTACACCACCTACAATGCCTCCTCCCACGACGTCACCTTTGAGGACAAGGGCACTATCGTTCTTGGTAGCGGTGTTTACCGTATCGGTAGCTCCGTCGAGTTCGATTGGTGCGCTGTGAGCGCTACCCAGGCTCTGCGCCAGATGGGCCACAAGACCGTGATGATCAAGTAAGTCTCAAGGATTCATCTACGAAATGCAAAGTACTAACGAAGGAACTAGCTTCAACCCCGAGACCTACAGCACAGACTTCGATACTGCTGACAAGCTTTATTTCGAGGAGTTGAGCTACGAGCGTGTGATGGATATCTACGAGCTCGAGAGCGCTTCGGGCGTCGTTGTGTCTGTCGGTGGCCAGCTGCCCCAGAACATCGCCCTCCGTCTGCAGGAGACTGGCGGAGCCAAGGTTCTCGGCACTGACCCCAAGGATATCGACAAGGCCGAGGACAGACAGAAGTTCTCTGAGATTCTCGACAGCATCGGAATCGACCAGCCCGCTTGGAAGGAGCTTACCTCCGTTGAGGAGGCCGAGACCTTCGCTGACCAGGTCGGCTACCCTGTCCTCGTCCGTCCCTCATACGTCCTGTCTGGTGCTGCCATGACTGTCATTCGCAGCCAGGAGGACCTGAAGGAGAAGCTTGAGGCTGCGGCCAACGTCTCCCCCGACCACCCCGTCGTCATCAGCAAGTTCATTGAGGGCGCTGAGGAGATCGACGTCGATGGTGTTGCATCTGAGGGCAAGCTGATCCTCCACGCCGTCTCTGAGCACGTTGAGCAGGCCGGTGTCCACTCCGGAGATGCTACCCTGGTCCTCCCTCCTGCCAACATTGACCAGACCACTATGGACCGTGTCAAGGACATCGCTGAGCGTGTCGCCAAGGCGTGGCGCATCACTGGTCCCTTCAACATGCAGATCATCAAGGCTGATAACCCTGAGGGCGGCGAGCCTCTGCTGAAGGTCATTGAGTGCAACCTCCGTGCTTCCCGTTCATTCCCCTTCGTCAGCAAGGTCTTGGGCACCAACTTCATCGATGCCGCCACCAAGGCTCTTGTCGGCCAGGACGTCCCCAAGCCTGTCGACCTCATGGCTGTCAAGCGTGACTACCTTGCCACCAAGGTGCCCCAGTTCTCCTGGACCCGTCTCGCCGGTGCCGACCCCTTCCTCGGCGTCGAGATGGCCTCCACCGGTGAGATTGCTTGCTTCGGCAAGGACCTCGTCGAGGCCTACTGGACCTCTCTGCAGTCGACCATGAACTTCCGCATGCCCGAGCCCGGTGAAGGTCTCCTCTTTGGCGGTGAGCTCAACAAGGAGTGGCTCCCCACCGTCGTCAACTACCTCGCCCCCATGGGCTACAAGCTCTTCGCCGCCGACAACGAGGTCAAGGAGTTCCTCGAGTCCAGCACCAAGGGTAAGGTCTCTGTCGAGGTCATTGAGTTCCCCAAGGAGGACAAGCGCGCCCTCCGCGAGGTCTTCCAGAAGTACGACATCCGCGGTGTCTTCAACCTGGCCCAGGCTCGTGGTAAGACCGTCATGGACGTCGACTACGTCATGCGTCGCAACGCCGTTGACTTTGGCGTCCCTCTGTTCATGGAGCCCAAGGTAAGTTCCCTAAATCACCATGACAAAAGCTGTAAGATCAAAATGTGCTAACTTACAAACTTAGACTGCCATGCTCTTTGCTCAGTGCATGAGCGAGAAGCTCCCCCGCAAGGAGGGTATCCCCTCCGAAGTCCGCCCGTGGTCCAACTTCCTCGGCGGCAAGCCTTTGTAAATACCACAAACTTTATTCGCATCTTTATCTTTTCAAAAATTTGGAGTTTTAGGTTAGCCGGAAATGTTCTCGTTTCTACGAACAAAAAAAGAAAGACCTCGAAATCGGCGAAGGGCGATGGTGATATCGGCAAATGGGGTGGATTAAAAAATAAGGAACTTTGTTTTTATTTTACCCCTTTTTTTCTAGTTGAGAAAGAAAAGAACTTGTTTAAAACAACCTCTCTTGCTCTACCCTTCTCTTGATGTGACTTTCAAGCTCCTGCTATATCCTCATCTCGGAACTGGTTCTGGGTAAGCATCGTAGTCATGGGACCCAGTATATGTTGGGCCTTTGAATCACCAAGGTCTTGGAGACGACGTGAGGCCATACTGACGAAGCGTACATCCATGATTTCATGAATAGCCACGTTGGCTCGAAACCTTGTCGTTTGTAGAGCAAATCAACCGCTGAGGTCAACTAGCTGGAAACTTGAAGATTGAAAACACTGGATTAGATGACCAGACCGCTTGTTTGGGTTTCCTATTTGAACCCAGGCCCCCTCCAATCCGGAGGAACTGCTGACTAGGTACCTAAGGTACAAGTGCCTTTGATCGCTTCGACCTGCCCAAGGACCATTTGTGCCTCCCATGCCATTACATGCTTCCCTGATCCCCAAACACCAGGCCTATCACCTTTGGCCAATCGCAAGAGCATGCATTCCTAGCCCTTTCCCATCTGGAATTCTCAAGGGTTTTGAGAGAGCCTTTTCCCAGGGTCCGCATCATCGCTTGATGAAACCCAGTTGCGTCAAACATACGGATTCACAGAGCACATCTCACGAAATTGCTCTGCTTACCGAGGTGGGCGACGCTCGTTCAGCCTGAAGGCAGCAAATCGTTTAGCAAGGGGTTCTTCTGTGGTCCTGGATTGGCGCCCAGATGGCTCATGCAATTCACTGGAAGCGGGATGGCCCTCGGACTGCCGTGGGCGCTTGGGGATTCGCTCACCGGTCGATTGCAGGATCGCCTGCAAAGTCCTCCAGCCCTCGGTAGATCGCAGCTGATAGTTGTCAGCCAGGTCATGTTGCGATGCAACTCGGCATAACAGCGACTCTTCGTCCTAGGATATGTCAGTAACAAGCTGCCAAATGAACGTGATTAACACACCTTGGAAAGAATGCCCATCTGGCGAATAAAGGTGAGCAAGTGGAAGTTGGACATTTCCAAGCCACCTTCGGCGGGTTTCTGACCGCCCGAGAACTTGAGGATCCTAGCGGCCGCAGAGTGCTCTTGACTTTCGCCCATGTACTCGCGGTTCTCGATGGGGAAACCTAGTTGGGTGAAAGTAGGCTTGGACTCATCAGGGAATCCGTGTGTCAAGGTCACGAAGAGATACTCTACGGGGAACGATGGCTTGGCGTTCTCTTGTACATTGGCACCGTACTCGTTGATCCGACGATAGAAAACTTCGGGGATGTATCTTGTCCGGCTCGTGGATCCGTCGTCTTCCTCCTCCTCTTGGACAAGCATCACGTTGGGGTCAGCCGAGGGTTCGATAATATCGGCGCGGACCATCTCCACAGCGTCATTAGAAGCCTGGTATGATGAAATCGAGATTTCTCCCGACTCGTTGCCCGAGACGATGCAAGTGACGAAGTTGGATCCAAATTTGCCGCTGTCGCTCCACTTGGTGGGCTTTGGGTGTTGAGCCTGTAAACGTGAGATGAAGCAGATTTCCTGCGAAGCCAGGAAGTACGAATCAGCGTGTCTCTTGCAAACGACTGATCCGTCGCCCGCTCCAGCGTCCAGAAGGTCAGTAAAAATGACGCCGACCTGCTGCAGCCCGCAGAGTCTTGCGACCTCGTCAACATCTTTCTGGTTTTCCCACGCATCCAATGAAACCCCATCCACTTCATCGATTTGGGGCGGCTCGTAGATGGCCTCAACGACGGCCTTGATACCGAGGGGTACAACCTCATACTCTGTGTACCGGCCGTACAAGATGCCCAATCTTTGACCTCCCGTCTTTCTCCAGGCGTCGATGAACGTGTCGATAATAGCAGGCGACGAAAATTCCACGTGGTCCACCATGCGGAATGGCTGCGGCTGCAAGGTGATGGCGCTCGGCTGGCACTTCGTGCAGATACCTTCAGGCCACTGAGGATGGCCCGAAGGACAGTCGCGCTTGACTCTGAAGTATGGCTCTACAAGGGGCGGGATATAAGAGCTTCCAAGTTCAGGCTTGTTCGTGGCGGAGTTGATTTTCCGCAGATGCGAGTGGAAAGACAGGTACTTGATCTTCTTCTCGTCCAGGTACTTCGCGTTGAACGGATCCAGAGGCATGCAGTAATCACACATGCCCTTCGGTCCGTGCCGGCACATCTTGTGGTCGCGACCTCTCGCAATCTTGCCATCTTTCTTGTCTAATCGATCGTCTAGTGGATGCTGCCTGACAACGTCCCAAGGGTTCTTGATTTTCTCGGACGGCGACGTCACGGGCGGGGGATCGATCGGCAGGTTTTCGGTCGGCAGAATGGGCTTGCCGTTGAGTCGGTTTGAAGATGCCAGAGGGTGATTTGCTTCGGTGCCGTTCGCATCACCGTTGGCTTGACCATCTTTGAGCTTGTAGTTTATGAAGATGAGATCGCCATGCCTGCGAAAGTTAGTATTGTACTCGGGACAGAGGTTAGACACTGGCTCACTTCAGTCCGATCTGCCCAACTTTGAAAGAGGCGATCTCAACCAAGTTCTTCGCATCGCCACCTGTGGGTGCATTTGAAAGGGTTATGGAGTTCGGGTCGACGGTCTCTGGAAGGTTCGGAATCAACTGGAGGGGTCAGTCGGACCTCGCACAGCTTGTAGAACAGAATGCTCTCATACCAGACTTCCTAGGTGTCCAAATGTGTCGTTTGCATCTATATTCAGACGACTCGTGCCGTCAGGCCCTCGAAGTCTCAGAAGCATCTTGGATGGCGAAAATCGAAGCTCTGGAAGGTGTGATCGATGTCGAAGAAAGGTCGGGGGTATAAGGATTAAATAAGAAAATCTACAGAATTGATTTCAAAGTACAGCGCCCATGCCCTTTCATATGTCGTTTCGAAGCTGGTGCGTGAAAAAGGAGACGTTGTAGCAGGGTAAGGGAGTTGGAAAGAAGACTCAAGGTTGTGGCAGCTTTTGCTTTTGCCGTTGCTTAGTGGGATGGGATGGGTTCGTGAGAGCTCCAGTGCGTACCACTTGGCCAACCTAAAGGTGAATCGCTGCAGCTTGCAACAGCGTCATCAAAGGTGGTGCCTTATTGTGGGACCGGCAAAACGACGGAGGGAGGGGATGCACGTTCCTTCAGCGGCCCCTGGCATAGCTTATTCACCACCCAAGCAGGGGCATTTGGGAACGGCCTTACACTTGACACAGTACTAGGGTGGCTTGAGAGGCAAGGTGCGACCGCACAAGCAGCCACACTTGCCCTCCATGCTTAAGGTCTCTTTGTACCCTTGTACCTGGTCCAGGAAGCTGCTGCTTTACCAGAGGCTTTCATCAAGCACCCAGAGGACCATGGAAAAGGGCAGAAATAATTGTGTTTGGAAAGATTCAAATGTTGCACGTCTCTTTGACTTATTCTATTGTCAGCTTCTCAATAAGCCGTAGTCTTCCTGTCAAATACTTGGGCCAGAAAATCCACGGTGCAAGGGCTTAGGTCCAGGGCGGAGTAAAGCAGCGGGACAGCCTTTGACTTTACAGTGGGCAGCCAAAAAAGTGTCCAATGCGACCGGCAAGCTGTCCTGTCACTTTGGTACAGTACTGGACACGCTTCATCAACACCAACGACAAATCGCCTGCAACCGCAAATTCCTTGTCCTTCGTTCATCCTCTTTACTTTCCCACCACGATCCTTACGAGCGCACAATAATCCGCAGCCATGTTCGATGTCGACTGGATGAGCCTTGTGCTCCCTTTCGCCTACCTTACGGTCCTCGGCGGCGTCTTCATGACCTTTTCCACAATTTACAGAAAGCGCAAAGCCAGTAAGTCCTACCGACCTCTTTCGCGCCAAAGCAACCCGCGATGCCGACGATCTCCTCGAAGAACACCAATACTGACCAAGGCTCTTTCATTGCTACAGCTCAGAGCGCCAACCTTGCTCCTTGGTTCGGTCCCCATCTACAGCGCAACATCTACCTGTCGCTGCTGCACCTCGAATCTCCGGAGGAGGGCGCCGAGAAGGCCCCCAAGATCCCCTCCACCGTCATCAAAGCCGCCCTCCTCCGCCGCGCCGTTGAAGACATCCACCGTCTGGTACAGATCCGTTCCGCCAAGCAGGCATGCAGCACATTGCTGCAGCGGGGAAGCGTCGGTGATGATCTGTGGCAGCGCTTCCAGCGCGCAGAGAAGGAGATGGAGGATGAACTGCGCGACGTCGTGATGGAGGTCAGTCCACCTACTCCAGAGCCTAGGGTTCTGGTCAGACTAGGAGACTACGTACTAACGTAATGCCCAGGCCAACGCCCTTGCCCCCAACTGGGGTCAGTCTATCTTCCAGTCCGCCAACGAGATTGCCGCCAACACCATTGTGCGCAACCGCCTCGAGGAGGTCCAGAACACCGTCGAGCAGGAGAAGGCGTGGTGGGAGAAGCGCAGATCGACCATTCAGACCGAGTTCATGAAGGAGCTCGACGAGTCCGAGAAGAGCTCGACCGCCCCGCCTAGTGTCGATGGCGACGCCGTTCTCGTTGACTCTACCGCCTCTACCACCAGCACACCCTCCAAGAAGAAGAAGGGCAAGAAATAAGCGATACAGCCATCATCTCTACTGTACCACGAATCCACCCCATTCACGCATCATACGTCCCCTCCACATATCAATACGCGCTCAGGTGCTCCGCACCGTTCACATTGTCATTAGATACCTCATCCCCCCGGTGTATGGAAAAAGAGCACTCAACGGCTTCACGGTTTTTAGGCGTTCAGGGTCATAGTCGGCACGTTTTGCATCATGAATTGATTGAAAAGCTCTAAATATCTTGATTGACCCACCCCTCTTTTCCCAGACGTGAGTCCAAAGAGGGTCTATTTCTATGTGGATAGCTGTGCCACCAACGCCTCAAAATGTGTTGTGATATCAACGCAATGCCATGCAAAAAAGCAAGAAGATCAAGCAAGATGAATCCCAAACATCAAATAACAACCGTCATGATCTCGAAGATCACGAGTACCACGGCATCTTTCTTCTCAGAGCCTCCTCATCCTCGGCTAATCTCGCCTGCCGCGCCTCCTCCATGATCTGCTCCTCGGTCTTGATACGTATCCGAATGGGAGTCTCACAGCCTCTGTGGCGCAAAACACGTCAGTCCATGATTCTCATACTTGAACAAGACGTCGCCAACGATCAAACTTACCTAAGACCGATAAACTTGCCAATCTTCCTGCGCTTCTCTTCGAGCGTGAGACCCGACTGCCAGGTGATGGGGCAGGGGTACTGTCCAGACCAGGGCGAGGGGCTGCGCTGGTGGTAGAAGCGCGCCAGGTCGTCGAGCTGGTCCTCGGTGAGGAGCCAAAAGTTGAGCAGCGTCGTGGGGAAGGCCGGGTGGACGGCGCCCGTCGACATTTGGACGAGGGGAGCCAGGGGGAGGCGCATCTGGCGCATCTTCTCCTGAAAAGCCGCGTTGCGGGCCGCTCGCCGGTTGCCGATGCCGCCGCTGGTGGTGTGGTGGTGTCTGGTTGCCATCTTTTTCTCTGTTTTCTTGTTTCCCTCTCTTCGAGCTCTGTGATTTCCTCTCTTGCGTTCTCAGCTCCCTTGTTATCCTCCTATCAAACTCTTCTGAAGTATGCGGTTCGTCTCCAGGGGTTGGGATGGCTTAAGTTCGGCAGCTCTGTGTACTTTTAAAAGAGTATTACGAATATCAAGGTACCGCCAACACGGTTCGATGGCAATGATCAGAGAAAAAAGTGGTTTTGTAGTAGTAATTAAAGTGATGAAAGTGAAGTGTTTTGAGAGATACAAGATGAGGATCTCCGCGAGAACAGACTGTGGCGTCTTTCAGCTTTGATGCCGTCCTCTTCTCTCGTCTTATTTTTGGTTTCTTTGAATAGAAAAGAAGAAGAAGCTCTGTGCTTTAGATCTATGCCTGCACAGACGGGAGAGGGAATTAGAAAGTAATGCGTATTTGTGTTTTAAAAAAAAACGTTGTTGACTTCTATAGATTCTCGAGATAGGAAACTTGTGGTAATGAAATCTGAAAGAGATCGATGTTGAAGCATCTCTACACACTTGAGGATGCGGAAGACCGCCTCTCTTGTATGTTCGTGAGCAAACCGAACCCAAAGGGACGGGGCCCTGCCACTAGCCGATTGAACCCTCCCACCACACCGTTCCCCCCTTTTTTTCTCTCGACATGGCTTTCTTTGATCCGGAACAGCAACCTTGATCAGAGACAAAAACAACAAGAACAGAACCCCCCTCCCCAAAAGGAGAAAAGATGATGGATCAATGGGGCAATGGGAGGGGCCACCACAAGCAGCTGGAACAGTGAAAAAAAGGACGGGAAAGAAACCGTCACAACAGAAATCCAGACCACACTCCTCGCTTTACTCCACCAAAGCGACCCGACCGACTGGGACCCGAAGTCAAACGAAGAGGAGGGGGTCTGCGGCAGGGCGACTAATACGTCAGGCGAGACACGACTGCTTTGTCTGTTGACGGCCAGAGTTTGCCATCCTGGGTAAGGTCAGGCGAGGTTGTAAGCGGCGTTTACTTTCTCCTGAGAGGGCTTGGGAAGAATAAGCCCCCCTACCCAGACTGCCGGTTCTCTCTCGCTTTTTCCCTCTCTCGCTCTCTATTCGGACTTACAAGTCCAGGTGGTTTTGGTGTGCCGACTCTCTTTATCTGCTCGGTACGCCTAAAAAACCAGTATGAGACATGGCGGAGGGCGGGGAGGAAGAGGGTCGGGTGAGAGACAGCTCGACAGGGGGTGAGAGGAGCGAGACACAGCGACGGAAAGGATACAAGGTGGTGGGCTCGCGCTTCTTGTTGCGTATGAAATGTCTGAGAAATTCCAGTCCGGCCGGCCTAGGAACGAGTCGCGTGCCGGCCGCAACAAGAAGCCAGCTCCGCCCCGAATATGGGGGTTCCGAGACAAGATCCGCCTATTCCACCCATTTGTCCTCCTCGCCATGCTTCCTCTACCCTCCTCCACATTGACTTACCCTCAATTACAATACTCCCTCTTAGCACAGTCCCTCGCCCAGCCAGAGACCGGTAAATCGGACAGCCGTGCTTTCAGCGGTTTGCGGACGGAGCTTGGATTTGTGAAGGGGGCTGAGCAGTCGGTTCCGTGGTGTCCCGGACGACTAATAAACAAAGAAGTCAACGTACAATGGCCTTGTTCAAGGTTTAGACAAGGACAAACACGAAGAACACTGTTCTCGACTCTGAAAAGACCAAGTCAATGGCAAATTTCCTTCAAAAAGACACCCATCCCCCCTTCCAAAATAGCCTTACAATCTGTCTTTTGGATCATGCGAAAAGTGGTCTGCAGAGGTAAAGCATCAATTTTGCCCGCTGATACTGAACAAAAAAAAAAAAACATCACCAAACCCCGTATTATCTCTCCTGGACAACGCGTCTGACGTGCAACCTCACGCCACGGCCTCGTTTCACAGTACCAGGCCGTCGTTGACAAGCCTTTCAGCTCCTAAAGCCACTTGAGCTTGGCAATGTGGTCCGTCTTCTTCCTGCTCATTTTGACAAAGCCGAGTGCTTTTAGGTCCGCCAGGCCCCGGTAAAAGGACACCAGCGCCCCCCGCTCATCGGCGTTCCCTTCGCTCTCCGTATCGCCGGCAACCATGGCGTAGAAGGCGGCCCATAGATCTGCGACGTTGATGAGGTTACCCGTCTCCAAATACAAATGATACAGCAGCGACGTGACGGGCATCGTCGTTGAGATGCCTTCGTCGGTGCTGCAGCACGAACACGCGAGGTAGTCTTGCGGTCGCTTCAGGCTCCGCTCAAAGACATCCTGGGGTCGGGGTACGAAAACGTCGCGGTACGGTGTCTTGGAATCGTAGAGCCATGTCTCGTGCAGGAAAATTTCTGCGGCCGGTTCGCAGTGTATGACGTCTTGGAATACTTCCGCGACCCGGTCAACGATTTTGGTAAAGGCTTTATCGTCTTCGGAAAGGGCTGCCGAATCGTGGCTGAGCTGCACCTTTTGCGCAACAACGGTGGTGCGAAGGACTCGGCTGTGGCCACTGTAGGCGCTCCGCAAAGTGCTACCGTCCTCTTTCGCCCTGCCGAGAAGCTCCTGTGAGTTGCGGAGAAGGCTTTCTACAAGAGAAGGGAGGTCCCCGGCCTCGGACTCCCATCCGGTGAGACATAGCTGGGCATCTCCGCTGGCCACGGCGTCTTGAACACGTTGCAGCATCGAGACAAAGTCATCCGGTTGCATCCGCTTGATGCTTTCAACAATGTCCCAGCCATCGGACGAAGGGGAAATTCCCTCGGCCACCGCTTTCAAGTACATTGAGGAAAAGTCATCTTGAACGACTCTCGTTGCCTGAATGAGCTTGAGCGAGCGGAGGAGGCGGGTGACCCATTCCCGTTTTTTCTCTGGAATGTCGAAAATCTTTTCGCGCAACAGGTTGTCGTCCTCCAATAAAGACCTCGCTAATCTCAGATCCTTCCCTTCAACGGCCTTCTCAACCTCACGCCGGAATGAAGGAAGCGACCGGATCGACTCGATATGTACGTCCTGGACAAGTTCGCTGTTCATTTCATCGTCCTCCACAGCAAAGACGCTCAACGGATTTGCATAAAAGTGACACATATACGCGTACTATAAATGTCAGCCCGGCCGCTGCAGCGTTCAGTAGGAAGCCTTACCTTGATTGATGCGATAAAAGACTGAATGCTGGCAACCTGGTCTTGCTGTCTTTCCACGAAACTATGCAACAAATTCTCTCCCAAAGTCAGAGCAGCATCAGATCCCGCAATGGTCGGCTTGAAGATCTGTTCCAAAATCGCGCTTGTTTGGACGACATCGAACTGAGCACCGTAAAGATGTTGGCACGCGGATTTGAGTAATCGCGCCTGCAACAGTTCTACTGATGTTGCAATGCCAAACAAAAGCGTGAATGGGATCTTGAGCCTCCATGAGCTAGTTTTAAAACGTCAGTATGCTTCTGAAGTCTGTTGTGATGGCAACTTACTTGAAGAGGATGATCAGATCGGAGAGAAGAGCGCTGTCGAATCCTTCGCTATCCTGGAAAGAGACAAAAATGTGATCACATTTCTGCGCCGTTGAGAATGCGTACAGACCCTCGAGATCGTAGTTTAGATACTTCCGGCCCTGGTGTTTGTAAGCTTATTGTTGCATTCTTCAAGCTGAAGGAAAGAAAACCCACATCTTGCCCGGATGCAATTTCGACATCATCGTCATCCAGAGACCCTCGAGACGTGGCATCCTCAATGATCTTCTTGAGAGCAGCCTTCAAATTGGACGCTTCCGATGACTTGAGCCTGACAAACTTGCTCCGCGTATTCTCCTCAAGCGTTTCGGATAATTGTTCGAACAGCAGGTCCTGAGATGAGATGTTTGGGCCGGTGATGATAAAAGCAGTCGGAATTTTACTCCTGTGGTGCCGTCAGTCGTGCAAGTCAACCCCACGCCGTTCTCACTTACTGTGAACCAGACTGGTTACGAATGAAAGCAGTCACTTGATCTAGAGTGGCCGAGTTGGCATCACGCAATTTTCCCTACAAGATTTTCGTGCTCAGCGTAAGATTCCAGTAGTTAGACATGATGCTCTCCTTACCTGGGCTTTGGACTCAAGATGGTCCCAGCTCGTCTGGAACTGCTTCTCGCGGAGCGCTACGCACTCGGGCAGCTCTTCACCGTTCAACAAAGGCACAAACGAGGATGAAGTAACGATATTCGCCTTTTCGACGACAGCCTTGTTGGACAAACGGCGCCGTTTGGCGGGTCGATCCACTCTAGCTTCCTCACCAGGAGGCCGGAAGATGAAGGCGGCCTGTAGACGAAGTTCAGCAACAATCACGCGTGTGAAGAGCAGAATTGCTCACCTGATGGTCTTCCTGCCTGAGTTGAGGCTCTTGATCTTCTTCAGCACTCATTTTGCGGATTGTCGTAAGCGGCTTGCGGTGAGAAGATGCGTCGTTGACATGGAGGTCGCGCTTTTCTGACTGGCACGCGTCACCTGCATCTTCAAAGCACGGACTTGCACAGTGTCAGAGACGTGGACCATCGCATTTTGACCAGCATAACTGCTCATGTGCACAGTGTGTGAAGGTTTGGGATACCCATGTCCCCATGGTGATATTATCACTCACATAGCACAATTGGATGCCTAGGACTGGCAGATGAAGTGCGCCGGTACGCAAGCACGTCTTTAAAAGTGTTTTCCATACAAATGACATTAAACCAATTCTCCAAGGCCGTGTTGAACTAGTGACTACCAGTCTCCTCGCCCTCCTGAAATCGCAAACCCTTGACCTGAGGGGAGCTTCATTCTACCTCAAAAACTTGAGGCCATTGCCATCCTACACCTGCCCCATCATAACCCAAATAAGCGGTCGCCGCAGGCAATGCGAGCATCCGTGGATGCCAAGACTGTCCTTTCTAAGCTGGATTCCTCTCCCTTGGGGGCGCCTCCACCCCTTTGTACAATGAACCCGCTTCACTGGACGAAGACGATGCATGCCGTCTAAGATCAGCACTGCCGCAGTTGCTTGTCGTCTAACGATTCCCAGCTGCACCGCTTAGAAACACGGGAACAAGTAATTTTACACCGAAACCAAGTTGAGATCGCTTTTGCGATTCGAGAGAAACCGTATACGCCAGGAAACGCAAGAGCCCAGGCCCAAATGGCCCAAGACGCCCACAGTCGGCTGGGCCATGTCTTTACTTTCAAGATTTTTGGGAACGTGAACGGGTTCCCTAAGCCTTAGCCTCATCCGCTTCCGGGGCCGCAGATGCCTCCTACGAATTTGGTTAGCTCCCCTCACCATGTTCGTGAGACACTTTTACTTACCTTCTCACTGGGCTCTTCAGCGGGCTTCTCGGCCTTTTCGGGCTTTTCTTCTGCCTTTTCAGGCTCCTCGGACATCTTCGCACTTGCCTCCTTTTCGGCCTGCTTCTCAGACTCCTCGGACTTCTCAACTTCCTTGCTCTCCTCTTTAGCACCGTTGGGAGCGGCAGAAGTCTCCTTCTTCTCCTCCGTCTTTCCGGAGGTGCCATTGACACCGTTGGTGGGAGCTGGAGTTGCGGACGCAGCAGCTGCATCACCACCACTGAGAATCTTGGTCCACTTGTCAAGGAGCGTCTGCGAACGACTCTTGAAGTTGAACTCCTCTTTGGGGATGGAATCAAGCTTCAGGATAGCCTTAAGGACCTTATTGATCTTGGTCGCCCGGATGATCGAGACCTCAAGGTCGGGGAAGCTCTCAAGCTTGGTGATGTAGTCTGACATCATCTTCATTTCTTCCTCCTTGGGCTCTTGATCTCTGGTAAGTAAGCCCTTCTGAAGTTTGTGGCGCAGGAAGAGAACCTCCTTCTGTAATGTATGTTAGCAACTGGGCCGGGAGCCGTGTCATCATCCTGACTTGCCTCCTTGCGTTGGTGCTTCTCTTCAGCGGTAAGCTCAGGCTCCTTAGGAACTTCCTTCTCCGCCTTCTTCTCAGCACCCTCCTTCTTTGACGATTTGGACTTCGCAGGCTTGGCGGCTGACTCTTTAGCCGACTTTGGTGTAGCTGTCCCGTTTGTCGTCTTAGGAGTGGAGGATGTGTTCAGCTTGATCTTGGGCTTCTTGGCTGAATCAGTCCGTGCCGGGGTCTGTAGGAAGTTAGCTTTATGAAGAATCCTATCACTTCTCCAATAACTTACGCTTATAGCTTCTTCGTCCGCCTTTCTCTTCTTGGACTTGGTCTTCTCCTTAGGTTCGGGGACCTCTTCTTCCTCGTCCGCAGCATCAGCCATGTCGACATCATCGTCCGAAATGACCGCAGGAGTCTTCTTCTTGTTCTTCTTTGCGGCCTCTCTGGCATCTCTGGCGGCCTGCTTCTGAGCTACTTCATCTTGGTATTTCTGAAGCTCGTCCTTGTAGTAATCAAGGGGGTGTTGCTCGATAGCGAGCTCGAAGGCATCGCGCAGCTCGACCTTCTTGACTTTGTCGGTGAGAAGCTCGGTCGCCTTTTCGGAGTTCAGCTCCTGGAGAGCAGAGTTTGGTACCCAACCGCTGGACAATCACGAGTTAGCATCGAACGTCTTGTGATCGGGTTGGGGGCTTGTATCATCAATTGACTTACAATTCGTTCGTCCGGAGGTACATGACGGGGAATGTGCGGTCATTTTGACGCTTGCCACCATCGGCGAAGTCTTCGCGATACGTGCCATCGGCACGCTTCGCCGTGACGGGACGGCTCTTGAGCAGGGTCTCGGGGAGCATTTCCTCGTCGCAGACAATCACGGGCCATTGAGGGTATCCCTTGAGCTTGACGAGGAAGTGATCGCCGGGTTGCGCATTAGTGTTGAAGAACTTCGCCTTCGATGCCTTCTTGCTAAGCTTCTTGCCCTTGTGTTCCGGAATACCGGACGATCTCCGACGCGACTTGGACTTATCAGCTGACGCATCAGCGGCGTCGGCGTCAGCAGCAGGCGCTTGCTCAGCATCATCGGCAACGGCATCAGACGCCTCTTTCGCCTCGGCTCCATCTGTCGCGTCCTTCATCTCGATGTCCGCGTCCTCGTCCTTGGATGGTTCGTCTGTCTTGCCGGATGATTCCGCGTCTTTGGTCTCAGCTGTGGTCAAGCAATACGTCAGCGACATGGTCAATTGAGCATGCAAGTGCCAATGCTAAGGATGAGTTGCGACGGAGAAGGGACTTACAATCCTCGTTCTTAGAGTCCTCTTTCTGCGCCTCCTCAGTGGTCTCCTTGGCAGCTGCCTCGGACTCGGATGGTTTCGCGTCGCTGGCAGCAGTCGCGGGCGCCTTAGAAGCTTCAGCAGCAGGCGAGGTTCCTTCAACCTTCTTCTCAACCTCCTCAGTCGCGGCAGGCGCGGATTGACCGCTGGTGGTCGGCTCGTCAGACATGGTCGGTGATGTGGCGATAGCTTGGAAGCTGGGTTGCAAGGGTATGGATGGGGTAAATAGGCAAGTCGCGACGCCAAAGACTAAAGGCGATGGGTCAAAGGCAGAAACACGCGTCGTTATACGCGCGATTCGTGATTATTTGTTGGCGCGACGATGGTAGAAGATAATCTGGCTGCAGGAAGGATGATGGGCGCGATTGGGAGCTCCCCGTGTTGTGGTGGCAGAAAAAGGCAATGGCCTGGGAAAAGATGAACGCAGAAACTCTTGGAGTTGGACGCGGATGACGGCGGAGACACGTGACTAGCGCTGATCCACCAAGGGACGAGTTAAATCGCGGAGTCTCAGTTGCGCGACGCCTGTGAGAGGGAGCGTGGACGTGGCCCGGTCAATGCCCAGCCCACCGAACGTCCGCTGCCTCGACTCAGCCACGCTTCCTTCACTTCAATATCACTTTGACCCCTGTCGAACGCCTCGGACTGAGATACACCGCGATCAGGTAACATTACCTCTTGTGGTTTATTGAAGAAAAAGAAATCAAGATGCGTCCTTGACTTTGATTGCGCCTTTCCCACTTGAGATAGGTTATCAAGTACGGGCGTTCAGCGTTCCTATGCCACCTTGGCCGCTGAAGCACCACCGCAACTACCGTCGCACTGCACACTGTCTGCGCAACTGGTCTTCAGGCCACTCAACCCTGTCCAAGGAGGACAAGAACCGCCCGTAGATGGTGTCTGATAAGGGCGAAGAACTGTTTGTGACCAAAATTGTCTATTACCTTCAACTCCTCTCTCGATCGATATAGTACACATTGCGATATTGTACGGACGAGATGGTTCTGCCATCTGCCGATCCGTCTATTCCTCGTCCTCTTCCTCATCGCTGTCGTCCACATCCATACCCTCCGCAGCCGTAATGGAAAATTCGCGCTCCTGATCCACTCCGACGTAACTGTCGCTCATTAGGAACAGCTTAAGGTCGTGCTTACCAGCTGTTGGCACCGTAAACTCCACCTTCACTTTGAGCTCCCGTCCGATCGTGACGCGCTTGATGGCAAGCAAGTTCTTTGTCGTCTGCTCCCCTACCACAAGCCACCAATTCTCCAGCTTCTTGGCTGGGTAGAATGGCGCGTGCACAGTCGGGTCAAACTCTTCATCCTCCTCCACTTGTCGTTGAATCTGCACGCTAAGGTACGCAGGCTCATTGGCTCTGATATCATCTTCATCCAAGACACTGTGTTCAAGCTCAATGTCGGGGTATTTGTCGTTGGTGAAGGCGGCAGCCTCACCCAACTGCTTCTGCGAGAGACCGAGACGCTTGACCAATTTGGCGTAATCCGGGTTCTCTTCAGGGTTCATGGCTTCCATGAAATCAAAGATATCCTTGACACTGCGGGAGAATTCGAGGTTAGTTTTGCAAAGCAACACTGGGTAGAGTGGTACATACCCAAATTCGTTTGCCGCCTTCAAAACCTCAGGTGTAAAGTGAGGAATCTGCTTCAAGGGGCTATCGCGATCCCACATCGCCTGCACAACCATCTGCGACATCTCCATGGCGTTCATGGCGTTGATGTGACCATCAGATGAAAGAATATCAACCGTTGCACTCAGGAGACTGAGGACCTTGGAAATGATGACTTCCTGGTCCTTGGCCAAATCGATCGGCAGCTGCATTCGCGAGAAATGCGCTTGCAGGAGGACAAAGGCTTTGAAATGGGCGGAATCATACACAGGCTCTGCCATCTTGACAGGAATACGGTCGTAGATCCTGCGGAGGATGCCTTCCTCGTGCCTCCTGATCTGGATCGCTTCGAATTCAGTGGCCGATGTGATAATTTCCAAAACGCCCTTGAGCTTGGTCTTGGCGCTCAGAGACAGGAGGAACGTCTGCATAGTGATGTAGGAGATATTGTAGTATGCCGCAATCATGGCCGCGTTCTGCGGCGCGACGGAGCCATCGTCCTCATCAAGCTCAATGATCTTGGAGTCGCTCAGCTCTTGCAGGGTGGTCTGGATGAGATCAGACATGTAGTCACTGAGACCATCCTGAGTAGTGCTAGTCAAGCTGTAGAAGCTGGGATTAGCCAGGAGACGCCTGTAGAAGTAGGTGAACGTCGTCCAATTGATGGCATCGTCACCAGACTCAATCATCTTCGTGCTAATCTCGGTGACAAAGGCATCGTGGAGGTAGTTGTGGAGATGTGACTCGACAGGGAGAGCCTCGTTCAAGAACTTCTTGTAGAATTCTCTCTTGGCTGACGGAAGCATAAGAACACCCCGGCCTCTGCCGTCTTTCGAAGGTCGAAGTGCCTTGCCGAACATGTGCAAGACTTCGCTTAGGGAGTAATCGACATAGCGATGCTCGCGACCCTCGAAATATTGCGTGCCCATGACGATGACGAGATGAGCAGTGCTGTTGAGTTCCCAGCAAACGTCACGGGAAGCAACAAGCACTTGAATGGCTCCATGCTCGTACAAGTGCTTGACAATGCGCTTGTCACTCTGACTCAAAGCCTCGTGGTAGTATCCCACGCCGTGAGAAAGAGACTCGGCAAGCGCTTCCTCGGAAATACGATCAAGAAGGGGGCGCATCTGCTCCACCTCAGCGTGCAGGAAGCGGTCTTCATCGTCATCCATGAAGGCGGCTGTCAGCAGATCACGCGTGGTCGCTCGTGTTTGCTTCCGACTCGGGACAAACACAATAGCGGGCTTGTCAGCGGACATCTGCGTGATGGCCAGGTAAGTCGGTTTCGCCATAGACAGCATCAGCGAAGGGAAGTGAGGGTTGGTGTAAGACTGGATGTGGAGTTCGAGGGGCACAGGGCGGACGTGCGGGCTGAAATTGTAGATATCATGCTTCTTCGCGTCGATCCACTCGCCGAGGTCGCGAGCGTTGGCAAGGGAAACACCAAGCGCGATGATCCTCATCGGTAGCTCAGTCTGGGTTCGGATGTAGTGCATTCGCGAAATGATGATTTCGTAGACATATCCCATGTTGTTGCCGAGCAGATGAACTTCATCTGCAATGAAAAGCTCGACAGTGGAAACATTCTTCCTGCGCTTCCACTGGCGGGACAACACATCCCACTGAATAGGAGTCGCAAGAATCAGGTCGCTCCGCTCCAGAATCTTCAAGTCGGTAGTGGTCTCTCCCGTGAGCTTCTCAATAGTCTTTCCGCCCCGGAGACCGCCAAGCCTCTTCTGCCAGTCGTCAAGGCGTGAGTCGACCAGCTCCTGGAAGGGTGCGATGTAGACTGCACGTCCAGCGTCTGCCTTAGACCAGTGTCGCAGTAGAGAAAACTCTGCGCATACTGTCTTGCCACTTCCCGTCGGCGCACCCACGAACACGTTCTGATCGGTGTTGTACAGCGAGTTGAAGGTTTGCGTCTGGATGCGGTTGAAGTGGTCCCAGTCAGGGTACAACTTGGTATACTCTTTGGCCTTCAGCGCCGCAACAGGCAAAGGCTGAAGCTCAAGGAGCTCAGTGGGGGGAGGGAACCTCTCGGGAAGAATCAGCTTGTGGAATGATACTGGCAATCTTGTTTCGGAATGCATCCAGCGATCAGACACAACTGAGATGAAGTAGTTCGGCGGCATTGGCTCTGTGATCGGCACGGTGAAGTCGACAATATGCTCGTTCGACTCAGACTCGGCGTACTCCTTGCGCAGCAAGAATTGGTCACTGAAGAGGATATCCTCTCCATCACAATCCTCGACGAAGATCCAGAAACTTTCCGCCGGGCCGTGGATTTCGACATCCCACTCAAAGTTGGGAGCGATGCTCAACTCGACTCGAAGCATGGATCTTGTTAATGGCTGAACTTGAGCCTGAACCTCAACCCTGGGAAACTTAGCAACCAAGCCACAGACAGTTCTTCCTGCCTTGGGCATGCCAAGCAGTTCTCCCATTCGAGGAGGGTCGAGGTCGAAGTAGTTGCTCCAAGAGACTTCGATTCTCTCCGACTTTTGCACGATGTCTCTGGGACAGTTGGGGAACTGACGAAGTGGCGACATGGTTGGCCACATGCGCTTCTCTGCCATCTTGCAAAGATCCAAAGCGGTCTTGGCCACAGACGCCCATCCCTTCTTCATGGTGATTTCGAAGATGGCGCGGAGAATACGACCGGCGGATTGAGTAACGTAGACCATATCAGCCATAAGGGCGAGACCATCCAACTTAAGTCGTGAGATATAGGCCTGCAGCAACACATTGATCTTCGCGTGAGGCTCCTCAATGCTCTCCTTGACTGGGATAGGAACTCTGCCCAACAACTTGGCAAGCTCAAGCTTTTCATCCTGACGCACAGGGATGTACTTGAACTCTGCACTCAGGGAGAATACTCTGAACAGCTCGATGGTCGTGATTGAGGGTTGGATCAGGTTGTTGTAAGTCTCCATAGAGCCGTGTGTAATGTAGTAATGGGAAGCGATGCGGCCTAGCTCTGTTGACTGGAGCTTACCGGTCTTCTCATCGTACTTGATAAGATTCGACTTCCTGAGTACTGAAGCGGCAGAATGAATCAAATCGACTCGTTTCTGTTCCAAAGCCTCATCATCTTCGTATTCCGCACCAACTTGGTAGAGACCGGGTGAACGGAGCATACGGACGAACAAGTAGGTATAGCCAAGCCATTCGACACCCTCGTCTCTACTGCGGACGTTGCCGAGCACGATCTCGGCGTTCAGGTTGTCCACGAGCTTGCTGACGAACTGACTCTCGATTGGTAATTGTTGATTGAGGAGCGACAAGTAGTACTGTATCTCGTTCTGGGTTGTGATGATGATGCCCTCGCCGTAGGTGTCGTATTGTGGACGACCGGCACGACCAAGCATCTGCAGGACGTCTTGAGGGCTGAGCTCAACCCAGCTACCTTTCTCTGGAGAGTATACTGAGGTGCCTTTGATAATGACGGTATGCGCTGGCAAGTTGACACCCCAAGCAAGGGTTGCGGTACAGACAAGAACTTGAATAGCACCACGGGCGAAGAGGTCCTCAACATCTGTACGATCGATACGGTTCATACCAGCATGATGAATACCGAAACCGTAAGGAAGGATGTCCTTGAGGTCCTTATCGGTGGCTTGGCTAGCCGCTTCATTGAGAACCTCGCGACTTCCTGCATCATGACGAAGAATCTGGTTGATAGTGTCCATCTCCAGAGCCTTGTCACGAATGTAGCGCGCCGTCTTGGCAGTCTCCTTTCGTGAGTGGACGAAGATGAGCATCTGATTTCCCTTCGCTCCTACATGCTCGATGACCTTGTTATATGTGACATCGTTCATGGTCTTCAGCTGCTTGATGGCCTTGCGATCCGTGACGCCAATGAATTCCTGACGCAAGGGGCAAGGACGGAAACTGCCATCGAAGTGGAAGAGACCAGTGCTAATATCCACACGCAAGAAGCTAGCAACATCCTTATAGTTTGGCAGTGTCGCAGACAAGCCAACCAGACGGACTGGCTCGCCAGTCTGCTCAGTCTTCCTGATGGTTCTGCTGACGATGCTCTCCAGAACAGGACCACGGTCGTCGTGGAGCAAATGGATCTCGTCGATGATAACCAAGCGCACTAAGTTCGTGTAGGAGAGATCGGTGGCCTTTCTCGTGATGACGTCCCACTTCTCAGGAGTAGTGACAATAATCTGGGTCTCGGCGATTTGAGCCTTGGTAAGCTGACGGTCACCAGTCAACTCAGAGACCTTGACGCCATAGGGTTCAAGTCGCTTCCCAAAGTTGCCAACTTGCTCCTGTACCAACGCTTTCAAGGGCGCAATGTACACGATTTTGAAGTTATCCAGCTCGATGTCGCCAGTCTCAGGATTGCGGTTCTTGCCGATCTCTCGAAGGATCGTAAGCATTGCCACGTTTGTCTTTCCACTGCCAGTGGGTGCACAAATGAGCATGTTGCCATCGTCACCAAAGGCTGTTGGGTAGCACTTCGACTGGATCTTGTTGAGGGATTTGGTGGTGCCGAAGGGCAAGCGAGACCATTCTGGCATTTCGGTGATGGGAACGAGTGTGTCGCTGGCATCGCTGCGCTTCTTGGGTGGGGGGACATGGATTTCTTCGTATCCCTTGAAAGTTCGTTTCGTTGAGCCCTCCGGCAACCTGACCTTGGGATTGCTCATGAGATGGTTGCCCTGATCGAACACCAAGTTTTCCAGGTTGATGAGCTTGCGCGGTTGCAAACCACCCACCAATCCTTGAGGGCGCTCGTCTTCTGCAGGAGGAGCATTTGTGAGTGATGATGGGGCGTCAAGGTCCATCTTGATTTCCATCTTGCGTCCTTTTTGGTCGTCGCCCTTCTTTCCAAACTTCTCATTAAGAATCCACTGAAGACCTTCGGAAGCCATTTCGCGCTCCAACACAGCTCGCTCTTCGTCCGTCTCAGCCCTTGAATGACGAGTGAGCCAAACCACCTTCTCCCTGTTCCCAATAAGGAGTTGGACTAATTCGTGATGCTCGTAGTCGAAGAGCTCCATGAGGTCGTTCTCGATCTCTCTGAGCGACTTGTCCTCTCCGCCCTGCTCATCAGGTTCGCCGGAAAGAATGCGCAAAGCGTCGGTCGTCTTGTCGTGCTGTTCGTGGGAATCCGCATAGAGCTTTCCGATCTGTCGCTGCAGCCAGAATGCATCGATGTCTCGAGCAGAAACACTCTTTGCCTGCTTTGATTCCTGTGCTTTCTTCCGAGGGGCTGAATCGATAACCATGGCGTCGTCTTCCATGTCCATCGCATCGTTCGCGTCGGCGGCGGGTTCGTCCTCATCCTCGTCCGCCTCCTCGTCCTCGGAGGACTCTTCCCTGACCTCATTCACAATGCCTCCTTCTTCGTCATCGGAGTCTTCGAAAACGACTGCGACACCCTGCCTTTCGTCTAATTCGGCTCCGTCAGCGTCTTCTGCATTGTCGTCCATATCCTCGTCCTCGTCTTGCGCGTCGTAGTCTGTGACCTTCTTTCCGAGATTCACGAGCTCGTTGAATTCCTTCGCGCTCATTGAAACACCCAGAAGATCGTCAATTTCTCTCTTTTTCTCTGTGTCTTTCAGATCGTCGTCCTTCAGGAACTCTAGAGTCACGTCGGCGGCGCTGATCACGGCAGTTTGGGGGACATCGCCAAGATTGTCAGAAACGATCTTCAGTATCAATTCGAACGTCGCCCGTGTTGCCGGTGTGCGCGGGCGGTATCGGATGCCCTCGACGAATAGGTCTCCAGTTCCGAGGACACCAGCACCTCTCGGCTGTGCCTTTTCGCCCTTCTTCTTCTTCTGCTCGCGAGCTAGCACGTCCTCACCCTCCTGTAAGCTACCACGTTCCACGCCGGTAAGACCAGTCGACTTCTTTTGTTTCGGTGCGATTTCGCGAGCGACGCGAGCTCCCATGTCACGAATGCTCAGCTTTCCAGCGAGAGACTCGGGATCACCCGTGGCCTCATCATTCCGTCTTGAAACGAAACGACGGTCCGCCTGGAGGACCAGGTTGGACATGGCCGAGTACTTGTACTGGGATACATCGCGGTGTTGGTCTTGGTTCGACATTGTGGCGATGGATTGGAGGGTATCGTTTTGTCTCGTTTGCGCCCGATGATCGAATTGATGCAGGAGCTTGTCGAACGACAGCAGCGAGCGGCTCGCGCCGTGTCTTTATACCTTTTATAACGCCGTGTTGACCTTGAAAACAATGACTCGTCCAATATTACAGTATCGATTTGGTATGTTCCCGAAGCTCGAGTGACTCAATGAGAACAGTATCGCGATGTGGCTAAGGTGGGTGGAGGCGTGTAATCGATGTCTCGACGCCTGTCGCGCGGAACAAATTTCATCTGCTGGTTGCAATGGCAAAACCCGGGAGACGGCGCTAAGCGATAAACGCGCTAGTGCCACTCCAACTAAGGCATATAGCTGCACGTGACGTCGTGGCGTCGACCTGTCACTGTATCGACACAGGGTGGAGCAGCGACGCCTAGCAAATCCACACCACCCCTGAACCACCGAGCTGTGTAAATCACGGTACCAGCATCCATCAACATTTACACGCGAAGCAGGATTGAGGCCAAATTTTGATCTGGCGGAAACATCCTACCTTGGTACGACTGGAATATTCTCTATGGCGTAGCCTAAGGCCTTTTTCGACATGGATCCAGTTCCCAAATCCATTCAGAAGGTTCAGGCATCTCTTGAACCTTACATCAAACCACGGGAGCAGGTAGCGTACATCCGGCGCGCCTTGGCCCTCCATCTTCAGGCCTGCCGTCAACCAGGGCCGGTTCAAGAACCATTGTCTCTCGTCGATGCTTCTTGCAGGGTGAGGCCAACAAGTGAGGTTAGAGGCCTACAGAAGGAATATCTCAAAGCCTTGAATGCGAACCTCAAGGCTCGCAATGAGTACGAGATCACGCGGGACGCAGCGGTAACGGCAGCCCCATCCTGGCCAAAGGCTGCCGACCCTAGGGATCAGATTGAGCAACATGTGGCCCTTGTCAAACTACGGCAGAAGCAACAGCGACTGCTGACGGTTCAAAAGTATTTGGATCTTTTAGGACGCCAGCCCGCAGCATCGCCAGACTTTCTCGATCTGGAAGATATTTTCAGGAAGTCGATGACTTTGCCAGAGGTCCCAAAAGAGGTTGTGAATGGATTTTCTGTCAGCGCCAGTACAACGAAGACAAACTTGGGAGGTCTAGCTGATCAGCTTGAAAAAGTCGTGCTGAGGGCTAAACTTCTGCTTCAGCGTGAAGAGCAACTCCTCAATGGTGTTCGACAAAACACAGCATCACTAGCAGGCCAAGTCAGCGACGAGGCAAAGGCGCATGCTTTGGATGCTACTCGGGCTGAACTGATCAACTGGATTGAGACGGAGCTCAGTAAGGCTTCAGGAGAAGCAGACGACCAGGCAAATGGATCCAACGGCCATACTGAACAAGCCACTATCGACGAGTATCTGGGCGGAATCAAGAGCAAGTACAGCAAATACGTAGCTTCAAGGAAAGCGCTGCTCAAGGTCGTCTCAGAGCAGACGCAACCGGTCCTGAAGCCTGGCAATGACCTCTCATCTTCAAGCGGCCAAAGCCAGTCCATCCCCCAAGCACCCACTGCGCACCTCCTGCTGCCTTATCTCGAGAAACTCCTCTCGCTTTCTCGAGAACAGAAGGGGATGATCACACAAAAGTCGCACATCCACACTGTTCTAGCTAAGCAGGCAAGGGAAACTCGACAAGCGCTTGATCATCTCGCTGAAGAAAGCCAGCTTCTTCCAGGACATCCTATGCCTGGGACGGGCAGACCCAAATCAGGATTCGGAGAGGACCTCTCCACGGCCATGGCTGAGAAGCCAGTGCCTTCAGACCGAGTCAAGCCCTGGGTGTTCGCGGCAGACTCAGCTAAGATCGCGACGTTGGAGACTGTTACGGAGAAAATTGAAGAAGGCCAGGTCGCACTGGAAGGCTCTACAACAGCACTTCAGGAAGTTGACAAGCTCCTGGGCCACGAGCCGAAACAGGCCGAGATGGAGGCGGGAGACACGACGGAGGAAGACATATGGCTGACGCAAGGGTCAGAAAATAAGCCGGGGATGCGGCAGCACATCAGGTATCAGAGTAAGGGATCCATGGTTAAGCATGACGATATTTGGTCTGTCATCGATGGGAAGCTCGGTCTCATCGGTCATGAAGATCACATTTGATTTTCTCTGCAGTTGTCACATACCCCTCATAGATGGATATTGTTTGCCATTATCAACGCCTCTAATTTACCAACCCGGACGCCGCCTAGTGTTGATCAAGCCCATGACCCGATCTGAGTCCTGATCAGTTGCCACGACCGCTTATAACCCCCGATATCCTCAAGGCCAAATCGAGGATAGACAAGTGCTCATCCGCGCCATCCACAAGTCTTTTGTCGACCTCGGAAAAGATGAGAACAATCTTGTTCTTCTGTACATCTGGGATCGTCTCATCAAAGACGAGTGCTTGGTAGAGCTGGAAACTGTTAGCAACGCGACGAGCAGTAAAATATTGGGGGGGGCAGCTCACCTGAGTAACAACCTGTCCAGCACTCCAACCATCTGCCACCATATCCTCGACCACCTTGGCAACCCCTGCGTACGTGTCTGCAGCGCCTTGTGGGCGAATGGCGGAGACTAATGTGTCGATAGTCTTGTCCGGAATGACACCAGCGATATCTTCAATAACCTTCACCGTGACGGGCTTCTTGTCGACATCCATAGCATCAACTCCCGCAGCATCTTTCTCGCCCGCGCCCACTAGTCGCGCAGCACTCTGCAGGAATGTGATAGCCTTTCTCAGATCTCCCTCACTGCACTTGATGAGGGCGTCTACTGCGCCGTCCTCCAGCTGCACGCCCTCGTTTTCTGAGATATCCTCCAGCCTCTTCTTCGTGTTGGTCTGGTCTAAGCTCTTGAAGCGGAACTTGCTACAACGACTAGCAAGGGGATCGATGATTCGCGTGACGTAGTTGCAAATCAGGCAAAACCGCGTGATTTTGCTGTATGTCTCCATGGTGCGGCGCAAGGCACTCTGTGCGTCTTGGGTCATAGAGTCGGCCTCGTCCAAGATGATAATCTTGAATGGCGGGCAGGGGTATCTCTTCTTATATTCGTTCGTCGGGTTCGTCAACTGCATGCGAGCAAAGTCCTTCACTTTCTCTCGAACGATGGAGATTCCACGCTCGTCAGAAGCGTTAAGCTCGAGCACGCGCGATTTGATCATCTCGGGACCGTAGAGTTCTTTGGCCAAAGCTAATACTGTAGAGGTCTTTCCTGTGCCTGGGGGACCGTAGAACAGCATGTGCGGCAACTACGTCTCGGGTTAGCGATGTCCCAAAGCATCAGGGGGCAGTCGTACGTTGGAGGCTTGCAGTGTCCTCTGCAAAACCGTGACGGTGTGGTCTTGTGCTGTGACATCGCTGAGAGTCTTGGGACGGCTGTCGATGAACGTCAGTATGGCAAGTGAAAAGGCGTACGATTTCTAAGAAGCTTGTGGGAAGACGAACTATTTCTCAACCCATGGCTGTGCTCGTGGCGGTTGCGCGGATTTCTCTTGCTTCTGGGTCGACGTGCCGTTTACTGCGGCGGCCTTCCTGGCCTTGAGGTCAAAAAAGCTCGCCATGTGTCATAGATTGTTAATTCGCTTGAATATCGGTTGTTGTAGGTCGCGATATCCTGTCCTGTTCGATCAATCGTGGCTCTTCTGTACACCTCGGGTGTGTGGCGGTAGTGACGATCGTAGAAAATCAATTAAACTGGCAGACGCGCTGCCCAGCCGATTTGACGCGTGTTGGAGCTTTCTTGACTGACAGGGGTGTAAATCCACCGCGTCAACGGAACCCCGCGACCGTCCCACTTTCGAGGTATCCTCGGAACCTTACATGAGATACGTACCGAAAGCTCTCTGCCTACCTAGACCAGGATAGGTACTCACTGCAATGTTGAAACTAGGTATTTTAATCTTCCAGTGTCAAGGAAGTGATCAAAAACATCACTTCTTTCACAGTGCTCTACTTCTGTACATTGTGAGTTTTTCTTTATTTCATTTCATTCGCCGACTTACTTTGTTCAATCAAAGACAATGTCCATTGGCTGAGAACGTGAACAGCACGAAGGTCCAGATGGGCAAGTGGGCATAAAGGTTTTCTATGTACAGGAAGCAAGCTGATCATCGCGTTCCCGTTTCCTCGGCATGATTATATAGTAGAGGGGGAGTTTCAATGTTCCTTGAAAGCTGCTTGGGCTACACGTAAGATAATATTGTTATGAAGAGAGGGGGGAAAAGGAAGCATCATCCGATGTAAGATTTCGAGTAAGACCTTACCCATATTATCCGTATTAGGACTCAGACCCGGCCAGAGTCAACCTTTGAACGGTAAGGAGCGGCAAGGGATCGTTTGACAAATATGGTGAACCCCGCCTAAAGTAAGTGCCACACCTCAGCCAGTGCCATCAATACTTCTGCAAGTAAAGGAGACTCTGTTTAGTAGAGGTGGCTGTGACATCAAATATCTCAGTCAGCCACATCTCATTTAAGACTAGAATATCCTATGGGCAATCCACTTTGTTGCTCGGTTGTATCTCTCAAATCTAGCATCAATGAAAGCACCACTTTACGCTGTGGGGCTTGAAAGAAGTTCTGAGTAGTGAAGTTCAAAGAGGCCTCTTCACCACACAATAACGCTGCGATTCACCTGCATCAACGCACGCTAAAATTACCCCTCCTGCCCCGCCAAACTGCCAGTTTAGGCACCTGGTGCAGCTGCCTCGTCCCAGCGCCCCATCAACTGAGTCCTTACCGCCCAGAACTGGTACTTCTACCAGCCCGAGCAGCACTAAGGTCACCTGTGGTAGGTAGTACCTACCCACTTACGTACCCTGGTTTTCGGCCACCAACCAAGCAACCAACAACCAACAACCAACAGAACCCAGGGCACCTCAAGTTGCATCTGCCCGCTCGCAGAGAGCGCTTTACTGACCAGACATCTACCATTCTCCCAGGCTCTCAGGCCGCACTACAATTTCGATTCTCCATCAACTACCTACCCTACGTCAAGGAGAATCTACGATAACTGCCTACAGCCAAGCATCTGCCGAACCACGTCCACTGACTGTCAAGGGGCAGCGCCTGACCCAGCTGGCATCATGGCGGATCAATCCATCATTCGGATTACCAAGGTACCTTAGCTGCCCCGCCCCTCATCAGAGCGATGAAGGAGGGGCTAGAATCGCAAGGCTGACGTTTGATCGCACAACAGGAACTCGGCGACATCCAGCGAACCTCGGATCTCTGTACGAGCCTTCCCGCGAACACGGTCGAGTTCATATGCTGATTTCCTTGCCAGCCATAGCTGTCGCTTGTCGCGATGTCGATGTTCGCAATGTTAAGGCCTTGATCATCGGACCTCACGACACTCCGTACGAGTTTGGGTTCTTTGAGGTACCAATTTGCTATGAGAGTCCCCGGCTTGCTCGCAGTACTAACGGGAAAGTAGTTTGCGATCAGATTCAATAAGGGTATATTTCTGCCGTAATGTGGCAATGATGGGTGGGTTGGACTGACGCAAAAGTAGATTACCCTAGGAAGTCGCCCAACGTCAACGGTATTACAACGAACGGAGGTCGATGCCGATTCAACCCCAACATCTACTCGTCCGGCAAGGTTTGCTTGTGGGTTTGCTTCCCGCAACGGAGCCCTCTAGGAGCAAAGAGAACTAACGTTCTGCAGGTCCATCCTCGGGTATAGCCAGGCGCATAGGATTTGCCAAGGGACTTTTGACTAACAGGACCTAGCACATGGCGTGGAGAACGTGGGGAGGAATGGTCTGCAGCACAAGGACTCGAATCTATACTCATTTCAATCCAGAGCTTAATGTCCGGAAACCCTTACGAGAACGAGCCTGGATTCGAGGAGGCCAACGAAGCATCGGATAAGAAGAACCAGAAGGACTACGTCCAGAAGGTGAGTTGACACGCTTGTGTGTTGGGATGATGAGAGATAATGGGGCTCATGCTTGCCCTAGATACGTCACGAAACACTTCGAGTCTCCGTTATCCAGCGTATGGAGGAATACCTTGGTCTCACACCCGACGGCAATGCCATTGCCCAACAGTCTGCGGCAGACGGGGACCAACTTGATATCGACAACGATGATATCGACGATACGAACGTTCCTTTCGAACCTTTCAAGGATTTATGTAAGCGGCGGTTCCTCTGGTACTACGACAATTACCTCCTTGCTGTGCAAAAGGCCAAGGCCGAGGTCAAGGACCACCAAGCGTTTGTTCGCATGCCGTTTGAGGGTGCTAGTAACACCATGGACGGCAAGTTCAACTACACGGAATTGGAAAGACGCCTGCGGAATGTCAAGGCTGCGCTTGACAATGAGCTCGTCAAGTGGGCGAAGGATGGCGAGGTTGCGATCGAAAAGGAAATGACACTTTCTGTGAACTTGCGCCACCAGTATGAACAAGTGGTGCAGGCGTTCAAGCGTCAAGACATTCCTCACGATGTCCAGTTGGAGGACAACAATCCTTTCGTTTGGGTCGTCACCTATTTTGGACGTCCAATGACGAATCTCGACGGTGGCCTATTCCGCTTCAAAATCCACTTCAGTACCAAGTTCCCCGAGGAGCAACCTCGAGTCAAGTTTCACACACGCATTTTCCACCATCGCATTGCAGAAGACGGTACAGTCTGCTATTTCCCAAACTCACTTAGGAAGGAGGACGTCCGAACTCACATCGAGGCTGTGTTTACGGCACTGGAGGAAGAAGACCCGGCTTACGACCCTCGAACTTTGGTACACCCTGAAGCGCACACCCTCTACTGGGGAGGCGCCGAGGCACGGAAGAACTACAATAGGCGGCTTCGTAGATCTGTGCAGCAGAGCATGGAGTAAGTCGCTTTCGGAATCTTGTCCTGTGTTCCTGAGCTAAACTTTTCAGTGACTTTTGATATTGCTTCTCAAGACCACCTTCAGGCTAAGGTACATCAACATGGGTACGCGGGTGTTCAGCACGCGACTAACGCGTTAAAAAAGGTCGACAATTTTCCGGTCATGGGTTTCCCCGGTCATAATGGTGATGGTAGTGAAAATTGGTCTTGGCGTGTCCAAGTTCAAGATGCTTCAAAGGGCTGGACGGCGTTAACGGCATCGGAATCATGCATATTCAGGAACGGGCTTGGGATTGTCCCGCTAGACTCCAGTAGATACCTCGGATAATGACGCGACGAAAGTAGCTACGTTCGAAAGTTGATATCGTTGTTTTTCCTTCTTCTTCTTCAAAATCGAAATGGAAATATGGTCCTAGCCTATACATCAAAACGCCTTCGTTTCCATGCACCCTATTCATGCTTAACGCCTCGTAATCTCATGACCTCAGTACAAAAGCGTCAATCATACATCCATTCCCGGGATGTTTGTTCCAGCAACCTTGCCTCAAACGGCTTTTCTCAAATCTTTTAGACGGAAGAAACGTGATGTCTCATCGCTTGCTTCCCTTTGCCTTCTTCTCGATCCTGTCCTTCCCAGGTGTGTAAGGGGCGGCGACGCCGATGAAAGGTCTCTGGTTACCTCCGGGCTCTCCCTTGAACTCGTATGTCCCGCTGGGCCCTAACGTTGCCGGAGCGCCTTGGCTTGGTCTGGCCAGCTGGTCCGCGTGAATCTTGTCGAGAGACTCACCGACGACGGCATATTGTGACCAGTTGATGGGTGGACAGCGCACCACGTTCTGGGGTTTGGGAAGTGACTCCCACGGCTGTTGTGGTTCCTTTGCCTTGCCTTGCGCGGTACTCCCATCTGCTCTGCCCTCCGTCTCGTCGTCCGAATCCGAGTCAGACTCGGCAAACAGCTTGTCGCCTTGCGTGTGCACTTTGCCTGCGCCGAGGTCGGCGAGAAAAGCCGATGGGTTTTCTACAGCGGCGTTCTTTGCGGCGTTGAGCCCTTGGATATCGGCGGTAGCCTTTTTTGATTGCATCTGAAGGATGGAGATGGCTGACTTGAGAGCGAGGACATCGGGATTAGAATCGAAGTCGACGGGTTCGGGACGCGGAGGGGGGATGGCGGAAGCGGCGGACAGCTGGGAAGAGTGGGTGAGGACTGGACGGTCGGCAGCGAAAGGGGCGGGAGGGTCCGGCAGACGGGCCGGGGGTAGGGTCGGGGTTATGGGGCTGATGGGGGGCCGGGCGGGGGATGAGGAGCGAGAGGATCGCGGAGGGGTCTGCTGCGCGTGTGGTGGGTTTGTTCCGCCTGCCGAAGAGATTGTGGCAGCAGTCGGAGCAGCAGCCGCAGACGTAGATGGCGCTGGCGCCGGCGCATTCGATGTGCGCGGCGAGATCGCGTCTGTTTGTATCGTGAGGCCGGGCATGGTTGGGGGAAGGCTTGCGGCTCGCTCTCGGAAGCAGCGGTCCTTTCTTTTTTTTGTTTGTCTGTGGTCGGCTTTTTGATGTGTGAGCGGGAGAATCAAAGGTTGAAAGTTGGAATGTCTCTCGTCTCGTGGTGGGGTTGAGAAGGAGGGGGAACGGGAGTGCAATCGGAGCTGAATGTGCACCGTGCGTTTGGCGCGCCGCGCGTGCAGATGGCTCGGGAACTTTGTCAGCTTCGGATACTAGCGCCGTGCAGGGAAGGCTGCTTTCAGCTTAAATCAGGTTCTCAAGCTGGTGCCTGTGTGCCTCTGAGAAGCTTCTAGAGAAGAAATGCGTTGTGATAGTTTCGATGATGGGGACGCAGGGGCGGGCTGCGTAAGCCAACGGACGTAGAGGTCGGGTGAACTCAAAGTGCACGCGCCAAGCGGCGGTTTTTGTTTGTTGACTTTGCGGGTGTTGTTGATGTTGCTGGAGGTGTTGTCCTACTTCTGTGGCCCGCCCGATTCATTCAACGGATTCCAAAGTCAAAGGTTGGATGCAAGACAGGGAAATGGAAACAGTGCCCCAGGGTTGACGTTCAAATGCAGGTTCGCCACTGGCTAGCTCGATTGGAGCAGGGTGCCTGCAGAAGATTGTCAAGATCTGAATCACGTCGCCGAGGCAGGCGGTGCACGGTCTACTACGTCTCGATGAAAGCGTGCACGTGCCAAGTGCTCCATTCATTTTCGCCAGGGTAAACTGATTGGTTGTCATCCCGAGATATCTGTTCAGCCGCTATTGTGAGGGGAGTTGCCGATGTAGGAATCGACGATGAATCTCTTTCCGGAGAGAAACACCATGGGCATTGGGTTTGAGTCCAAGAAAAGAGCATATTCTTCAATCTCGATCATCTAGCACATCCAGAAATGACGTCGAGAAAGCACTGATGCGATTCTGGCCTAGCAGTTCAGCTATCCAGCCAGAGCTCCCCAGAATCCGCCCAACGTTGTTCTGCTTTACGTCCGTACTCCATGGACAGTTTCCAAACTTGCCTGGATTCGTGAGAAGCCCGACGGCCTCAAGAAGGTATGGCCTTCTACGCAGGAGGAGAGGGCACACCTGGTGCACCGGAACGAGGAACGGGATCCGCGGACTGCAAGTTGGATCTGTGATAGATCAGATTGTGGCTGCAGCAAGAAAACTTGCTTTTTCCATTTTACAGCCCTTGCGCTATCGAATTCTCGATATGACCCAGCATCACAACTCCAAATAAGGAAAACTTGTCGCAGACTACCCGCCCATACCCAGATAGCTTGACCTCGGTCGTTCTGCAATATTGAACCCCATCGGCGAAGAGTTTGTTTCATTTCTTGCTGGCGATCGTCAGGGCACTCTTCCTCCTCCCAAACAGCCAACTGCCGCACAACCGGGCCCCTCACTCAACCTGCTGGCCAGTAGACAAAGGATGCTGCGCCTCAGTACGGGAAGCCTAAAGTGTGTGAGATGCATCTTGATCCTATACCAGACCGCTGGGTTAGCCGTGCTTTCGAGCTGACAGCACCACATTTTCTATCTAAGATGGTCAACAAAGGACGAAACGACACGCCGTCAAAGGGCTAGCACTGGGTTTTGCTGAGCCAGTCTTGCGTTTTGGTTTCTGAGACACTACGATACGCCTAACCAAGGGATGACTAGGTCGACGGTCGACCGAGGAGTCCGACGGTGGAACTCCCAGTCCTTGCATCGTCCCAGCCCTCCGACAACTTCAGGCAAGGGCTCTGTCCATGGTCCAACGATGCCGCAGTAGTAGAGCGGCCAGGGAAGACGTCACTCATCTGGTGAGGGTGCCCTAACAATGAAAACTAACCGTCGTTTCTTACGGTTTACCGCACAGTCTTTGCCAACGTTGGCGTTAGCGTATTGTTAGCGACATGTGGCGTCCAGTCGTACTGCAGGACTGGCATATCGACAGGGTCGGGTAGATGGTGTTCGTGATGCCTCGCTCTTTCTGCCCTCAACATGGCAGGAGCTAATGGCACGAGGTGCTGAACACCGGGGTGGCATGCGGGACAAGGCATGGCATCCACCAAAAGAAAACATGGAAGGTGCAGGCCAAGCCAATCCGCTTGCTCTTTCCTGAAGGAAAGCATGGGAAGGCGTGGGATGTAATCAACACGAGCGGGGCAAGAGCACGAGAGCGAGCCAGCGAGCAGCGAGCATGCATGGCTTCTGAGACCTTTCCGTCCCATGCTTTTGTTTCCATTCCGCTTCTTTTGGGCCGGCGTCAAATTGCACGTTACTGCCACGAGGTCCTTCTTTCTCTCTCTGCTGATCTTCTCTACTTCTACTCCTCGTCCGCCAGTTCCTCTTTCTGGCACTACTTCGACTTCACTGAACTTACAACCTCTCAAATCTCGGTTCCAAAACATCCAACTCCTTCGCCTCGAGTACTTGTTATCAAACTTTACCGTTCCTTTTCTCCGCACATATTTACTGTCAGACATCTTCTGCAAATCTCGGGAAATTCGGGTGTGCGTTTCGAATGCTTGAATAGAAGTCTTACTAGTCTATTCTCTCGCCGAACAATGCGGCTCTTCCATCGCCATCGAAACAAGAAGAAGAACCCGCCTCTCCCTATCCAAGAAGATCTGTTTTCACCCCTTGACTCACCATCACCTTTACCTCCCATTCGAAATTTCTCATACCCAACCGCGGCCTTACAACCACCGTTGGCACCTCCCATCTTTTCATCCGCACAGGCGGGTATTCACCTACCTCCTACCAGCTTTGGAGAAGCACAAACATCCACACTCAGTAGCGGCATCGAGCCCCCGTTCTACTGGGCTTCATCGTACAGATCCATTCGGAAAGAAGAAGAAGGAGCCTCGACAGATTCGCAGTCTTACATTTCCGATACTGGACCAGAGGCGTTTGTCTACGGCTAGGGGCCGGTTCCAGAGAAGAAGAAGAAACGGCGAAGTCTCCTCGGAATCTCAACACCACAGAGGACCAAGAAGACCACCGAATCCGAAGGACTGCCGAGAGTCGAAAGAAGTTCGCCACAGAATCCTGGTCGACGTTCTCTCACTGGATCTCAATTTACCCATCCATCAGCTCGGGCTGTCTTCGGAAGCCCACCTAAGAAGGCGTCTCAGAAGCGCGCTTTTGTTCTCGGTCACAAGTTCGCCAAGTCGGTTGATCTTGCATTCACCCACCTACGCCCGCCGAGCCCACCTCGCCCGGCATCTAGCTCAGGAATAGCAACAGTCGACACGCGAACTGCCCCTCACAAGATCGGGCTAGCGATAGACGAAGAAGATAATCATCCAGGAACATTGCTCGACCTCTCAGACGACGAGATGGGCCTCAGACGCAGAATCTCGGAGATGGACTTGAGAATGTCCCCTCCGAAACGCATGTTCTCCGACCATTCTCAGACATCCGAGTACAGCGCTTCTACAGCTAGTGTCAGTAGAAGCCCTACGAAGAAGAGACGAAGTGAAAAGACCAAACCCAAAGACAGCAAGAACCATTGGGTCAGTCAGCTCAAAGACTGGTTCAGTACTGGCGAGCCGTCCTCTCAAGACTGGAAACAGCTCAAGAAACAAGAGTACCACAAACATGGGATCGCGATGAATGACCCAGAGGCCAGCGCAAAGCTGCACGCTCCCATTGGAGCGATTCCTGAAGAGGCCATCAGGCCTTCCAGTGGGCCTGATCCCGAGACGATCGCCAAGAAGAAGTTTGCCAATCGAAAGCAAGTTCGTCAAGCCTATGGCGGCTGTGAGAGAATCTCAGGCTCTGTTTCTTCTGAGTCTTCGGCGGGTAGCAGGGAGGTCAACCCCATTGCCCCGTGGGCGTAGGCGCGACACCAACCGGCCGGAAATGGGGGGGGGGGGCAGGGGGGCATGCCTTTATTTGTGACAAGGCAGAGGAAGGAGTGTATGAATTGATGGACGAGACAACGACTGGAAGATGATGACAATTTGCTTGAATCGCTTTTGCATTATACCCGCTTCTAGACGCTACGGCAACAAGCCTATCGCAGAAGCTGCGTTGGAATTTTCAAACTTGGTGGCCGTTCGTGCGCCACAGGACAGAGAGCCTGAAACGACTGTCTTTAAGAGTAACATAGTTTGATGAAAACGGAAGATTTCCCACTACTTTCATGTTATTGAGTGCCAAATTCACATGCCAACATGATGTTCCCAGTGATTGACAGCTGTTGACGGACCCAGACGACGTTGGAGGTACACGTATAGTTGACATTGATTTGCTGGTAGTCTTATCATGTGGCACTCGTATTCGTTGTTAGGTACCTTACGTAGGTAGATGCATTAATGATCAAAACGAGGCAGCTTCAAGCTGGGGATCTGGTGCAGTCGGGGGCCATGGAGATTGGAGCAGTCACTACTGTCGCAATGTTAGTTCCCAGTCGCGAAACAATCCCCCAAGCTTGCCGAAAGTCACCAAGAGCACCCTGGCACTGTTGAGGCTGTCTCGTGTACTCAGGCGGGAGGGGTTGAGAGATTTAGTCATGATGGGATTCACCAATGGTGTGAAGGAGGTCTACCCGTCAAGATTACTTGAGTGACAGCTCGATCTCATGCGGTTGGTTGGTTCAACCCGAATACCAAGACACCACTTGATGCTCGTGTTTGCTTAGGTATGGAGCTGAAAACTGACGTTGGCACCCGCAGATGCAGATGCATTTGCAGCATAGCAAAGAGCAGCTGGCTAGGTCACCACCGTCAAACTTGACTTCCCTGCTTTTTTCCATGCTGCCGAGAGTGAGGCGCGAGCTTGAGCGTTTGCTTCTCGCCAACTCGCTCCCGCATTACCTACCACTTCGTCAATCCCCCACGCTAGGCCGGAGCTTAGCTCCGAGTCGGGTGTGGAGATTTCGGAGGGCCGTCGACTGAGGTGGGACGTGCAGTGTGCTGAAGCAGCAACCAGTAACCAGTCCCCCGACTGAACTGGAAAATGGGGCCTTCCAATCGGCGATCCTCACGGCGCCAGCGCCGTGGTTGTTTCCCCCACCTTTCCGCATTCGGTGACAGCGCTGTGTGTCGCGTTCCCCCAATTGCAGAGGATGACGTACATGACCAGGAAGCTCTGGCCTCTCCCCTCTGGTGAGTTGGTGGTTGCAGCATCGATTCGATGAAGCTCTAGGCCCTCTCTCTGAGTCTGTTCCGCCCCCTGCCGTCATTGAGACGTCTGTGAGCGGGATGTAAGTAGGTATTAGTGCCTAGTCCATGGTCGTTCGTCTTAGCTGCTTCAGACTACTGCCATTTACTTGGACATGTGTCCCCCAGTTCCCAGCCTTCTCCCTCTTTCTCTCTCTCGTATTCTTCCTTTTTTGCATCGGTTTTCTGTACTTTTCGGTCAAGGTTGCATTTACGAAAGATACCCTGCCGCACATCAATTGTGGCACTTGTTGTGAATACTCCCCGTAGTCCAGGCCTTTGACGATAGCTACGACACAGAACATCCGCCATGTCTTCGCTCTGGGGTTCGAGGAATAAGAAGGACGACGACCAGGAGGTCCGCGATGGACCTGGTCCTCCGGAAGAGAGAGGATCGAACGAGTACGCGGCACGGGAACCCGACGAACACACTCGGCTCCTACCAAACCGGCTCGACAGCGACAACCGCCAGTATTTGACGCCCGATGACCCGGCAGTGTCTCCGTACAACTTGTGGACGGTGCGATTGCTGCGATGGGTGACTGTTCTCTTCACGGCCCTCACCTTCACGTGGTGGACTTTGACTTTGGTTTCCTCCTTCGTCACGCCGCCTGGCATGCATACCCGTGGCTCCGGTTTTTACGCCTTCAGCTATTCGAGTGTGGCATTGTTCACGCTCTTGTTCACCCTCGTGTTCTTTGCGGCTCCGTCCAAGGCTGTCCGGGTTCTGGCCATCTTCATGGCTATCATGCTACTCGTCAACATGATTCTCATCGTTGCGGTGCAGAAGAATCGCTACGAAGAGGCTGGGGTGGGAGTTGCGAGCGTTGTCTGTAAGTTGAGAGTTTGGCATCTGATGAGACTGGTCCTTTGCTGACAAGTCCACCCTCAGGGGCATTCGTCGTGAGCTTGTGGGCGCTTGCCTGTGACCGAACTGTGAAATGGGGCAAGGCTGAGGAGGAGGAGAGGCTTACTGGCCGTGTTGAGACGAGGCGCACAGTCTGGGAATGGACCGAGGTGCTCATCTCAACGGTGGCATACATCGTCCTGTCTCTGATCATCATCCTCATCACTGCCACTTTGATTCTGCGATCCCTCGATGCCGGTTTCGGCCCGCCGGGCGAGCAATATTGGGTCGACGGCGACCAATACCGGATCCACGTTTACTGCGATGGCAACGGCACCGATGCCGCGGGCAACAAGCTACCCACCGTTTTCTTCGAGGGAGGTGATTTGCCAGTTGAGAATGGACTATGGCAGTTTGCGCAAAACGCATTGAAGAACGACTCCATCTCGAGATACTGCTTCGCTGACCGTCCCGGCTACGGATGGAGCGATACCGCCCCCAGCCCTCTGTCAGCAGGCATGGCAACTGACGCCCTCAGCGAGGCTCTCGCACGAGCTGGAGAGAAGGGTCCTTGGATCTTGGCCAGCGCTGGAATTGGTTCCGTTTACTCTCAAATCTTCTCCTCTCGACACGGCAGGGAAGTGAACGGCCTTCTTCTGATTGATCCTCTTCACGAAGATCTCCTTCACCGGGTCTCGGACCCCGGCAGAGGCTTTTCCTACTGGCTTCGCGGCGTATTCTCGCCTCTTGGAATCGAACGTCTCCCAGGTGCCATCTTCCGCGGACGCACAAGTGCAGACCGCGTCTGGGGTCGTTCGGCTAGACAGAGTGGAAAGTACCTGTTCTCAAAGTTGCAGGAGAGTCTCGTCGCCGATTCGCTCACCAAGCGCGAGGTGATTAGCAGTAAGGCCATCCAGTACCCGAATACCCCTCTGGTGGTCATCAGCTCTGGCGCCAATATTCGCAAGGATAGCGAATGGGAGGACAAGCAGAGAGACTTCAGCCATCTGACGAGAAACCTGAAGCATTGGGATACGGTCGACGACGCCCCTCACAACGTATGGGAGACGTTGGATGGACGTCAGAAGATTGAGAAGAGACTCCGGCAAATGGTCCATGCGTGAACCTATTGATAACGGTGTGGCGGCGCTTAGCATCTAATTTGTTGGATCAGGGCGAGTTTGAACAATGTGCCCGTATGGAGGCATACAGATACGGTCGGGTGGCCATCCCTGAGTTGGGTTTAATTGCGGTGCGAGTGACAGCTAGGAAATGAAATGATGAAAGCGATTTGATTTTCGACATACTTTGTGTTGTGGAGTTGATGGTAATTGTCTGCGTCGTGTCCGTAAAAAGAGAAGCAAAAATGACTCGTAGGTATCTTTGCTAAGGTGAAGAAGTGCCGGCTCCGCGCCGTCTTAGCGGCTCAATAGGCAGCTTGCATGACTTGCGAGGTTTCCGAAATGCTTTAGCGTGATGCCTTTCATCGACCAAGTCGCTCGCTCTTCAGCAATTTGTCTCGAAGAGAAGTCTCATGAAGGAGGAGAAGAGAACTTCTGCTGCCTCGGACTGGATTGTGTAGAGAATGAAGGCAAGCGACGCCAATGCCACGTGCCGTATGCAAAAGGGCAAGGCAGTTAACTTTTTGATTGAAGGGAATTATTACCCACATCTCTTGGCTTGGACGGGATCTTGCATATGGTGTTTGCTTGTTTTTTGTTGCGGGAAGCTTTGCTTTTGGCTGGTCGCAGGGAACAGCTCCGGCTGGACAGTTCGGGTGTTGCTCACGCGACATGTGGCCCCTCTGAGAGTGCCTTTCTCAAGTTCTCACTGAGAATCTGCAAGACAAGGCTAATACCTTCCTTAGCTCTGTTTCTACTATTCCTATTACTAAGGTACTGCTGCTGCTGCTGCTGCTGCTGCTACGACCACTGTCCATTTCTTATGTCTTTCTCAGAATATGTACGCATTTAGAAAGCGTACGGCAATCATGATAGCAATCATGACTTTGAGAATGCGGCTACTCGTTCCTTAAGCGGCCACATGCTTGGGTAGGTCGCAGTGTAAGGTAATTAGCTTGTGAGATGGGATGGCCAAGTTGCGGCTCGCCAAGGAGGCTGCTGCTCAAGTAGGCTAAGGTTCGGACAGTTTGATAGATTCGTCCCATGTCTGAAACTCAAGGGCTGCACATCATCATGTAAGTAGCGTCTGAACTCTGAACCTTGGACTGTCCGATGTGTATGCACATCCGTGAAATCAAGGGGTACATGAGACTGCGTATTGCATTGCATACGATCTGTGACCTACACGTGCGATTTACTAGGCGCAACCACGATTCAACACACGACCGGCACCCGACCTTGCAAAGTGACTTCTATTACGTACCCAGTATTGCAGAAGTTGAGGAACTGATGCCAGCGGACCAACCCGTGTTGGGCTGGAGCGAGGTGGTGGTCAGGAACCAAAATGGATACGAAGGTGATTACTTCATGGAAACAGGCCGTATGCAGACTATGAACACGAAGGAGAGTTTACGAGCCCACTCAACCTTGAAAGAAATACTTACCTACGGATAGTAAGCGGACAATTCACTCTGTTCGCTATAGGTAGAACGGTTAACGGGCGAGTACGACAAGTTCGTGTCGTGAACCGCACAAGGCCGAAGAGCCCCTCTCCAGACCCCCCCAGACCTCCCTCTTATTTTAAAACACGACCCAATGACGGCAATGCCTGCACTCTCTGGTCTCCGCCCTACACCATTCTCACCACTCAGCAGTCCCATTCTCGCCCAGCAAAGAGGACCCCGAAAGTGAGACCAAGAAGCCCCCTCCAATGCTCCCCCAGGGCCCCAAGACCCGACTCAGTCGCCCAGCGGGAGCCCCCAATTGCAACGGCACAACGGGTCCCCCTCCCACCTGGTGCACCCTGGACCTCGGAGCTGGAGAATGGGACCCCAAAAATAGTGTGGAATTTTGTCTTCGGCCGGCGCCTAAGTATTAGTGTGGTATACCTACTGCGTAGGGCACCCGTACCCAGGAACGGTAGGGACGAGGTCCCTAGAGAGTTTCCGTGCTCTTGGGGCTTGGGATTCCAATACTCCCCGGACACTCGACCCGGAATGGCCGCCCTACAGCCCAGCGAGGGAGTCAAGCTTCGCCATGGAGGAAAGGACGTGCTCGTGCTGCGACGTGCCTCTGTTGTCATGCTGCGACGTGCGGCGTGACAATGGCCATGTACGGATATGGTGTCCCACGATGGAGATGGCGTGAGGTGCACTGAGGTTGACAGACACCTGTTCACTCATGTCTCGTTTGCGTTGCCGAACGGGTAGGGCAGCCTTCCCGTCCAAAGTGTCCGTCAATCAAGTTGATAAGACCCATGTCTGAACACCTCGAAAATCGCCTTGCTGCCATTGTTTTTCCTTCCCTCCCTCATGCAGGTAAAATGAGCCGTAAGCCAAAGTTCCTGTAATTGGGAGAGAATCAGTACCACAATCAGAATCAGTGGAGAAAGAACAGATACCATTCGAACCCTCTTGGGGATTTGCAAACGACGCGGTTGCCGTCCACTCGAGATTGGTGCTGATACTGGGGCAACCTGACCTGACAGTCGGGTACGTACTTGAACCATCTGGTGTGCCCGCCCTGCTGTACCTGAATGCCCTTCCGCTGTCCGGTACAGAAGAAGGTACCTGTTCTGTCTCGCTTGTGACGTTTGACCACCTCGACCCGGCCTGGTCGGGCGGGGATCGTAAAGGGGGGTTGAGTTTGTTGTAGTGTCAACGACGGCCCCTGGCCACTTAAAGGGCGGACTGGAGTCTTCAAGGGTCCACGCATGAGGGGGGAAGTAGCGTTAAGTTCCTAGGCAAGAAACTTGGAGACAGACGCGTTGTACGCACCTTGCTAAGGTACCTCGAGGTATTAGCGAGGAGTCGGTCCAAGACAACCTAGAAATCTCACCTCACCACTTCACGTATCCGCACCTCACGGGCGCCTACCCACATTCAACTCCCCCCATGTCTTTTGTTGCATCTCTTGCAACTTCCGTGCTCGAGGGCGCTGGAACTTCTTTCCTCAACGTGGTGCATGTGGCCGTTCTTCGCCAGGTATCCGCATGGTAGGTAATTATTAGTGAGGAAGGCAAGACCCAGGTCCAGTATCCGTACCTACCTTACCTTATGTCGTCGTCAAGCTCCGCACCGCACCGCATCCGCAAACCCGCGCGTCGACTGCACTACTCTGCAGGTTACCTGCGTGCCTGCCTACGGATACCTTACCTTACCTAGCCTTACCTTGTCGCTCCGCACCGCACCTTCCAATACAATACCACTGCGTACCTACCTGCGATCTCTCCGAAACTGAAACCCCTTGCTTCTCTTGAATAACCCAACGTCGAAATCTCACCCCATTTGGGCTGAAGCCACCGACCGCCTTTCTTTCACAGTCACGGTCGCATTTGCAGTGACGCCAGCAGCAAGCACCACCGACTTACCTACTGCGAGGCAAAGAATCCCGATTCGTCTGGGCTCATTTTGCCAAACACAGACCTTCTCCAACCTTGAATTGTCACTGCTATCGCTGCAACTACATTGCTTTGCTCACGCCTGGCTGACAGACGACCACCTACCTAACGCCAAACCTTGGGCAGGCCACTTCGCACCATTATCACGGGTGCCGCGTCCTTCTTTCGAATCAACTTGCCAACTTTCAAAGACACAAGAATCGCACTTTCCGCTTGCGAGTGATTGCGGGCTTTTTTTTAGCAGCTTCAACTGAGGTCTGCTCTGTAATTCTTCGAGGTATTTCAACTTCTGGTCTGGCTGCTGATACCCATACCTCCCTCCTCCTCCAACTACATCCCACCGGGGAGGCAGCTCACGCCTCCTACCTTGCCTGCCTTTGCTGACGCCGCCTTTTTCGCATAGGATCCCACCTACTCCTATGGTTTCGATATTACCGCGCGTCGATCACGGTCTTCAACAATGGAGAACGAACCGCCTTCCGCGACCTCGAGGCGGGGTCGTCTGATGGGGAAGCTCTTTGCCCTCAAAGAGAAAGATCGCAAGCCCACGGCCGAAGAGACGGGCAACAACATCAATGATTTCCTTAACGGCCCCTCTGATACCCTGCAGGTCAACCATGCCTCGCCCTCCACCGTCACCCCCCAGCTTTCGAAGCTCGACATATCTTCAGCTACTCGCTATCCTCAAGCTTTGTCTGTCGCTAGTCACTCACAGCAGAGCTTGAACCCCCCGAACCAGTACTCCGCTCGCAGTCCTGGCCTAAGCCCGGGCATCCCACCTCGGAGCCCGCGGCGTAGCAACCGAAAGGGCTTGACCGTTCGATTTGTGGACCAGCAACCCGACATCATTGGCGAAGGTGGTGATGAGTCGGAGATCCCAGCCATTGAGGTATCGAGGCGCAAGAAGCAGCGACCTCCGCCGTCTCCACGCCGTACACCCGTGGCTGCTGTTCACGACTCCCCGCCGAGAGCGCCCTCAGCACCGAAAGAGGACTCAGACTTTATGCCTGGCCGCCTGCGACGAACACAGACAGGCTTCTCCTCTGTCAGCAACGAGCCCATCGAGCCCAAAGAACCCCCTCCGGCTTATAGAGAGGTGGCACCGGGTAACACAGTTTCGGCGCCCTTCTTAGACACCCCGACTATCGCGAAGAACGAGAATCGGAAGTCCTTCATCGAGCACCAACAGGCGGAGATGCGACAAGCAGAGGGTAAGGCATTTGCAGAAGCCGCACGCCAAGCTGAGCGAGAGGAGCATGGAGGCCAAACGCCTCTCGTACCACAGATAAACGAGTCTCCAACTAGATCTCCAGTGCCACCTAGCAAGGTGCCCCTTCAGCCAAGATCCCCAGATGACTACAGAAAGCCTCCCGACCAGAGCCCCTCATCCATATATTCCAGCAGCACCGAATTCAGCCAACAGCAGAACACAGCTGCCAACTTTTCTCGGCAGCCTTCTGTCAATTCTCAGTATCATATGGCGCCCCCGTCTGCAACAGTTGCCTCGAGACAAGCATCTTTCAACTTGCATGATGCAGTCCTTGCGGTTGGTGATGACGCTCTCAACACATTCGTCACCCGCACTCGCCACTTTAACGAGCTATTTAGACTGCATGCCGAGACAATCAAGCCCATTTCGGCCTGTTCACCGCTTGAGCTAGCACGTGCTGCCCTGTGGTGGCTCATTAAAGGACGCACTGCTTTAGAGGTTGCAGTTCGTGCACGACCTGGTAGTCCTCAAGACCAGATGCAGAACGAGAATGATCGCCAGCAGGCATATGCCAACCTTGCCAAAGGCTACTGGTTGGTGGAGGAAGCCATACCTGAGGTGCAGGAGAACAAGCGCCTTGCACCCGACGCAGGCATTACTGAGATTCGCTCAACGTTGGTCGGCGCTCTCAAGAAGCTTGCTGTCTCAATGAAGAGGAATGGATTCCTTCCGCCTGAGGAGGCGTTCTTGCCTCAGACCATCGACAAGTCTATCTGGGTAGAATACCCTCGACTGAGCGTCGACATGATTGCGTTGCTCACTGCCGATTCATCTGCAGCCATGACGGGTGTTGTTCGCACCCCCTCCGCTTTCGAAATTCTTGAGACTCTGCCACCTAATGATACAGCCGAGAACTTCACATTCGGCAGAGTGAGCACGGATGTGTTCTTGATGGAACAAGGCATGGACTCTCAGAGATTCTATTTCCCTTGTCTTTTGACCATGGTTCGCCCTAACAAACAGCACAATCTGGTCTTTGTTATCGCTAGTCAACACGGCGAAGTCAACCTACGAATCCAAGGAAACAAGAACTCAGGCCCCACCTGGGACGATGTCCGATGGCGCAATTCAACCCACTCACTCGAGATCAAACTGCCCAGAGGCTTCATGATTGTCGTTCAGTGCTCACAGCAGGACTACCGAATGCTGTGGAATATGTACGATTTCGGTGCTCAGGTTCAGTCAACCCTTTATGCTCGGTCCGACGAGCACTGCGTTTTCCGGTCTACCCTTCGGTCATTTCAGTACTTCGACTCAAATCCCAATTCTCGGGCGTTTCCCAAGGAAGCCGTGGCAAATTGCGATGTGGCTCTGTTTGAGAAAATTCATAAGGAGCATGCTGCTGCAGGCCCACGCGCTTACCATAGGGGGTACAGAATCGTCGTGGTGACAGGCCCTCGCACAAGAACGCTCAGTGGTGTCAACCACACCTACACGCCACAGATGCCAATCCCCTTCAGTTTCCTTAGGTCGGATGGAGGTGATGCTGCCTTGATGCTCAAGTACGACAATGTCAATCCGGATCCGAACAAGCGCATAAAGGTGAGCATGGTGCTCTCGTTCGCTGATGAGGGGGAGCGGGCCCAGCTCAACAGCCTCATTTCCGGCACTTCTGTGCAAAAGGATGAGACGATCTACGCAGATGTGCCCCTTATCGGATTCTCCATGTCGACGTCTTTACAGGATAGCAAGTATCTTCCAGGCGTTAGCCAAATCCCCTGGACATCCCTTCGAGTCATCAATGAAGATGCCGACGACGAATATCCTCGGACAGTTCTAGCCGACAGATTAAGAGTCATCGTTGAATCCAAGCAGGGTTTACTCACTGACCGAGTGAACCTGCAACCCGGCGAATTGCGAGTTAGGCTCGAGGTTCAAGAGACCAAATCTCTCGTGGTGATGCGCCAGCCACAGTTCGACATGACTGCAAATGTAGCAGACGGGACTGTTGGCAAAGAAATCCCCAAGGCCATGACCGAAATGCTCCAAATGCTGCAGACGACTCAAACGATTCGCACTTACAGCTTCCCGACGCAGAAAGATCTCCATGCCTTCCAGGCTGCATTGACTGGATTCCAGGTCGTCTTTGACGGCCTCGCCGCTACCTTTGCAATTTCTCGAAGAAGAATGGTGGTTCCCATCCACAAGAAATGGGAGGCGGGATTGACTCGAGTCCAAGTGGTGCAACAAGGCACAGTCATGCAACTCCTCGCGTTCTTCCCAGACTTTCACCACGGCCAGTGTATGAACTTCGTTTTGAAAGGCACGGATGTATACGAGACGTTTTCGAGGAGCAGCAAAGCTGGTATCAAGTTTGTTGACGCCAAGTTCCCCCTGCCGCGCATGCCCAACGGCAGCGACGGACCGTCAGACGACATGGGATTCATCTGTCTGGACCTACCGGACTTGCCGGGTGAGCACGACGACATCACGCTCCTCTTCGAAAACGAAGCGGGTAAGTTCTCCTATTCCCATTGCCGAGTGGACTCGGACTCATGCTAACTCCCGAACAGAACGCGACCGGCTGACACAGTGTCTCCCGGCCACCGTCAAGGGTTCCAGGTCACTGAGAGGCCGATAGATGAAGCCCACTCGAATTGACAAGTGACGAGCTGTGCGAAAAGCGAAGAATTATCCAAAGCATTGTTGTGGTTGGAAGCAAGACCTGGACATTCGAAAAACAAGATACCCATCAATCTGTTCATCACATTGCTTTGCGAACAACGAAGAGCGAAAAAGGGGAGATGGATGAAGCACGGGGACGGAAAAGGGCAGAACCCGAGGCCTGAAGACGGCGGGTGGATTTGGCACTGGTTTATACCGAGATGACAAGTGCTTAGGTACTCGGATAATGTGGCAGGTCTGGCCGGAAGACCCGGGACGGCCGCCATGGGTTGCGAGGCTAGGCATCGTTGGGAGCCTCTCCAGGAAGGCCTACTTTTTTTTTTTTTTTTTGTGGTTTTAGGCGGTTAAGCAACAACACGACCGGATCATCAGGGTCTGGTCACTTTCTTGCTGCCTGTTAGGATATCATGGTGGATGTAGAACAAAGGGCAGGCATAAAAAGCATGCGCTTACGAGCAGTGTGCTTCATCTTAGGTAGAAAGGACAGCAGCTTAACAATGATACGCGTATCAAGTGACATACGACGTGTGTCCGACGCATACGATGGTGCCGAAAAACGCGAGTGACATGGACTATGGTACCCGTGTGGGTCATTCTTCAATGCATAAGCGGTATGAAAAGAAAGCTGTTCATTCAGTAGTCCAACAGACTGGAACGTCGTGGATCTCTTGGTCGAAAGACACGGGACTTTGAGAGTATGAGGTCTTGGTCTGCAACTCGAAGTGGTTAATATTGCTTGGAAGTAGCAGCACTGCCACAATTGACCTGCATAATGGGGGTGAGATGCTTGGGCACGCCAATCGTCTAGGTAAGGTAGGTGACTTGGCCTTATTAAGATCTTGTTCGGCGTTCTCCTCTCCATCTCAACTGAGATGCTTTCCTTCACATGTGCACGGATAGACAATTGCTAGCTCGTTGTAGAGCACTTTCTTTGGGCTGATACAGACGATTTGGCCAAAAGCTTTTCACATATAGAAGAGGCGCGCGAGGTTTACAACGCCCTCAAGATGGAATACCTACCTTACCGCATAAGTATCGAAGATTAGTACCCTGCAGCAGGGTGCACCGCGTGGTGTGTGAGGGATTCAAGCATTTTGAACAGAAGGGGGAGTCGCTCACTGGATGATTGGCCTATGAAGAGAAGCCGGCGGGCATGTGATTGGGTGCAGGGTAGCACAGTATTTGGCGGTATTAGACATGGGATGGAACGGAAGGAGGGAGTGGAGGGGGAGAAGCTGGGGTGACAGACACTCCCGTGCGAACAGATGCGGATTGCGGATGCGCGGGTTAGGTTGGCATCTCGATGTCTCGCTCGCTCCTCCCCGTTCGTTGACACTTGGTGGAAAGCATTGCGGAAGTGCAGATGAACACCTTCGTGTTTTGAGCGACTCTTAGTCGGATTTGTCGGGCTCATTGCTTTAGGCTTCTTCTTGGGTATCATCGCGCTGGACTCCGAAGATGGTGACAGCTAGGTTGGAGAGAGCACGGCGAGGTAGGTAGGCAGCTAAGGTAGTGGTGCACGGAGCTAATGGGATATGATGGCATTGGGGAAATGGACAAAAAAAAGTTTCCCAATGAATGAAGCGACGTCATCACCCCTCCTCGTCCGCCGTCCTCCGTTGTGGGGTCTAGTCGGTACATCAGCGACGTAAGGAGTGCATGGGAGCCCAGCCCAGGCCACTGGTGACAATGGTGCTGACCATCCACCTTACCTTACCACAGGTAACTAAAAGCTGCTAAGGTACCTAAGGTGGGTAGGCATCGAGGTAGCTTCTGTCTACGACATTGCCCAAAGCTGCCTCGTCTTGACACCAATCTGCTCTCGCCATTGATAATTGCTAAGGAATCTACCAGGCAATCGTCATTCTGTGTCACAAACTACATTGTACACGGTCTTGTGCTCCTTCCTTACGACTTTTGACATGGGAAATCATCTTTGACCTCAGTCTCATCTCAAATTCCGGCCGTTCCTTGGTGAACCAGCAACCTGGAACAGCTACCTACCCTCATCGACTTTCATCGACCTTCAGCTGACATTCACCTCACCCTTTATCTTCCGTTTTGCTCTCTACAGCTCTGCTTTACGTTCTAGCTCAGGTTGTCAGAGGCGGCAACGCCCAATCGAAAACAGCAAGCGAGTGAGACATCGATAGGTCATCTTTTCTCCGGCCAGTGCCCTTCGCCAAGCGGGCCTCTTTTTCTCTCTCCAACTCTCCGCTTCTCTAAGCTCAACATCATAAACCCGACTTCTTTCTTTCCCACTTTTGCGTCCGACTGATACGTCCCCCCAACCTTTATCCTCCCGACGCTTCCTTCGCCAGCAAACTCCTTGCCCCGGGGAAACTCAAACCATCTTCGGCTTTATCAACCAACAACTACTTTTATTACGACAAGTTTCCACAAAGTCCACTGTTCAACTACTGCCACTCTTCCATCCCATCCCCTCGCTCTCGCTCGACTACGTACCGGGCTGCGAAGCCCCATCCTTTACTTGCCGACTCTACCCCTACTTGCAGCTTCAAGCAACCCGCAGACGCCTTTTTGGGGAGCACTGCCCCTCATTCCAGCAAGAAGGCACATCCCGGGCACCGCGCCGATAAGACCGATAGCGGTCTAAAGAACAACTGAGGGGCATCGCTGCACCCACCGCCCACCAAGAGCCAGTCGCAGTCATGGGTTTGGTCCATGTGCCAGGAAGACGCTCCAGAGCGTCCAGCCTCAGTGAGTCTTACCAGCCCTAGCGTCACTGCCTGGTCCAATGTCTGGATAATAGCAATCGTCTCCTCCTCGTCGCGCCTGTTGTGGACTTCATACAGCGACAAACTCGCGCCTCCTCTTACACCCTTTTCCCTTTACATACCCTTACGGCCTGTTGCCCATTTGCCTATACCCTGCTTGTTTCCCTAGTTGCGTACCTTGGCTTTGGCGTCTTCCGGGAGCCGAAAAGCCTCCACTTCCACTCTCCAAACCTCTGCCGTGCGCAAATCGAAGAAAAAAAAGTTGCCTCCAACCATGCTGACCTCTTGGCTTTCCAACCCACCAGCTAGCAATCGCTCGAGCATCGACGAAGCCAGAGGCGCTGCCGAAGATGACGACACCACTGTGGTCGAGGCCGACCAGGGCAACGGTGAGTGAAGCCTTTGCAAGAACCGTTGCGCCCGCATTTGTCTGCTCGCGGGGTGCCTCACGCGCCTTTGGCTAACATGGAGTCTAGTGCTTGGCCACATCATTTCCCAGCTTCGTCCTGGAGCTGATCTGAGTCGCGTTGTTTTGCCGACCTTTATTCTCGAGCCCCGTAGCATGCTCGAGAGAATTACAAAGTCAGTAGCCTCCGGAAAAGATGCGGACTCGGGACCTCTTTCGCTGACTCTGTGCGTTTGTCGTAGCTTCATGTGCCACCCCGAAATGCTCCTCCCTATACCTGAGATCGACGACCCCGTACTGCGATTCGTTTCCGTTGTCAAGTTCTACCTGAGTGGATGGCATATCAAACCACCGTCAGTCATTCCGAGCTACCCGTGTAAGCCGTAGACATTGCTGACAAGCGCCCAGAGGAGTGAAGAAGCCCCTGAACCCGATCCTCGGCGAGGTTTTTTCCTGCTACTGGGATCTGCCTGATAACACGAGGGCGTACTACATCTCCGAGCAAACGTCGCATCACCCTCCCAAATCTAGCTACTTCTACATGGTCCCCGAACACAACATCCGCGTTGATGGCACACTCAAGCCCAGGAGCAAGTTCCTCGGAAACTCGGCAGCGAGCTTGATGGAGGGCACAGCGGTCTTGTCTTTCCTTAATAGGGGCAAGGACAAGACAAAGGGCGAACGATAGTATGTTGGCTCGGAATCCGCTTGTGACATGAATACGCTAACCGTGAGACTAGCATTTTGACGCAGCCAAACATGTACGCTCGAGGCATTCTCTTCGGAAAGATGAAGTATGAGCTTGGAGACCACAGCTTTGTTCGGTGCCCAGAGCTCGACTTGGTCGCCGACATTGAGTTCAAGGTGAAGGGCTGGGTCAGCGGTACCTATAACGCGATTGGTGGTTCAATCAAGCATGAGAGCACAGGCGAAGTCCTCTACGAGCTGTCGGGCTTTTGGAACGACGAGATGTTTGTCAAGGATGTCAAGGTCAGCTCAGGGTGATGCTGCAGTTGTGACGCGTTACTAACAGCCTCAGACTGGTCATAAGGAGATGTTCTTCAACGCCAGACGATCAAAGCCCAGCAGCCCCCTCGTGCGGCCTATCGAGGAGCAGGATGAGCGCGAATCCCAGAAGCTTTGGGCACCGACAGCCCAGGCCGTGAAGGATCGCAACCATGAGCTTGCGACAGACGAGAAGACCAAGGTCGAAGACAGACAACGTGAGGAACGTGAGACGAGGGCTCGCGAAGGCGTTGAGTGGAAGCCTAGGCTTTTCAGGGCCGTCCACGGCGGCCCAGGTGGTCCCGAAGAGGGCGAGGAAGAGCTGGAGTGGATCATCAACGCTCACGTGTGAGTACATCCGACTCTCACATTGGACCAAGACACGCTGACACAAAGCAGTGACAACACGAGCCCAGAGAAGCAGACTGAACAAATCTTGGCCATATACCCCATTCTTCCGGGCCAGAAGCCTTCTACGACAAACGCCATTCCTCCCCATAGGCCCTCTGCGACAACAGAGGCCCCGGCCCCGGCCCCGGCTCCAGTCGTTCAGCAACATGCCGCAGGAAACGACTTGATCGACTTTGGCGATGCGCCAGCTACCACCCCGACAGCTCCGACAGCTCCGACAGCTCCGACAGCTCTAACAGCAACTGCGCCTGCGGTTCAGCCACCAAGCGGTACTCCTACGGCAGCTCAGGAAGCGCGGAGTGGATCCAAGGACATTGAAGGGATGCTCAACAGCACCGGCACTCAAGCAAAAGAGGGTCCATTGATGGACTTCACAGATATGAAGAAGAGCGTGCCGCCGCTGAAGAGAGCCGACGAGAGTAACGACAGCTTCCATGACGCTTTGGAGTAGATCAGAGCCAAGCTCATCTAGGACGCACGTCCGTCCCTCTGGTTTTTGTTTTCCCCTCCCGCTCCATCCGGCAAACCCTTTTTTGCCAAACATGACTTTCATTCACCATGGGAGGCGGACTCCTGGCTAGGGGAGATGGAGGAAAGGGGGCCCAGTCAGGAGGTACAAACTATAAATCTTTTGCATTGGCGAACATCCGGGGAAGGGGTTTGGTAGAAAAGGGATACCTCTGTAGATATGTATAGCATTGCTTACCGCTCAGTAATAACGGCATTCAACTGCGGAGAAGTTTTTTGGACATGATTCACTCCCAACATTCGAGCCAAGGGTTAATGATGCTGATGATGATGATGATGCAGGAGTCGTAGTCGCTCTTCGATTTGGAGGCACTACCTAATCTCACATGTTTTGTTACATGGTGCTTTGCCCTTTCAAGAGTTTCTCCCATAGTACCCTAACCCATCCCAGAAACGCCATAAACGCCGCTCTCACCCTCCTTTTTGTTTGGTCTTCCAATCCACCCTGTTGACACAGGTACGGGGGATGGGTATCAAATTCTCAATTTCTGGGGGTGTCGCCTTCCACACTCTCTCTCTTCCTCCTCCTGCTTTGCTGATTAGACCCGTCGTGAGATGAGAAACGACGGCAATGCCTAGCCCCGGCTTCCGGAAACAGCCTTGCTTTGCTGAGCCGAGCTTCAATGCCAGAGTTTTATGGCTTTCCGCATCGTTTGTCGCTTGGAACCGTCTCGCTCTTCTCCCTCTCATGCGACGATGATACGCTTCAAACGAACAGCTCCCAATCGTTGTTTTCCCTTGACCCAAAAATCCCTCTCTTTTCTCCCTTTAGTACCGACGGCGCGTGGGCTCGGGGGTAGGCGAGCGGGACGGGCTCCTCTCGTCGCGGCCGCGGTCCTTGAGCCACTTCTTGGTGCTGAGGGTGAGATCGCGGTCGAGGTCCTCGGACGGGTTCTTGCGGTGGATAAAGTTGCAGAAGCCGCCGCGGACGCAGCCCTCGCCCGAGTTGAGGCGACAACAGGCCTCGCGGAAGTCCGTGACGGGGGAGAGCTCGCAGTATATGGGGCGGGCGGCGTACCACCGCGAGTTGAGGTCGTCGCAGGCCTTTTGGGCAGAGTCTTCGTATTTGAAGCGGGCGTAGACGTTTCCTATGAGGTCTTGTTGTTACGCATTCTCTGTTAGTATACGATTCTTCCCAAGATCAGGAGAGCATGGGTAAGAGGGAAGGGAAGAGAGACGCACGATCATTGTTGTTGTCGCACACAACGAGCTCCTCGAGCTCGCCGTACTTGCAGAGCTCGCACCAAATGTCCTCGTAAAAGGCGTCAAAGTGGTTCTGCAGCTGGGACGGGTTCATGCGGTTCTTTGGGTCGTAGGCCGGGTTCTGGTAGAGGTTGGGCATGAGGATGGTCTGCGAGTAGCTGGGCTTGACGTGCTTTCTCGAGCAGCGGTCGCCGTGGCGGCAGGCGCCGATTTTGAAGTAGAAGGAGCAGTTGACCTTGTCGAGCTCCGTGCCGAAGATGGAGGCGAGGAAGTTAGCCATGTTGTCGTCGGTGTTTCGAGAGGTTTCGGGATATTTGGGTATGTCGTGTGGTTTCGAGATTGCGACGTTTTGAGATATGGCCCTTTGTGTGTTGATTTACGATAGCTCGATATGCTTGATTGTTCGTTGGGAGGGAAGAGTCCGATAGTCTCTGTGGCGGCCGCGTTTTTTGATGGAGCTGCGGAAACGGGCTTGCTTGCGTCGCGACAAATGCGACGGACTAGAGATTGGAATTTCTAGCAGCCTCGCGCGCCACGACGATTAGTAATCCTGGGGCTGAAGCTGTGTCTGTGGCTGGAATAGTGTGGCTCGAGCAGTGGTGGGTTCCAGGTGGTTCTTGCTTCCATCTGGAACCCCACTGATTGATTTCAGGGACGGGAATAAACAGAGTACGTACCGGCGTTGCGAGCCGATGGTCTAGAACGTTTTGGGCGAATTGTGTTGTTTCTCGTTGTTGTAGAATCCAAACATTCTCAGGTCAGCCTTACAACGGCTTTTTCTCATTCCAGGTCCAGACAATAATCCTCGATTCTGGTACAATTTAATGTTTCTCTCATATAAAAATGGCATAGAGGCTTGATACTAATCAAATCGCCTTGCTCAACCCCATTGCAATGCTGATGGCTTCGATAAGTTGCTTCTTGAGCTACTCATCTGAAACACTGGGTTCTCCTCAACCCAATGATACCGGACTATCAGTTGAATGACGCCAACAGAGGGATCAAAATTTTGGTCTAATGCTATGGACCGGCTTCCAGATTCGTTTGTGCGTCTGCTCGACTGAATGATGTTCTGCCCACCGTAACTGAAGGTTCACTCATCCGATGATGATGACTTGTCGACAGAAGTCAAAACTCCGAGGTGCGCAGTCAGACCTCAGGTCACGAGACCACATTCAGATTGAAAATCAACAAACCCGCGCGTCGCTGAACAATTTCAATAAGGTTTCTTCCGAGAGATAATGAAAATATCCACGGTCTCCGGTGGGAAGCCATGGTGAAACCAGTCGTTGGACGCGCTATCTCACTTGCCGACCAATCGCCGCAGTCCCGCCGTTCCAGTCACTCTCGGACTCGAAGCCAAGCAAAACCCCCTCCAAATCCACTAAAACATCCCCGAGAAGATAGGTGGAGCAAAGAAGACCAAGCCGTGCAGCGCCATTGGTGCAACACCGGCTGGCTGTGGTGAAGGTGAACCCCCAAACGGCCCAAAATCAGTTGGAGGCTTGCTGGGATCCTCCCCGTTGTCGCTGCATCTGTGCTTTCCCACCTCCTGCAGGACATGCGCAAACTTCCCGCCCGTGCGCATCTAATGCAGACCAAAGTCAACACAACTGGTCTGTTGCTTCGACAGCCCTCGACGCACACTCTTCTCTCTCTCTCCCGTCCCGTCTCCTTCTCTCCCTTTTTTTTAGTGTACGAATAATTACACCACCATCACAGTCCTTCCTTGACCCTTCTGTGTACACTATTTCCCCCTTGTCGACGGAGCATCCTAAAATTCTTTTTTTATACCCGCGATCGACGCCATTCCCTCCGTCCACATTTGCGAGGGATCTACAAAGCTTCTGCCCGTGATCCATCTTGCTTGACACGGACCCTCTTCCGCCAATCCTCAAGATCTTCCGTCCGACACCCTTTGCCTTATATACCCCGACCCGAGCGGTTTCTCTCTCACAGCCGTGGGCCATGACTACGACGGACGCGACTCTGTCTTCCACCTGCTGACGACCTTCTGATCGACAATCGGTCACAGCACCGACGCTCCTCCTTCCCGTCCCGAACCTGTACATACCTTCTCGACGCCGCTACCATGGATCAAGCCGATATCCCCGCGCTTTTGTCGCGCCTCGCGAGCGACGAGGACGCCGCCAGGAAGATGGCCGTCTTCAAGCTGCAGTCCTCTATAAACGACCCTGCCTTCGCCGACGTTTTCATATCCTCGGGAGGCTTGGTCATTCTTCGACGCCTAATTATGAGTGCGGGAGGAAACACGCTGGCGTACTCGTTGCAGAGTTTGACGCGCCTTTTGGAGGTAGACATGGGCTGGGAGATATTTGAGGGATCATCGTCAGGGGATCTCGTGGAGCGCATTGTCGAATTGATCGTTACGAACCCTCTTGTCAACATTTTGCGCGGTGCCATGTCGATCTTGGTCGCCCTCGTCGGCCACACACAGTCTTCTCGCCCGACGACCCCTCGTACCCCGGGATCCTTTGGTTTCAGAGCCCTGAAGCCCGCCGTCGCAGTCTACCCGCAGTTCTTTGAGCTCGTTATCGCCCAGCTCCAGTCCGCCGACCACGCGCTGTGCGCCAATGCCCTCATGCTCATTAATGCCATGATCCGCGACGCTGTATCTGGCGACACCAACATCACGAAGGCGAACAACCCTGCGATGGAAGAGTGGTCAAAATTCATCAAGCGCTTGCAAGATCTCGGTCTCATCAAGGCAGTGTACAACCTGATGCAGAGCTCGTCCCTACAGGATCTCGCGCATCCTCTGCTTGAGTTCCAGTCCTTGACTAAGGTCCTCCTGAGAAAGTGGCGGGAGGTGAGGGTTGATCTCGAGCGGCCCGAGCACAGACGGGGACTGAAGGGACTTCACCTTGCCAGCAACCCGGAGAAGCAAGTCAATGGCATTCACCGGTTGGACGAGATTAACGAGCTTGGGAAGAAGGGAAGTCGGCGCCACAACCCTGAGAAATGGAGGAGACTGGGCTTCGAAACCGAGAGTCCTACACAGGAGTTTGAGGTCCCCGGCTTCCTGGGCATGATGGACCTGACAGACTACGTGCGCAAGAACGAGGACAGCTTCCAGAAGATGCTTCTGGAACAATCCACAAAACCAAGGAACGAAAGGTGCCCGGTCGCTAGGGCAAGTCTCGCGGTCACGATGATCCTATACGATCATTTCGAGGTGGAGAAGTCGGACGTTGAGGACATTAAGGGTTACCAAGGCTTGGACGGTATCAAAAACAACGAAAAGCTATTCCGTCCGCTCCTCCTCCAGTGGTCGCGACTCCACACAGCCGGCCTGCAAGCTTTCTTCCGCGTATGGAAGTCCACCGCTGCGGAGCACCTGGACTTCGAAAAGGTGGCAGAACTGGTCCGAATTCTCATCGAGCAAGTTGTCGGCCAGGCAAGCCGGACCAAGGACGTGTTGGAGGTCGAGGAGGAGCTGCTTGAGTACGACTGCACTAGACTACGAGAGCTTCAGATGGAGCTTTTGGAACTGTCGTTCGAGGATCAGTGGGGTCAGCATTTGTATCAAGTCCGAGAGGAGTTGAGGCAAGAGGCACTTCAGTTTGTGAAGGAGCAGCGGATCCGATGTCTGCTCCAGGGATCTTGGTTCTCCAAGCCGCTACCACGGCGAGACACCAACCCTAGAGACGAGAACCTCAAGCGTCGTTTGTATACGCCGCGCCCTTGGCGGTTCGCTAAGCTCTCGCACAATCGCCGGTACTTACACTACGCCGACTTCGAGGCACAAACAGCACAGGATCCGGGCCTTGACATTTTGACGGAAAAGGTCGATCTCAGCACCATCAGCTCAGTCGTGTCCAATGTGTCAGCCTCCAATGAGGAAAGCCGCAGCGCAACTAGCAGTTCGACGCTCAAGAACAACGTGACGGTCAAATCGACAACCAAAATCACAATCTTCAGCTACGCCAATCCTGCGGAAGCTGCCGGCGGCGGCGATGCCAAGGAGCAGGCCATCCTGACTCTCAACCCGGTCACGCACAGCCTGGCGTCGGAGTGGCTTGACGGTCTGCTGATGCTGCTCAACCAGGCCCCCATCACGGCCGAGACGAATAAGCTCGTGAATCTCGTGAGCGACTTTGGGCTCAAGATTAGGCTGCTCAACGTGAGAATCGAGGCTGCGTACACCGGGCCACCACCAGGCGCCGGAGTGATACCTAGCAGGGACGGTCTCGACGAGGACTACTTCTACGACGTGTGAGAGACTTTGTATGACCGGGGTGGTGAGGGCTCAGTCCATGGAATGGAGAGCGGTCCGAAATCGTTGATTTTTCCCTTTGTGATGCTGGTTTTTTCTTTGGTGGCTTACATATACCCGCGTTTTCCTCTTGCTCTATACCGGCCAGAGATGTAACGAATGGAGCCAAGACAGGGGGGGAAACTCTTGATCAGCTGTTTTTTCTTCTGGCTTGGGTGCCTACAATGAAGCATAGCGAGCGGTCCAGTTGCGTCGTTAGGTAATCATGGGAAGGAAAGGCTTGGATTTGGCAGGCGACATTTTTCTTACAGTGGCGAGAATGCTACTATGTATGGTGAACAGGTTTTTGGTGCAGGCTGTTTAGCTGTGCTGGCAGGGCTTCTTTTCTTTTCTCTCTCTTCATGTATGCTTATGCCTTTCGAGAGCTAGGTCTTGAAGACTTGCTCGAGTATATTCTAGACGCCAATACCACAACTTATGAACATACTCTCGTCGGGACAGGCGAAGGGAATACGAAGTCTTTCTATGCGCGTGATGTCTTCGGCTGCTGGGTTTTGATATAGCTTCTTAGACCAAGTGGACTTACACGCTTCTCCTGGCTTGGAGATTACGTACTGCCCCCTTTTAGCAATGTTGTAAGTCGGTACGATATTGTCAGATGGTTGTGCTAGTGGTGGTTCTCTTGCCCACGGTTCCGCGCAATTATAGGTTTAGATGGAAGTTTCAGTGGCCAGAACAACGCGTAGACAAGAAAGGATAACGGATTGCGGCTCGATCACGGCTTTGTCCGCTAGGTGCTAGAGGGCAGTAAAAGCGTAACGCCGCCAACGGGCTGTTGATACCGTTTCTTCGAGGGAATATCCGGCCCAGTCACTCGATCTTCTCTAGTGCCGACTTTCGTTATCTCATGAACTTCTTTTGCCATTGTTTCATAATTCCGCAGGACAAAGGAGTGGCCAGGGAGCGAGCTCAACAGGTAAGTTCAAACCAGTTTTGTATTTATTTCAATGCTTGCGACACATGATTCTCTATTCATCTACGACCGCGCCAGCCTTTTCGAAGACCGGCTTTCCCATCCCGCCGCCCTCTCGAACCCATTCTTGTGGAAGTAAAAGTCCTCGAGCGCCTGACGGGCCTCCTGGCTGCTAGTCACCACAAACGGACCATGCTGCACGACAGGCTGATCCAGGGGCTCTCCCGCAATCAAAAGAATCCGCGCCCCAGCGGTTGCCGTGTCCGGGACTCTCATCTGCACCACATCTCCCTCCACCCCAAAAACAACAGCCTGGAATTGCTGTGCCTCCTTCCGGTCGTCCTCGGTGGAGGAGCTCACTTGCGCAGATCCTTCGACAACGTACGCCATCGCGTTCCAGCCCTGGGGGGCTTGCTGGGTTATCTCGCCGCCCGGTTGGATTTGAATGTCGAGGTACCATATCGGCGTATACGTCAGGTCCCTAACACTATCAACGCCTCCAGATACGCCCGAGATGACTTTCACAGTAACCCTGCCGTCGTCTAGTTTCGCAACAGGGATCTCCGTACCCTTGAGATCGCGATACCGCGGCTCGCACATCTTCAATCGCCGCGGCAGATCAACCCACAACTGCAATCCCGCCCCGCTACCACCGTCCTCGGACGGGATCGGCTGCTCCGAGTGCATGATGCCCCTGCCGGCCGTCATGAACTGCAAGTCGCCGGCGTGCAGGACGCCGCGGTGGCCCGCAAAGTCCTCGTGCTCGACGGATCCTTTGAGGATGTAGGAGACGGTCTCCTGGCCCCGGTGGGGGTGGTCGGGAAAGCCTTCGCCGGTGGCGCCGTCCAGGTGGTCGAGCATGAGGAAGGGAGAGAGGGCGCGGAGGTGGTTGCTGCCGATGGAGCGGCGGACGCGGGCGCCTGCGCCTTCGGATTGCTCGGGGGCGGTGAAGATTTTGTGGATTGTTCGGAGGGTTGACATGATGTACGAGTGGATGGTTGTTGGATTTCGATCCTGGCTTCGGTGTTGTAGGTGTTGAAGTGCTCCTAAGAAAAGGGGAAAGATTTTCAAACACACGGCTCTAGTGCCAATTGATAGAATAAATTGTTCATGGAGTTCTTCAATTCAGTTCTTCTTCGGAAAAGCGAAAGATACTTGTATGCGAGCTTCTCACGATAATGCATCACGGCGTGTAAGTGCTCTTCTAAGCCAGTGTAATTCGACAAACCATAGCACTTAGCTCGTGAACACTATCCACCTCACCTAACGCTTACGAATGCTTACATTATGCTCTTTGAATGACATATCTCTTTACCAGATGAGCGGATCGACTAGCTATGGACGCGCTTCGTTGCCTATGGGAAAAGAGCCTGCGGTGCGGACGAATATGGACAGCGGACATTTAGAGAGTGCCGGAAGGGGTCCCGCGCGGCATCTCCAGGCTAATGTGCAAGAGTGGGGCGCGGCGGCAAGATCAGTATCTAGAGACTGGGGTCCTCTGACCCCAGCCGCGCGGGACGGTTCCTGAAGAACTCCTCGTCTATGAGCCTACCGCCAGCAGCCAGTACATATATAGGCGCGTAGGATCTCTTCATCCCTAGTCTGTATAGAAAGTGTTGCGAGTGTTTTGCAGTAACAAGGTTGAGATTGGCCGGCTGTAAGATGGTTGACAGCGTTTGCCGGTCTCGTGGGGCGTTTGGCTCACAGTGGCATACAATCAATGTAATCAGAATCAATTTCACTTCATCTGCTCGGAATTCCAAAATTACCAGAGATATCATCGGTCTTACTTTTCCAGATCTAGCGTGCGAATACGTTAAGGGTATTCGGAGTATTCATAGGGCTGGGAAGCTTCTGTTCTATCCACCACCCCCGACCCCAGATAATGGCCCCCAATATCCACCCCTGCTCTGTTGGCTTCCCAGCCCCCCTCAATATTGGAGCTTCAGCCGCGGGGCAGTTTCCCAAACCAACCCTCAACCCCCCTCGAGATATACGAAGTATCGATTACCTACAGCTTGAGACCACGAAAGCTTCAGCCTTTATGAGGTGGATAACCATACACAACCAAATCAAACCGGAATTCGACATGCAAAGTTTTTGATCAGAGACAACGTAAACCAAAAAAAAAAAGGGTTCGATGTCCAAAGTATGACATCACCCTCCCGCACCTACCGCCCCTGAAACTAAAGCTTCCCCGACAACCACGGACCAACGTTCTTTCTCCCGCCTCCGGACAACGCACATGGTCCGCCGCCTCCCGTGGACGCATCCACACCTTAAAGTCGGCCACGCCGCCGAAAGCAAACCTCAACCAAAACGCAGGAAACGGGCTACCTCTACGGCCATCGCTACCGCTACTACTCCCATCAGGAACACCATCGATACCGGAACCCGCGATATCAGCAGCTACTTCACAACTACGAGGAAAATGGGCTACCGGACCCCGCGCGGCGGCGGCGGCCGACGGCTAATGTACAATAGCGGCGGCGGCGGTAGCAGTCGCAGCAGCAGAACGACGACGACCCCCTATACACCCAATCGCAGCGGTGGCAGGACATACTCCCCCTCGCCCCCTCCCTCGCAAAAGAAGCGCCTCGACGGGCTCTTCCTCGAAGGGAACTGGTACTGCAACTGCCAGCCGCGAAACACGGCCAAATTCCTACAAGTCAGCAAGAACACGGCCAACAGGGGCCGGTGGTTCTACACGTGCGAGAAGAGGCGCGGCGGCTGCAACTTCTTCCTGTGGGCTGAGGACGCGGAGAACAGGGCCGAGGGGGCGACCATGACGTTGCCACCCATGCCGCAGGATGGTGCCGTCGCTGGTAATTCTGCGACGCCTCGACGAACGACTGGTCCGGCTCAGGGTGGTTTCACGCCGGGTACGGCTTCCACCATCAAACCCTCTGCGACGAGAGCTGCTTCTTCGTCAGCGATGATGGAACCGCCTCCGTCGCCCACGGCGCAGAGAAGCGCCGCGAAGCAAAAGTTCATGGATACCTACTTCAAGAACCGACCCGTCCAGGTACCCGAGTACGAAGAGCCGAACGATCTCATGGTCACGGACGAAGAAGCCGAGTTGACAACCCCGGCGCAGAGAAAGAGGAAGAGAGTCCTCTTCGACTTTGACTCTGATGATGACGGAGAAGAAGCACAGGGGCAGGGGCAAGGAGGTGCCAGGACCGACGACTACGGTCTCGATGACGACGTCTCCTCGGACGAGGAGAGGGCCATGACCGAGGCCATGGAACGCAGCGCTAAGAAGCTTCGCGCCGAGGATGGCGGTGGTGGTGGTGGCGGCGGTGGCGCGCCTTCCACGCCTGCTGCGCAGCGTACGGTACACGACGGTGCGCTGCCTACGCCGCAGACGGTCAGCCGAACACTCTTCCCCGACGCGAAGCGCCGCAAGGTCGGCGAGGACGTCGTCGGGGAGATCTCTCCGGGCAACGTATCCTTTTCGACGAGCACGTCGTCAGCGACACTTGGACGCTCAACAGCAGCGGGAACAGGAACTATCCCCCCTTCCTCCTCGCCGCCAACCTCGACCCCGCAAGAAGAGCAGCTCGATCCAACAGAGGAAGTCATGGCCCTACTCCAGGGTCAAAAGGGGGTAGACGGCGCCACAGCCCGCGACGTCAGAGCCGTGCTGGGCCGGTTCGCGATGAAGGCCAAAGGGCTGGCGCGGGGCCGGGACACGGTGCGGACGGCGCTCAAGGCCAAGGACGAGAAAATTGCGGAGCTGCAGGAGAGGGTTGCGAGTCTGGAGGCTCGGGCGAGGACGCAGAGGGAGCAGATTGCGGATTTCAAGGCTGGTATGATGGACTTGTACTCGAAGCATTGAGGGTGTCTCTCCGCTTCTCTCGGACAACGTTCTTTTTTTTTTTTTTTTTTTTTTGGCTTTGGCTTTGGCTTTGGACCGTGTTTAATGTTTCGTTATTTCTGGGAATAAGGTGGTTGAGCAGGGAAGACAGAGAGACTCCGGATGGAGACTCGGGTATGGAGAGCTACCTTATCCCACGAGGTGGACTATTGATCCATACTTTACAGGTCAGGTTGGATGAAGATGGTTTATGATGGAGTTTGGAATTGAGGATACCCCCCGCTCGCACGTCAATCTGTTAAGATTAACTAGTAGTCAGTAGATAGCAACTACAAGAAGATCATTTTTCTTTCTCACTGCACCTTACCTCCTTTTGAAACCCCCTTTATGTGACGAGGGTGGCCCTCCATCGAAATTCGCACCGTTACCCGTTACCTGAATCGGCCTACTATCTGGGACACGGTTGGTATAGAACACACGATAATCCTCATTGTTCGAGTACCAGAATGCTGGCTAAATAAAGTTATGTATTGACGTTATTGCTCCCGCATATGCTGAAGTGTCATCGACTTTAGTTGCGCCTCTCCCAAGTATGGAACGAATGGCATAGAAAGAACCGAAGAGTTCTAGCAAACCTCAGAAAAATAAAAATAAAAATAATGTCACAAAGCCCAATAAAATATATAAATCTTGTCAACTGATTCAAAGTAATTCAGGTAGTGTAGAAACGAAAAACCACTAAACGCCAGAGTTCAAGGGGCTTGATACCCCTAAATGTGCCAAACCCATGAAACCTTTCCCAACCCACCAACCACCCATATATGTGAACCCAAGTTACGAGCCAGGGGATATCATGCTTTCTCTAAAAACTTACTGGGCAAGAACCTCGCGCAACATGACAAGGAAGTTATCCTTGAGCTTGTGAACCTCAGACACGGGCGGCTTGGCCGGCTCGCCGGCGCTCCGACGGAGCCTATCGCGTCTCTTGGCCCGGCGACGGCGCTCGGCCTCGATAGGGTCGAGCTCGTCCTCCTCCTCCGCCTCGTCTTCCTCCTCCCCGTCCTCGTCGTCATACGCCATGTCCTCCAAGTCCATCTGGTCGAGGCCAAAGTCGGAGGAAGAGAAACCAGTGGGAACCAAGTCGGGACCTCCGTTTCCTTCAGCCGCCATCTTTTGTCTTGTCTTGTCGTGATGCCACTTCTTCCTGGCTTCTTGCCATGCGATGAGTTGGTTGACCTCATCAATGACCTTGCCCTTATCGATGGCACCGGAGCTAACACCTCCCTCGAAGAGCGCATTGACATTCAAGGTGCCGTTCTTGGGTCCCTTCCTCAAGAACTCCAGAATGTCCTCAATCCAGCCCATCAGCTGGTCAAACAAGCCGTTGTCGTGTGTGTGGACCTCGTGCACAAACTTGTAAAAGTTGTGCTCGTGTCTCTGGCAGAGATCAATAAAGGCCTGAACGGTCTGGTTCGGGTCTGCCGATGCGTCCTGCTCCTGACATTTTTCAACGACCTGTGTTGCATGTTAGTGCTGTTACCGTAACATCTCACGAGACTGCCTACCTGGATCATGTCGTCAATGAACACAGCAAAGTCCGTGACACTGCTGTAAACGTTTGCCGACTTGTAGACCCGAACAAGGGGTTCGTAGAAAATGCTGAAGAGATCTCTGAACAGTTGAAGGGTGACCGGCTGTTCCACCAATTGCAACATCATGGCCTTGTCGTGCTGTCTTGTGCAAAGCTTCAGGTACTGCTTGAGATACGAGAACAGCTGAGCACCCTGCTTCAACTCCTCGTCAATGTTCTCAACAGCATTATTGAAAGCGACGTAGGCGTTGTAGAGTCGGCCAATCTGTTCCGAGGTGAGACCAGGCTCAAGGTAGTCCGAGCGGAGAATCACGACAATCAAGTCGATATCTTCAGCAGCCGCTTCTTCCCTAATTGCGAGTTTGATGTGCTCCTCGGCCTCCGTGTACATCTTCAGCTTCCCAGTAAAGGCTGCATCGCCGATCTTAGCGCCGAGCGTGTCGATAGACTTTTGGAAGCTCTTGATGCCATCATTGAGGGTCAATGAGAAGATGCGCTGAAGGAGGGATCGGGTGCCGAAAGGTTGCGCCAGGAACACGTCCAAAACACCGGACATGACAGCAGCCGGGTTCGCAATTCTGATAACGTTCTTGATGACGGTATAAGGAATGAGCGAGTGGATCCTCTTAGCTTGGGCGAAAAGCTCGGGAGAATTGTCTTCTGCAAGGAATAGGTGGTAAATCGTAGCTGCGACCTCTATCCGGAGCCACTCGGCGAACTTCCGGTACTGAATGCTCAAGTCCTGGATGGTCTCCTTCTCCTTGATTTCCTTGAACAGTGACGTAAGGCCGTTGCGCTCGACAATCTCTTGACGGAACCTGAACGCTGTTAGTACTTGGTAGTGGGGAATACAGATTGCAGCGTTACGCACTCCTCCATATAGATGTCGAGCTCGGCAGCGCGTTTCCTTGCCACCTCGTAAAACTTCTTTTGCTCCTCCACACGCATCGCGTCGACTGCCTTTCTCCGTTCAATATCGTCGATATCGGCATCCGTCGGCGTGATCTGGTCCCTGGTGAGGAATTCCTCCATAGCCTTTGTTTGCGCAATCTGGGGGTTCGAGAGCAGTGTGCGAATGAAAGCTCTGAGAGATACACGCTGGCTCTCACGCCACAGCGTCACTTGTTCGTTCTTCTTTCCTCCAAGGAATGGCAGGTCGCTCTTGGGCCTGCTATCCGTCGACACTCGAGGCGAGTTGCGACCTGAGGCAGTAGAGCTGGCACGTTTGTGTCCTACACTAATTAGCATTCGCGGCACCGCGCGAGGATGAGAGATACTCACCTAGCACTGACAACTTGGAGTGGGTGTCCTTCTCGTGGGGAGGAAGACCAGTCATCATGGTCGAAACAGATGACACTGAGGAGGCAGAAGAATCCGGGCTTCCACCTCCGGTCAGGGAAGAGAACAGACCCGTAGTCGTCGTATCCGACTTGTTCTTCTTCGGCAGCGTGGGTAGAACCTTGCCCGGCAATTCGAGGCGTAGTCTCTTATGTAACCTGGCGAAATCGCTATATCTCCTACCGATGAAGAACTCGAGCTCGCCCTTTCGGTGAATGCGCATGATGAACTCCTAAATTCGACGTTAGTGTCTGCTGTGCTCGCCCAGAAACGAAAACTCGGCAGAGTCAGCTTACAGCATGCTTGTGAGATCTAATAGTCTTCCTCTCCGACGTGATTCTAACGGCAGCAATGTTCACATCCCAACCATTGATGTAGTTGCCTTCCGGCAAGGCATGCATGACACCCGTGTCGATGGCATTGCTGTCGACAACCTCGATCTCGGAAAAGCGTATCCTCTCCTCAAAGCCGGAAGAAGTTTTGCAACCGGACACCATCATCAGCTCAACAAGCTTCTGACATTTTATAGCCAACTTGCGCCGCTTGGTCTCTTCGAGTCTGTCTTCCGAGGATGAAATATTCTTCGTCGCAAAAGATTCTAGGAACTGTAGTCGGGGGGGGTGGTGGAGCGAGTCAGCGGAGCTAGTCCGGAGGAAGTGAGGGCGTTTTGTAATGGGCGCGGGGGAAGCCTAAGCCTTTGCACTTACTACTTGGAGCTTGTCTTGCCAAAACTCCTTCTCTCTGGCCTTGTCGAGGAAAGGGAAATCGCGAACATGGTGTACAAAGATGTAGCGGAGGATGGGGAGCTCCGAGTCGAGGGGAGATACCTCTCCAACATCGGATTTGAAGGGGGCGCCAAATCGCTTGAGGGCCGTGGGGGAGTTGAGCTCTGAGATTTCGTACTTGACTTGCTCAGAAACGAGCTCGCGCTTGAGGTCTGGCGGGGTGGGAAGTTAGCATCTTTTCCTCTTTCTTGGATCATGTCGAAAATGACGGGCGGCTTACAATGCTCTTGCTTTCCCGTCAGAGACTGGCCCGGCGGGGGAATAGACATGTTGCTCTTTGAACGAAGGGGAAGCTCCCTGGTGACCGGGGCCTGGGCCGGGTCTACAGCAGCGCCATTCTGCGGTTGTTCTTGGGATGTCGAAGCCATCAGCGTCGTTTCTGTGTTGTTTCGTGTTGTTTGAACCGGTCTCGGGGGCTGGCAAAGGTCTGTTAGAATGCCCTCGTTTTTCTTCGGTGCCAAGATCGTGGGAGAGGGGAGAGAAAGGTGGTTGCGGATTTGCGGAAGGAAGAAAGCGTCGAGAGAAGGTGGGCAAGCTGACTGGCGTCAGAGCAACAGCTGGGGACCCGCGACGTAATAATCAATTTACGGACGGTACAGCGGTACTGGGGGGTTGACTGGGTACTTGGGGGCTGGCAGGGGAGGGTACCTTGGGCTGGGCACGAGCCGGGTCTCAATAGTGTGTAGTGCGCGCGGCAGATCCCAATGGTTAGGTTGTGCTCGCAGGGCAGGGAGCGGGCCCAGATCGCAGTGGGGGCGCAGGCGGCGGTACCTTAGGCCGTAGGGTCGCTGTACGTAACGCGCGTTCGGCGGGGTAGTTACAGGCGCTGTCCACTATGGTGCTGCGGTGAAGTGCAGGGCAGCTCTCGCAGCAGCAGTGAATGAGGTGAGGTGGAAGGACAGAAGGTACTTGGTTTGGTAGTGTGAAGGGACCTTGGCCAAAAGTCAATGCTGTCAGGTGCTCGTCGCGGGGCCCTGTAGGTTGGGTTCAAGCAAGTGGAGGGGAGCCCGGCTGAAGCCTTTTTTTAGTCCCGATTCCCAAACCACCTAAACTTTTTCGTCACTCGTTACCCTCGCCGTCCGTGGTGTCTATTATCAATCTCAAGGAACCCAGAGCCCTCCTTTTCTTGGTGTTGCCTCAGATGCTCCCCCCTCCCGGATGTTGAGACCTAGCTTCAAGGTACCAACAAAGAGAAGCTGGGTGGCATCAAGATACCTGTGGCGGGAGCTCGGCAGGTTACGTAGCGCCCAACAGGTTGGATGAGACGAGACGGAATGAGCTTAGAGCTCGGTGAAGCTAAGCAAAAGGTGTGATTGGGCGTTGGAAGAGGAAGCGCGTAGGTGTGTGCTGTGCGTCAGGTCAGCTGTGCGAGCGGCGAAGAGGGCTGGGCTGGATGGACGGATGGGAGGGGAGGGGAGGTGGAGGGGATAGATCGGGATGTTTTTTTTAATTCTTTCTCATGTCGCGAGTCGCCTCAGAAAAGGCTCAAGCCCGGCCGGGACGGACGTTGAATATCCTTAGCACGGAGAGACGGCACGCAAGCGTCGTTTGGCGGGGTGAGAAAACACAGTAAAACTTGACAAAAGCAGATAAAACGAGGCAGGGGTCGTTTCTAAAAAAGCAAGGAACCGTCTTCCGTAACACGCGGAAGTACCCCAAAAAAAAAAACCAACAGTCCCCAATCCTTGTTTACAGTACACTGAGTACTTGTGTGCGCCAATCTTTTGTGTAAACTCTGTGTGAACAGACAGATAGACAGGCCCCAAAGTTCAGGGTCCTCTTGTTGCGGCTTGCAGGTGCCTGACAGCGATGCGATGCGAAGTTTGGAGACGCGAGAAGAGTTGGAGGTGCGAATAAGAACCAGCGAAGACCAGAAGAAGCTCACAAACAGGGCAGGGATCCGTTCCATGTTGCTGTTACTGTCACTGCGCAGCACCTCGCACCTCAACTTGAGGTGGACGAAGAAGCCAAGCCTTTCCGCTCCCGCATGCCTCGTTAGTCACCGCTGGCGCTGGGTGGAAGTCCGGGATGGATAGGGAGCTGTCCGGTCCCGCCCACCTTAGGTTAAGGTACTACAGATTTGTACTTCGTATGTAGGTTGCCCGTAGTCCCCGACGGTATTCTTCGCTGACGCTGACGATGACTTGCTGCTGCGCCTGATTGTGCTATCGAATTGTTCCCAATTGTTTCCATTCTCTCCAAGGGCTCAAACAGCCCAGCCACACCGCAGCAGGCCAAGCCCCCAAACGCCAATACCTTGTAATCCATCTTCAAGACTTACGACTCGAGAGTCGAGACGCACCTGAATGGCGCCGAGAATCGTGGCGGTGACTATGACCCATCTCCCCATGTTGTCGAAAATTGGCCATGGGATGCATGACGTCGTGGGGCAGCACACCTGCATGCTGTGTAAGTACCTCCTCATCCACCCCAACGATGCGGAGCCGAGTGCCGAGACCACACACAAGAGACACCACACAATACCTTACCTTCCCTTACTTACCTTGTACTAGGTAGTAGAGACGGACGCAACGCCCACTGAGCTTCTTCACCAAGCTGCCCAGCCGCTGTTTCCTCGACACGCCTCACACACTTCAGCCACAACCGCTTCTTCAACTTCCCTGGTTGACCACACCTCAACTCTGGGCAACACGGCGCGTCCAGTCTTGGCCGTGCCTCGCTTGCCATTTCCTTGTTCAAACCATTATCACGATTCACATAGGCAATGCACCGGACCCGCAAAGCAAGCAAGTAAGAACTACAGAGTGTAGTCATCAGGTTGCAGAAGGCGACTGGGCATGACTTGCAGAAGCTGAACATCGCAGCACACTATTCGTTGAAACGAAACGAACAAGTCATGAGCAAAAAATGACTTCCTTGGTTGACCCCACCCCAAAAACATTTGTTGCCAGCTCACAACTCAGTCATCAGCCTCGAAGCTGTGCAAAAGAGCCAAGGCCGCAGACGCGCAATCATTGTCGCCATCAGTTCTTCCTTGGGGTGCTTGGCTCCGGACGAGACCGAATCGCCTTATGGGGCAATCGACGTCTAGCGCCGCCCACTTCCTTACCTTACGTATCCGCTTCTCAAAGGCACACCTCATTCTTTCGTGAAATTCTACGGCCCTTTTTTGGGTGACTTTGTTCCCATCTATCCCCGCCATATCCACTCTCGCAAAGACATCACCAAACAATTGCTTTTCCCATTTATCATCAAATATGCCAAGGCTGAGTTCAGGCTCAGAGTCTCCAGAATGTAGCTCGGTTCGCCAAAACACGGGGAGATAGTTATGGTCCCCAATCTGTTCCCCCAACCGCGCCAAACTCTTTCGGCGCCGTAATACGACGGAAGCATGGAATCATTAGACGGGCTTCTGGAACCCGCGGCCTGCGGACACCCGCCCGGACGATCTACCTTAGTGCGACGTTCGAAAGCAAGTAGTGCCAAATGTCCAAAAGTCGGCCTGCTTGATATACGCTGCCGCGCTCGGAGGAAATCAGAACGGCTAGAATGACCCAAAATAGGGAAGTATCAAGAGAGAGGCAGAGGCAGGAATGACTCCGATCCCATACGCACCACCCAATTCTTGCGCCTACCCGGCTACGGTGCCGGGAGCCCAGGAGTTGAAGGACGCTGTAGGACGCACGGGGTGTGGGTCACCGCGCACCCGTCGGGATTCGGAGCCGGCGCCCATTCGGTGATCGTCCAGGGACCTAAACAACATGCATAATTTCTCATTTAAGGAAGCACCTCGGCATGCCCGATTGCGTACCTAGTACGGAGTACTCGTAGGGCTGCCCGCGGGCGGGATGTCACATCGCTTCGAGACATCGCCGGCCCTGTCTATTGTCAACAACTACCAATTTGGTAAAGGTCAGGTTGAGTACTCTCGAATGACTGATGAATGCTTTGTAAATTTATAAGCCCTGTAAAGTTTTTGTCGTACGCGTTTTCCATTTCTATAGGTGAAAGGAGAAGCATGGTTTTTACCACGACAATCGAAACTTTTTTCCGATTGTCGTAAGAGATCTCGTGTCGTACTCGCTAGGAGCATCGGGGCACACGGGTAGGATAGTGTAGTCAAGAGCTCGCCGATATGTATGAAGAAAAATGACGCCGATCCAGGATCAAATGCGAGGGAAAAAGTGATACTCAGGCCGACTTGGCCCCAATCAAGTGACGTTCACGCTCGACACAGGTCATTGGCTTAGCGAAACCTTGGGTACATCGTCGGTGAACTTCACCGCGTACTGTCTTAAGCTGTGCGAAGATACTTCATGGTGGAACACGGTCGAGCTCTCGTCGCCAACCTGTGAGCATGACGGTAGTAACTAAAGTACACATCAGGGCAGGCCTCTAAGCTACATCGCCAAATTTCTATCCATATGTTGGATGAAGGTCGACGCTGACCATGTGTCCGATCAAACGTCAGCCTGTCACACAATGTCAGAAGACTAGTTGCTCTGTTGATCGCGGGGGAAAGATCACACATCAAAGCCGCTCCTCAGTCGGCTGTGAGTCTCATTCGACATTGATCACTTCATATCTGCCAGAGAGCTGTCGGGGATAACCTATTGTAAAAGATTGTATTCGTCTGTTATTATCAACACAAAGCTGTTCAGGATGATTATCTCAAGCCTGTACGGAAGGAGATATAGAAATAATGTGGTAAGACATCACGTTGGATGAACCATTAGAGTGAAAATAGAATAAAAGCGGCGCAGGCTGAAATCAGACTCAGACCTTACAAAAACAAAATCATCGGGGGTCGGTGTTGTTGCAAGTGATCAGTCGTAACTACCACGCCAGGGGGCTCCTCATCCGATGGTGACAGATGAAGCAAACAAGTGACCCATAGACCACACACAGCCAGTGACTGTATTGCTCCTTCCCAATAAAGGCCTTTGGCCCTCTTCACCGCCTGGCTTCTCATCCGAAGGTTGAGCCCCTTTTCGGTCAAGATAGGGAGCGGACTAAGCCATCATCAACGTGCAATCTTCCCGGGAACATCATTCATATCACGTCCAGAACCGTACGTTCGTTCGCCAAGTCCTACACCTATACTTCATTTACGCGTCAAAACTCCTGACTGCCGCATACCCTTTATCCCTACATCATTATAGTACTTGCTTTACATCATATTACATCAGCTTGAAGCTATAGAACAGGCGTTGGCAAAGCTGGATCACACGCAAATATTCATTCAAGCCATCGCATTCTCTAATCACAAAATACAAGGGCAATCACATGTCCAGTATTCAGGTCGATAAAAACACTTTGCCCTCAAAAACGCCAAGAATAAAGCTCAAAAAGGGTATCCATCAATTTGGGACCCTTACGTGTAAGTCTGTAAGATGAAGCCCATCCCAACCAGAAACAAAAGCAACATATCATGGCACAGAACACCACCCACAAGTTGAAACATAGCTCCGTCTCGTGATATTGCGGTTCTCTTCGTCTTCGATACCGGTTTAAACTACATCGTACGACACCACATGAGACAGCACGGCGAGTAGCTAGCCATGTAAGTCTTTTGCCAGATGTAGCTAGAGGTGGGACTTCGCTACGAATGCTCTTCGACCCTGCCGTTTGGGTATTTGCACTGCCTTCACAGCAGGATGCTGTTCCACTCACCTTGAGGGTTTCTTGAATCACAGATGGGAAACGCCACAGTCCATTATCGTAGATCGGGAGTGTTCAATGAGTGTAGGCAGTGCTGGCGCACTGCACGGAACCAACTGTATGGGGGTCCCGTGGTTATGAACATGGCCATGGTCAAAGGAGACAGTGCAATACGAGGGAGATAATAAAACCGGAAATCATTGCGGCGACTTCCACTTGGATCGGGACATGTAACCCTCCTCGACAGTCCAGCTAGTAAAACGGAGGAGAGATACTCGGCATCAGAATGCATCGCTGCGAGTCAATACTCTACACCGAGACCGCAAAGAACATGAAGCAAAACCGTAGACGCATTTTTCCCTTAGCATGGTCCATCGCCATACGTTCAATATAACTCTGCGTTATAGCCTTATGCCACCATGCTCGAATGGCTTCTAGCAGGGGGAGGGTAAGTGGCAGCACTTTATGATACATAGAGCAGAGAATTTCAAGTTAGATGGAAACCGAGTAGGACCACAAGTTCAGCTGGTTAAGTAGAAAACGCGCCAACGCAAGGCTCTCCGATAGCACGACAAGGCTTGATGTTGACTGAGCATTATCGCTCTACAGTACCTGAGAGTGTCCTACGAGGTCGAGAAGAGGATCTGGGTTGTGGACATCTGTGACGATAGCTATGATGAAGTTCGAGTTACAACCTTTGATGAATCCTCGGTTCATCATGAGTGTGGCCAATAAGGTCCTCATGAAGCTCTCTCTATAAAAGTGGCGAGTAGAAAGTCTAGCAACGAAATAGGGGTAAGTTGTACAATACTCTCTCTGATCATTCAGCCATGACAGTCGAAACAACCCATCATCTTGCAAACGGAAAAAAAGCCGTAATGTAATCAATCAATCTAATAATGCCTCTGCTGTGTGGGTATCATATTAAGATGCAGTAACCGCAATGCCAAATCCCTTTCCAAACACGGTATATCTCACAAGTCGATCCTTCAAAGTTCTTCAAAGCTCGTCAAACACCCTCAACCGATCCTCTTCCTCCTCCCTTCCCCTTCTATCCTCCCACAAAGGCGACAACTTCGGCACCCCCTCGGCCCCTTCAACGCTGCGGTTCGCCCCCTTCTCAAGCCCCTTCAACGCCTTCCCAGCAGCGCCCTCGAGATCCGCCGGCCCGCCGAGGTACTGCGCGCCCACAAACAGCAGAATCAGTACCGCAAACACAACCGACGTGACGATCCACACGGCCCGCAGCCTCTTGCGCGTCTTCTCTTGCCACTCCCGGTCCGCCCTCTCCCACCCCTCGATCCGCCGCCGCACGAGGTCGACGCGACCGCTCAAGCCCTCGATCCGCGTCCGCCCGGACTCGATCCGGCCCTGGAGCGTCTTGATGCGCGACTCTTGCTCGCCAAACTGCCCAAAGGTGTCGAGCTGGCCCGCCACGTCCCGCGCCATCTCGTCGGCCTCGGAGACGACCTCGCCCGTCATCTGCCGCGAGGCCTCCGTCAGCTCGCGGATCGCCGAGATTGTGTTCTGCAGCATGCTCTTCTTTTCGAGGACAGAGTAGTACGTCTCGTCGAGTCGCCGGGTTGTCGCTGTTGAGAATCCGCTGAGCTCAACTAGCGAGTTCTTCAAGCCCCTATACGTAGAAACACCGACATGTCAGTCTCGAGCTTCTTTAAAAAAACACCATTACGGAAGAGAACGTACGCAACCCTGTTCGCCGTCCTGCCCTTCTCCTCCACCAGTGCAGCCTCGTTATTCA